>NW_024466927.1:0-600000 GCF_017591425.1 Ochotona curzoniae
AATCAATTAAAAGCCCCAACATAATATCAACAGCAATTTATAACATTATGAAATTAATTGACATGGTACTGAAAACCAGTATGTTAAAAAAAATCAATGCAAGTTTTTAACCACATTCTGTGACTACTTCATTGACATTTCAATTTTAGTTTATATACAGAACCAGCTGCTATACACCTTAAAATGGCTATAGGGTACTATTCAGCTGTCTCGTGTCTATTTCCATTTTTATATTTAGCTGCTTATAGTATAGAAGCAAAACTGTTATTGAACTTGGTGAATTTTAGGATAGTCCAATCCAGCTTATAACTGTAACTAGACATATGTTTGCAATTGAGGCACAGAACAGTTTTAGGAGGGGTGTGCAGAGAAATCTTCAATACCCTAGTAAGGAGCAACCAATCTCTGTGTCCCATCCAGTAAGGTATATGTGAATCCACGTTGATCATTTCCTGTCTAGTTCTAAGCTTTCCTTGTTGTTCTCTGTCTATCTATTCTAATTTTTTTTTGTTTGCTTTTTTATTTGGCAGGGGGCAGGGGGTGGGGGGCTCCATAGCAACCCTGCTGGTCATTGCAAGAGAGGGTGGGGATCCAAAGTTGGAGCTAAGTAAGGACCAGAGATAGCTCCTCTCCTGAGTCCAGAAGGAACTTTACGGTTCTGTTTCTGCAGACCGCTCAGGTCTCCTGTCTGTTGTTCTGATGGCATTAGATCCTTTGAGGAAGGATCTGAGCTTCTTCCATCCCATGTGGGAGTTCGGAAAGGGAGTGGATGACCTCAGAGTTCTTGGCCTAAAAGGGCAAACCAATTCCCCATGGTCTCCTTAGCATTTTGGGATATAGCCTTTGGTGCCATACTGATAGTCCTTGTTGAGGATCTGGGAGTCTTCAGGATTGGGATACAAGCCTCCTCCTGTCCACCTGCTCCACTCTGGGGTCTCTCTCTGCTCTGTGCATATGACCTCCTGTTAAGAGGTTGTCAGGATCGCTCTTGATTCCCCCTGTATGTCTTTGTAGTTTTACTATTGTCTAATGCTGATTTGAGTCTGTTGTCTATGAGTTACCTGTTATGCTCCTCAAATCAGTGAGCGCAATGGCCCATCCTAAGCCGATCCGAAGCCAGGATCCAGGAACTTCTTCCAGGTATCCCACACGGGTGCAGGGTCCCAAGGCTCTGGGCCATCCTCAACTGCTTTCCTAGGCCACAAGCAGGGAGCAGGATGGGAAGTAGAGCTGCTGGGATTAGAACTGGTGCCCATATGGGATCCCGGGGTGATCAAGGCGAGGACTTTAGCCGCAAGACCACGCTGCCGGGCCCTAAGCATATTAGGTTTTATAATTCTTTGATCTAGATCATAAGCAGTCTGACTCACATTGATTGTTCGTTCATTGGTTACATCACAGTATCTTTTTGCATGAGATGCAGGCTGTATTACAGGAAAACCACTGGTCTCCAGGTCATTCTGGTTGGTGGGTAACTTTGTTGGTTGTTTTCTTCCACACAGCAAACTGAGCCCTTGGGAATTTCCAGCCCCACTCTGAACCTGTATGACAATTGACTGGCTGATATCATGACCTCCATACCGTTTGTTAAGAAGGTACTTTCAGCATTTGGCTATTGCCATTTCCTCTCCAAATACTAATGACTGGGACTTGTTTGTTACAGAATTGCAACAGCTAGTGTTACTAACCCTTCCTAATCTAAAATGCCTCCCAAAGTGATAATTATGATATCTTTGGATTCTGTGTTTTCCAAACTGTAGGTGGTGGATTTCCATCAAGTTTGGTCAGTGCACCTTTCTTAGCATCAGATACTCACATTTCAATCATGTATTTTTACAAAAACTAATCAATGTTCATAGTAAGCCTGGAGACCATCTCTTACAGATTACATATTTTCCTTTAGTATGCCTCTGTCTAGCACACTGTTCAGCACTTCAGGTCTGGTAGGTTCTCCCAGATAACCCAGCCACATGCTCACAAAGACCTCTAGATGATACAGCCAGCCCCAACACCTCCACACCAGCAGGAACAGCCTCCTTTGTGCAGCCCATAACTGGCCACAGAGCAGCTCACATAGCCAAGCAGAAGGACTGGGGCCTCATCAGATACAAAAAAAAAAAAAAAAATGCTGGCTCCTTCTACCACTTCTGGAGTTGGATAAAGTGCTAATCCACAAACACAGGGGACCTAATCACCACAGAGACTATGTTTAAAGTACATTTAGTCAATACTTAAAAATGGCACTTTTTATAAAATATCATTTGACATTTCAATTTATAAGTATATATTTCACAATATCCAAGTCTGAGCAAGCTGGGAGAATATTCAAAAATTTCATGGAAATATGTTATGGAAAAATGCAGTGTTATGAAAAAATTCAAGAATGTTTTGTACCAAGGCACATGTGGCTTGAATAGCTATCATGATGCATCATGGAGCTGTGGCCATCTCAGGGATGTATTACCTTATATTAGCTCAACATTTTCCCTAATGGTTCTCTTTGTCCCAAACACCTCTGCCCTTGGATTGCACTTCCCAATAAAGTATTTGAATTAACCTTTGTCTCAAGTTAATGAAGAGAGATTCTTTAAATAACCAACTAAAAAATAGGAGACTTCTTTAAGCCAAATTTGAGTTCATAGAGGACAGGAAAACTGAGATGAAAGGAAAAGGGAAAAATCCAAGGCTGGCTTCTCTTTGAGAAGGATCTTTACAGTATTTTTATTAGTTTTATTTTTAATTGTGGTAAAATATGCATAACAAAATTTACCATCTTTGTCACTTTTAAGTGTACAGTTTGATAGTGTTAAGTACATTCACATCGCTGTACAATCTCCAAAATTTTTTCATCTTGAAAATGTAAACTACATTTCTATTAAATAATTATCCATTTCTCTTAACCCCATCCTCCCTCGACCATCACTCTGCTTTCTATCTACGAACGTGGCGATTCTATGTACTTTACGTCAGTGGAGCCACAAAGCATTTTTTATGCTAGCTTATTTCACGAGGTGTAAAATCATCAAGACTCATGCATACTGTAGAAATGTGTCTGGAGTTTCCTTCCTTTTGAAGACTAAAATGTATTGTGTTGAATTATTGATCTATTCCTCTGGTTATAGTTGTTAGCTTGCCTTTAGGATATTGTGAATATTGTCTCTATGAACGTGCATATGTAACTATCACTTTGAGACCTTGTTGCTTTCTTTTTTTTATTTTAAAGATTTATTTATTTTTATTGGAAAGGTGGATTTACAGAGAGGAGGAGAGACAGAGAAGAAGATCTTCCGTCCGATGGTTCACTCCCCAAGCGACCGCAATGGCTGGAGCTGAGCCCATCCAAAGCCAGGAGCTCTTCTGGGTCTCCCACGTGGGTGCAGGGTCCCAAAACTTTGGGCTGTCCTCAACTGCTTTCCCAGGCCACAAGCAGGGAGCTGGATGGGAAGTGGAGCTGCTGGGATTAGAACCAGCGCCCATATGGGATCCCAGTGCATGAAAGGTGAGGACTTTAACTGCTATGCTATTGCTTCGGGCCCAACCTTGTTTGTTTTCAATTCCTCTCGCCTATGGTGGATTTGCTGAATCCCATGGTAATAATCCCCCCTCTTTTGATTAGAAATTGTCATATTGTTTCCATTAGTATTATACAACTCAATATTTACCCCAATTATTTCCAATGATTCCAGGCTTATCCACATGTCTGTCAATATTTATTTGTTATTCTCCTGACAGTAACCATTCTAATGTGTGTAACATAGTATTGCAGCATCTTTGCTTTGATTTGCTTTTCTGTAAAAACATCTTAGAAGGATTGAGGGGTGGGTATTTTAGCTTAAAAGTTGTAGCTAACAAGCCCAAATATATCTCACAGACAATGAAAGTTTGGTGGTATGATTTTAAAATTTTCCTTGCTTTTTTCCCTGGTCCTATAACCTTAAGCACTTTCAAGTAAGATAAGAGTAGCATAAACTAAGCAGATTGGGCTGACGCTAACTACTAACACCAAATTGCATTTAGAGTCTATGTCTTATACAGTATATTTAGGTGTAAGTTAGTTTTAGCAATGGTATTGCCTAGCACTTTTTAAAATTTTCATCCTATTTGGAAGGGAGGGGGAGGAAGAGAGATTGAGGAAGAGAGAGAGAAAAAGTGATGGAGAAAGATCTTTCAACTGCTAGTTCACTTCTCAACTGCCTACAAAAGCCAGGCTAACCAAAAGATTAATCTAAGTCATCTGTGAGGGTAGCAGGGACCCGCGTACATGAGCCATCATGTGCTGACTTCCCAGGGTGCACATTATCAAAAGGCAGGATAGAACATTGAGCCAGAATTTGAAGCAGCTACTCGATATGGCCTCGGAACAAGTAACATTCTAACCATCATGTCAAGCACTCACCTTGCTTTGCATAGGCTTAAACTCTTGTCCGAAAGTTTGTGCAAGGAAATGAATGGCCAAGCAATAATACATGTTTGTGGCACAGAGAGACAGAGACAGAAAAATACATGCAAAGACAGTAAGCATTCCATCTGGTGGTTGACAATTCAAATGTCCCCAATGGCCAGAAATCAGATGTAGCTGAAGTCAGGAGCAGGGAATTCAATCCAGGTCTCTCACACAAATGGCCAGAATACAATAATGTGAGCCACTCCAGCTGCCTCCCAGGAGTACATCAGCAAAAATCAGAAATCAGAAGGAAAGCTGGGATTACATTACAGTGTGTGGACATTCCAAGCAGCAACTGAATTGCTATGTCAAAAGCACTACAAAAGCCTACCCAATATAGCATTATGCACGGGATTTATCCATGCCTTCTTTGTGCCAAGGTGAACTAAAACATTTCGCACTTAATGAAAGTTCAGCAGAGCAGATAAAAGACAAGCCACTGGGACTCACAAGGTCAAATAGCCAAGAACATATGACCTATTATAGTAACACAGTCTACACTTCCTGCCCCAGCTACTGTGGATGGCTAAATCTCTTCTGTATTTTTGGCTCCAAATAGAAGCAGCCGGGCTCTTTCTCAAAGATCTGAGCCCATGTTTACGTTTTGACGGGGAGGCAATAAATAATACTTCTCTTACATCACATGTTCTGGTCCATTCAAGAAATAAAACAGAAATCAGCAAAAATCAAGTGTAGTTTATATTCATAGAAAAATGATGTTTTCTTCCTTCTCGGTTTTATACTGCCCTCTGAACAGAACATACACACCCTACCTTAAGCAGAGCTGAGTAAACACACATTCCTGCCTGAGTACACATTTCTTAATGTCAAGTCTCTCTAACAGGAGGAAAAGTACCGTAAGAATAATATTATCATCCTTCCTTTACTCTCCTTTTTCCTTCATTCTCAGCTGTGGTTTAGCTTGCAAGTCCTGTTGCAGAACATGTTTTCTATGAGTCTTGCAGTCCCTTGAGCTTTAAATCAGGAAGCCATTGATCTCTTTGACCCCTGAAAACCCTTAACCTATTTAGAGATTCCCTCATTTACCTTTATGATCTAAGTGACAGAAATCAAGGTTAATTCAAGGAGAAAGATGGAACATTACATTTCTTCTCACAGACAGGCCACACCTGCAGCTATTGTCAGCACCAACCATTCTTTCCCCTCCTGCCAGTTGGTTCCATTCTTATTTTGGAAGAAGTCAGTGGAGAACAGCTCTTCTTTGATGTATCACTCATGGGATAAGATCAGCAATCTGAATCCTCTTTGACTTTGACTTTGACTGCATTATACAAGGAGCCTGAGGATTATAAAACACCTATGTTTTACTTCCCGAAAATATTGTCTCTGCCTTTGGCTTTTTAAGAACTGAAGTTTATTTTGAACCTAAAATTTGAAAGCTGGGGCCTGGCCCAGCGCAATGACCTAGCGGCTAAAGGCTTCACCTTGAACACATCAGGATTCTATATGGGTGCTAGCTCTAATCCCGGTGGCCCCATTTCCCATCCAGCTTCCTCCTTGTGGCCTGACAAAGCAGGTGAGGACAACCCAAAACCTTGGGTCCCTCCACCTGCATGGGAGACCTGGAAGAATCTCCTGGTTCCTGGCTTCAGATCGGCTCAGCTTGGTTTGTTATAGTCACTTGGGGAGTGAATCATCAGACAGAAGATCTTCCTCTTTGTCTTTTCTCCTCTCTGTATATCTAGCTTTGCAATAAAAATAAATCTTTAAAAAATTTTTGAAAACTGCCCTGTTTTCTATGTATCAGTGTTACCAGAGAATAACATGGATAGAGTTATGTCTAGAAGCTGGTGTTGTGACATAACCCATTGAGCTGCTGCCTGATGCACCTGCATCCCATATGGGCAAGAGAATGAGTCTTGTTCTACCTCCAATCCAGCTCCCTGTTAATACACCTAAGAAAGCAACAAAAGATAGCTAAGGTGCTTGGGCCCTTGCTTCCACAAGAAGCTCCTGGCTTCTGCCTGGCACAGTCCCGGCCATTGCAGCCATTTGGGGAGTGAATAAGTAGATGGAACTTCTCTCTGTGTGCAATTCTGCCTTTCAAATAAATAATTAAATCTTTTAAAAAGTGATGTCTAGTGCCTGAATGATGAGCAAAGGGTTTCAGAAAGCATAACAGGAAAAAATGAGCATTTAACTACTTGAAAGCAGAGTTACAGAAAGAGGGAAGGAGACATTTTTTTCATCTGCTGGTTCACTCCCTAAGTGGCTGCAATTGGCCAGGATTAGGCCAAGCTGAAGTCAGAAGGCCAAAGCTTCTTCTGGGTCTCTCATGTGGTTGTAGGGCAGAAGCACTTGGGCTATCTTCTTTCCTACACTCATAAGCAGGGAGCTAAATTGGAAGTGGAGCTGCCAAGTCACCAACTAGAGCCCATACGAGGTGATGCAGGCTTATTCCACTGTGCCACAGCATCAAGCCCTGACCATCTTTTTGGGCTTTCTGTTTTGTTTTCTTTTTAGTAAGAGTAAATTTTTCAACAGATATCCCTGGAATAGTTAGATGTTCACTTGCCAAAAACAAACAGAAAGCTAAATCCTGACTTTGTACCTTTTTACAAAACCTAACTCAAACATCGATAAAAAATAAAAATACTAGAACTATAAAACCTCAATGTAAACATTATAAACGTTACAGGAAAATAATGGTGAGGGGAATATTTTTTAACATTTTAAAATAATATTTTAATCTATTTTAAATATTGCATTAAACAAAGTTATTAAATATAACATTAAAAGTAGAAGTCTAAATCAAAAAGAAAAAGTTATATGTCACATTTGTCCCAAATAAAGAAATTTTACCTCTCAAAAGGCACTGACAGAACAATATGACACAGAGACTAAGAAAAGTTATATACAAATTATGTATGATTACAGATGTGTAACTGGGACCTTTAAGCATAAAAGCTATGCAATTTAACAGCTAAATAGCAAAACAACCATAAGTAGATTTAAAAATAAACATTTGTTCATCACAAATATAAAATCAGGGCTGGGGACATCTCGATAGCCCGATCTGCAGCAGTAGTATACCAGTTTGTATTCCACGTTTGAAGCAGCTCCCTGCTGGTGGTGACCAGGAAAGCAGCAGAGGATGGCTCAAATACTTATACCCTTACAACCAGGTGGACGATCAGGAAGAAGCTCCTGCCTCCTGCCTCCTGATCAGCCTACCTTGTGACACTTTGGTGATTAATAGAGGAGATGGAATCTCTCTCTGTAACTCTTCCTTTAACATAAAAATAAAATAAGTCTTAGAAAAGAATACATAAAAATGACAAATAAGCCATGTGAATTAAAAGCACTATGCAACATCATTGCATCCTGTGGTAACAAGTTTAAAAATAGGCTGACAAGTGGAGTGACTAGAACTCCTTATGCATTGCTGATGAAATGGCATACGATTACAGCAACCTTGGAAATCTGTATGGCAGGACCTTCTCAGTTTAAAGATGTACTACAAAATGCACCAATCTCACTGATACGCATTTATTCAGGTGAAATACAAATTAATGTCCATAAAAGATCCTAGATATTACTATTTATAACGACTTTAGTTGTAGTCACAAAAAACTGGAAACAACTTTGGCACAAACATGCAAAACAACCACTAGTTACATGACAGTACTGATACATGTGACAACATGGGTGATTTGCAGATGCACTATTCCCACGGAGGAAAAGCAACATTATAAAGTCTTCACAGTATATGATTTCATTTATTTGACATTCTTACAAGGGAAAACTATAAAAACAGATCAGTGGTTGCTAGGGAAGGGGGATTAACTACGAAGAGCATGGGGAAATTTAGAAAGTGACAAAAATGTCTGCATCATGATTGGGATGGTGGTTACAAGAGGAAATGTTTGCTGAAATTCATGTAATTGCATGCTAAGGAGGATTTTGCTGCATTTAAATCTTATAATTTTTCAAAGTGGGAAAATAGTTCTTGATTATATGCAAGCATGCCTCTCTATGCATACACTTAAATGTATTATATAAATTCATTTTCTATAATTCAGTGGATTTTTTTTCCCTGAGTCCCTATTCCTAGTTTGGGGTCAAATTTATCTTCAGTTCTTCCTTAGATCTATCCTGCATCTCTGATCCTTCCAAGTTGGATTCATCCAGTGTCTTAGCCTACATAGCCCACTGTACCTATAACTCTACTGTTTCCATTGCATTCTTAGAGAAGAGAACTTAATCCTACAAGACTGTACTTTCTGCCCATGGTGGTCATTTCCTCCTCAGGATGTTGATACTACTCCATCAGCACTACTGGGAAGAAGAGACAGGGTCCTCTTAGCTGCGGATTACACAAGTCTCAAACTCATCTGACTGAACGTTCATCTCTCTTCCCCTCTCTCCCTTTTGCCTCCCACCTCCCTCCCACACAATCTAGTAGAATACTCTACTCTTTCCCCTGCTTGCCTCTGGAAAAACTGCTTAGTCCATATCCTTAAATATCAGTCTTTTTCCTCCTCCACAAAACTCTCTAAGTTCTCCAAAGAACTTAGACGTTTCCAAGACAAATGTCAGCCAGACAAGCAGGCTCTTTCTGAGCTCAATCCTTCCCCGCCTTCCCTGAGGCATTCAAGCACAGAGGTAAGTACAGGGGTGCAGGAAGAGCAAAGTGAGATGGAAACACCGGGAGGAAAAAATATTATCTTAAAATTTTCATACAACTCACTTGGATGAAAAATTTAACTATGCTGCCTTTATTGCATTTTCCTGAACAGAAAGTTGAAAGCACTTGAGCAAAGTATTGAAACCCGTAAGGTACCCAAAGTGGTGGTTACTGATTTGACATTGCGAAAATTATGTTATGATATTATAAAATTATGCTAATTCTCTGGAAAGCAAAACCAGAATTTTTAGTATACGGATTAATGTGTGAACACCGTGAAAAAGAATATGCATAAAATCATACTAAGAAAAGATGTGGGTCTATCAGCATTTTGTACAGTTGTTCCGAAGTGAAAAAAGAAAACCAGATTCTAAAAACTAAAATTTATAGAAACTGCTGCCAAGCGTTGAGTAAAAAAATAATCAGTTACAAAGTGTAATTAATTCACATATTACATATTCTACTTTTTAAATCCTCTACAGTGGCAGTCATGCACTTTTGAGGAGGGCATCTGGAAATCTTAGCTCATTTAAATCATTCTCTCTCTAGCAAGCCGCTAGCCAGGAATCTCTTTGTTCTACAAGCTGCTGTCAGCTTGCCTCTGCCTCCAGCCCCAGATGAAGTCCGTCTGCCTTGCCACCAGACAGTCAAAACAACCACAAGTTGGCCCCAGCACAGCGCACTCTCTAGATATCCAACATGCAGAGAAGCTTGGGCACATCATTGAGAGCTACATGAAGCCTCAGAATTCCCCTGGTGCATTTAGAAGTAAGGTGTTGATCTCTCCATTACACAAAACATTTAAGAAGCAACTGGATGGCATTGAGGACATATTGCAAAAGGGAGTTTTTCTATATGACTGATCAAATCTGCTACCATGAGACTTTATGATTTCCTGAAATTCCCCTCTTTTTTTTTTTTAAGATTTATTTTTATTATTTTTTCATTGGAAAGGCAGATATACAGAGAGGAGAGACAGAGAGGAAGATCTTCCGTCCGATGATTCACTCCCCAAGTGAGCGCAACGGGCCGATACTATGCCGATCCGAAGCCAGGAGCCTCTTCTGGGTCTCCCACGCGGGTGCAGTTTCCCAAAGCTTTGGGCCGTCCTCGACTGCTTTCCCAGGCCACAGGCAGGGAGTTGGAAGGGAAGCGGGGCTGCCGGGATTAGAACCGGCGCCCATATGGGATCCCGGGCGTGCAAGGCGAGGACCTTTAACCACTTGCGCCACCGCGCCGGGCCCCTCTTTTTTTTTTTTAACAGTGTAAGAAATAATACTATATTACGAGAAATAAGCCTGGCTGATTTCTTAGAGAACGGAAAATGAATGATGCTATATTCAGGAATTAAATGCTCTGAGAGATACAATAAAGACTGCAAACTTGAGAATGTTTTAAAATGTGTACCTGTAGTGCTACAAATTGTTTTTTAATTTAAACATGGCTTGTGCTTTATGATTATATTGGGATTCTATGTATGTTCCAAATGCAGGTGAATAAATATTGACCTTGCCTACTGAAAGTACTGAGATTGCATCAGTGTGATTCAGTGAGGAGAAAAGATTAATGTGGAATTTCCATAAGGAATGATGCCTAATTACATTGAAGTGTATACATTATAAAGACTAGTGTAAAATGGGGTAAGTCAAGAGAAAAACCGAGTATTCTGTAACCAACATACTAGAGAGAAAAATATATTTGAGAGAATTCATAATTTTTTAAATCACTGGTAGGATAGAAACTAATATTTTTGTTTGATCCATTCCTCTCATAATACATTGAGTGTGATCATATTGAGAACCGTTTTTTTGCCATATAAGCAACAATATGACTGTATTTCAAAAAATTCAGGGAAATAAAATTAAAAGACTTGTACTTTTGGCATAAAACTCTGAAATCCATTCATAGTTGTTTTCATACATATTTTATGAATTTTTAAAGAGCCCTTATAATCCACAAATGCCAAATTCTTACATCAAAATAAAATCGCAATTTAGTTCCATTTTCTATGAATTGTGTGATATTGTGAGGTTTTCGACAGAATGGGATTTAGCAGTTGAGAAATTCTCACGATATTCATTAATATCAAATCAGAGGATTAGAGTAAGTGGGAAACCTCTGTTCTTTCTACTCAATCTTGCTATGAAGCTAAAACAATTCCTAAAAACTCAGCTAATTATATTTTGTGTAGATTCTTTAGGAAATAGATACTATTTTTCCCTAGATCCGAAAGATCATCCTGTTATGTACACTCAAACTATTTTGTAGAGACTTTATAACTTCAATTTTTTAATAACTCATGGAGGGAATACTACACAGAGATTCAAACGATAGTGCCAACTCTAACTGTATCTTCACTGAGCACCATCTATGTGACTTAGGCCTTTCTCTTGGCTTCATCAGGCATCAGATGGGGAAAATAACAACTCTCCCTTACTTGACATGAAACAGACATGAAAATTATTCGAAAACCACAAGGTCATATGCAAATGTAAATAAGGAAAAAAGGAAAATTATGTTATAAAACTCATCCAGTCATTCATCTATGGAATATTATATAAATTCCAGGTATAAATCATTTCTTCTGGCAAATTTTGTGATTCCACAACAAAGTAGAAAGAACTGCAAGCTTTCCAGACTTTATAATTTAGTGAAAGGGCAGGCATTAAGTAATCATGTAACTACCTATACCACAAGTATTTGATATTTGCCACAGGAGAAATTTAAGGACAGGGAAAAAAAACATGATAAGTAACCCAATTTAGAATAGAACTACAGTTAGGTAGGTAATGAAAGTTTCTAAGAGACTTACTTCAATCATAAAGAGTTGGCATGCTGAAATTTGAACAGAAAGGACTGCAAATATTATTCTCTGAGAAAGCACCAGCAAAGGTCTTGAAGTTTAAAAATAGCATGACACTTTCATTCATGATAAAAATCATCTCATACTGCTCTGGAGACTAGATTAGAATATTCATAAATATCAACACAATAATTATAAGTTGGTCTAAACTTTCTATCTTCAATAAATGCTTCCAGTTAATTCTTTACATTTGAAGAAATAATAACATTTAGTTATTATTACATCCAAATGACATGTAGGATGTCCTGTGTTCCATAGATTTCAAAGAAAGCACCAGATTTGTTCAGATGAAGTATTTTATAAAGAAATTTGACAAAATAGAATCAACCTAGAGAAAGGAAAAGTAGACCTACAGTCAAGAGTGGAAAGTTCCAAGAGAAATTGAACTGGAAGAGAGAAAATTAAAATATCAACCTCCCAACATGTCAATATAGCTCATCATTTAAAGAAAACAGACTCAGACTTTCTCGTGGATACCCAAGGGACTTGCTATAATGAGAGGTTGAAGGAAGGTGAAAGATTACACAAGATGTAAGAACTGTAGCAATGGTGTAATTGCTCAGTGACTAAATCCTTTCCTTGCATGTGCCATATGGGTGCCAGTTCTAATCCTGGTGCCCCAGTTTTCATCCAGTTCCCTGCTTGTGGCCTGGGAAAGCAGTAGAGAATGGCCCAAAGCCTTGGAACACTGTATCCACATGAGAGATCCAGAAGAAGCTCCTGGCTCCTGAATTCCAATCAGTACAGCTCCAGCCATTATGACTACTTGGGGAGTGAATCAGCAAACAGATCTTCCTCTATTTTTCCTTTTCTCTGTAAATCTGTCTTTCCAATAAAAAATATATAAAGCTTTTTAAAACGAACTATAAATAATGGAAAATGACTAATTTGGAAAGGAACAGAGACAAGTGTTCCATCAGAAATCACAAATATATCATAGATCACATGTTAAAGATACTTAGAGAAAATTCAGGTAATTTTTGTGACTAAAATGCTAGTTGGAGTTTAAGGTTTCTTCCACCATTGAGACATGCCATTGGCAGTGCTGGGCCAAACTAAAGGCAGAAAACAAGAGCTTCATCCGGGTCTCACCTGCTTTGTGCAGTACATTAGCAGAGAGGTAGACTAGATCTAGTGCTTTGGTATGGGATACTAGCATCACAGGGGACAGCTTAGCCTACCACCAGCCCACAAAAGGGGCACTCTTCATTTACCAAAACATAGTAATCACTTAAGAGAACTGGAGTTGTGTTCAAGACTGTTTTGCCCTTAATAACAATATCATAGAGCTGTAGAGAGTTTATAAACTATTTTTAAGGTCTGCAAAACTTTTCTAGAAAAAGATTATTTTTTAAAAAAGCCTATGGATTTCAAAGAGGTCTAAACCAAAATAAGCTTTTTTTTAATTCCATTTTTTTCATTAATTTCTAAATTATTGTTTTGGATGACTTCCAACAAGCAAATTATCAATGGATAAAAAGTTTAATTATTGCCAATTGTATTATACATTGCCCAATATGAGTTTAGAAGAGAAACACCTTGATTAGGGAAATAGTATAGAAAATAAAAGTATCAGGTATTTCCGTCTTAAGCAAAAATGTTCTGTACAAGGTCTGGGGGAAAAGTAGACTTACCATTTCTGGAGGCAGCTGAAATGGGTCAGGAAAGTTACAGATCTACAGCAGATTCTTAAAGTTGAAGAATCAAGCAGGTGAAATCACCTGGCTAAAAGACATTTTGACGAAAGAACAAAGTGTCCAAAGAGAAGCAGCTTACATTACATATACCTTAGGTATTGATTTTTGGATTTTCTTACAGGAATCTTCTCTTTTCTAGTTGGATCACCAGTCCAGCTGTAAGTACTTCTTTCATAAACTTCCATTTTATCACTTACTACCTATTTCTTGAAAATAGCAATGATGAACTGACTTAATTTTATAGAACTATAGAAAAAAATCTAAAGTCTTATCAAAGGCTGGAAACTATAAGATTAAAAACTCAGAGACTGTGCAGGACTCAGACTTTTGCCAGCTCAAGGAAGTCCATAGAATAAAAGGGAAAAAAAATGAAACTGACAAAGTGAAGAACAGCAACAAAAGAAAACCACAGAGACTGAATTCTGGTGGTGGCAGTCCTACCTCTATCTATTGCTGTGTCCTTGTTATCAAAAAAAAAAAAACTGTTTTGCTTATGCTTTTTAAAAATGTATTTTACTAGAAATTAGCCATTTATAACACTAAATATAAAACACATGAAGGTAGAAAACACCCATTCCCTGTTTTAAGCTCTATGTATGGAATGGTTCGTGAGGCTGCACATACAGATATGGACATTACCAACAGGAATAATTGTCAGCAGTGTGGATTACAGACGTGACACTCTGAATCTCCCAGCCACCCGTTTGTTTTAGCTCCTCGTTCAGTGCCTAGGCTCATTTGCCTAGGAATTCTGCTGTAATGATGCACGACCATTGATCCATAATCACTGCTCTGCAAGCACTTTCTGCCAAGGGTCTGATAACAAATGTTTTGACATTGTGGAATACATAGGCTCCACAAGAATTAAACCCTGATCTTGTACAAAAGCAGCCACACAGAGTGCTTACTCAAATAGGCCTGCCTATGTCCTAATAAAGCTTTATTTACAAAAACAGGTAGCAGACTGAATTTAATTTATGAGCCACAGTTTAACAACACGGTTCCAGGTTTTTAAAGGCAAATTGAAGAACCATTATATGAAATCTTAATTGGTTGACACAAACATGAAACAGGGGTAAATCTCAGATGGGCTGCCAAAATATCTTCAGGTATAAGAGGGGAAAAAATCTGCATAGGTTACAAGTGCAAGAGAGAGACTGAGACAGATCACGAATGGATTGGGAGAAGACCAGCATTTCCACACTCAGTGAGTTTGGGGAAGCGCTAGACAGTTCTCTATTACAGGTGCAAGATGTAAAAGATAAGGAAAGTGACAAGAAGTATGACAATATGGGGAAATATGAATAAGTCAAACAAGACTTCAATGCTAAGAAATTTGAACTTCATCCCGAAAGCTTTGGAAAATCATTTTAAGCAGAGCAGAATAGACATTATCCATTTTTTTTCTGCTTTTTAAAATGATCTCTCAGAGGAAGGAATTCTAGGTAGGAAACAAGGCAGTTGTTCCTATGTGAAGTCACAAGTGTCTGAATCTATGAAAAGGATTGAATTTACACAGCATGTTCAACAGGGTCAAACTTAACGCACACTATATGTGGGGTCAAGAAAGGAAATCGGATGAACAAAAGGGACCAGTCACCAATCCTGGCACATGTTGAGTGTGAGACATCTGTGGGACATTCAAGTGCATGTGTCAGAGGAAAATAAACAGATGGCTACAAAGGAAGATCAGCTTTTGGCATATGACTGCTTAGCACATACAATCCTGGGAGGCAGCACTGTCACTGCTCTCATTTCAAGGGGGCAGAAACTGAAGTAGTGGCCAGAGGAGTACTTCCTACAACAACACTGGATGGGTTTCCAATCTTCCAGTCTGAATTACAGAATTTGGTGTTAATGACGATGAGAGCAGGTGACAAGGTCTTTTAGAAAGAGTGTATAGGGAAAAACAAAGATGACTGAGGTTGAAAAATTCCAAGAACAAAGGTTTCAAAGGGATAAAGAGTATAGGGGGGGCAGTGGTTATATCCACACACTAGAACCAAAATATTTGAGATCAAATTGCATATTAAATGCTTGCCAGCACCTGCTAGAGCTGAACAATAAATCTTTTAGAATTTCCTACTCCTCACCTCCACCTGATTTTAACTTCCAAATGAGAATAATGGCCACTACTGCTATGAGCATATGTAGCAATTAAAAGGTACATGTGAACACTTTGTTACCAGGGAATCATGGTAGATTCTTCCCTCTGCTTAGTATAGAAATAAAAGCCAAAAGCCAAGTTTTTCTTCTCTCTCTTTTCATAATCATGAACATAGTAAGGGGCATAGGGGGACCCACGATAAAGAAGTGCCATGAATGAGTATTAAAATGACTACCTAATCCTATTCTGGGAGCACAGCCTGTACCTTCCCATTTCCTAAATCTGGGCAGAGAAGCCTAAGGGAAGTTCCCTTCAGCCTGGTTGATTTGACAACTCCAAGGTCTTATATTGCATAGCCAGCCCATCTAGTACAAGCAGAAAACTGTGAGATGAGGTTCAATACATGGGTATCCCCTTCTTCTCCTCCAAAGCCTCAGCTTGATCATATAGCATGGCAGATAGAGCATTCCAGCTATGCATTTATTTTTGCTAACTTAAAAAAGGAAATAGGTAAAAGTAGTATAATACGAAAAGTATGGACTACTGTTGTGAAAGCTACAGAAATAGACACCAAGAGACAAGAAGCATGCAAATTATTAAATACTGTCGTGGTTAGGAAAAATGGCTGCATATGGCTCAGTTTATATACTTGCAGACCATGTGCACAGTAGTATACAGCAACCCTTACTGTGACTGGTTAAGGAGAGATGGGTAGTCAAGAAAAACAGTCACTAAAAACAAAACAGTCTCAAATAGTTTGTGTGTGGACAAAGCAGACTACTGGGTGAAGATGTAAGTGGTTATTGACAAGTGTGCAGGCTTGAGTAGAAGAAATGAATGATTTTCTATGGTAGTCAAAAAAGTGGGGAAGTAAGAGATTGAAGATAAAAGGAAAAGGAGAGAACTAATGGAGAAAAGTTGTTGAGAAAGAAGTGTTAAGATTTAGAACTGAGAAGGAAATTAGCTTAGAAAGTAAAGAAAAGCTGTTTCCACCAGTAAGGTATAGACAAGGTGAGAGCTAATCACAGTGAAAATCCCCACTGACAAACATCAAGACCATTGTGAATTGGCAGTCAATCCATTCTTGAGAGCGATAGAACTACAGCTTGTTGCATTTGAGCCTAGAGAATTCTATAATGTCCCTTGTAGAGACCAAGAGATGAACCAGATTTGGGACACATAAAGGATCTACAGATGATTCCAAAAGCTAGATATGATTGGAGTCCTGAATTTACAGAGGCTCCAGTGTATTGTGTGAGTTTTTCACAGCTGATTTCATGGCCTGAATGTAGAAGCACAGTGCAATGGGCAAGAAAAGAGAGGGTTGATTCAAGCAAGAGAATGGCTTCTATGATTTTTTTAAAGATTTCAAAAAAATTTTTTATTGGAAAGAGATATACAGAGATAAGCAGATACAGACAGAAAGATCTTCCATCTGCTGTTCACTCCCCAAGTGGCTGCAGCAGCCAGAGCTGCGCCGATCCAAAGCCAGAAGACACAAGCCTCTTCCAGGTCTCCTATGTGGGTACAGGATTCCAAAGCTTTGGGTCATCCTCAACTGCTTTCCCAGGCCACAGACAGGGAGCTGGATGGGAAGTAGGGCAGCTGGGATTAGAACTGGTACCTGAACTGTGGTTATACAGCAAGGTGGAGGAATCCACCATGGAGGGAGAGTTGTCGGGGGGGGGGGGGGCAGAATCCCAATGCCTATAAAACTGTTTCACATAATACAATGTTACTAACAATTAAAAAAAAAAAAAAAAGAACCGGTACCCATAAGGTATCCCAGTGCATGCAAGATGAGGACTTTAGCCATTAGGACACCATGGCAGACCAAAAATCACTACTTAAGACAGAGCAATAAACAAAAAGAGCAGAACTGTTGGGTGGAGTATGGTTATAGGAATGCCGTGTGAAATGCAGAAGACTTTGATGACTTATTCAAAGGTCATGCATATGTAAGAGAAACAGGAAATTTTATAGTGAATAATGGCAATGTATGGTATAAGGAAAAAGTCTCACTGCTCCAGCCATATACTAAGATAAAAACACATGTTAGACTACTTCTAGATAAGTTGTACCCCTTGGAGAGAGCAAATGTCATTTAAGTAGACGATGGGAAAGGATATGCACAAAAAGAACTAAAATATGAGCATTTGTTAGCAGAGAAAAATAAGCTCAAGGGTATTATAAATAGTGAGAAGAGGTGGAATTCAGGGAAGAAAGGTTAGAGGACTGAAGGCAGGACAAGATTTCAGAAAGCAGAAACAACCAAAAGGCAATGTTGCTAGGAAAAGCTGCTATGTGAAGCCTGGCAGAGCACACAGCCTTCAGACTTTCAAAAACCACTTTGTAATAAAGTTATTTGGATGCTAGAAAACCATGGCTTTTCCTCAGGATTGCAACCATCATGTTGTGAAAATATGCTGCCTCCAAAATAATCCCTTTCTGGGTGTGCAGGGCAGGATTTTCTTTTCTCAAAAAACTTAGTTTGTGGTGGAAGCCACAGTGGCTCCACTCAAGGATGGGAGCACAGACAGCTCGTGGTGGTGCCAGCTGCTGCCTGAACTGACCAAGAAAACTATTCAAGTTCACATAGTTTGCCAATGAAAAAGCTTTTCAGAGCCTAATCTAATGGAGTGAAGGTCTGTGCTTTCTGCACTATAATACCTCTAAAGAAAGCAAGCTCTCAATAAGTATGTGAGCTATAGACAGCAAACGAGTTAGCAGCTGCCAAAACAATAAACTTTGCAAGTAGATACTCACCGAGACTCACCACCATGACCAAATAGTTCATTACATGACAGTTTGAGAAATACACTAAAAACAAAATACAGTGTGGGCTGAGACTGAAAGCCAGGAACCAAGGAGAATGAATTGGCAAAGATCCTTGGAGGTGAGACTGGAGCTGGCCCATGAATGATGTTTTTCATTTACCCAGAAGATATCTTTCCTGCAGACTCTCAAACACTCTTCCTACCGTCTCTATGTAGCTGCAGTAACTTATTCTTCAGCACAGAACCAGAAGGAATCTGCAATATCACTTGAAGTCGCTGTCAGTAGACCAGAGACCACCCACCCATAGGCAAGTGTTTCCCTTTGCAAAAACAGTCTTTGCCACAGCAGTGCTGCTCCTGGGACCTGACCTCCTTTCAAGTCTGTAGTCAGCCTGCTTATCGGGTCTGACCTCCTGCAGCTGGATCTTGTTTTTGACTTGGCTGCTGCTTCTCATCTGTTTTCATTTCAAGCTCTGGTCCTGATTCTTAAATATGTGTGCTGCCAATCCTTTCTTTCCACCCAGACCAAGGCACAGGGATTGTACTGAGGTACCATGGTCCTAGGTGGAACATAAAGTGAGCATTCATCATTGGAGTTCTGGAAAGGACTGCACTTGGGAACAGCTGAGCCTGCTCTTAGGAGCAAGGAATTGGAAAGAACAGAACTAGGTACCCTAACATGTAGGATAGGATGAAGATGTGCTCCACCTCCAGGAGCAAGCAGCTTCCTGGAAAGTTGAAAGAGATGAAAAACCAAGATTGAGTCTCTCCCTCTTGTCCATTCTCACACCACTGCTTATCCCAGCCCTGTCTCCCCACCCAAAATCCCTCCTACTCCCCAAGGGCTGCCATTTTGGAGCCAAACTCCACTTTGTCAGCGCAACAGCAGCCCTGCCTTCTCTTGCTCCACACACCATGTGACCCTGGAGAACCTCCAGGGCATATTTCATCTGGCATCAGCAACTAGAGGTCACTGTGACCCAATGCTTCCTGCATTCTCCGGCCTGGCAGCGACTGCCAAAGCCAGCCGTGGCGGGGGAGGGCAAGCGCCACTTGCGTGAGCTAACCAAGTGTGGTGTCGGTCGCCTTTCCTGCCAGGAGACAGCGTCGTCGCTTTTCCACTGCTGGCCATTCACTGGACTTGGCCAGCTTTGTTCCTTCTCTGGACCAAGTCAACAAGCTGAGACTAGAGGAGCTGTGACTCGGGCACACAGGGTAGAGCAATTTCTGTTTGCATGCACGTTGTGGGCTGCAGCTATGCCCTGCGGTCTCCAGAGACAGTGACCCCGCCACCTGTCCTCCAAGGAATCGCTATTTCATTGGTTTCCTGCATAGGAAAAACACAGATTTCTGTAGAGGCCAAAGACTTCATCTTGAAATTTGTTCAGGGTCAAAAGCAATGAATGTGAAACTCTAAGGCTGGGAAACTATTTTAATATCATTTTACAAGGGTCCCTGTCCACACCAGAATCATAAAGTTTTAGGGCTAGAAAAGATCATAAACCATCCAAGCCAGTAGTTCTCCATCCAGTTTGGTAAAGGGAACCTTTCAGTAACAGACAAAAACAAGCCGCTCCCTGCCCTGGGAAAAAGTCCATGGCCACACATGATTTTGCCCATGATTTGCAGGGTGCAAGGACACAGGAAGCCATCTGTGGACAGTCTTGTCTGCTTCCACTGCTGATTCTTCCTCTGTTAGCCTTGTATTTTACAGATGGGGAAATGTGAGGTTCAGAGAGGATGCTGCCTCTTGCAAGGATCAAAGCAAGATGGAGTCCTGCAGAAGCCAGCTCTCACAGTTGACAGCCTCCCTCCCATATGACACAGTGTCACCTAGGCCAGAGCAGAGCCCCTGTGCCTCCTGTCTGATTTTCTTTACTCTAGTTGTCACTCAACTTTCTTCCCCTTCTGGCTCTTTTCCCTTTAGATACATTTTCTTTCCTTCTCCCAGACTTTCCTCTTATCACCTGGTTTCCTCTAGAACTTTCTCTGGCCTTTTCTCTTCTTTCTTTTGGTTGGAGCCTCACCTTCTCTACAGATTGTTGGGTCTTAGCTCCGCAGCCCTCTGAAGAGGGTGCTGGTTCCTGCTGAATCAAAATATAAAGTATCTACAGCAAAGATGCAATGAGGTTACAGAAAGCAGTGAAATCGAAGGCCAAATCCTGTCTCTCTACTTACTTTCAGTACGCTACAAAGCGAAGGTGGATCTTTTTATACCTAGTAAAGAAAAGGCAACTACAGAAATGAGGAAAATCCAGAAATCAATGCTGTAGATCAAAGGATCCCAATGTGTGCTCCAAGAAAGCTGGGGAAAGCTTAGGCCCCACCCACGCCTCAGGGATCTGCAGGGTTGAAATTAGCATCAAAGAGTATGATACTATTTTCCATTTGCACTATAATGCCACTTGCACTGATGGCCAAAAATGGTGACAGGTAAAATTACTGAGGCTTGGAATGAATGTACCAAGGCAGTGAAGCCAAATCCGGCTTTATCTTTCACTTCCATGAGCAAAAGTAAAAAAGATTTACCTTTAGAATACCGTTAAAGCATTCACTAAAAATCATTGTTTATAACATTTAGAATGTGGCATACACATCCTTTTACATTCCATGACAAACAGGAAATGTGCTTAAGGGACTTCTGCTGTACACTGAAGAACAATACTTATTCAAGGAAAAGTGGTTTTGCAACAGAAACCAAGTCAACCACTTTTGTTATGAATCACCATACTTAATTAGGAACAACTGACAGTCCAGCTATGGTTATTTAAACCTGGATATGTCAAAAACATATTCTCAGTATTAAGCATTGGAAGGCTGCCACTTCCAGGGCAAAACCAGGAATGTCTTTTGACAACCAAAAACCTCAAGGTGTCCATTAAAAACTAGAATGTCAGCAAAGATGTATCCACCATCATGAATTTAACAGCTGCCTATACTGGAAACGTTCTCATTAGATTGATGACGTATGGAACTATGTGATCGTTTTGATTTTGAAACAAAGTGTGCCGACAGCTGGTAGAAGTCAGTAAATTAATATTTCCCAACCGAATAGGGCATACTGTTATAAAATGGTGAACAATGCATGATGAAACTCTCCATTTAAAAGGCAAGGTGGACTGTGGGATTTTAATATAACAATATGAAATGTTCCACAGTACCTTTCAAGTTTCTACAAAATAATGAATCTGTAAAGAACTACCACTTGTTGAGTTTTTGTGTAGCAGCAAAAGCAAAAATGCCTACAGTTATCTGAGAATGCAATTAAAATGTTTCACCCTTTTATAACTTTGAATCTGAAGAATTTCTTTATCTAATTCAACTAAACAGCATGCTACTATAGATGAAATATAAAAAGTTATAAGCAAATATGCATCTTTAATTAGATCCAACTTTAAGGAGAGCTTAAAAATATATAAACACATAACTATTCAGATAAAAAATGTGTGAGTTAATATTTTTTAATTTACCAATCTTAATTTTTAATTCAATAAATAGAAATAGATATAACTCACATAACCACAAGATTTTTGGAATCCTCAATAATTTTAAGGTAAGCAAAGCAATTCTGTGGTGCACGTGTTTGAATATCACTGCTGGAGACCTTTCTAAGGAGGACAATATAATCAATACAATACTCATTGAGTGACTTGTAAGATTAAGGCTCAGTGATAGAAATCATGAGGAATTCAACTCTTTAATGATTTGTTTTATTTATTTGAAAGGTTATAGTAAAGAGAGAGGGAGAGACTGTGCACGTGTGTGTGTGTGTGAGATAGAGTGTTGTGGGGACAGGGAGGCTGACCTTCCATATGCTGGTTCCTTCTCCAAATGGCCTCAATGGCTAGGCAGAACTGAAGCCAGGAATCTGGGGTGTTGTCTAGGTCTCCCAAGTAGGAACAAGGGTCCAAGCACTTAAACCATCTTCTATTGCTTTCCCAGGCCATTTTCAGGAAGCTGGATGAAAGTCAAACATCCAGGACTTGAACCAGCAACCACATGGGATGTTGACGTCATAGGCAGCAGCTTGATATGCTAGACCACAACACTGGTCCCAGAAATCCTGCTACACAGTCCACAGTTAGGTGAGGAGATAGGACAGGCAAGTCAGTCACTGCCCTATAATCTTAGGATAGCCAAAGGAGAGCCACAGGAGAGAGAAAGAATGTACTACGAGGGCTCCATGGCAGTGTAGGAAAGAAGGACTAGGAAAGTTCTCGTAGAGGTGATAACAGTAAAGAAGCCTGAACACACAGTAAATACTCAGACACACAAAACCAAAGCAGCTATGAGGATTTGGAGGAGCTGGTGCCTGCCACGGCCAGCACGAGCCAGCAGAACAGAGACAGCACAAAGAGCAGGCACGCCACTGGGCAGATGAAAATCTCGGAGGAGAAGACCCTTATAAATTACCTACTCAATAAATGCTTGCCAGATGCATCTGTGCATGGAAATAATGATAGGCTAAGCCATAGATGGGCTTTGTTCCATCTTTCCATCTGTAATTCCCATGATAATTAGGAGAAAAATTGGTTCTATTGAAGTTGACAAAGGCCAAGAAAAGTGACATAATTCATGCCCACTGTAGATCAAAGGCAGATAGAGGCCCTAGCCAAACTGCCTTCTCCTGACTCCAAAGTCTCCTACTCTGAAATCAGACCTTAGATGAGATTCCTCCACCCCAGGTAGAGAAGAACACTGAATGAAAATGTTGGGAGGCACACTCATGCCTGCAGTGACATCACTCAAAGTCGCTTCTCGTGAACACCCACCACTGGGAAGGACATCAGGGATCAGCAATGAGAAGAGATTCTACCTGTCCTCCAGCCTCAGGGCTCCTTTTTGATTATGGCTTTGAGAACATGGTGCTACCCTCAGCACAGAGCCCAGAGAAGAGCTCCAGCAATGTTGGTGATGCTTTCTAAAGGCAATGGAATATAGCCTGGTGAAACCAGAACACTATCAGGCAAATTCGAAGGCTTCTAAAGGAGAGTATAATTCTCTGGATGCCCAACATCCAGCATGGGATCCATCCAGCAATCACATTTTTTAAATATCTGAGGAACTACTCTGAACACAAAGAAAGAGATCTTTGACTAAGACACAAATTTCTATGCTCTGTTCTGTGACTTCTCACTCTTCCTTTCCCCCCTGTTGAAACTATTGCCGGTTGTTGGTCTCCTAATGTATCCCAGCAGATAGCTTCTCCTGCACTGAAATTAGAAGATCAAAGGAGTTCTGTTTTATAACAGAATGAGCCGTTAAGGTTCCCATGGTAATGAGACAGCAGCCACAGAAGGTTCCCTTTCCTTCCCCTTTACATGCCTCTCTCTCATCTCCCTTTCCCAGCATACAGGAGCCAAAAGAATTGCACTGGCCCCTTAAACACAAGCCAGCCTGTGAGGGAGGTTGCAATCAATACCCATTCACAAGACCGATAGGATGCTCTGCAGCACAGGGAGCCACTGCAAAAATGACGCCAATCATTCCCTAAGGCCGTGCATCTTGCTGCTCTGGGATAGATGGGAATGAGGAGGAAGACTTCAGTGATGGATGACAGTGATGAGATTATCACCCCTAAAGAAGAGGTGTTACTAGTTCTTGCACTTCTCCCGTCAACACTGACATGTACAGCATTACTCATCATCTCTAAATTCACCCAAATTTAAGATGCTTCCTCTTTTTTTCAGATTGGCTGCCAAGACAAGTGTCACTGAGAGAAAATTAATTAAGCCTGGGTATATTTGAGTGCCATAGCTCACAGAGCTGTATTGGAACAAATGATGTAAGTAGGATTGAGTGAACAACTGGAGGGATTTCAAGAGGACAAAAAGCAAGTTGCACTCCAAGTGCAAGGGTTTGACACAGTCTGGCTAGCCTGGGACTCCTAGAAATTCCTTACTGGGAAATCTCAGCATTTTGAATAGGTGTTCTCTGTTCGTATATATAGCTTTAAAGACAGAATGTAGAAGGCAATGGAAGGAGGAACAGTAAGGGATTTTTTGAAGATGAAGAAAAGGTAAATGTGACTAGAAGTACAGATGTGTCCTGTGAGATTCAGTCTCCTGCCGAGAACCTCTCATACAGCACTTAGGCTAGGTGAAGTCCCATGTCCATTTTATTTCATGTGATGCTCTGCAACTAATCTGTCAAAGTATGGGTGCTTCAATCAGTTTAGAGATGAAACTGGTTGTTATGGTACAACCTGTTAAACTATCAGTTATGATGCTAGTATGGTAATTAGAGTGATTTGAGTCTCACTGTTCTGTTTCTCATCCAGCTTCCTGCTAAGTGCTTAAACCCTCCCTGCACAGAGAGTTCTGGGTTTCAGGATTTGGACAATTCTAGCCACAGATGTTGCAGACTGTCAAGGAGTTAACCAGTGAATGAAAGATCTCTGACTCTGTCTTTTTTCTCTGCCATCCTGATCTTATTCTTTTCTTTTTGAATATTTTATGTGTTTTCATTGGTAAGACAAAATAACAGAGAGAAGAAAGAAACAGTGAGGGAAAGACTTCCGTCCACTGTTTCACTCCCCCAAATGAGCACAACAGCCCATATCTGAGCTGATCTGCATTCTGTACTGCTTTCCCACGCAATAAGCAAGGAACTGGAGCAGATGTAGAGCAGCCAGGATACTAACTGGCACTGAAAGCAGTAGATGGCGGCCCAAAGCCGTGGGACCTTATACCACATAGGAGTCCCAGAAGCAGCTCCGAACTCCTGCCTTCAGATCAGCCAAGCTCCAGATGTTGCAGCCATTTAGGAAATGAATGATTGAATGAAAGATGTTCCTCAGTCTCTACTTCTCTCTATAAATCTGCCTTTGTAGTAAAAATAAATAAATCTTTTAAAAAAGATAATTAGATCCATGGAGATATGTTTAACCCCAAAGAAACTGACTGATCATACAGGATATTTATATTTTGTTTTTCTTTGCAAAATGAATGGTTTAAGCACATGTTGGGGCAGGGGGTGGGGGTGTGGCAGAATTTGTTGACGATCATGAGCTTCAAATTTCCCAGAACTCAACATACTAGAAGTTGGTAGCCTGCTTCTCAAACACAGAGTGCATCACTTGATTACCTTTGTCTACTCATCTCCTGCAAGTTAAAGGAAAATCTCCACAGATAAAAGACCACGTTAAGCTGCAAACTCAAACCAGCCAGGTTCCAAAATGAAAATGGCTTCTTCTTCTTTGGTATCTAAATAAATATCATTAATTCCATCTCTATAGGTCTGTGACAGAAGAGAGTCTTTTATTCAGCTCACAGAAGCAATCCATACAACACAGAACAGGTTATGCTGCCAAAACAGATTTGAAAATCTTTGTGGAAGCCAAAATTAATACTCCTTCATTCTCCTGGGACAGCTCTGTAGGTCTCCACAAACAGGTTCTCTCTGAACATTGAAGGATACTCAATTAATCTTCTTGTTTGCAGAGACTTGAAAGCATGTAAGGAAGGTCAGAAAATAAAATCTGAGCCAAGTGCAGCTGAATTTTTCACTATTAAACAAGCCTCACCTTGCCTCAATTTAATTCCTTTCCATTGTATGTCTCTATTGTCTATCATTCACACTATCTCCAAATTGTTTTATTTCTCATTTCTTCTCTTCCACTCTGCTTCTCTCCTCCTTCTGCTCCTGCTCTCCCTCTCGCTTTTTCCCTTTTTCTCTTCCACTCGTCCCTGTTTTCTCTCTCCTTCTCTTTCTTGATCTATTTACTCTGTGTCTATTTTCCTTCCAATATACATGGTTTGGCTTTGGTGGATTATCCAATTATGATAGCATATCCAGATAAAAGGCCAAATATTTCCTTTAAAGACAGATTTATTTATTTTCTTTGGAATGGCATATTTAGAGATAGAAGCAGAGACAGAAAGATTTTTTATCCACTGGTTCGTCCCCAAATGGTTTCAAAAGCTGAGACTGAGCCAATCTGAAGCCAGGAGCCTCCTCCAGGTTTCTCCATGTGGTTTACAGGGTCTTATGTCTCCAGGCTTTCCTTGACTGCTTCTCAGCCCACAGGAAGGGAGCTGGCAGAGAGATAAAGCAGCCGGGACACAAACTGGTCCCCATATTGTATGCTGACACTTACAGGTGGAGCATTAGGCAGTTGAACATTTGTGTCAGCCCCTAAATGGCCAAAGTTTTAGTCTTCTTCCATTTAATCACAGAAAAACAGAGAAGTAAGAGTTATAGTTAAATTAAAAGTAAATTATCTTAATCTATTTAAACAAATTAGAGCATTATAAGGCATACAGAAGAATTGATATGGTTTACACTTTTAAAAGTCTTTGACAAGATACTTTCATTAAACTAGCTAATACCTTTACAACACCTAGAACAATACATGGAGAATTTGCAGGAGGCATTCAAAAGATCAACGTTCTTTTTATCACCACCATCATCATTAGCTCTATTCCCCTAGATTGTCATAAGCAAGCAGGGAAGGTGGCATTGCCTGCAGATGAAAGCAATTTCAACTCCTGATTTTCGGGCAAGTTGAGATTTCCGCACCTGCTCGCAGAGCATAATGAACAGTGTGACTCTCCTTCAGTTCCAGTCAGGAGAACAAATCAACAACAGAGCAACTCTGTCAGAGGAGAATTTGAGAAACTGGTTTTCTGGTGCAACATATTAAAGCTGCAGCTTAAGATGCTAGCATCTCATACAGGGGTGTCAGTTCAAATTTCAGCTGCTCCTAGCTCAGTCCTGCTCCCTGACAAGATGCCTGGGAAGCAGAAGATCATGCCCCAGCAACTTACTTGGTCCCTGTCACCCATCTAAGATACCTGGATGAAGTTCCTGGCTACTGCTTGTGCTTGACCCAGTCCTGGCTACTGCAACCTTCCGGGGAATAACTCGGCAGATAGAAGATTTCTCTGTCTCTCACTCTCTCTAGTACTTTGCTTCCCAAATAGCAAATCCTTTAAAAAATAATTTTAAGTAAAAGAAAAACATCTAACAACAAACAGTAGCAACATGATTGCAGACAAGACAAATACAAGGAAGCTTCAAAAAGCTTTGAAAATATAATTAAATGTTCATTTTTTTGCAAAAAATCTTTTACTTCATAGTTTTTCATAATACATATTTTGGTATCTTTTTAACGATTCCTTGTATAACTATGAAAAACCCAATTAAATTACAATGAAAGGGCCCTGTGTAGTAACTTAGTGTGGCTAGGGTCCTCACCTTATATGCACCAGTCCCACACTGGCGCCAGTTTGTGTTTCGGCTGCCCTACTTCCCATCCAGCTCCCTGATTGTGGTCTGAGGAAGCAGTGAGGACAGTCCAAAGTCCTGGGACCCTATATCTGCATCGGAGACCCAGAAGAAGCTTCTGGCTTCTGGCTTCGGATCAGCTCAGCTCTGGCCATTGTTGCCACTTGAGTGAACCAGCAGATGGAAGATCTTTCTCTCTGTCTTTCCTTCTCTCTGTGAATCTACCTACCCCCCAAAAAAAGAATGAATTTTTAAAGAATTTTTTACATGTTTGCCTTAATTTAACCTGTAATTTTTTTTCTTCTTTTTGAACCTGTAATTAATACTGTCTCAACCCATGTGTTTTGAAAAATTGTAAAACCTACTATACTTTCAAAACCTTGTGCTACACCCCTCCTATAACTGTTATGCACCTCAATTGTTGAAATGTCAATGGAGTAGTCACAGGATGTGGTTAAGAACTTGCATTATTTTTAATAGATTGTTTACTCAATACTATGTCAATTAATAACTTAACATTGTATATTGTTGCTGATATTATGTTGGGGCTTTTGATTGATTGGGTTTTACTCTGTTGGCTCTACCTTCAGACCAGAGAAGGTCTTCCCCAAAAGCCATTGAACTTATCTGGACAATAAGATGCTGGACTCTATGCTTGGTATATGCTTGCAATGAAGGAATCTCAACTGAACTTGAACTGTGGTCACGCAACAAGGTGGAGGAATCCACCATGGGGGGAGGGTTATGGGAGGGGTGGTGGGAATCCCAGTACCTATAAAACTGTCACATAATACAATGTTATTAAAAAAAAAACTTACTGAGTCCTAAAATGTGGATTCCCAATTAAAACTCAGTATTCCTTAAAAATATATATATTTTTACTGGAAGGTTGGATATACAGAGAGGACGAGAGTCAGAGGAAGATCTTTTGTCTGATGATTCACTCCCCAAGCAGCTACAACAGCCAGAGCTGCACTGATCCGAAACCAGGAGCCTCTTTCAGGTCTCCCACAAGGTGCAGGGTCCCAAGGCTTTGGCTTGGCCTCGACTGCTTTCCCAGGCCACAAGTAGGGAGCTGGATGGGAAGTGAGGCTGCCAGGAATAGAATGGGGCACCCATATGGGATCCTGCCGCTTTCAAGGCGAGGACTTTAGCTGCTGAGCTACTGTGCCGGGCCCTAAAATAAATAAATCTTTTTTTTTTTTTGAAAGATTTATTTTTATTATTTTATTGGAAAGGCGGATATACAGAGAGGAGAGACAGAGAGGAAGATCTTCCGTCC
Source organism: Ochotona curzoniae (assembly GCF_017591425.1). Classification (NCBI taxonomy): domain Eukaryota; kingdom Metazoa; phylum Chordata; class Mammalia; order Lagomorpha; family Ochotonidae; genus Ochotona; species Ochotona curzoniae. Next base: position 29,047 of record NW_024466927.1, read on the forward strand.
GATGATTCACTCCCCAAGTGAGCGCAACGGGTCGATACTATGCCGATCCGAAGCCAGGAGCCTCTTCCGGGTCTCCCACGCGGGTGCAGGTTCCCAAAGCTTTGGGCCATCCTCGACTGCTTTCCCAGGCCACAGGCAGGGAGCTGGAAGGGAAGCGGGGCTGCCGGGACTAGAACCGGCGCCCATATGGGATCCCGGGCGTGCTAGGCGAGGACCTTTAACCACTTGCGCCACCGCGCCGGGCCCAATAAATCTTTTAAAAAATCATAATGGAAGCTCAGGAGAAACTTTAAAGATTAAGAATAAAATCTTTCAGATAAATGGAATGTGGATGGCTTTTGTTTTTTAGTCCTTATTTTTTAACAAGGTGAACTGCTTCTCATAGGAAAGAGAGAGAGAGGGAGAAAGAATCACGCTGACAGGTAAAGTGAAGTGGTCAGCTGAAATACAGTTCACCCAGACCCTTAAAGTAAGCTTTTGATTTTTTTTTTTCCTGAGATGAGACTTACTGGGCAGTATGGCAATGGTAAGAAACATTTCTTCCTAAAATTTCAATGCTGCTGAATTTGAGAGCCCCTGCTGGTGGGATCAGAAAAGATCCAAATTGTGGACAAGCAAAAGTTACAGACCCTGTCTAAAAATTGCTCTCATTTTATGAATGAAGAAAATAAATCATAGAGAATTTAAGTGGTTTAATCAACATTAAGTATTTAACACAGCAAAGATGGGGTTCTAAGCCAGGTTATAAAACATTCTATAGAACTATTATGCATCATAAATAGAAAACAAAATACAACAAACAAAAAATTTAAAAAGTATCATTTATCAAATCAAAATAATTTGAAATCAGTTTCTCTACTATAAATCATAGGCCAGGATTTCTTACAGAAAATATAATTTAACTACTTTAATTAACTTTTACTTTACTTAAAAATTATAGGGCTAAAGCAAAAATATCTAGAAAAGTTTAAAAGGAAACCACTTTAACACTTGCTACAATATTAATGCTAACACAAACAGCAAAGCTAAACTGAAAGAATTTTAAGGTTTCAATGAGAAAACTTTACATTGAACAAAGATGCAAAGATACTTAAGGAAGTTTGTAGAAAATTGAATTAAAAGTTCATCCACTTATATTTTTTCATGACACACATTTCTCATGAACTTTTTCAAGACCAATCATATGCATGAATTTCAAAAACATATTGGCAACAAAATAAGTACCCCTTCTTAAAATTTAAATTTAAATTTAAATTTGAAATATAAAGAAAATTAATTTCATGTATTTCATACAGGCAAAGAAGATAACCCTACTTAGGTCTCTTCCTCTCTCTCACTCTCTCAATACCCCTGCTTCTTTCCTTCCTTCTTTTCCTTAATTTTTCCAAAACAAACAAAAAATAAAAAAGGGCCTAAGGTACTACTAACCAAAATATTCAATAGCTAAAAAGTAGAAAGTTTGGTGTTACATAGTATACAAAAGAATGAAAATAAATTTCTTCTAATTCGGCTTTCCACAATCTTTTTGAAGTAGCACAACCATAAAAAAACACTGTCACAAATTTTCTATATAAAGATTTAAAATACATGAAGAAAAAAAACTACAACATGGTAAAACTTAGTGAAATACTTTAAAGTACCTCTTTCAATTTTGACATTGTAAGATTAAAAGCAAATAAGAGTCTGAACAACTTGATTAAAAAATACATCCTCTCTCTATATCCTTGCACACTCAAAAAAAAGTTAGTCTTGGTCCAGTTGCAAGGAAAACTGAACTAAATTATATAAAGCATACCATTCCCTATCTATACAGATATGTACATACATGCACACAAATAGCTATATAGAGATCAGGATTTCTAATTTTCATGCAGTGAAGTTAAAAAAAAATTAGAGGGTACTCACCCTCTCCCAAAAAAGACAATTCACCAGGAAATACTAAAATAATCTCTGGCTATTTAGAAATGAATGACAATCGGAATTCTGCTTGTCAGCATGTGTGCAGTACAGCCAAAGGAGCAAGGCAATGTTGAGAGGCGTCCGTTTCCAGTGCATTGAGGGAGAGTAGGAAGGATCCAGACTTGTCGCAATAGATATTACCAGTTGTCCCTTGGTTTCAAATTCCACAAAAGAAATCATTTTGGATCTCCGGCAGGCTTTTACTATAGCATACTTACATAAACAACATTGTCACATTTCCCAGATACTCTTTCAATCTGGCTGTGATTAGCATTTGAGGGAAATAATTTCTATGATAAACCAGAAGCAGTATTAAGGATTTAACTACAACCATTAATAATTCCTATGTGTCAATAAATTTAACTTTGATAGTAAAAAATAGCTAATTTATTTTATTATTGCTCTTAAATGTATTTGTTTTCCAGAAATAAATATTGAAAACAAGCTGTGAATCCAATTCAAAATACCATAAATTAGCAATAAAAACCTAAAGGTGAAAATAACAAATGATCAATTAATATTGTAGCATAAAATGATACATTTTAGAATGAATCAATAGCTGCCAAATGCCATTTATTTCAAAAATGGAGATTCTCAAAATGTTAAGAGAAACTTATTTACAATTTATGCTAGTAAATTCCATCTTGGAAATCAAAGTAAAATAGATAATAAAAAAAACCCTAGGGAAGTATAAATTATCAAATGAACTCCAAAGGAGCCTTCTAAAACCAAAATGTCCAATAATTAGAGTACACTGTTATTATTCTACAAGATTAATGTAGTATAACAATTTCCAAACCTACACATTGTAAGAGTCATTCTCAGTAATGTGGTGATGACTTAAAGTATATTGGAGAATATTCATAGATTACATGGAAATACTTTGCGATTTTGCATAAGGGACTTGAATGTCCTTGAGCTTCCAAATCTACAAGGGTCCTGGAACCAAATACAAAGGTGTGACAAAACAAAAAATTGACATTTGATTAATAATTTAATATATTTGTAAATAATAGAACTAAGCTTGGGGTTTAGGTAAGCAATCTTAGCATTTTTGGTCAAGGTTAAAGAGAATCACCTTGACTTTTCTTTGTTAAAGACAAACTAGTCATGTCCTTAAACCATAGCTCCAATGTTTGTAAATGCTTTAATAATCTTACTGGTACTTAAAGATGTTTTCCAAATTTTGTTAAATGTTTCAAGCTGATGAAACAGTCTTAAAAAATAAACATTACAGTATTTTTCATATTTATGAAACATCATTTACTCTATTTGAAAGTTATCAGGAGACAAATGATAAAATATAATTTGGAAATAAATCATGGAGGACTCTGAATGCTTAGCTGATGGTAAAAGTACTACCATTTCAACCCACACTGATTTCAGTTCAGTCTAGGGATGAGATCACTCATGGAGCAATTGAACATCTAATTTCATGATTATATGCATTAAAATAAAAATAAATTGAATGGATCGTTACCCCAAAAGTATGAAAGGATTTTTATCTTTAATTAAAAAAAAAAGTCACTGTATTCCTCTCCTTAAACTGTTCATTATGGATCAGGTCACTTACTCCTGGGAAATGAAAATCTTGCAACTACAAAGCACTGATGCTATGGTTAACGTGGTAAGAAGACTGCAATCACAGCACCAATATGCTGCCTTCATTTGTTTCCAGTGTGCCCACTATCCAGCCACCTCTGGACCAGGTACAGGATGTTTGTTTCCAGACTTGAAAAGGGAAGATTGTACTGGGAATCTCTTAGATGAGACAGAAACAAACAAAACAACAACAACAAAAACCATAGCTTTGTAACACCAGCATCAGCTAAGGCCACATCACAAGTTCTGACTCCAGATAGGACAGATATGCCACTTCTGAGAGGCACACAAGGAGAAATGTTAGTGAATTATTATCTCAAGAAGCTGATTAATAATTAAAGTGATGCTTATTTAGCCAAAATTTGCTGTAATTAAATTGAAAATTTGGAGTTGCAAAAGTAAAGACTCTGGTCACTGGGAAGAAAACATGAAGATCTGCATGGACTTAGAGGCATTCTGAAGCAAATTTCAGTATTGATACATGTGTTACAATAGCATGTTGTAGAAAGATATCTCCTTATTTTTCATATTAGATTGTATCTTGAGAAAATCATTTTGATGGGGTCATTGATCTAGACAAGCCTCTATCTATGGTTATTTTTATTTGAGTAATATAAAGTCCAAATTTTATTTGTAAGTTGAGAGTATCTGTTGTTGTTAGAATCTACAATTAACAATTCAATGAATACTTGGCATCAACTCTTGAGTATCTACTCTGCCACCCACGCACTGTTTTGTCTTTTACACTGTGAACCAGAGGTGGGCTGCTCTCAGGTGCATGAGGAAGCTGGGGTGCACCATGGTAAAGGAATGTGTCAAGGTCACAGAGCCAAAGAATGACAAACTAAGACTTGAAGCTGGACCTGCAAGCACCACAAGCTGTATGCACGGTGTTTATATGTCTAGAATTTAGTGACAGCAAGTTGGCAGAGCAGACACTTGAAAAATGTTGGTTTACTTAACTAGCAACAGAGCAATAAACTTAGCAGTTGAATGTTGACCTATGAGGACCTTCAAAATCACATCCTCATTTCCCAGACTGGAAAATTTAAACCTACATCAAGAAGATGATTTACCCAAAGCAACAATGCAAACCTTTGAGAAAGCTGGCATTAAAATTTAAATCACCAAACTCTGCTCCAGGTATGCACAAGGGCCATTTGATGCCCCAGACACTGGGGTCATGAACTAGTCAGTGAGGTACAGTGACCCTGTGGCTATGCATCATGGTCTTACCTCTCCTTCTCTGGGTTCAACTAGGTCTCTCTTGCCCACATAGCTCAGAGAAGCCACACCACTGCTGCTCCACCCTTGGTTAGAAGCCCAATGTCCTTGCCAAGTTTTTGGTCTTTGGCTCCAAGTCAGCACTACCATCCTAGCAGTGTCAGTAAGAAGTGCCTTCTCCCCAGCTCTGTGTCACTTTTGGTCACCTGGACCCCAGTCATTATGCTTCTGCCAAGAATCTCACAAAATATTTTTGAAACAGTTCTGGCAGCTTCAGTACCTGCCCTACCACCGCTAATTATAGCACTCAGACTAAGCCAATGGAAAAATATGAGAAATGAGCAATTGCCATCTTCTCCCTTTTCCTTGTCCTTTTTCTCAGATTCTGTCTCTCCCAAACCACATCTCTCCCTGCCTTCCCCAGTGCAAAACAAAAAGTCCCTATGTATGTGACTAAACACAAACATGTACAGGCAAGTAAATGCTCTGTTAGCTATATGTGTGCATGCATGTGCATGTGTCTTCACACGTGCAACTGCAGCAGCAGTTGAGTGTTTCGCTGGGCTTGCAATCAACCAATTGACATTTTTAAGTGTTAGTCAGTTTATTTCTACATTTGTAATAATCTTAACTACTGGAATTTACCTCAGTAAGCTCAAGAAGTTCAAGATAAATTATAAAGTTTGAGATAGAGTCAGTCTGACCCAACTGCAGTAAGTGACCTGACACCTGAGAGTATCTCTGTTGCTCAAGTGTAACTTCACAAGTCTTGACTTGCAACCAGTTGTCAAAAACACCATTAACAAGATCGTGCCCAATTTGTAATGCCCAAAAGACTGCTTACCGCCTTCATGAATGAGGTGACAAAATTCATCCCTTATTGTTTGGCCTACTGACAAGATGTGCCTAACATTCTTCTAGCTTTTAGCTTCCCCCGAAAAGCAAAAATTTCTTTTTTAAAAAATGAACTCAATATTGAGCTGAATAGCATGCTCTTACCTTTCATTATCTCTTGGTTATCTTCCCAAAAGCCATACAAAGCTCAGAGAGTTTAATTAATGATCCATCCAAAGTCACAGTTAAGGCATAGCAAAATCAAGCAAGAATCCAGGTCTTCTCATTCCCAATGCATGCCCTGCCAAAGAGCACACTCTCCTCCAGGTCGTCTTTCCATATTTGAGAACATTCATCCTTTCATTTCCTCCTCCTCTTACTTCCCACCAGCAAGCAACACCCTGGGGAAAGTTCTTGTCTGTAGACATCTACCCAGCTGAGACCAGGTAGAGAACTGACTATCAAAGAGCCTCCAACTCTTCATTAAGGAGTTTAACACTCTGAAATCTCTTTTCAAAATAGAAGTAGATTAATCCCAAGCAAACTCTGACTTTTAAAAACAGATATATATTAGTATCAAATCAGCTTCTACTAACATGAAATTATAAGCAAAGGAACCTTACAAAGTTGAACATTATTAATGCAACAGGACATCAGGTAGTTAGAACACACAAATCTTCACAAGGAAGGAAATATCAGAAATGACAGTATATGGATGTGTGTTTACCTTTGTTTTACTTTTTAATGGAAATAAACTCAGCATTACAGTTTCACAAAAGCTGAGAATTAGAGTAAACCTTTGTAACTAAGTCATGATTAGTAAACCTTACAAGGAATTTTCTTCACACAAATTTGCATCAACTTCTCTTTTATCTTAAGCTCTTGTGATGAAACATTTTTTTTTTCATTCAAGCATCAATTTTAGATTAGTCATTTTGTAAGTACACTTGCTGTCCTTGCAAAATAGTGGCCCACTCTCTTTGCCTGACTTATCTTTTCCCTTTCTTAAATTCTTTTTTTATAAATCTTTATTATTATTATTATTATTATTATTATTATTATTATTTTGTTGGAAAGGCAGATATACAGAGAGGAGAGACAGAGAGGAAGATCTTCCGTCCGATGATTCACTCCCCAAGTGAGCACAACGGCCGATACTATGCCGATCCAAAGCCAGGAGCCTCCTCCGGGTCTCCCACGCGGGTGCAGGTTCCCAAAGCCTTGGGCCGTCCTCGACTGCTTTCCCAGGCCACAGGCAGGGAGCTGGAAGGGAAGCGGGGCAGCGGGGATAGAACCGGCACCCATATGGGATCCTGGGCATGCAAGGCGAGGACCTTAACCACTTGCGCCACCGCGCCGGACCCTCCCTTTCTTAAATTCTACCCACCATCCCACCTCTTTATTCTGTCTCCTTCACTAACTCTTTTTCTTCTTTGGCTTCTTGCTCTTCAAAGACACTACTCAAAGTTAGTGTTTGGCTCCTATAACAATCTCTCTCTGTATGTATTCTTTTTCCTCATTCATTCTCTTGCCCTGTTGATAACCTGTAAAATCATTTCATCATTTCATGCTTCTTTCCAGTAAGCTCCAGCAGTGTGTAGTGAGCATGTCCCTCAGGTTACCTGATGACATCATGCTGTCACCTTCAGTTCCTATTCCTTTTCAGTCACACTATTGATCTGCCAGTTATCTAGAATGAAATAATTTGAATTTTTATTTTCACATGCTATTGGAAATTTTGCTAGATATTTAATTGCGCTTATTCTTACCTCTTTCAATTACTAATACCCTTGACAAGACTATTGTTAGTCAATACGTGAAGTATCACAGTTACTTCTTTGTAGTGTTCCTGAATTGATCTCTTTCACCCCAATCCACCCTGGATGGCCCTGCCAAAAAAGTTTTCCACCAACAGTGTTTTTCATCGCATTACTCGCCTACCTAAATACCTAATAATTATTTTGGGGTTATTTTTACTTTCGAATCATGAATATCTGCTTTCCAAGTTATACTGTGTCCTTATGTATCTCAGTCTCACTAATTAAACCACTAATCAACACACATTTCATGATTTACCCAAGTAGTCTACCTGTTCTATCATGAATTACCTCACATCTCTTTATTTTTTGCTTATACAAATCCTGTTTCCCTAAATATCTAACTCTTGGTCATTCAAGCCTCAAAGCTCACTTTATCTTTCCAGATAAAGTCCATTCCCAGTTGTTTTTAGAAATATGCTGGGGGTGGCATGGTAGCTTATGGCCTAATCCTCCACCTGCAGGACTGACATCCCATATGGGCACCAGCTTGTATCCCAGCTGCTCCAATTCTTATCCAGCTTCCTGCTTATAACCTGGGAAAGCAGAGAATGATGGTCCAAACCCTTAGGCCCCTACACCTGTATGAGAAGCCTGGAATAAGCTCCTGGCTCCTGGCTTCAGATCCGCTAAGTTCTGGCTTTGAGGCCACTTGGAAAATGAACTAGTGGATAGAAGACTCTCTGTCTCTGTGTAACAGTCTGCCTTCCAAATAAAAACAAATAAATCTTTTAGAAACCTATGGTGGCCACCTGCCGTGTGTGTGTACTCCTACCCTTTCTCCATTGTCTTCCCTGCTTTCTATTACTGTAAAAATAGGCTTTCTTGCCTTCTAGGTTTTAGCTAAATCCCAGGGAAGCAGGAAAAAGATTTAAAGATGTAAAATCTTTCTGCTTAAAGATCTATATAGTTGCTATTTCCCTGTGCAGATTTCAGGAAGCTTTGACTAGATGGCTTTCAAAATTCTTTCTAGTGTCAACTGTCTTACTCCATTACTGCCTAATATAGCCTATTTTCATAGGCTGGCTAGAATTGTACAGTATGTTTCTCATGGATTTAATAGACCTAGTCAGCTATACTAGGTACATTCAGCCACACCAGGTGTTGGAGATTGAAGGGATAGTAAAAAATATATATATATAGTGTTAAATGTAGAGCATCTGTAATCTTGGTAATGGGAAGATATATCAACACATAATTCAAACACGAATACAAGGTGATATTTGGTTAAAGAACGGGTGAATGTCACATTTTTTTTTAGCATTCCACATTTAAACTTTTTTTTGGCCACATCAATATAGCTTCAGACATGCTTCAAAAACAGGGCCCATGTTCATAGTATCAAGAAAAATCTACTGATTTAATTTTTTATTCTAGTCATGGCATATTATGATTCTGAGACATGGGAAATACAGGTCAATCAAAAGCCTGAGGAATAAAAATATTTTTTAAAGATTTATTTTTATTATTTTTTCATTGGAAAGGCAGATATACAGAGAGGAGAGACAGACAGGAAGATCTTCCATCCGATGATTCACTCCCCAAGTGAGCGCAACAGGCCGATACTATGCCAATCCGAAGCCAGGAGCCTCTTCCGGGTCTCCCACACGGGTGCAGGGTCCCAAAGCTTTGGGCTGTCCTCGACTGCTTTCCCGGGCCACAGGCAGGGAGCTGGAAGGGAAGCGGGGCTGCCGGGATAGAACCGGCGCCCATATGGGATCCCGGGCGTGCAAGGCGAGGACCTTTAACCACTTGCGCCACCGCGCCAGACCCAATAAAAATATTTTTAAGAAAAAAAAATCAAAGAACCATGTTAAATTATTAGTAGCATATGCTAATTTTAAATTATTAATTTTAAATCAGTTCTATATACTGATATTACACTATCAATGAGAGAGACATCAAAAATTTAAATCCCTTATTCTATGTTTATTATTATAACATTTTAGATGCTAGTAAAATAAAATGTAAGTCATGGTCTTTCCCATCATACTTTATGACTTGTTCTGGGACATAACTAGGAAAACAATAATGTAGGGCCAGCATGGTGGTCGAGTGGGCAAAGCTGTCACCTGCAAAGCCAGCATCCCATAGCTTGGAGTCCTGGCTACTCCACCTCCTGTAAGTCTCCCTGGTAAAACACCTGATATAGCAACAGAAGATGACCCAGATTCATGGGCCCCTATACCCATGTGGTAGACCCAGAAGAAGATCCTAGTTCCTGGCTTTGGCCTGGCCCAATCCTGGTTGTTGCAACCATTTAGAGAGTGATCCAGTGCATGGAAAAACTGTGTGTGTATGTGTGTATTTCTCCCTCTCTGACTTTCAAATAAATACATATGTAGAAAAATAGAAAGCAAAAATGTACAATTTGATGATAGCAATTAATGCTGCCTCTTACATACCAAAATCCAATTATTGCTTTATTTAGGCTAAACACACAAACTCTTTTAGGTAGATATTACTATCAAATATAAATTCATAATGAATAAATAAAGTCTCAGAACCATTGAAAATGTATATAAAGTGTTGCATGTTAGGCTAGCATAAGGTAGAACCAAGACAGATAAGTTAAAGTTTTCCTGGAGCAGAGAAATTAGTTCCTAGCTGGGGAAATACATGATAATCTATTACCACTAGAATTTTATACAGGCCTGATTTTATATGCAGGAAAGCTCTTACAGAACTTAGCAAAAACAGCTTCTCAGCCTTTTGGCTAAGATCAAGTGCGTAGCTTAGCAAAAGAAAAGAATTTTGTCTGCAATCTAGCTACAGGTAAGAACTTTTACTGACAATTCCAAATTCTCCCTTCCTCTCTCTGTCCAGTTGGAGGTACATGAGAAATCTAATCTGCAACTTTAGAACATCATAACTACAAAAACACACTTTTTAAGGGAAGATATTTCAGACAAATTGTTAATAAGGCTAACATATTCTTCAAAGAACAATAACTGAAGACTAACTCAATGAGATCATCTTTATTTAAAAGAACAATGGTTTTATACCAGGTGCACTACATTCGATTTGAACACTATACATTGGTTTCTGCTCAAGTGTAACCAGGACAATGCAGTGTCTATGCTCCAATTTAAAAATGTGTCTGCTAGCTAAAACATGCTTCGGGGTCAGCATAGCTAGGGAGTAAAACTCTCTTCTGCAGTACCAGTAGTCCATATGTGTTTGGGTTTGTATTGTAACAGTCCTACTTTAAGGTTAGCTCCCTGATAATGACCCAGGAAAATCAGAGTAAGATGGTCTAAGTTTGGGGGACCCTGTGATCAGATGAGACAACCAGATGCACCTTCTGGCTGCTGACATTGGCCTGGCCCGGCCCTGGACGTTGCAGTCATCTGGAAAATGAAAAAGTAGATGGAAGACCTCTTGTATCTCTCAGTAAGTGCTTAAAAAGATGAGAGATGAGAATATTTCTAACTATTGATCGAATCCATGACCTGAGTCTGAAGTTGTAATATATCAATGTGTCTATAGTCACCTTTTAATTGATATACAATAAACATAAGATATACAAATCTTAAATCTTGAGTTCAGTTTTGATAATCCTATGAATATGTGTGTTGATTCTCTCAATCACAATGCTTTTGTTTTCAACTTACTATTAGAAATATTGTTGAAAGTTCCTGTGGACTTAGCCTGGATAAACTTGCATGAACATGCAGGAATAGAGTTGCTCACTCATGTGATACATTCAGGTTTAGTTTCATAAGAAATTGCAGAGGGCCGGGAGTGATGATTCAGTGGCAAAATTCTGGCCTTGCATATATTGGGACTTGATATGGGCACCAGTTTATGTCCCTGCTGCTCCACTTCCCATCTAGCTCCCTACTTGTGGCCTAGAAAAGAAGTAGAGGATGGCCCAAAGCATTAGGACCCTGCATCTGTGTGAGAGATCCAGAAGAAACCCCTGGCTTTGGATCAGCTCAACTCTGACCATTATAGCCACTTAGGGAATAAACCAATGGACGGTCATCTTCCTCTGTCTCTACTTCTCTCTGTAAATCTGCCTCTCCAATAAAAATAATTTTTTTAAAAAAGCAGAAATGCATTTTAAAACCACTACTACAAAGTATTTAAAAGTTAAACAAGAAGAAAGAGAGAGAGAGAGAGAGAGAGAGAGAGGAACTGGACACTTGAAACCAAGAAATCAAACTAACACTACAATTATGGACAAACCAACAGTATGTGGCTCTGGTTCTGCTGCTCCAGGAAAGACACAGTATTATTTGTGGGCCACATAAACCATAAAACAATAATCTATAATTTATTGTGAAGAAACACCAGAAAAATGCACAGTGAGGAGCACTCTTTAAAGTGAGTAGCCTCTATTTTCAATTATTCATGATATGAACACAAAGAGTATGTGACAATCTGTTCCTGACAACTAAACGCAATGGATGATCATAAACTGGACCTTGATCTAATGTGAAAATTTAACATTCACAAAGGATTTTACAAAGCAAATGAAAATTCTGCAGTGTGATGTGTTCAGAAAATGTACCAATGCTAAATTTCTTTATGACAGTGATGAAAGAAGGAAAATCTTTGAATGATAGGTTCATTTATTATACTTCTTTCTCCACATATTTTAGAATTGAGTTCACTATGAATATTAAATGTTCCCTTTCTTCCTCCATCACCATCGATTCTGCCTGACACAGGCAATATGGCCTGTCTATTCTCTGATCACTACTCCTCAACTAATGGAAGCTCAGCTTCTTTTTCCATGCCAGGAGAGAGACAATCCCAGACTGTAGCAGTCTGCAACCTCATCTAACCCAACTCCTTGTAGGCTGCCCTATAGACATGTAGGCCCCAAGGACTGTGAGAAACACACTGCACTGAAGTCAACACACAAGCTAATAAGCAAACTTTGAACCTTAGAGACCTTCCTTGTATTATTTTCTCATATCACCATCTGAAGCTCCCAAAAAAGCATGCACTCCTGTCCATTGATTTGTTACAGAAATTACACACCATCTGTTCCTTTTGAATGTCTCTGAGTCAATGATAAACTCAAAGGTGTAGGGCAGAGTATGAAATATAATAGCATTTTTGCCATAGATACTATGTATGCCACAGTGGATGCTTTTGCATCTGTATGACTCTTTCAGTAGCATATGCATGTGGGAGCACCACGCTGGCATTGATAGTGGAGGTGTGGGGACATCACTGCATCTGTGTATGGATAAATACCTCACATTGCTGCCTTTGTGTGTGTGAGAGAGTGTGTGTGTATGTGTGCTTTAATGTTAATTAGGTAATACATGTGTTAGGCATTCATTCAACTGCAAATGACATCAAAACAAACAGAGAATTTCTTGGTTCCTCCAAGTGAAAGATCCAAGGTCCGCTCTAAATTCCCCTTTGCACAGAGGAAGATGGAAAAACACATGTAGTGGCGACTGGTTCTCAACAAATGTATTATTTTCCGGTGTCATTAACCAGGAATTCCCTAACCAGATCTTTTGCCTGTATCATCTGATTTGGGCCTTCCACTGAACATTCACATTGTGTTACCTTTAACTGGCCTTTAGTTTCTTGCTTCTAGGCTTTACCTCAGGTAAATTTTTAAAAGCCAGAGATTTGTAGCGTCACCAAACGTAAACCCAGAAGTTGATCTATGAATTTATTTCACTGTAACAGGTCTTTCTCCATTCCATTAACTCAGATTTAAGAGAAATGCTGATTTAAAGCAATGGCACAGCCCTTTCAAGCTTTTCCTGCAACCCAGTTAAATCTCTGTGTTTCCTGGGTCAATGCGATTTTTCACTCTGATTTTCGACTGTGGGAAAAAAATCTTCCTCCTAATCATGTAAGGCTCTGTAGTAATACATGGGTGTATTGTAGTGTAGATTTCAAGCTACCGGCACAAAAACTGCATGGTTATTATCTCTCTCTGTTTTACTATATGTTATTTTGACTTAAATTTTACAATGAAGTTTTTGAAGACTCAGACACAGAATGGTAACACACAGATATTCCTAAGACACTCTGCTCAGTTCCCCAGGTAGTAACATTTCACAAAACCATGGTTTAATATCATAGCCAGGATAGTTCCACCAATGTTAACAAAATTCCTCCCCTCCCCTCTCCTCTTCTCTCCCTCAAACACACACACACACACACACACACACACACACACACACACACACACTGACTTACAATCTTACAGAACCAGAGTGCAGTGTTGCAACAAGGATAATGACATTGATAGTTAAAATTCAGACTGACTCTGTCAACACAAGGGTCCACTTTATCCTTGCCCTCTAGCTCACTTCCCCTTAGCCCCCCACAACCACTAATTTATAGTCCATTTCTACATTCTATTAAGAAAGTGTTGAAATGGGATCATACTGATGTTCACTACTAGAATTGTTGTTACTTCTTTAACACAATGTTCAGTATTTATCCAGACTGTTGCACATGTGGACTTTTTTTTTCTTTTTCATTGCTGAATACTATTTTGTTAATACTATTCTGGTAACTTTTTTTTGTAGATGCCTTAGAATTTTCTACATGAGCAATTATGTCATCTTAAAATACCCACAGTTTGAGGCCAGTGCATGGCATAAAGGGCTAATCTTCCTCTTCTGGCACCAGCATCCCATATGGGCACTGGTTTGTGTTCAAACCAACCTACTTTAGATCAAGTTCCCTGCTTATTGACAGGAAAAGCAGCAGAAGATGGTCAAATCCTTAGGATCCTGCACTAATGTGGAAGAGCCAGGAGAAGCTACTGACTCCAAGCTTTGCATCAGATCAGCTCTAGCTGTTGCAGCCACTTGGGGGAAAAAAATAAAGGATGGAAGATCTCTGTTTTTCCTTCTCTCTACAAAATCTGCCCTTCAAATAAAATAATACATACAGATTTTTAAATATCTGCAGTTTTAGTTATTCTGCTTCAGTCTATGTGGTTTGCATTTATTGTTATTTTATTCCATGGCAAGAAACCCACAATATATTAAAAAGAGTGTCAGGAAAAGACATTCTTGTCTTGATTCCCATTCCAGGAGGAAACCATTTCCTAATGTATCATTAAATCTGATGTTAGCTGTTAGCTTTAATAATAGAGAATCATAAAGTTGTGGCAATTCTTTCGCTACTCATAGCTTTCTAAACATATTTGTCATGATAATATTTGATATTATAAAATCAATTTTAGTATCAATTTCAGTATCTATAATCATAGTTTTTCTTTAGTGTTTTGATATTATAGATTACATTGACATTCAAATATTGAATCAGCCTTGCATATCTAGAATAATTGCCACCTGGTCATAGTGGATGCTTCTTTTTAAATACTATTAGATTTGTACAAATATTTTTGAGAACTTTTAAGTGTCCAAATTACTCTAAAAAGTATAAGGTATTAATTTATAGTTTTACTTCTTTTTGGTATTCTCTTTTGGTTTTTATATCAGGATAATACTATTATCTTCCTCAAATAAGGAAGGAAGGATTTTCTGTGTTCTCTGGAAGAGACTTGACAAAATCGATGCTAATTCTTTAAATTCAATGAAATCATCTCGGGTTTGGTAGCTATTATTGTTTTGTTATAAATTTGTTGTTTTAATAGTGCCTTGGCTTTTCAAAAACAAGCATTTCAACTGAACTGTAGCATGGTCTAATTTGTTGGAAATTGGTCAAATTGTTAGTTGTTAAATAGATGCAAACAAAGTTTTTTATGATATTCCCTCATTAGCATTTTAACAGCTAAAGAATATGTTATGATATCTATTAAAGTGGAGAGGGAGACTTTGCCTTCTCCAGAAATCCAGTGAACAGCCAAGAATCTGATCAAATCAGAGTATTAAAATGTTAGAATTACCATATGCAGACAGCCACCCAGGGACTACTCAAAAACAGACCTGTTCAAGCCAATCTAGAGTGACAGAAACTAGAACATCTGGTATACAGGAAGGGGAGATGTTACTATTGCCCTTGGAAAGAGTGAACCTTTAAATTAATTTCTTATAAATAGCATAGCTGGGTCTTTTATTGTTTACTCTGGCAAGTCTTTGCTTTTGTTAGATTTGGACCACTTACATTTAAAATAATTTTTGGTATGTTACTTAGATCTGCCATTTAATTAATTATCTATTTTCTGTTTGTTTTTCATTTATTATGTTCCTACAGATAACATAAGCAATTTTTGACAGCATTTATATATATATATATATAAATATATATATATTTATACCCAGCATTTTAGACTAGTGGCTAAGGTCCTTGCCTTGCTTCATCCAAATCTCCTACATGGATGCAGGCTTCTAAGATTTTAGGCCATTTTCTATTGCTTTTCCACCAGCTGGGATGTGAATAGGAAGTGGAACAGCTAGGACTCAAACTGGCACCTTTATGGGATCCTGGCCTGCCACATAGCAAATTAATATTCTGAGTCATACTGCGGACCCTATGAGGGTATTTATTTGTACACATTTTCTTTAATTATTAAAACATATCTATGCAGCTTATTGCATGTTTCTGGACTAAGAGGAGAAACAGGATCCAGGAATACAATCTACATCCCTTACCAGAGTGGTAGGGACCATTTACTTGAGCCAACTTCTCTGCTCCCAAGGTCTGCATTAGCAGGAAAATTCAACTGGAGTAAGAGTTAGGATCAAAGCTGGATATTCTGTTGTGTGATGTGGGAATTTTAACTGGTAAATTAAACATTCTTTCCCCAATAAACTGTCATTATACATCATCAATTTTTCAGTTCTTTAATTTCTACTTAATTCTGCTTTGAAAAGTCTTATTTTTTCTGATGTTTTCTGTCACCTTTTTATTTCAAGGGAATTTGTAACTAATTACTGGATTATTTTATTTGGCTGTTTTAAAATTCTTAATGTAATTTCAGCACCTGAGTCTTCTCAGTGTTGTAATGATTATATTTTTCTCATTCTGGCTGTGATTTTCCTAATTTTTGGTAACACGTGTGATTTAAACTGTATCATGGACACTTTGTATGTTGTGTTACAAGAACCTAGATCCCACTTTAATCTTTCTATAACTCTTGAAAATTAGGCATGCGGGTATATCCTGGCCTATTTTATTGGGCTATGGTTCCAATGACAACTAATGACAATTTACCTTTCAGTCTCTTTGTGGTATTGTTGGGCTTCTGTTTCTTTTTCCTTTTTTCATTTGTTTTGTTTTTGTTTTTATTCTGTTTGGGTGTGTTTTATTTGTATGATGGTGCTCAGGGCTATTGGTGGTCCCTGCCGTTATTGCTTGAGATAGTGGAACAGTTTTGCTAGACTGAACCAATGAGCATTGACTGACAGGAGAGGGGAGTCTCACCTTAGTGAGAACAGAAAGGTCTCCCTGGCCTAGCACTCTCCATGGCTAAACTTGTCAAACAGAGAGAAGTAAATATGCTTTGATAATAGGATAGTAAATTTTTTACTACTGCCTGTACCTGCAATGTCATGCTATGCTTAGAAACTTCACAATGTTAAACTTGTAACTGTTACTGAAGGACTATACTATTATAATAACATGGGGGGTGGGTAGCAGTGGGAGGTGGACAATATGGAAGGAGAAAGGGGAGGCTTGGGGGTGGATCCCTACACCTATAGAACCATATCTTAGAAAATAATATAAGTTTAAAAATGAAAGCAAAAAAAAAAAATAGAAGAGGCGAGAACTTCAGATGCCTGGCAATTGTCATGGTAGGATTCCTACTCCTGCTTCTAGTGTTACACAGCTCTCACAGTATCTCTAGATAGAAGTTTCTCAGATCCTTAACATCACAGAAGCTCCCAAGGATGGGCCCTTGTTTAGGTTCAATTCCTTTTGGTCTCACGAAATACCCAGAGTCTCTAAATAGGGTTTGGGGGCGTGTTTGAAACAATACTAAAGCCTAGTAAGAAAACAACACTTCCCTTAGCTGTCTCCAGGTTAAACCCCCCTTGCTGGTGATTCCCAGTTTATCAGATATCTCTATAGACACTCTCATGTGACTTGGGTGGAAATTAGACTACCTGTGCTTCCTCCTATTGCTAGGTTGGTGTTCAGGAAATTCTGAGTCTGTGTTGCATTTTCAGCTTGGTGGGAGGATATAAGGCATTCTCCCATATTTTTCACATAGTCCTGAGGTACAACCCAATTTTCCCCTTATTACTTTCAGAGCTCCTTTGTCGATTGCCCTTTATAGTAATTGCCAAGATTGTAGGTGTACATGCAGGAAGAACCAGAGTCTACTGCATCCTGTCCAGTACTATACTATTTCATTATCAGACAGATTTGACCTTGAGGATTCTGTTTTACAGAGTTTTGTTGAAGGTCACAGGGAAATTATTCCATACTTCTCGAAGGTGCAAAAGAGCTCTCTCTTTCACACAACTTGATGAATTCTTTATTTCATAATTGTTCTCTTGCAATAATTTAAAACAATGAACTAAGTATAATAAACTAAAATTTAAAAATTTTTATTGGAAGGTGAGGGATTACTCGGGCTTCAAGAGGGGTATTTTCAGCAGACGACCCTAGAACTCTCAGGAATATGCTATGTGCGTCTCATACCTCGCTTTTGCCCCTGGAACAAATGGACAGAAAACATCCTTGAGTCATATTGTTAGGAGTCAATTTTCCAGGAAAAATGATTGTCTGTCAATAACTGCCACAGAGCAAAAAATGGCAGAACTCTTCAGTAGCCTTCCCAAGGCTAAACATAATGAAGAAATAATTCCCTACAAGATTTCATTAGTATTCAGTTGGTTCCTTAAATCCAGTAGCCAGCGTGACTATTTCAAAGTTTTCCCTCTGTGCCACCAAATCTCTAAGTCACTCTTTCATAGTTTTATAGCCTAAATAATAGCATCCTCTAGTTGTTTGTACTTGTCAAGATTCTTTACCTTGCAAATTTTGAAACACCAACACAAACCTACTTAAAAAAAGCATTAACTTATATACCATAGAAGGTCTCCCCAAGAGGCCACTGAACTTATCTGGACAATAAGACGCTGAACTTTATGCTAGGCATGTGTTTGCAAGCAATGAATCTCAACTGAACTTGAACTATGGTTATGCAACAAGGTGGAGGAATCCACCATGGGGGGAGGGGTATGGGAGGGGTGGGGGGAATCCCCAGCGCCTATAAAACTGTACTACATAATACAATGTAAGCAACAATAAAAAAAACAAGCATTAACTTATATAAATAGGAAGTGTGAAAGACAAATCCAGCCATCGCTGTATCCAAGGGTCCAAATACTGTAACTGAAACCCAACCTCTCTTCTCCATCTCTCATCTTTTCTTGATTCTTCTTAAATCTCTAGGGTAAGATTTTGTTTCTTGTCGTGACTCCTTATTACACAGATTTCTATGGCCTGTCAGTAGTTTCACTCTCTTCATTCTGTGTCTCTGAGTTCATATCCTGGCAACTCCTTCTCTTTATATTCCCCAAAGATGTTGAGCTTGAGACATAAGCTCCCTTCATCTCCCAACTCCTCTGATGGCCTTTCCTTCATGAAACTAGAATATTCTCCCTTCCTCCATGAAGAAATGCTATTAGAAACTGTATATGCAATGTATAAAGATGTCCAAGTTACACTATATGCAATGTATACGGATTCTAAGTCACCATTACTTTTGATCCAGAGAACACCATAACTATCATAGTCAATGTGTAAGGACACATGTGACAACTGTCTGTCAATGGTTGAAACCTAGCACATAACTACTTGTTATCAGGTAAATTAAGAAACATCTCTGTGCTTTAAATTCCTCATCTATAAAATTTACACAAAATGTTGCCAATTTGTCTAGCCACCTAGGATTAATCTTAATGCTTATCACATAGAAAGTATACAGTAATATTAGTCTTACTGCTGTTATCAAGAATTCTGCATGAGTTTAATGCTGGAGACTATATCATGAAATTACCACAAAAAGCTCATGAATTATTATTATCCATATTTTAGACATGAAGAAAATTTTGTTTGAAAGGTATATTAGCTTTTTAGTACTGTAGCTACATATCTCAGATAAGCAACTACAAAAAAATTATGGTCTATGGTTGTATACGTTATCAGTCCGAAATGGGTCAGACTCCATTGGTTCAGACATCGGTGAGGCTAGAGGGTGACACAGAACCTGCAGGGAAATGGTCACCTCAGCAAGCCAGGAAACAGAAAAACAGGACATGCCAATTGTCTTTATTTACGTGCTCTCTCCATATAAAGCCACAATGACTCAACTGTGGGTCTGTTATACACAACCTAATCACTATCCAAAGTCCCTACTTTTAGATTCTGGGAATGGATTAGTATAAGACTTTCAGAATCAGGGATTTAATACAGGGACTTTTGGAGGACACCGAAGTAATCTCCAAACTTCATAAAAGGGATTAAATAACTTGCCTGTGATCACAGAGCTAACAAATATTAGAGACGAAACTGGCATGTAGCTGCTCTTGGATGGCATAATGCCTCCTATATCTTCAGTGTTAATGCTCAAAACCAAAATTAGATTTGCTTACACAACAAGACTGAGCTTGCAAGGTCCTGCTTGTGAAAAAGTGGTGTATGCAAATTTCTCAATGTTTCTGAGTGTGTGTGTGTGTGTGTGTATACATCTATACACATAAAACTCTTTTAGGTAAAGTGAATCTCTTAAAGAAGACAGAAAAAGCATATTGACAGAGACTATCTTATTTTTATAAGTGTTTTGATCTTTTTTAAATTCAATGAAACAACAATATGATTTCTGGATTTCATACAGTGATAGATATAATTACAAATAAATAACAAAGCATAATTAGATTGGGGGTTTCCATGTCATTTTATAAAAAATCAACTGACATTTTCACTTCCTGCTTGACTATCAAAGTGTTAACTGAAGTCAAACTAGGCTATGGAGCCTTTCTGTGTTCAAGGATTATGCTACTTGATCCTACAGAGGGGAACTCATCGATAAATATGTCAAAGATAGCTCAAGGGAAAGCAAAACATGGGGAAATAGAAACTCTAGGGTGTTAGCTTTAAGCTAGCAAATATTTATATTACTTGTCATTTTAGGGGCCTTGGTCTTCGTGAATGTGATGTTTGAATGGGGATCAACACATGGTGCTTATGGGGATTAACGCATGATGGTTATAGCCCCATTCATGCACATGGTCTGTGAGCACAGAATTCATCAGACAGGCCATTGACACACTCACTCAAATTTACCTCAGTTAACACAGCATGCAGAGAGAGAATTGGGGAGTCTGAAAAAAAAAAAAACTTCCAAAACATATTATGTTACTATACCTATGGAAATATGAACCACAGTTTGGAAATATCTTCTATCACTATGTCTTTTTCTTCTGTTTGGCTCAGTTATTTTCTTTCAGTGAGAAGCTAGTCCACAGCTGTTGACACTTTCTATACTGGAGCAGTAATGAAACAAAGAAGAGTGGCTCCCAAAGTTGCAAATACGATAGGATGATGGAAAGGAGGTCACAGAACGTGTAAAAAAGCAATCATGGCTCTGTGGGAAGCACATCCTCTCACATGTGGCATCTTATTATCATCTCTGATGATTTCTCTTCTTTTTATTGCCTGTGTCTAGACAAAATAAAACTGCTGGAGGTTTACAAAATGATTTCCAATCTAAAACTCTTCATTTTCATGTAAAAACCCAGAGGGGATATTTCCTACTTTAATGATTTAGACCTGAAGAAACAGGGTACCAATGCAAACACAAGCAAGCCTTTGTGGCTGAGCATACATCATGTGCTGGCAACACAAACAGAAGCAAGCCCAGGGCTCCAAATGCATCCCCAGATGAAACATTTTTGGATCCATTCACTGATTCCCAAAGATTATTTTCTTATTCAGTTTCTTCTGTGTTCCCAACAACTCTGCAACACTGATAGACCTTAGAGAGCCTAGAGAACGTGGGATAGATGTGATGTCAAGCCATTAATTTAGCAATGCTTCAAGGGAGAAGAAAGTATAATTAATTCCTACACTTCAAAAATTATCCCCCTGTAAGGAAAACAAAAAAAAAAAACTCAAGATACAGTTGTAAGAGTAGATGATGAGAGGGAGAAAAAAAATATTCAGACACTTGGGATTGCACATCACCCTCAACAGCATGCACACAGCAAACACTGATGCTTTCCAAAGGTTCGGCCATCATTTTGATTAGTAGCCTATGACAATATGCCTCAAAGGATTAGGTGTGAACAGGAGTGAAAACTGAAAAGTTTGACCTCGTCCAGGATTACGTATCCAAGCTGTTCATCTGTCAGAATGGAAGCTTAGTTCAAGTGTGCCAACTAACCTTGTAGGAGATCCTACCATGTCAGAATACATGCTAGATCTTGCCACAAGGAACTCAACATGATTCCTGACCACAAGAAGCTTATAAATCCACAAAAAAAATTGGCACACGTATACAAATAATGCCGATTCATTGAAAAATGATGATGCAATCATGGAAAATACTTCAGGAGGAAGAGAGCCTTGCAGTTTTTTCGTTCCTCTACCCAGCATGTACTGAAGCCAATTTATCCATCCCAGCACTCTACTTGAAAGGAGTCACACACAAAGGAATCATAAAGAAAAAGACACAGCAAGAATTTTCCTAATAATAAAGCAAGTGAACACAAGTGTTTGAGAAATCAGTGCAGGGAGAAAAATGCAGCAGTGGACATGCCTTTACACAAGAGTAGAGTAGTTGTAGTAGAGTGGGAAGAAGCAAGTGGAGAGGGAGAATAAGATCAGAGTGAGCAGTGCCTACTGAAGCAGGGGATGGGGAGGCAAGGGTAGAGTGAAAGCAGAGTAGTTGGAACCTGATCACAAAGGGTGTGGTATTCCACCGACTATGGCTGAAGGGGGACCAATGTCAACACTCCACACTTAGATCTTATTACCAATTTCATAAACAGCCTCAAGAAAATATTTACTCCTGACAGCCAGCACTCGCTGTCTCTTTGTTGGCCAAAACACATTTGCCTACTCAAGCAGTCTGGTGCACTGGCACTTCATGTCCTCTCAGCTCCAGCTCAGTCCTGATCAGGAGAGACGGACAAAGGCCTTTACCAAATGACTGGTGGGTGAGCGACAGGAGTGCTCTAGCTGCTCTGTGACAGAACTGGCAAAACCCCACAGGGCTATCTCTGCTCTCCCCGAGGCTCTGCCATGAAGCAGGCACTGACTTCACCTTTGGGACCTTGCTTGGTGGTGGTCCCCAACTTAGAAGTCTCTCTGGATACCACTAACTTACTACCTTACCGGTTGTTCCTGGAAATACATCCTTAAAATTCTGTTCCAGATGGATTGTCTCCTTGGGATTTATTTCTGGAAATCCCAATCTAAGCAAGAAATATTAGGTTTTCAGGAAAAAGGAGGAGCATTGAGAAAATGCTAGGAGAAAAGCAGCAAAACCTTTACACTGGGAGAAATAAGTCATTTCTACTAACCAACTGATAACCTTGGGAAAACTAGCTCCTACTTCAGATTTTCATACACACATGAAAAACTCTATTTACTAATCCTCAGGAAAGATTTTAGTTGAAATATACTTTAGTTCAACTAAACATGTTCATGTAAATATAGGTAGTTAATTTTATGTGTGGCTCTGTGAGTGTGTGTATTTCTTGGCCAATAAAAATATCAGGTCTCTTACTTTGATATTGCTTTTTATGCATCTATTTAGCCTTTGGAAAATGAATGTTTTTCTTTGTTTTCATTACAAGTATCAAATGACCTTATTTTCAGATCTTTCTCTGCCTCAAACAAGGGCTTTTGAGGTTCCACTATTTCTCCTTTCTCCCTCTATGTTGAAAGAAGATTGTTCTTGTATTCTTTTTATAGTAAGGATCTGAGTTGGTGGAGTGTTGGGTACAGCTGAAAAAGTTCATTAATATACAGAAATTAAATGTTTTTTTACTTGAGTAGTTTCCACTACAGAAAGGCATAATAGAAAATAGTTTTATTCTCATAAGCATTTTAAAATAAATCAGAGTTTTTATAGAACACCTAAAATCTCAATATTAAATTTCTATTAAGCAATCTTTTGATTTTTCCCTCACTTGTAAGATAGATTTTTTCCATTCACTGTATTTCCTGTTTGACACTTGACTTGAAGAATTCACTACATATTCCCTACAGCTTAAGTCAGCAATTTTTCCCCAAATATCTACTTAAAAAGAGCTATTACCTCTCCCTCTTCAGATATTTTTCCCAGGTGTTTTGATTTTTTCACTGGCCTACAGTCCTGTGTACACTATGCAATGATTATATCTGGGCAACTGGAAGGTTTATGGTTTCTGATATATATTTCTCTGTGTTATAAATATTCAAATTTCACTTTACCAGCTATTTAAAATCTAACTTTTAAAAATTTTTGCTAATTATATTCTTCCATATTTGGGACATTGGAAGTTATTCTCCTTGTCCAACTATACCCAGACACATAGTAACCATCCTCTTTCCCTCCTCAATATTTCTCCCATGTTTTAGAAACCATTATTATAGTCTTGATTTATTTGATATAAAATTTGTCTTTAGTATTTATGAAAATGAGGTGTTTGTCTTCCTTTAACTTATTCCAATTAGCCTAATGTTCTGTCACACTGCTTATTGCTGAATAATATTCCATTCTTTGTATTCATATTTTCTTTATTCTTTTGATGCATATTTAGACTGAATCCATACCTTAGACAGTCTATTTAAAATTTTGCCAAATATAATCATGTTTTCAAAAATGCATTCTTTTTTTAAAAATGCATTCTTTACTTTGCTAATCTTTGGTATTTCAGTCTCTATTTCATTTACCTCTTTTCTGATTCTTGTTATTTCTTTAGTCTCATAATTTTCCTTTGCTTGTTCTTGCTTCTTCAAGTTCCTTGTGCTACATCAGTATGTTGTTTACTAGAAATCTATTACTTTATATAAACACTTACTGTTTTAACTTCTTTTTCAATATTGCTTTCTATGTTCCAAACATTTTGATGCATTAAGTTTTCATTTTCTTTTCAAGAATATTCTAATTTATCATTTGAAAGTTTCATTGGTCCTTTAGTTTTTTATGGGAATATTGTTTAATTGCCATATATTTGTATAATTTCTAAAAATCATTTTGCTTTTCTAGTCTTAGTCCATTATTTTCAGAGGAGATATGTGGTATGATATCAATATATGTTTTAAGTGCTAAGATCTCACCTGTGGTCTAGCCTAGAGAATTGCTGTCGAGAGGAATCTGCATTGTGAACTGTTGGGTGAAGTGTTCTGGAATGCTTATTCCAGTTGGTCTGAAGTATGACTTGTTCCCAGCATTTTATTGTTGATACTTTTATCTGAATGACTCTTCTTTAATGCTGTCGTATTACAGACTCTCTATCCTTTTAGATATAATAAAGTCTGCTTTCATAAATGCTTATTCCAGTACTGTGTGCATGTATATTTGTAATTGTCACTTGCTCTTGTTGAATTCATCCATTATCATAATATAGTGGCCCTTTGGTCTTTTTTTACAGGTTCTGAATGAAAGTACATTTTTCAATTACATGCAGTCATAGCTACCCCTGTTCACTTTGGATTCCCAATTTTGTGGTCCATCTTTGTCAATCTCTTAAGCTTCAGTGTATAAGTATTTTTACTGATGAAATTAATTTTTTATAGGAAACAAAACTCTCAGTATGACTTTATTCATTCATTTGGTCTGCCTATATTAGACAACTTCATCCATTTCTTTTCAATATTGCTACTAATAAGTATATACCCTTGCCTCTCTGTTACCTTTTCCTGGATGTTTTCTATATCCTTATTTTTCTTCCTCTCAAGTTAATCCTTATATGGTATCTTTCTACATTTTAGTGTTTAATTATCTCCTCTCATTTTTTAATCTTGTCTGCTTTTGAATTTTATATTTTCATTCTCATGATGGTCATCTTTTTATTTCCAGTGTAAAAACCAATTAGTATTTCTTATGTGGCTGGTTTGTAGTTAATGAATAACCTCAATTTTCCCCTTGTCATACCAAGCCTCGATCCCTTGATACTTTCACTTTCTTTTCTGTTATACAAGATTTTGCTGAAAAGTTTGCCACCATCAATCAAATGAAAAATTCTTTATGTGTGATTTGAACTTTTCTACTGCTATTTTACAAATTTCATTTATGTGCTCAGCAACTTTGCTACCTAAACCATGAAAAGGATATTTTAAGGACTTGTTCTTTTATTTGAAAGAGTTACAGAGAGAAAGAGAATGAGAGAGATCTGCTATCGCCTGGTTCTCTTCCCAAATGGCCACAATGGTCAGAGCTAGCAAGAAGCTTCATCCGGGACTCCCAAGTATATGTCAACTGCTTTTCTAGATGCACTAGTCGGGAGCAGGATCACAAAGCAACAAGACACAAACCAGCAGCCATGTGGTATGTCTGCTATGCCACAACATCAGACCCTAAAATACATCTTTTGATCAAATTGACCAGGAGTCATTTGCACTTCCTGGATATTTATATCCATATCTTTCCTGATATATGAGAAATTTTCAGCAATTACTTCACTGAATAGGCTTTCTGTAACTTTTCCTTCTCTTTTTATAGCATAAATGTTTGCTGATTATTGTCCTTTAACTCTTGAAAGCTTTCTTTATTCTTCTCAACATTTTTTTTGTCTGCAGTTTCAAACCACCTGTATTCAAATTCAGAAATTTTTCCTCTGCCTGTTCAGTTCTGCTTTCAACTGTATTTCTATTTCATGAATGCAATATTTATCAACAAGATTTCACAATGCTTCTTTTTAATAATCTTTACCTCTGATTTTCTGATTCATATAAATTGTCATCCTAATGTCATTGGATCAGTTCTATGTGTGTTGTTATATCTTTTCACGTTTCATTAAAATTACCCTTTTGAATTCTTTGTCAAGCAACTTCTATTCCCTTGGGTTCTGTCGTCAGAGGTATTGTGTTCCTTCTGAAGGAGTCATTTATTGCAACCCTGCGTGTTATTTGTGTATCTGGTGGAAAAAGTGCCTCTTTAATTTTATAAGGTGCCATGCATAATAAAAGGTTTTCCTCTGTGGTGTGTTCATTTGAGGTGACACTGGCTTAGGTTTCAGGCAGGTGCATTCCAGGTATAGCATCTTCAGCAGTAATTTATATTGGCAATGTCTGCAGGTGTCTCAGAGGCCTACATGCAGGAACTGTGGCATTGTACCACCAATGGGGAGAGAACTCTCTCAAGCATACTCAGTGGTAGCTCTCAGTGTAGACAGCTCCATACATCAAGCGCTTGTGTACAGAGTACAACATGTTGCAGTAGTGTGGTATCCTAGCAACCTCTCAAAGGGTCTGGGAGGACCATATTCTCTTCATCAGTAAATGTCTCCATGTCTTAGCATGAAGACGGCTGAGAATCTGCTTGCTATCACTACGGACTACTGACAGCAATTCCTTCTTGGTTCAGGATTGATTTTAAGAGATCCTCCAGTAGGTGATGTGTGTCTGATTTCCTTGTTTACATAGCCACTGTGACTTCCATGCTCTACTACATCTGTCACTCTCCCATTTTACCCGTTTATTCTCTAAATCAAACACTACTGTGAAATACTTGCTGTTTTGGTCCTTTGCACTGCAGGCTCTTCCTGGAAGCGGCCTTAGTGACATAAAGTCTAATCGCTGGATATTTGTAGGAAAATTAAAACAACTCCGATTACCAACCTTAATGAGCTGCCTTTGTATTCTCTGAATCCAAAACAAGCTGGGCATAAGAAAGCTAAGAACTTACCAATAATCTTAAGCTAACAGTCAGTGGACTCTGAAATTAAATTATATCAACATTACTCTCAGTATATTCAGGGAAAAAAATGCTCAACAATCAAGAATTCCATTGAGCTCTTCCTCAGTTTTCCCAAGTTTCTGGTCCCCTCATCTTATGTCTTATCCAAGGATCCCAAAAGTCAGATGAGAGCTTTACCTTTACTTTTTTAGGAGCTCTTGCCACTCACAGACACCCATTCTATGTCCTGCCTTCCCCACTACTGAATATCTTCCTGCTGCAGTCATCCTCCCACTCAGGCTTTAGTTTCCACACCCAGGCCCTCCTGAGCTTTGTGTTGATACTGAACCCTTGACTGTAAATCATAGCCTTCCCAGTCCCAAGCCTTGGCAGCAGATTCTCTCATCCTCCAGTCTAATCCTCCCCAGGCTTGTCCATTCTACCACTGTTCTTGTTGCTTTATGGGTATGTGACACAACATACCCATAAAACCAACACTGTCTCAGTTGTTACAAAATTATGTTTTACTGTGTGCAAATATGACCTAGGAACAATGTATGGGAACAATAATACCTGCAGTAGCTGCAGGTAGCCAGTTTTTTTTTCTTGTCAATACCTTTCCATGCACTATACAGATACCTTTCCATTCTACACGGCACCATACAGAAATTTTTTCATTCCACACAGAAATTCAGAGAAATTTAGCCACCAATTCCAGTTTTCATTAACTGATTGGCAGTCAAAATTGAATCCAAACATCTAATTTCAATATCTGCTTTTTTTCTGCTTGTACTGGATTACAAACTATAAATTATGATCATACTATTTGGAAGAGTATATTTTGCAACTTATAGGCCTTCACTTCTACTAGGATTGAGTATCAACCACAAAATAATTAGTATTGATGAATATGCTGCAGTCCTTTTTTTAAAGATTTATTTATTTTTATTGGAAAGGTGGATTTACAAAGAGGAGGAGAGACAGAGAGAAAGATCTTCCATCTGATGGGTCACTCCCCAAGCAGCTGCAATGACTGGAGCTGGGCCAATCCAAAGTCAGGAGAAAGGAGCCGCTTCATGTTTCTCACACAAGGGCAGGGTCCCAAAGCTTTGGGCCATCCTCAACTGTATTTCCTGACCACAAGAAGAAATCTGGATGACAAGTGGGGCCACAGGGATGAGAACCTGCAGCCATATGGAATCGCGACGCATACAAGGCGAGGACCCATATACTGTAATTCTTGCAACAGAGTGTTATGCAGTTAACAATTAGATTGCATCTCATGATCTATATCAAAGATCTAAAAAGCCTGATATGCTTTTTCTAAAAAAAACATTTATTTATTTTTATTAGAAAGGCAGATATACAGAAGGAGGAGAGACAGGGAGGAAGATCTTCAGTCCAATGGTTCACTCCCCAAGCGGCCACAATGGCTAAAGCTGAACCAATCTGAAGCCAGGAGCCTCCCTGGGCTCTTCCATGTGGATGCAGGATCCCTAAGCTCTGGGCCATCCTCAACTGCCTTCACAGGCCGGAAGCAGAGAGCTGGATGGGAAGCAGAGCTGTCAGGATCAGAACCAGCCCCCATCTGGGATCCCAGAGCGCTCAAAACAAGGTCTTAAACCATTATGCTACTGCACCAGGCCCCTTATATGCTTTTCATACCCTATGTTATTCCTTAATGGGTCAGAAGAGGAGAAAATCTTCCAACTTCTTTAAGTGTATAAGGAAGATATTAAGCATAATCTATCAAGAACATAACAGGTAACTTACACACAGCAGACTCAAATCTGCATTAACACTATAAAGACATACAGTGGCATCCAAGAGCCTCTTAACAGGAGTTCATATGCAGAGAGTGATGGGAAGGGCGGGGGGCGGAGAGGACCCAGAGTGGAGCAGGAAGACAGGAAGAGGCTTGTATCCCAACCCTGGAGACTCCCAGATCCTCACCAAGGACTATCAGTACGGGCACCAAGGACTATATCCCAACTGCCAAGGAGACCGTGGGGAATTGGTTTGCCCTTTTAGGCCAAGAACTCTGAGGTCTTCCATCCCTTTTGGAACTCCCACATGGGATGGAAGAAGCCCAGATCCTTCCTCAAAGGAGCTAATGTCATCAGAACAATGGCCAGGAGCTCTGAGCAGTCCTCAGAAACCAAAGAACAGTAAACTTCTTTCGGGACTTGGGAGAGGAGCTTTCTCTGGTCCTTACTTAGTTCCAACCTTGGATCCCCACCCTCTCTTGCAATGACCAGCAGGGTTGCTCTGGAGCCACCCCACCCCCCCAAAAAAAATTTGATCAGATAGACAGAGACCAATAAGGAAAGCTTAGAACTAGACAGGATATGTACACCCTGGACTCACATATATCTTACTAGGTAGAATACAAATATTAGTTTCTCCTCCCTAAGGTATTGAAGATTTCTCTGCACACCGCTGCTAAAACTGTTCTGCGTCTCAATTGCTAACATATGGCTAGTTACAGTTATAAGCCAGATTGGACTATCCTAAAATTCACCAAGTTCAGTAACAATCATGCTTCAATACTATAAGCAGCTAAATATAAAAATGGAAATAGACACGAGACAACTGAAGAGTACCCTATAACCATTTTAAGGTGTATAGCAGACGGTTCTGTATAAACTAAAATTGAAATGTCAATGAAGTAGTCACAGAATATGGTTAAGAACTTGCATTTTCTAACGTATTGGTCACTCAATACCATGTCAATTAACTCCATGATGTTGTAAATTGTTGTTGATGTTATGTTGTGGCTTTTCATTGGAGGGGATGATATTCTGCCAGCTCTACTTTCAGACCAGGGATGGTCTCCCAAGGAAACTGTTGAATTTATCTGGACAATAAGATGCTGGACTCTATACATGGTACATGCTCGCAATGAAGGAACCATGACTGGATATGAACTGTACTACTGCAACAATGTGGAAGAATTTAACATGGGCGAAGGGTATGGGGAGGCAATCGGGGAATCTCAGAGTCTAAGAAACTGTGTCATAAAACGAAATAAAAAGAAAAAAAGTGATGGAAAACAATACAAAAAACACCAGAAAAAAATCAGATTGCATCTATATTGATAATAACATCAAAATTGCTTGGGTAATCCTTTGGTGTTCTAAGGAATGAAATACAATGCTTGTCATTTGGAATATTTATCTTTGTATAATAATTTTTAAAAAATACATAGACTTTAACAAATAATAGGAAGCATTTAATAAATTCTTCATATCAATGAATATTCTGGCCTCTTCAAAGGATTCATTTTCTTCACCCAGCGTAAGCATTAGATTCCAAAAAAATAAATCACTACTGTGACATAAAAATATAATGCTGTGAGTCTTTATATTATACTTCATATGTTTAAATGAATGAATTCTGATCATAGCACATTCTTTCCCAAAATCATCTAGCAACTCTATGTTTTCTAGAGAAGTCCAAATTAACCACACAATGTCTTCCCTCATCAACTGACTTTTCAAATTTCTTCCCCATTCATGCTTCCTAGTCCATGCTTTTCTGCACACCATGATCCATCTTTGTCCCTACTTACACACCGGATAACCTCGATATCCTCTTCCCTCTTCCTTCTTTCTGCTACTCTTCCTCAGTACAAATTCTTTCCTTTTCTTAATTCCATCTAATCTCTTCAGCTCTGAAATTTTTGTGCTAGTTGACTTAATTTTTTTCTTATAGCATACATAGGTTGCAATTTACCTTGTATTAATTTAAACACATATCTTCTCTCTCACTTTAAATTGGTCTTGGAGGACATGGACTGATTTGAAACAACAAGATCCATTCATTCATTTTTCAAATACCTACTGGCTATTTGCCTTACCATTGTAGGAGACAGATACCACATACCAGGAATCAACCTAATTGATACTGGATTGTCGCATATAAAAATAAAACATGAAAAAAAATCAAGTTCCTTATTTAAGTCTCATCACAGAGTAGAACTCAAATTTTGTAAACGGTACTTGTCTTTCAAAGGCTTCATTATTTCAAGAGACCCAACATTCTCCTTCATTAATAAGTCGCTTCTCAAAATGGCATCCTTATATTATGAAACGTAGACTACAGTCAGTAGCCATCTTTGGATCACGACCCAACAACTAGTTATAAAAGGTGATGCAACCACTAACTGAGGTAGAATGCCAATGTCACCATGCCCTTCAATTCAAAAGAGTGGATGTCATAGACTGCCAGAGCCATTGCAGTGCGCAAATTAAGCGGTAAATGGCACACTCTCAGTATATACAAGCCCAGAAACCTTCAACAGAGTTACTCACAAAATGGATTGTGGTGACAGTCTACTTCTCAGTGGATTCACCAAGTATTCTTCCACCTGGAGAGAAAACATGAAAAAGAACATTTAATGCCACAGAAGGTCAAGTGCTATAAAGGGCCTCATGGCCTCATGATATGTAGTATAACGTTGCCATTTTCTGGTGGAGAAATGAGATCAAGAGAACTTTCTTGCATGAGGTCACCAAGAAAGTCAGTGATAGTGTTGAAAGTTTCCTTACACTACTGTCACCACTACTTCCCAGTTCTGTCTTTACAGGATTCCTTAAACCTGCAACTTGTATCTGTATAGCTTCCATTTTATTCTTCCGGTGAAATAATTTTATGCTTATAAAAACACATACAATTACACTCTATGTTTGAGTCAATATTGTATGTTTCAGATTTACCATATTTCTTGGTTTGGTTTGGTTTGGTGTGTGTGTGTTTTGTGTATGGTGTGTTCTCTCTGATCTCCTACCAAGAATCACTTAATCGTGATATTAAAAAGGTAATATGAAGTTAGAATGGCTTTAGAGCAAGTATGTCTTCCAGCAGTCTACACTGCAGAGATACAACATAAAGAAACAATCACATGGGCCCAGCGTGATAGCCTGGCAGCTCAAGTCCTCACCTTGTATGCGCTGGGATCCCATATGGGTGCCAATTCTAATCCTAGCAGTCCCACTTTGGAGCCAGATTCCTGCTTGTGGCCTGGGAAATAAGTTGAGGACAACCAAAAACCTTGGGACCAACTGGGAGACCTGGCAGAGGCTCCTAACTCCTGGTTGCAGATTGGCTCAGCTCTAGACATTGTGGCCACTTGGGGAATGAACCAGCAGATGGAAGATATTCCTCTTTGTCTCTCCTCTTCTCTGTATATCTGACTGTCCAATAAAAATAAAATAATTTTCCCATTTATTTGATTTCATTTTATGACAGTTTCATAGGATGCCATTCATGCCCTTCCCCCATGTTGGATTTCTCGGCACTGTTGCAGTATTAAGGTTCAAATCCAGTCATGATTCCTTCATTGCGAGCATGTACCATGCATAGAGTCCAGCATCTTATTGTCCAGATAAATTCAACAGTTTCCTTGGGAGACCATCCCTGGTCTGAAAGTAGAGCTGGCAGAATATCATCCCCTCCAATGAAAAGCCACAACATAACATCAACAACAATTTACAACAACATGAAGTTAATTGACATGGTATTGAGTGACCAATACGTTAGAAAATGCAAGTTCTTAACCATATTCTGTGACTACTTCATTGACATTTCAATTTTAGTTTATACAGAACCGTCTGCTATACACCTTAAAATGGTTATAGGGTACTCTTCAGTTGTCTCGTGTCTATTTCCATTTTTATATTTAGCTGCTTATAGTATTGAAGCATGATTGTTACTGAACTTGGTGAATTTTAGGATAGTCCAATCTGGCTTATAACTGTAACTAGCCATATGTTAGCAATTGAGACGCAGAACAGTTTTAGCAGCGGTGTGCAGAGAAATCTTCAATACCTTAGGGAGGAGAAACTAATATTTGTATTCTACCTAGTAAGATATATGTGAGTCCAGGGTGTACATATCCTGTCTAGTTCTAAGCTTTCCTTATTGGTCTCTGTCTATCTGATCAAATTTTTTTTGGGGGGGTGGGGTGGCTCCAGAGCAACCCTGCTGGTCATTGCAAGAGAGGGTGGGGATCCAAGGTTGGAACTAAGTAAGGACCAGAGAAAGCTCCTCTCCCAAGTCCCGAAAGAAGTTTACTGTTCTTTGGTTTCTGAGGACTGCTCAGAGCTCCTGGCCATTGTTCTGATGACATTAGATCCTGTGAGGAAGGATCTGGGCTTCTTCCATCCCATGTGGGAGATCCAAAAGGGAGTGGATGACCTCAGAGTTCTTGGCCTACAAGGGCAGTCCAATTCCCCATGGTCTCCTTGGCAGTTGGGATATAGTCCTTGGTGCCCGTACTGATAGTCCTTGGTGAGGATCTGGGAGTCTCCAGGGTTGGGATACAAGCCTCCTCCTGTCTTCCTTTCCACTCTGGGTCCTCTTCTGCTCTGTGCATATGACCTCCTCTTAAGAGGCTGTCAGGATCGCTCTTGATTCCCCCTGTATGTCTTTATAGTTTTGCTACTGTCTAATGCTGATTCGAGTCTATTGTCTATAAGTTATCTGTTATGTTCTTGATAGGTTATACTTAACATCTTCCTCACACATTCTAAGTTGGTGAAAGATTTCTCTGCTTATCTTAAAAAAAAAAAAAAATCAGAAAACCCAAAGACCTATGTGGGAGAGTTTACTCTTACACATGCTTCATGCTTACCCTGGGTTTACATCACATCTTTAGTATTTTATTTACTCTTCTATAAGCATAAGCTGCTACATTCCTCCTTGTTCTTCACTGAGAAAACATTACAGGCAGGGGTTTGGTACAGTGGTTAAGATAGCATCTCGAACACCACATCTCCTTTCAGAATTCCTCTGAGTTCAAGCTATTCTGTTTCTGCTAACAGCTCCCTGTTAATGTGCACATTGTGAGGCAGTAGCCCACTGGCCGAAGCACTTAACTCCCTGCCACCTATGTGAGGGATTCCAATTCAGTTCCAGGATCCTGGCTCACTCCACTCCATCCCCATCTAACACATGGTTTAGTGAATTTAACCAATGGAAGGAAAATCTCTGGATCTTTCTTTCTCTTTGCCTTTCAAATATATAATGTAAATAAATATTTCTTTAAACATTATAAAGGTGTTGGTATGGCTCAATTGGCTAATCCTTCATCTGCAAACACCAGCATCCAATTGGGACATCAGTTTGTGTCATGGTTGACCCATTTCCCATCCAGCTCATTGCTGATAGTGTAGAAAGCAGTTGAGGATGTCCACAGCCTTGGGATCCTGTGGCCATATAGGAGACCCAGAAGAGAGTCCTGGCTCCTGACTTCTGATTGGCTCAGCTCCAGCTGTTACAACCATTTGAGGAGTGAACCAGCAAATGGAAGATCTTTCTGTCTCTCCTCCTCTCTGTAAATCTGTCTTTCCAAGAAAAATAAACCTTTAAAGCTTGTTAAAAACATAAAACAAATCCAGATTGGTGTAAGGCTTTCAAGATATGACAACTAGCAAGCTATGAATTCCAACATTTCAGACATAATAGACTATTAATAATCATATTCATTCTGCATCACAACTTATTATATGCCTAGCAAACCGGGATGATCCAAGAGGGTAATAAAAACGCACGCTAAGAAACTAGGAAGGTAAGCACAACCCAAAAAGAGAAAGAGAATTTGGAATGAAATCCATTCCTAAGAGATCAGAAGAAGATCAAACTTGTCAATAGAGGGGAAATTTTATTTTTTGAATTTCCAACAATTTCCTTTAAGGTTTAGACTTTTTAAAAAATCCGCTAAAGGTGAGGGTATTTGACATTGTCAATGCCTAGATCTTCTGAAGGACTTGACTGGTCTTGACCTAGGAGAAAATATACTTTGTTTATGGAGAAGGTCATTAATTCAGAAAGAAGCTTCTGAGTTGGCATAAATTAGTCAGAAGGACGCCAAGGTAATGGGAAGGAAAGTTGATTTTTACTTCAGAATCCAAATTATTAGGTGAGGCTTGGGATTTGTGTCTGGTTTTGTATTTGACATTTAACAACCTGAGGAAGTAAACAGACGGCTCAAGCACGTGAATCAGAGGCCTCTGTGCAGGGCAGCTCCAGAATCTTCTGGGTTTTTCCACAAATGTTCACTCCATTTGAAACTAAATCATAAGTTCAGGTTGCCAAATGAAATTATAGTTTCTTCTGCCACCAGAGGGCCCCAACACCAGGCAATTTGGCAGAAGATTGTTGGCTTTGAGCAAAGTGCTAAGAACAAGAATGTTGCTTCCACCTCTCCACCCAGAAGTACAAATTTAAAGTCAGATTTGCCTTGCCTCTTCCCAGGTGTGTTTTTGGTGTGCTACCTAAAGATGGCATCTCCCGTACATTGAATGCTGCATAACATGTACTACTTATTCTTCTCAACAGTCCTGTGAACTATATTCTACTGCCTTTCTTACTTTACAGATAAGAAAAGTAAGACTGAAACTGTTTAAACATATAACTAAAATACAATGCAACTAGAAACAAGGCAGAGCTGAGATCTGAACTTGAGACTGATTTCAAAGTTCAAATTCTTAGCTCCACTGCTATATTTTCCCTTCTACAACTCAAACAGTTTTTAGTTTCCTTCTTGGGTCTTTTGCTCATTTACAGAACACAGGACCACACTGAGTAAGATGTTAGCTTGTGAATGACTTCTATTTCTAGGGAAACGTGAGTCCCTCTTTAACTTAAGAGGAGAGAAGAAATATGGGAGAAGAAAAGGGAAAGGAATCAGAGGCATCTATTAATGTTCTTAAATGCCTGCAATCCATCTGTATTTCAAGTAGTCTCTTATTCCTGTTTTCTCCCATCACAGCAAGAGCTGTAATGCTGTTTGCATAATGTATAAAGGAACTTTAGCCTGAACTGTAGTTCATCTCAATCTAGAATTGAGGCAAGTCAAAGTCCAGAAGACCTGTGGAAGGGATCCAGGATTGAGGAGCTCCTTGGAAATTCACCAAATTTAAGGAAGCGTTGTCTTATGCCAGGTAAATAGCCTCTAGGACAGAGCAGAGATCACTTATCAGCTCAGGTCAGAAATACTTACATCCAGCCTAAGTAAAGAACGCATTCTGAAGAGGTTGTTTCACGCCTTGTTTCTATAAGGCTTTGAGAGGAAGTGGTTCTGACACTGTGAAACCAGTGTAAGAGACCATGACACAAAGGCAGGAGGAAGGGATTGTCCCCAATGCAGAAGATATCAGCCAACCCCTCATACAGTACCATTTTTAGCAGAACAAAATTTTAATGCTGGACAAAATAGATTTGTGATTCCTCTGATGGATGCCAAGAGTCTTAACCACAGCAGGAAGTAAAGCAGAGGTCTGAGGTTATGTTTTGAAACCAACAGAAGCCAGAAACTTTAACTCTGTTGGCGCTGCCCAAGGAGTACAGCAACAGCAGTTGACAGTGACATTCCTATGAGGGAAGCAAACTTTTTGGCAGAGACTGAGAAGGCTTATCTGTGAACCAATAAACTATTCCTCTGGGAATTCCTAAAATAATTGAGATAATTGGAGAATGGTAAATGTCCAATATTTCATTTTCTTCACCTTCTGCAAAAAATGTCTGTTCAATTTTGACTAGAATTAATTTAGTATCATTGAAATTCATTTCATTCAGCCACCACAGAGAAGATTCCACAGTGATGGCAAGCTTGCTGAACATACGATTTTCAAGTTCTCAGATTCAGAGTGAGACTAGGTTCCACAGCTCTCACCTGACCCAGGGTGGACCGGAGGCAGATTTCCAATCACAATCTCCATCAGAGAGAGCTTCCACCAGCCTACTGAGGATGGAATCTTATGTCTTCAAGCAGTGCATTCATGGCCCAGTTCCAGCAGCACATGGAGGGAATAATTGTTGATAGGGAGAATTCCCTAGCACATTAGGTGTGATTAGCTAACCTGGAGATTTCCTCCAGTTCTAACATAACATGTCTCTTTGAAAAATCAAAACATCTGGTGTGAAAGGGAGATATCAGAGTCAGTGCAGCTTTGCCTATTTTCTTGACCTTGGAAAAATAATAGGAAAACAAGTTCACGTTCTTCCTCAGTAACTTGGCGTTCAAAATTGGAATTCTTATATATATAACTAGATTACAAGAGAAGAGCATTATATTCTCAGAACTGTATCAATGAACCATGTAAAAACTGTCAAAAATTTAGAAAGAAAAATTTAAGTAAAAAAAATAGAACATATGAAATCCAT
Source organism: Ochotona curzoniae (assembly GCF_017591425.1). Classification (NCBI taxonomy): domain Eukaryota; kingdom Metazoa; phylum Chordata; class Mammalia; order Lagomorpha; family Ochotonidae; genus Ochotona; species Ochotona curzoniae. Next base: position 66,391 of record NW_024466927.1, read on the forward strand.
CCACCCCAAAAAATACCCAACTGGGATTTTGCTAAATTGGCAAAAATTCTTCGACTCTCAGTACACACATTCACTCCCATGATCCCTTGTACCGCTGCTTCCTTGGCATTACACAGAGTGGAGGCTTCAGAACTGATTAGAACCTGTAATTACCTTCACTCCATGATGCCACAAATTTTGCTTATTTTTGCTGTCACTGAAACACCAAAGAGATTGTTATTCCTTTGCTTTGTTAAAGCCTTGCCTATATCCATGCTGATGTCCACCAGTTTGAATGCTCCAATGAGTCCAGAACACCTTTTGGATAACTAACTTCCCAGATAATTTCATAACAGGGTATAGAAGTTAAGGACAGTACCAAGGATGGGGTGAACTAATAATGTTGTAAAACTGCAGTGGAATGCAACAGTCCCTGCTTCCTTCAAATTGAAGATTCAAATATTAAGCCTGTAGTTACAGAGAAGTGGCACTGCCTCTTCTGTGCCCTGCTTCTCTCTGCATGTTTCCATAGAGAAACTCTCCCCACCCAAAAGGCAATTCCCTTACTGTCCTTGTAAATGGCACCCATGGCCCTGAGTCTTTCTCCAGGGTCAGAGTCAGGAGAGTGATTCCTGATCCTGAGTTACTCATGTACTTGCTTCCCTTGGAGACAGTACTCCAGAATAGCTCCCTGCTTTATGTTCCCAGGAGCAATGAATAAGGATTCTTATATCTGTGTCAACAATGGCACCATCTGACTTTGTAATGTTTATCAATATGGTGGATAGAAAATGAGTCTCATTGTGGTTTTAATTTGGATTTCTTTGATTATTTGTGGTGTTGGGGATCACCTCATGACCACGGAGGCAATTTGGGCTTCCCCTTCTGTGAATTAACTATTCATATTCTTTGCCAATTCCACTTTCTCTTATTGATTTCCAAGAGTTGATTAATTATTCTAGATATTAATCCCTTGTCAGTTTTTATGTTGCAATTATCTTCTCCCAGGCTGGTGCCCATCTGTTACTTTTGTCTGCAATGTCTTTCATTAAGAGAAATTTTAATTTTTATATAGTCAGATCTTCTATATTTTCCACTATAGTTTTAAATTCAGGGGCCCAGCACGGTGGCACAAGTGGTTAAGGTCCTCGCCTTGCACGCCCGGGATCCCATATGGGCACTGGTTCTAATCCCGGCAGCCCCGCTTCCCTTCCAGCTCCCTGCCTGTGGCCTGGGAAAGCAGTCAAGGACGGCCCAAAGCTTTGGGACCCTACACCCGCGTGGGAGACCCGGAAGAGGCTCCTGGCTTCGGACCGGCATAGCATCGGCCGTTGCGCTCACTTGGGGAGTGAATCATCGGACGGAAGATCTTCCTGTCTGTCTCTCCTCTCTGTATATCTGCCTTTCCAATAAAAAATAATAAAAAAAATAAATCTTAAATTCAGGAGCACTTATTCAAGGTATCATTTCCCATTCCAAAATTGCCAATATGTTTGCCAATTCTTTTTACTGATTTCTAATTTATTTTACATTTATATTAATTATTTCACATGTTTAATGTATTAGAAATTTTATCGAGTTTTCTTTTTATCTCTAAATTAAGCAAGTTTTATCAGTTATATGCATCTTTCCTCCACCAATTTATTATCCATCTATTAATGTTACAACATAATATAATTTATAATCCAAGCTAGAAGACATCTGAGAACAAAATAGGCTTATGGTGGTACTTAATAAAGCAAATCCAAACAATCAGCTTAACTTCCTGCCTTATCCCACGTGGCATTGTTTATGGCTCTTTCATCTGTCTCATCATTCTGTCTTTTCTTGTGACACATTGCATTGTTTTATGCAGCAATACAGGGTAAGAAAAATATTCTCTTCCATTTTTTTGTATCCAGAACAGTCATTTTCTGCTAAGCTTTTATTTTCCAAAATATATTTCAGTCTCAGCATCTCGCATTTATCTAAAAACATTTTTTATTTCCATGTATTATTTATTTTAATTTAGGTAAAGTGGACATATTTCAAATATTATATTCCCATCCATGAACATGGTTTATCTACATTTATTCAGATACTCTTGTGTGCCTCTTGTTAGAGATGATAATGTTTCCAAAATGATCTTGTAGGTTATTAGATTAAGGTATTTATATTTAAATTTTTATTATAAATTATGGATATATTTTACTTATTTGCTATTGATGAGTAAAATAATATTAGTTGTTGTAGATAATCTTTTATTCATAACTACTTGTGGTAGTTCAAAACAAAAAAGTGTAAAAGTTTGTATTTGTTTCTAAAAAGAATTGTATCACCTCAAACTTTTGCATTACTATATCTTTGTGTTACATATTTTATTATCATAATTATGTTCTGTAGCTAAATTAACTAATAGTGATAACAGCCTTTGTGATCTTGTGTAAAGTGTGTGTGCATTTGCGTGTGTTTATCCATGAAGTTTCTTCTTTAAATAAAGATACTTAGATAGTGGGAATTTGGCCTAAAAAATAAGACCTCCCATTTGGGACATTTGTAAATTTTTATTTGGTAGCTATCCTGCTTCTGTTAAATTAAATATATAACATAATATCAATACTGTTACATTAGTAGATTTCCTGATATGAAAATTCCTTTGTGTCACTGAGATAATTCATACATAATCATGATGTTCTTGTGTTCTCAAACAGTCCTCCTGGGTCTTTCATCAATAGAGCTCTGTCCTACACATGCCTGTATTCTGCACACCCAAAACAGTACTTGGAGCACAGTATCCACTTAGCAAACATTTCCTGAATGAAGGTAACAAGGAAAAAGAAGTAGAAAGGAGAATATCAGAGAAAATGCCATCTACTGCACAATTTTGCTTGTTTCAATTCCAAAGGTACTCGCATCCACATAACCAAATGTAGCAAGAGTTACACACAGCTCACATATATATGTGCCAGGTATTCTGTAGGGTAGATATGGATTGTCAAGTCCAGTTCAACTTTATAGTTTTCTGCGCCCCTTTTAATAATTTTTCCAGATTGCAGCCCAAGGCTCAACCCCAAATCACATAATTTCTTAAATGCAGCACAAGAATTTCCTAAGTATCCAGGTAAAGGGGGGTCAGAAAGGAGAACAAGCATCTATGGTTTCTTCCTCCTGATCCAGTTATGCAAAGCATCTTCTGTAATTTTAGAATCCAGCTTCCAGCCCTTTGTGAATCCCATTGCACTACTTTTGTGTTGTTGTTCCTAAAATCGTTAACCCATTAACTAAAACTATGTGGGCTTACTCCAAAATGCCAATTGAATTGCTTTTGTCTGTTCTACAATAAATGACAGCACAGAGGCAGGTTGGCATTAATTACCTTAAAACCCTATTCATCTCTATTGATGTTAATTCCCAGGGAATGTTTCATAACATCAACATTTTATGTTGTTTAGGCCCTGCTCTTCTTATCAGAAGTGGCAGCATCATAAAACATTGCCCATCTAAATGAACCACATTCACAGCTGCCTGTTTTCAGCGGTAGAAGTCACATCCCACATCCTCATCTTTTTTCCCTTTAAATTTCAACAAAAACGTGGTGTTTTTTTTTTTTTTTTTGGCTCCCTTAGCACAGGATAGTGGGAATTATCATATTAACAATTGCAGAGTCGGAAACAAATGACTCAATTTTCATTGAACCTTTTCCCAAACTGTTCCCTTCACCTAAAACAAATTCTCACATCCAATCCATTAACTTTCTTCTTTGTTGAAAACATGTATTCAATTCTAGCTTCCAGAGGAAATACAGCATGATTGAGAACAGGAAGAAAGGTAGTCTCCCTTGTTCCCCATTTCAAGTTTCTCAGATGTTTTCATAAAAATGTTTATCAGAAGCCTCCCTTTGGTGAGATTTTTATGAATTTGTCTCCCTCACCTGCTCGATTAAATGCTCCCTGCAGCAGGAGCTATTTTGTATCCAAACCACACCATGATAATAACAATAAAATTGCTAATATCTAATTGTTTACTTCCATTTGTTTAGTATTTTATTGTTTATACAAATACCTGATCACTTCAAGGTCCTCAGACCCTGATATCCACACACACCCGCCACCACAGCACATCACAGCAACGGCTCTCTGTTAAGAAATATGAATGCACCCGATTTGCAGTTGTAAATAAGACCTGAGATTTATGGAGGAAGGCATAGCAAAACATAAATAGCTGTGAATTACCACAGAGAAATTAGAATCTAGCTCTATTTGTACTCAAATACTTCACTTTTTCAGCCATTTGCTATAATTGATGAAGATCTCAAGTATAATAGATACAAACTCATAATCCTTCCCCCAACTTAACTGGCAACAAAAGCATATGCAAGGCATCCTCTGCCACAGGCAGCAGGGAGAGGCCTTCTTGCCTGGGAGATGTCCAATGATACACTCCTCATCATCTCCGATGGCTTGGTGGTCCAGCCTTTCATTGTCGTCCCCCGCTTTGGACAAAGACTAATGTAAGAAATGCCTAAGAGCCTCAGTGTGATGTGACAAACAGGACACTGGGATGAGGCCAGGGAACTGTAACTCTGGTCCTAATCTAGCCCTAGTTTTAATACTGACTGGAGCTCAGTCACCATTTCCCCATCTATAAGTCCTTGGGGTTAAATTGTATACAGTTCCTTCCAGCTGGATCTTCCTAGAAAATCAGATTTCAAAAATTAGATATGCCAGCATTTGGCACAGTGAATTCACAATAATAATATTTGAGGAAATAATAGATAAATGAATACATCTCCCTCCCAAGTAAAAGACACCTACTTCAATTTTCAGGAATCAGAAATAAGGTCTTGCTTTACTTCAAGACTCAAAAAAAGGATGTAAGCTTACTGTTCACAGCGATAGCACTTTTAAGCCTTCCAACACATTTCCATCTGGCTCTGATTTCCCATTTTCCCAATTTGGAACAACTTTTCCCATCCATTGGAATCACTTCTTTTCTTATGTTTACAAAACATAAGATTTAGGGATTTTACATAATTCATCCAAAACATAGACTAACTCCAACTGAATCCAAATACCACTCACCAAGCAACACAGCACACTGCATTAGATACACAAAAATATGATTCTGTGTGCCTTTGAAAACTTAGTAAAAGAATTTCCACCTGACAATGTTTTGAATCACAAAAATATTGCCCTGTGGGCTTCTTTTGTATGCTTCAAGTGTATGTTTAGATTCCTGTGCAGATTTTAGAGTGTTTTGGTTCATCACAGTCTGGTTGTTCAAATGAATACAGAAAAATGAGATTTTTACCATTTTTAGTACTGACTTTGTATTTACATATCTTGCTTATCCAGATGTAAACTTTGAGAACAGCTGTGTCCTTAGACATAAAGGATTTATTGATTGCTTATAGGCAATCTGAATACTGCTAGGGCACTTGGGTTTATTTTGGCAAGGCTAGGACAGGCAGAGTGAAGCAGGCTGTGAGGAAATCTAATTGTTTACAAGAGAAAGCTTGAGATATAAATGTAATGGAAACCTTCGGAGTCATTAAGTTAAAAAATTTAAGTTAATCAAGAAAAGAGTACTGATTGGGATTTTTTTCTTCTCTTTAGTACTTTTCTATATTCACTCTACAGAGTACTTCAAAAAGTTCATAGAAAATGGAATAAAGAGACTGCTTTATTTTTGAAGTTTATTAAGATTCATACATATGAGAGAACTCCAAAAAATCATGAAAATCTCGTATTATGAAGAAAGTCTGCATGAATTTCTGATTATTTTTAAACCAAGATGAACATACTTTTTAGGTTTCGTATTTCCATGAACTTTCTAAAGTATCTTTATATAAATGAAAAGTGATGTGGCACTACTTGGCAGATATGTTCCTGAGCACCAAACATATGTTGATCCATCTAATACTCCTAATGCTTTATCAGTCAATATTACTTCAAAGAACCCAAACCCAGAGAAATTATTCTCCTAGAAGCTACGTAGGTGACACAGTCAGATTCAACCCAGGCACCCGGTTCTGATGTAAGTGCTCCTGACAAACACACCTGCTCTCTCCAGAGGTGCCTTCTTTTATCCAGTGCAAACTGGCTTGCAGGACTCTTCGACCTTCCAGCACACAGCCCATCTTTCAGCAGCAGATTTTTTTCTGCAGTATACTTTGGGCCCATGTCATTCCTCATCTCAAAAACATTAGCATCCCTTGCCTATCCTCCCAAATCAAATAAAACATTCTAACTCTGCTCTTTGAGACTCTATAGCTTTGCCCCAATCTCTCTTTTCAATGTACTTTCTTAAATCTCCCCTTGCTTTGAGAACAGGTATCTAGCCTAGTTAACTCACCTGATTCTCAAATAGGAATACCTAGGTTCAATGCCTAACTCTGTTTTCTGACTCTAACTTCCCACAGGGCATTCCCTGGGAGGCAGTTATGATGGCTAAAGCAGTTCCTGTCATCTGCATAGGAGACCTGTGTTGAATTCCCGACTCCTGCTCTACTGTGGGCCAAGTCTAGACATTCCATGTATTTGCAGTGGGAACCATTAATCATTTTCTTGATATCTTTTTTTCTCTCCCTCTCTTCTACTCTTCTTCACTCTCCTGAAAATCTTTAGAATCAGGTAGGAAATCAATCTTTCCTTCCACTAATCTTAGGCTCAAGCTAAGCTTATACCCTACCAGCCATTGCCAAAATCTGGAATTTGGTTTTTAGTTTATCTCCATGCTGTCATCCACATGCTATGGAAAACACCCTTAGTACCAGGGCTGACATAAACTGCTATTACCCTCCATTGTGCAAAAAATAACTCTTCCTATTACAAATTGAAAGAGTGCCCCCAATACAACTCTAACCCTCATGCAAAGGTGCCTGAAGACAGGATCATTGAAGTGATGGAAGGTTGAATGAGATTCTGAGGTTAATTCCTGCTTAACAGGATTGGTGTCCTTATAAGAAAAGGAGATCTCATGCCTGGTGCAATGGGTTAATGGCAATATCGTTACCTTGCAAGCCTGGGATCCCATATGTGAAGCAGTTCATGTCCTGGTTGCTCTACTTCCCAGCCAGCTCCCTGTTTATGGCCAGGGAAGGTAACAGAGAATGGCCCAAATCCTTGGGACCCTTCATCCACATGGGAGATCTGAAAGAAGCTTCTGGCTTCAGATCAAATCAACTTCCACTGTTGCAGCCACTTGGGGAGTGAACCAGTAGATAAAAGGTCTTTGTTCTACTTCTCTCTGTAGATCTGACATTCCAATAAAAATAATAAACAAATCTTTTAAAATATCATCCTCTGATCTGTTTATTACATACTTGTTTATTTACTTAAATTTGAAATGACTTTATTTATTTATTTTTGTTTGTTTAAATTTGAGAGGACTTTGCCTCTAGGCTATCACACCAGGTCCTAGAGGATGATTTTATTTTGACTTTTTTTAAAAGATTTATTTATTTTTATTGGAAAGTCAGATATATTCAGAGAGGAGGAAAGACAGAGAGGAAGATCTTCCCTCCTATGATTCAGTCCCCAGGTGGCTGCAACAGCTAATGCTGTGCCTATCCAAAGCCAGGAGCCAGATCCTCTTCTGGGTCTCCCACGTGTGTGCAGGGTCCCAAGGCTTTAGCCATCCTCGACTGCTCTTCCAGGTCACAAGCAGGGAGCTGAATGGGAAGCAGGGCTACCAGGATTAGAACTGATGCCCATATGGGATCCTGGCATGTTCAAGCCAATGACTTTAGCCACTAGGCCACAGCGCCAGGCCCGTTATTTTGACTTTGTGTTAATGTTATTCTGCATTCGCAATTCTTATGATGAGCAGGTATTACTTTTATAATCGGGAGGTAGGATTGAAAATCTCATTAAATAGCTATCCAGTCTCCCACATTCCCCTGTAAAGTATTTCAATAGGTCTGCCTTCACTACTTATCGTTTTTCTTTCTCTTTTGTCCAGCGTCCCCTTCCTATTAAGCACCATTTACATTCACTAGATCAATGTCTTTTCCTTTAGGCAAGTCAAGTAAATGAAGCCTAGTAATAGGAGCTAGTGAACTAACAGTGTTAAGTGCTCCACAAGCTTAGCATATTCATAGTAAATATACTTGGATTTGATCATGTCTTCTAAAAACACCCAAACTTGGACTAGCCCTCATGGCTAGTTAGTGTGTCATAAAAGACCAAACCAGTATTTCAATCACTAACCAGAATGCCAGACATGAATTCCCTTTTACTACTCTGTGCTTGACTAATTAACTAGACAAAGGCAAACCATAACACAACATCAAATGACACAATGCCCAAGTTCATTCCCACTCTTTGTTAGCTACCTCTGTTGATCCATTTGCTCTCAATCCAGAAAGAACAAGGAGGTCATGCAGAAGGGTGATTGTTGAGATGCTCAGGCCTCCCTAGGCTGGGTAGCAGTGTGGAATATGCTTAGGAACTGTATTCAATGGACCTGATTTTTTTTTTTTGTTGGGGGTGGGGGGAGGAATTCCTTGGAATGTGTTACATTCCAAGGACTTATTCAATGGATTTTCCCTTTTCAAATCCCATTAACTCTGCAATCTGCAGTTCATGGAGTGAGTAGTTTCTTACAGTAAAGGGTAAATTCAAGTCAAGAAATACATTACTCTTCAGATCCTCCTGTATATTTTCCAAGGCATCATACCAGCCCAGGGCAGACAGAATTCCTACTTCAGAAGGAAAATCATGGAGAAGTAGTTCAGTCCCCAATGAAACTTCCCACTATTCAGTTAAAACTTTGGTTCTGAACCATATTTCTAAAGCCCAGGTCAGCACAATTTCCACTACAGTAACGATTCTCAACCTTGCCTGCGTATTGGAATCAGCTGTAAATTTTCATAATCACAGCTATCCAGTCAGATCCCTGCAGGATTCTGAGTTAACTGACCTGGTATGGCCTGTGTATCAAGAGTTTTAAAACATCTTCCAGGTGATTTCAATATGACAGCAAACTGCTGACATACCTTGAGGCACTTCATCTGGCCATGCTAGCTACCTCCAGCTCCTCTGCCTTGCATGATTTATCATTGTCCACATTGTTGGGTTACATATTGCATACAATCCTTTCACATCCAGTAGGCTCTTACATGATACCATCCAGTAGGAGAAGAGTAGAGCCACGAAAGATCATCAGTGTATGGTAAGATGAGAAAGCTGGGAGCTGGCACAATAGCTCAACAGACTAATTTTCTATCTTCAATGAAGGCAGATAGTCCAGCTGTTCCACTTCCCACCCAGCATCCTGTTTATGGACTGGAAAAGCAGTAGAAGATGGCTCAAATCCTTGGGTCCCTAGATGCAAGCAGAAGATACAGAAGAAGTTTCTGGCTCCTGACTTTGTGTTGGCTCAGCTCTAGTCATTGCAGCCATGTGGGGAGTAAACCAGCAAATGCAAGATCTGTCTCTCCTTTCTGTAAAAGAGTGTTTTGGACCCAGTGTTGTAGCCTAGTGGCTAAAGTCCTTGCCTTAAATGTGCCGGGATCCCATATGGGCATCAGTTCTAATCCCGGCAGCCCTGCTTCCCATTCAGCTCCCTGCTTGTGGCCTAGGAAAGCAGTCGAGGATGCCCCAAAGCCTTGGAACCCTGCACACACGTGGGAGACCCAGAAGAAGTTCCTGGCTCCTGATTCCTGGCTCCTGGCTTTGGATAGGAACAGTATTAGCTGTTGCGGCCACTTGGGGACTGAATCATCGGACGGCAGATCTTCCTCTCTGAATGTATCTGACTTTCCAATAAAAATAAATAAATCTTTAAGGAAGAAGAGTGTTGTGACCTAACCTGGCCTGGCTACCCCTAACCCAGACTGTTGTGCACATTGACAGGTGCTTTGGCCAGATCCAGGGAAGCCCTCCAGAATCCATCTTCTGATCCATGCATCTTAGTTTCCTGGGATACCTTCAAGTGCATGGAGGTAGTGATTGAAGTCAGGTGGCCCTGGCTGGTGTGAATCCACATTAGTGTGCCAAGCATTCTTCCCCCTTTGCCCCAAATCTTCTTAACAGAAAAAAAAAAAGAACAGGAAACTGTGCTGGCACACTAGTATAATTATCATAGAGTCTGCATTAACCAGGCCCAGAATATGCAGCTATTGGGTGCTTTTCTCCCAATAATATAAAACTTGCCTGGATACAAGGCAATCTATGCAGTTGCCTACAGCTGGGGAAAAACTTATTTATTAATCCTATTTTCTGCAAACTTTGTGAAGTACTCTTAACACTGTTGTTTTTATCAGGATTATTTTCATTTCACACATGATTCTATTCAGTATGACATGCTTCACATTGACTTGTAATTTAATAGATGCTTAGTTAATGCTGAATAAACTAGTTAGCTATAAAAGATGCTTTGGGCCAGTGTTTGGCAAGCCTCTGCCTGTTGCACAGGCATCCCACATAGGTGCCACTTGGAGTCCCAGTAGTTCAAACTACCTACTGATGATCTGGAAAAGAAGAAGAGGATCTGTGTCCCTAGGTCTCTGCATCCACATGGGAGACTCAAAGAAGGATCTTGATTCCTGACTTCAGACATGTCTAGCTTGACCATTGCAGCCATTCATGGAGTGCATCAATGCGTGGAAGACCTCTCTGTGTATATCATTCACTCTGTAAGTCTACCTTTCAAATAGAAATAAAATAATCTTAAAAAATTTTTCCTCCTACCACAAACATTTTAAAAATAAATTACCCAAAGATAAAAGCAAATTAGGTTACTCTTTATAAAACACAATACATACAGGAAATTTTCCTATAAAGTCAAAAGGAATCTCCTTGGCTAAGGGTACATACCCAGAAACATTTCTACTAATGACTTTAAATAAATAAATATAGGGGTGCCAACCTTGTGGCTCAGCAAGTTAACCTGTTGCTGCAATGCCAGCATTCCATATGGATGCTGTTAGGAGTCCAAGCTATTCCACTTCCTATATCCAGCTTCCTGTGAATCTGCCCAGAAAAGCAGTGGAGGATGACCCAAATGTATGAGCCCCTGCCACCCACATAAGAGACTGAATGAAACTCCTGGCTCCTGACTTCAGCCTGGCCCAGCCCTGATTGTTACCACCATTTGGAAATTGAACCAGCAATTATAAGACCTCTCTCACTCCCTCTCCTTGTCTCTGTCTCTTTTTCTTATTTTCTCTGATATCTGCCTTTCAAATAAATAAATATTTTTAAATAAACAAATGAACAAATTCCCCAGGAAATTTGTCTTCCTTCTAGAACCATCAAAGTTTAAAAGTCAACAAAATCAAAACCGCCCACAGGATTTCCTGGATATGTAGGTGATTAGCTTTGCATGAGTCAACCAGTAAAAATGGTAACTTTCTCCTGATCAAAAATTTTTCTTGGAAGGGACCCCAAAGTACTGCTGGAGACCTCTGCAGAGAGCCAAAAGCTCAACCCAAGAGACTGATTTATATTCAAGCTGCCCAGTTGCCTTTCATCTGCTCCACTAGGAAATCAGTGAATCAATTAAGATACATGGAACAGCCACTATGTATCATGCCTTACTGAGTACCAAGGTGATGAGAGAAGCATAAAACATGGTCTGTGAGTTCAAGCAGCGTCTGCTCTGAGGAGCAAGAATGTATGTAAATGCTGAAACAGACTTAAAATGTGATAGGAGAGATGGGCTTCAAATCCCTCAGAGTCCTCTGCATTCAGCCAGGGGAGGAGCACAGAGAGAGAGAGCGGTCTCAGGAGGAGAGCTGCATGGGCCAAACCCAGACACAGACACATCATCCATGTTCTTACTGTCTTTGATCAGAACTTGGTCATGTAGTCACCTTTAACATCAGGGGAGAATTGAAAAAGTTGCATGATGAGGAACATGTCAATAAAACAAAGTTGAACTTGATGTAACTTGTAGAAAGAGACTATTCTATCATGATAATATATGGAAAACAGGCAGGAGTGGAAAATGAGGAGAGAGGAAGAGCAGCAGGGGTGTATCCCTACACCTACCAAAAAAAATTTAGACAAAGCAAAGTACACTAGCAGCTCCCACTACCCACTTCAGGGCCATCGCTAAGCTTACACTTCTGCTTCACATTTTCTTCAGCCCATTGGAGACAGCAACATAAAGTGTTTTCCAGTCAGCGTACCAAATTCAAAGATACCTGAGTAGAGTCTCTCTATCAAATCTGGATAGATCTCCTTCCAGTCCAGTGACCCACAAACTACATTCAGTACATTATAGTGAACCAAGGAAAATTGACAAGAAGAGAAACACTGGTTTAGAAAAGGAAGAAGAGCCATGCATTGTATGGTCTCCTACTAAAGGATGGTATGAGGATGGTCCCTTGGCAGACATTGCTGCTCTTTAGAAGAATCTCCTCCCCATTTGTCTCTCTGGGAGGTTCCTACATGTGTGCTTTCCTCTGTACCCACATCTCACCTGAATTCTTGTGTCTTCCAGGTGCAGTTCAAATTTTATAACCAGTTCCAGGTAGTACAAACACAAGGGTCTAAAAAAATAGTGTGACTTTCAAATATGGATCAGGACTGTTTTTGAGAGTAAAATACACTAGAAATTTTGATAATTTGGTATTTTATATGCTCCTTGTCAAAGTCTTTGTGCAAGTACCAACATCCAAAGTCATTCTTTAACAGAAGGAAACAGGAGGTTGGTGAACACTGCTGATTTCTGCTATAAGGAACCATTGTATTAGCTTGGAAAGAAATAAGAATATTCATTTTATATTTGCTTGTAAATTCCAAGTTATACCCTAGAAACACAAACATCATGATCAAGAGAAACAGTGAGTAGGGACAAGGGTGAGGGCCAAATTCTCAGTTTATGTCTTAAAATTGTTTGGATTTTTGAACCACATGAATGTATTACTATTTCTAGAAAAAAAAAAAGAGCAACTATTGAACTTAAAACTTGGTACCCACATTCATCCAAATAACATGTCTCTCTGGCTTTTTTGGCAGCATTAACTCTCTCTGTAGGCCTTGCTTACAATATTTGTTTTCAAGAAATTTTACTTGGATAGAAATGTGAACAGATTTCATCAGGAGCAAGAATCATGTGGTAAGATTCATTCCTGGATCCCCAGCACAATTGTGTAACCCTCTTCTGCTCCTCTATGCAGAGGCATGGACACCCACAAAGAACATTGTGGGAAAGAAGGACAATTAGGAGAGACAATTGAATATAAATATTGCTTCACTGTGGCATACATGAAAGGCCTTTGAAAGGTAGTTTCTGAATAAGTAGAAGGAACATAGAAGGGATTCTCAAATCAATCCATAAGAGAACTATGAATCCAACCCTTCTAAAGACCAAACAAAATTTCTAGTTCATACCTGGTCAGCAACAAGAAAGCAACACTCCACAGCACAAATTGGCCAATGAAGTCAGCTAAGATGGCTCATAGTTGAAATTTAAAGTGATTGATCACAGTGGCTTTTCATGAATTTTGAAGAGATCTCTTAAAGAACAGAAATTCAATTTGTTCTTTATTATTGAAATTCCTAGTGAAATATCCAGAGCTAAATTTTGTCTCAAGTTGAGATGATTTAATATCATTGACCATGGATAAAATGGATTGCCTCATTCTGGACAGACTTGGAGAAGATCCCTGGATGAAGGTATTTTAGGAGTGCTGGAATGATATGGTCTCTGAGCCCATAATGACCCTGAAGACTTAGAGCTTGTGAATACATGTGACACTATCACTGTGTCTCATTCTCCCTCTACCTGTGCCAGTACTTGAATTGTATCCCGTGGGACAAGGTCTGAACCACATAGAAAGTAGTACACAAACACAATCATTGTCTCCCAAAGGCACACCTATAGGTGACAATAATATATGGGAAAAATACTGTTGCATTATTACTATACCTAAGAGTATAAGACACATAGTTCAATCTTCATTTTTGGGAATGTTAACTGGTTTAATCTCTTGTTTGTTTTTAAGAGAGATAAAGGATTAAAGAGAGAGGGGGAGACTGAGTGAGAGAGAGAGAGTGAGAGAGAAAGAGAGTGAATAAAATCCCAAATGTCTGGGCCAGGCCACTAGGAACCAGAACCATAGCCCATGTCTCCTGAATGGGTGTCAGGGATCCAAGTACTCAAATTACTACCTGATGCTTCCCAGGGAGTCAGGAGCCAGAATTGGGTATATATGCTGGGTTCCCCCAACTATGACATAAACCTCCAAATAATAACTCAATTATTCTAGCATCCTTCCATCTACATTCATTCTAAAGATTCCGAACCATTCAAAAACATCAATTGCAAATATTTGTTCTTATCATACAGAGGCTGTTACGCACTGTCAAGTGTTTATCATGTGTCAAATTACATAATCCCTTTCGTAACTGAGAGTGGGAAGGTAGAAAATAAAGCATGAGTTCAGGTCCTAGGAGAAGAGGTGTTGGTTCAACCAAAGCCCTGATATTTTCCCTGAAAGCTTCTTTTGTACAAAAGAATCCTGGCTCCTTCATCAGAGGAAGGACCATGTCTAAAGACTTGAAAAATGAACCTTCACAAAATTTCTTTGGGGAGTTATTTATTAACATTAGAATCTAGGCAGAGTGAAGCAAGAAAAATGTCTTTAAGTCATGCAGTTCAGGGAGACATTTGGAGAGAAAAGGATCAAGTATTTTATTCTAGAGCTGGAGCTGCTAAACCCTCAGAAATAGACTTTTTTTTTCTTCTGGTGGTGGTGATGGTCAAGCATAAACATAGATAGGGTCAACTAGCTTACTACAACTCTTTACAGAACAACAGTTTGCATCTAAGAAAGAATGAAGATGACATGGTGTCAAACAGGTTAAACTGCTCTTGGCAACATCAGCATCCCATGTGGGTGCCAGAGTCCTACTGTTTCACTTCTGATTGAGCTCCTTACTAATGTACCTAGAAAAGCAGTGGAGCGTGGGCCTCTGCAATGACACAGGAGTCTTAAATGATGCTCCTGGCTTGAACCTGATCCAGTTGCAGCCACTGGAGATACCTGAAGAGTGAAACAGCAGGTGAAAGATCTGTGTCTTCTCTCTGTGTGTAATTCAGCCAATCAAATAAATAAATCTTTTTTAAAAATAAGAATCACAAATAACTTCAAATCATAAACTCCTAAGAATTTAAACTGTCTGCAAAGAAAAATGACCAAAAACAGGATGAAATCTGAAAACCCTGGTTTCAAGTTGAAGTTTTGCCATTTGTGTGTTAACATTTGGACACCATTTCCAGAACTCAGGTGCATCTAAGCCCTTATAACAGATGTGGAGAGGCAGAACCGCATTCCACCTTCACAGATGGGCTTGGGATGTCCCCCTTTTAGGCCTGAGTTGCTGAAATTGCTGCCACAGGAGTCTCCAGCTGTCAACCTTTTAGGAATGACACAAGATGTAGAGCTTCCTGGTGACTCTCCCTTGGCCTGATGGCACACATCAGAACACTGAGAGCAGTCGGCATGAGACTGTCCTATGGGACATTGTATATCTAGAGCTTATGAAAATGTCCATTGAATTTCCCAATAATTGAACAATCCAATGGCAGGTCCATGTTTCCCTTTGCCTTCCTCTGAATCTGCCCTTTTCCTCCCATAGATACTGATCCTGAGGGCACACCATACAAACATCTGCATGTTAATCTCATGTCATCTTTTACCTTCTAAGGAAACCTTTTTTTACAGGACACAAGTTATTTAGCAGGGTTCAGTCTGCATCAGCTTTCAAATAAAACAAGAATTATATGCCCCATGACCAAAGCAGTTCATCTCTTTGGGCTTCAATTCACTACCTTTTAAATGAAGATGCTACATATAAGGGCCTTTTCTGCTCTGTACATCTTGTTATATGGAATATGTTCAGTGGCTGAAGACAGTAGGCAACTCCTGTCAATGCAGTCTGAACCATAAACTGAAAGATCTGATCAAAATAAAATATTGGCTTTCGACCTCAGTTCTCTGATGTACACAGAGTTAAATTTCTACCCTATGATTTAATCTTCACATCTGTCAACAGCTAAAATATAAGAAAGCCCTTGCAAAGTTAAGATATATTTGTTCTCTTTTGTTCTCTTTACCAAAACAGATTCTGGAGTAGTAATAATAATAAAAAAAAAAAAAGTTCGGAATTCTGGCTGCTGCAGAGAAAACAAAGAGGTTGGAAATGAGGAAAATAGCCCCAAATCAAATAGCAGCATCAAGGCAGCCCCCAAGCCTGGGACAGAAGGCTACATATTTATGGGTCTTTTAGACCCATCTCCAGAATCCTCTAGGCTTAAGTGTGCTGTGGAGCCAGCTCTAGAATTCAAATGACCTGGTCTTGATAGGCCACTCAAGAAAAGTTCAGAGCTGAACTTTTCTTGAGTGTGGCTATTTCTAGAGCACCCATTCTTCTGTGAATGGACACTCTAGCAACTCCTGCCTTCCTCCAGGAGCTCCTGCAGGGTGAAGCGTTATATGAAAACAAAATACTATGAACAACAGAGCAACAAAACACATATACAATGATTTACTGTTAGTGCTACAGTTTTCAGTCCCCCAGTCAAAAAGCTCACCTAATCATTGAGCTCACGTTGTCCTCAATACTTTCCATAAAACCCTTACCATACATAGGCTGTTGCATGCTATCAAGTGTTTGTCATGTGTCAACTCACATAATCTCTTTGAGAACTGAGAATGGGAAGGTGGAAAATAAAGCATATGGTCTAAATGTTGACACTCATACAAAATTCACATGCTGAATTCTAACCTCTAACAGGTAGTAAGAGATAGGGCCTTCAAGAGGGAGCTAGATTATGAGAGTACAGCCCTCAATCAGGTATTAACAGGTAAGGAATTGGGGAGGGAATAAGAGCATGAGGGTGTGGCCCTTATGAATGGGATTTATCGCCCTAGGAAACAAGGCCCAAGAAAGTCTGCTTGACCCTCCAACATGTGAGTACAGCTGTGAAGTAGATGAATACATGGTCTGTGAGAATCTAACCCTAGCTGGACCCTGATTCTGCCAGCCCTTCCATCTGGGGTTCCCTAGCCTCCAGAACAGATGCTTGCTACATAGAAGCAATTTGGGCTGTAGGATTTCATCATCACAATCTACACAGGTTGGAACAAAGGACAAAATGTCCACCAAGGAAAGGTTCTTCTGTTGGTTTCCTTGTCTTATGTTTGTTGTGAATAATCATTCTGGCTTCAATACTGCAGCAGAAAAGTTGCTGACTCTGAAGAATATCTGAATGAATGAATATATGCCCTGCTTGAAACAACTTGTATTTTTTGTTCACATTCACAAAAATTTATTTTTACATTTAGTTTGATTCTAGTTAAGAATATTGTATCATTTTAATGAGAAATAATTTGAAAGGTTTATATGTCCAGGTATTAAATGAAAGTAAAGATTTACAAGCATTTAAACTGCACAATGCTGGTGGAGAGATACACAACGGGTAAACGAAATAGAAAAAGAAAACTCAGACACTGATGCATGTGTTTCTCATGTCTTCCTGGGACCTGCTATCCTCATCAGGTTTTTTATTTGTTTAAAAATTTAGAATAGATAAGCAAAATTTGGAATAAACAAAATTTTAGAATAGATAAACAAAATAGATAAAACAAAAATTTAGAATAGACAGAGAACAATAAGGAAAGCTTAGAACCAGACAGGAAATGGTCAACATGGATTCACATATACCTTGCTAGACAGGACACAAATATTAGTTACTCCTCACTAAGATATTGAAGATTTCTCTGCACACCCCTCCTAAAACTGTTCTGCACTTCAAAGCTGTTGACATATGCCTTGTTAGGGTTCTAAACCAGTTTAGACTATCCTAAAATCTGCCAAGTTCAGAAAAACTGCTAAATACTAAAATGAAAATAGACATGAGACAGCTGAATAGTACCCTATAGCCATTTTAAGGTGTATAGCAGCTGGTTCTGTATATAAACTAAAATTGAAATGTCAATGAAGTAGTCACAGAATGTGGTTAAGAACTTGCATTCTTTTAACATATTGGTTACTCAATACCATGTCAATTAATCCCATTTTATTGTAAATTGCTGTTGATGTTATGTTGGGGCTTTTAATTGATCGGGATGATATTCTGCCAGCTCTACCTTCAGACCAGAGATGGTCTCCCCAAGAAACCGTTGAATTTATCTGGACAATAAGATGCTGGACTCTATGCATGGTACATGCTTGCAATGGAAGAATCATGACTGGATTTGAACTGTAATACTGCAACAAGGTGGAGGAATCCACCATGGGGGGAGGGCAGGGGGTAGGGTTGGGGGAATCCCAGAGCCTATGAAACTGTGTCACATAATGCAATGTCATTAATATAAAAAAAATGTTTTATTTGTTTAAAAGACAGAGTGATGAGAAAAAGAGAGGGGGGCTAGGAATAAACCTTATGAAAAAAACCACATGTTTTGAGAACAAAATTCTATTAAGGCATTATGCACGCAAGGCAGCAGTAGGCCAAAAGCTAAAGCCACCAGAGGCAAGTGGTGCTCTTAAGATAACAGGTGTAAATGTAACAGGTCATTAGAAAAAGTCAGAAGCAGCAAGAGAAGGATCAAGACAGACCAAGGCCAGGGTCAGAGAATGGAAGCTGTGAAAGTCACACTGCACTGACAAGGTCTGTGATGGGCATGACCAGAGACTCAGGTAGCACAGATTCCGAAGGTAACAAGTCCCAAGCTCTGCTCTCTTCCTCTCTGGGCATTGATGATCCATCTGAGGACTTCCCAGTTGGGACAGTGATTAGTCAGAAAGCCAAAAACTCACAGGGAAATGACACTAATGCATAATATGGTTCTCCAAAAGAATAAAAACAGCCAGGACTGGCATTGAGCTGTTCCTCTCTCCTCAGGAGGAATGTTCTAGCCTGCTGATTTCCAAAACTTCTTATATCTATTTCTTTTCTCTTATGCATTGCTATCTTTTCAAGCCCTGGGTCAAGCTGTAAGGGTTATCACAGAAAGAGAATAGTTCACTCCCCCAAACAGTCACAACAGCAAGGGGTAAACTAAGCATTGCCCGGGAGTCAAGAACTTTCATCCTGGTCTTCTAAATGAGTGACAGGGAATCAAGTACTTGGGCCATCACTATTGCCTTCCCAGGCACATTAGCAGAGAGCTGGAATGGAATCAGAGCAGCCCAGCTTAAAACAATATTTTGTATGGGTTGCCAGTGTCATTTATTTACAAAGATCTTTCCTTGACACCAAGCTTGAAATATATCCCATCCTTCTTTATCCCATCACATCCACCTGATTTTATTCACATCCAAAATATGTCACATTCACACTGATGCATTTGTTTGCTAATGGTCTAATTAAACAAGCATAAAAGTTCAGTGTCAAAAAGAATGCTTTTTTACATCAAGTGCTTAGTTCCTAAAATATCAGGAAATTCATAATAAAAAGTCTTCATAAATCTCTACATAACCAAAAAGTGAAATCAGGAAAGAGTAAGGGAACATGATGCTTTTATTTGGACCAAGAATAAAGTTACATCCTGGTGTGTAGAAGCAAGTGTCCCTCTCCAGAGTGAAGCCAATTGGAGAAGAAACATATCTCAAATTGGAAACAGAAATCAGAAGGGGGTGGAGCTAAGGGTGCAGGGGGGATGAAGGGGAGGAATCTTTTGTACTTGGTAATAACAGCCATCAAGGTGTTGCAATTGTTCAGAAATGTTTCTTGGGGACACGAGCATTAGTTACATAGAAGATGGCTCTTTCCCAAAATCTGGCAGATGATGCTAGCTTTCTAAGAACAAAGGGTGGGTATTGAAGACAGTGAGCAGCTTGGGTAACTGCCTCCTGATGGTGCACCTGTGATACTCTTGGCTGAAGAGTGCAATCCCTATGTTTCTGCAGCAAAAGAAGCAGTTGGACATTCTAGAACAAGAACTTACACTGATTTATAAGAGAAACTATTTTTAGTTTTATTGTGTTTGGCTGTATGTATTTAAGGACTCCAGGATCCATTTTCTGAACTGTACAGAAAGTAAAAGCATTTCCAGGGACCACCTGCTGGACTCAGTAGGAACACAGTGAGAGAACCCCAGGGGAGAAGCAACAGTGAAAGGGAGTCGGTTTCTCAGCCTTGAAATTCTCCTATCTATTCCAGACCTTCAATATGTTTGCCAAAGACATGGGGGAAAATGAAGAGGGGTTGAAGGGGAGCTAATGACTTGAATTAAAAATCTGTTCCACTATATCCAATGAACTATTATTGCACTGAATTTGTTTTGTTTTTTTTTTTTTTTTTTTTGTTTCCAGCAGTGAGAATTACATTTCTGGCTGCTCACCTACTACCACCCAGCACCAGGTCGCTCTTGTGGTCATGTTGCTTATAGTCTGAAAAGTATCCGCCAGTCCACCTTTCCATGGTTCTAGATTAATCATTTCAGTAGGAAAAAGTAGATAAACTTTAACAGTCTTTCTAGGTGAAATCATCCAGTTAAGTAGAAAATAAGAGTATATTTATACTTGGATTTCTGATCCTATGTATGTGACATTCTTCTTCAAGTAGCTTCTAGAAACTTATTTCTCCATGATATTCTAGCTTTTTTATTCACTCAGTATTATAAGATATAACATGTATACTTTCAGTGTGCAATGTCAAAACCTTTGTCTTTGGGAGGTTTTAAATTTTTATTTATTTATTTAAAGGCCAAGAACAGAGAGAGAAGGAGAGACAGAATTTGCAGCCACTGGTCACTCCCCAAGCCACAACATGGAAGCCAGGAACCCTCAACTCCATCCAGGTCTCCTAGTTGAGTGACAGTAGACCAGATACTTCAGCCATCATCAATCAGCTGCCCTTCCAGGCACAACTTCAGAGAGCTGGCTCAAAGACAGAGTGGCCGGGACTTGAAATGGAATACAGCCAATGTTGCAAGGCAGCAAGTTAACCTGACACCCACGAAGGCCACCCTTCTGGAACATTTTTTTAAACAGCTATTTCTTGGTTATTTCTTATCTGTATATTCTGCTCTTTCTGGAGCTATTAGTGGTTGGATACAAAACCTTGTGGTTTGATGTCTCAGTTTTTTTTTGTATCTAATCAACTCTTTGTGTTTTGATATGCATTTCCTGGTTTTTGTCTTATTTCTTTAGACTTTCTTACATAATTTTAATTTCCCAGAAGTTCTTTATTATTCTGATTGTTCTTCATTGTTCTGTTTTTAAACTTTTGAAACATCATATTTTTATTTCTAGGATGATCTATTTTTGTTTATCTCTGAGGATATTATTTACCATTTTTAATTGGCTCCTTCCATCACATCTGTTTTTCTTCAAGTTCATTTCTATTTGATTTAGCTTTATTTATTTACTTAGTCTTCTCTCAGATATATTCAGGTATGTTTCTATAGCACTCTCTTGTCTCTTTGTTTCCTTGGCCACTGTCTTTTTTGGTCTAAAAATTTCTTAATAATTGGATATTAATAAGATTGGTTGTCTCCTTTACTATGGCAATCATTTTATTTCAAATTACTTATTTGCCCAATTTGTATATCCATATGTATATGGATATACATATATTATATATACATATATAAATCATATTAGAAGTATCAAAGTACTATATTTTAAACACGGTGATCTTTTTTATTTTAGAAGTTTGGATAATACTTAGGTAAGCTTCACAACACACAATTATCTTTTGTTTTTTAAAAGATTTATTTATTTATTGGAAAGTCAGATATCCAGAGAGGAGGAGAGACAGAGAGGAAAATCTTCCATCCAATGATTCACTCCCCAAGTGAGCACAATGGCCAATGCTATGCCGATCTGAAGCCAGGAGCCAGGAACTTCTTCCGGGTATCCCACACGGGTGCAGGGTCCCAAAGCTTTGGGCCATCCTCGACTGCTTTCCCAGGCCACAAGCAGGGAGCTGGATGGGAAGTGGAGCTGCTGGGATTAGAACCGGCGCCCATATGGGATCCCGGTGCATTCAAGGCGAGGACTTTAGCTGCTAGGCCATGCCACCGGGCCCCCACAATTATAAACTGTGTTTTATCTAAAATTAATGGCTTCTTTTCTTTTACATTTATACTATTAGTTCATCTGTAATTAATTCTTGTGTACAAAAATGAGATAAATATTCTGCTTCATTCTTTCCCAAATAACTAGACACAAATCTCAACATCATTTATTGAGAAATTCACTGAATTGAAGTGTCATTGATATTAGGGTTTGATTGAGATACATATATAAAAACTATATCAAAGTTATGAAATCAAAGTATTCCAAAAACTTGAGTAGTGATTAGCAGTTAAAAATACCCTGGACTTGTTTAGCTTTGCATGGTACTCAAAGATATTCAGAGAGGCAGGTGTATGGCATAGGAGCAAGTTATCACCTGAAATGCCCACTTGCCATTTTAGAGTCCCTATTCAGGTCCTGGCTATTCCACTTATAGTTCAGCATCCTGCTAATGTGTTCCTGTAAGGCACCAAATGATGGCTCAAGTATTTGAGAGCCCGACACTATATGGGAGGTCTGGATTGAGTCCCAGTCCCCTGGCTTCAGCCTGATCCAACACAGGCTTGTTGTAGACATCTGGGAATTGAACCAGAGGACTGAAGAATTATCTGATTGATCTGTTTCTTTCAAAATAATTAAAATTATTTTTATTTAAACTGGAAGTTTAAAAGAAGAGATTCATAATAACATGAGAAACAGAAATTTTTAAAAGCTACTCTTTCTAACCTTCTCTTCCATTGCTTCATTTTTAACAAAGTCTGCTAGAGGAGTGGGCTTTTACTCATATTTAAGGCGCCTACATCCCATATCAAAGAACCTAGGTTTACACCTAAGTTCCAGCTGCTGACTTCACTCTCCTGCTGATGCCAACCCTGGGAGGCAGCTGCTGCTGGCCTAATTGGGTTCCAGCCATCCATGTTGGAGACCTGAACTGTGATCTTGGCTTTTGGCTTTAATTTGGCCCAGCATCAGCCATTATGAGCAACTGAAGAGTGAACCAGCAAATGGGAACAATTTCATATCCTTTTTTGTATTGAATTTCATCTCCTTCCCCTCTAAAATAAAATAATAAAAAAATGAAAATAAATCAAGGCTGCTTGGTCTTTCACCTTTTAGGTATATTCAGGCAGAAAGGAAGAAGGAAGAAAAAAAGAGAGACAAAAGAAGAAAGAAAAAAGCGATGGTAGTGGTGGAGGAGGAGACAACAGTATCTTTAATGGGAAGAAACTTTCCCCAAATCTCCAGTAGACATCAGCTTATATCTTCTTGGCCAGACTACATTTGTTACAAGAAATATTGGGAAATGAATTTTAAACAAGTATCAGATTCCCATTTGTAAAAGAGAAGCAGAGAATGCATGACTAAACATTAGATATGACCTAATACATTGACTGTACAAAATAATAATGCAGAGCATTTTGTAAAACTGTCATAGACTTACTAGATTAACTACTTATATTTGTATGCATTTAAAAATGAAAAATAAATAAAGCAACTATTTTCCCTGGGGAAAGCAAAAAGACTACAAAAATTCAAAGAGGCATAATTTACTTTTTCTTCCTGATTCAACAATTAATCTTGTTTCGTGAAAACCATAATAATGTGGGCTGTAAAGTCTTTCTGATTTCAGAAGACAAGAAAATCCATTTCAATCATTGTCTTTAGAATCCGCTTTTTCCATTCTTGTTCATTCCTGGGCTCCAGATTATAATGTCAGGATACACTTAAATAGCAGGATAATGGACTTGTGACTAATTTTGAAGGACTATCCTATTGTAATAACTTAGGGGAAATCATCCATTTGTATGGAAATGCATCATACAAGAGTAAAAATGAAAAGTTTTAAAACTTAATTAAAAGTATAAGAAATATATCACAGACATCCTGAATTCACATGGACATCACATCAATCATAATAATTCTCCATCTTAGCTTTTCCCTACACTGCCCCTGACATCAGCTTGTGCTTGAACACATCCACTGACAGGGAGCTCACTATTTCTCTGGACAATCCATTTAAGTCCTAAAATGTTCAAATTGCCAACAAATCACTCCTTAGTAATCAGGTGAAGGATAGTCAGTGTTCACCTTGATTTAGTCATCTTTTTCCACCCCTTAAATCCTATAGCACATACCTAACTCCTGTCATAAGAGGAATAGTAACCAATTATTTCAACACTACTGTCAAAGTCACCCACACTATCCTACCTTCTCACACCATGCTACATTCTTTTCTGAGTTTCCAACTATTTTAAATAATATGGTATCACCCAGTGACATTTTTAGACACATTATTTTGCATATGTTAACCTCTTTTGGTTAATATCCCTTAATATCCCCTTAGAATGGCACCATAACAGAACACATGATTGCCAGACAGACTGGGAAAAATACAAGAAATAAGGTTGCCAAATTTCACATTACTTTAGGAGGCACCTCTGGATATGAAAGAAAATGCCTCTTTTTATATATATATATTTTTGGGGGGGAATTTTTGTCCAAAAGATAAGCTTGTTGATCTTACAAAAAACATATGGAAACCTATGCATTCCATATCCTGGGTTGTTATTCAACATATATCCTTACTTACTACACTACCCACAATGCAAACAAATCTGCTCCAAGGGTAGAAATGAAGTGAGAGAGACGAGGTCCATTTAGGCATCATCTCATTCAGGAGTCGAAGCAGCATTACAAGACACATTTCAACCATCCTGAATATCAAATAACTCCAGGATGAAATCCCTTCCAATATGCTGTCCTAATCACAATGAGAAGATGTCCCGATTTGTGGGACTGAAACAGCCAGAAGCTGTTTCTGATGTGCAATCTCTGTCAGTATTCCGTTTCTCCATATCTACTCATTCCTCTTCTTTATACTCATTTAGAGCACGTTAATGGAA
The DNA here is from genome assembly GCF_017591425.1 of Ochotona curzoniae. Taxonomy (NCBI): domain Eukaryota; kingdom Metazoa; phylum Chordata; class Mammalia; order Lagomorpha; family Ochotonidae; genus Ochotona; species Ochotona curzoniae. The sequence goes on from NW_024466927.1 coordinate 91,238, forward strand.
GTAGCCTGCCACGTGGTTTTGCTTTTTGCCACTTTTTCTCAGGAAATGTGATTAAAGAACTTGGAGTGGGCTGTTTTATGCACAAATATTCAGACAGTCTCTTAGCAATAAATGGCTGTCGCTTCTATTATCTGTCTGGCTCTGAGTTCTATTATCTGTTGTGAATTGGTGCAGGGTTCTATAAAACAGTTTTCAGGCAGCCTCATTACTCCCTTCCACACCTTCTGCTCCATCTGAGAGTGCTGCTGCTGTGATTGCTGGGTAATGTTTGCCATTAGACAAGGCACATAAAAGAATCAAGCTATGACTAATTCACTTGATGGCTCTGTGCCCCGTGTCATGCTCATTAACACATCTCAACTCCGTTATTAAAGAGAACCACAGAACAGACCTCAGCGGGCTCACATTTATACTATCACTGCCTTATTTTTCCACCTGAGCCAAATCCTTGTCACTAACTGCCGTGACTACCTTCACCTACTAGCCCAGGCCTATTCCACCCTGCCACACTTAACCAGATCTTCCATTGCATAACTGCTAAGAAATTCCATTGCTAAGAGAAGCTTTAGATTAGGTGGAAATGGGGGGATTATGCCCTCTGAAGAGTCATTCAATCAGCTTTCAGTTTAAAAGTCATTCTGTCACACTCTTAGCATGAATTCAAAAGGAAAAATAACAATAACAGCATCTTAAATTATGTGCCAAGTCTATTAAGGTATATACCCAGTCCCTGTGTAATCATTAAATCACTTAAGGTTCACAGGAACCCTGAGTTGTAGGCTGCAAAAATTGTGTTCTTCTTTTAAGTTTCAGCGCTAGGTTTCTAACTCAGAGAAAACATTATATAAAAAGATAAGTAGCTTATCTGTAATACAGGGAAATATAAAGCAACAATCATAGCAAAAAAATAAGAGACAGAAAAAAGGGGGTTAAGAGAAAAGAAAGTACTTTCCCTACTACTCATTCATGCATTCTGGTCTATGACTATAGGAACATCAAATTACTTCAATCATTAACTCCAACTGAATAATTACAAGACCAGCTGAAATGTGGGTCTTTAAGTGAACCACTGCTTCGTTCATCGATATCTAGCTATTAAAATACTTGAATTCTGAGTGCATGGGGGTTGCACCGATCTACCTCTTGAAGTTGGGCCTTGCCATGTGCCTTCATCTGACTGTGAAATGTGAATAGAAACAATCCATGGCAGATACATGAATCTCTACTTTGGCTCTTCCCATTCTGTTGAGACTGTAGAAGCCTGGCTATATGCAGAGGTACCATAGTGTCTAAGAAACCTGAGCTACTGGGTCAGTACATTGGGATATGGTAACCTTGAAGAAACATCAACACTTTCAGAAAAACACAAACAACTGGTAAAGAAATTTTGGCCATGTGAATTACTTTTGGTATATAAAATAAGATGTGGGTATTGTTTGGTGCCAGAGTAGAACATAGTCCAACTTAATTAATAAGGCATTTGTTTGCTACATACGTAGCATGAAGAATTGATGCCACATGCTCAATGAAAAAGAGAAATCACTAAACATAAGAGTCCAAAGTTGAAATCCACTTGAAGACATTAATTCTTTCAGGTGTTTAATATTGGTTGCCAAGGTTTTTTATTACATAAAGACAGACATTTTGTGAAGATAAGTAAATTCTGAAACTAAGCACCTGCTTTGGGCACTAAGCTGTTAATCCTTGTGCTTGCTATGACCGGAAGTGGGTGGCTTTTCCTAATGCATGCGAAAAAGTACTTTATAGGAAAGCTCACACTGTGAATTCAAGCTCAGTTTTTCTATAACATGTAAGACAACACTTCTCTAATTTTTCACTTGTTTTCTTCTTGAAAATATGAATAAAAGTATCACATTTTCTAAGAGATCTATATTGAATAAGGGTCATAAAAGTACATATATAGTGTTTTCAACATATATCAATAGCATTCAAATAAGAAGGGTCAACTTTGATTACTGAAGACCTTATTTGGATATATACAGGTTATATATACAGGAATACACACACACACACACACACACACACACACACAGGACTAATGATGGCTTTCTGAAGTAAATGGCATGGAAAGATTCACAAATTAATTTATATTTTTTCAGTAAAATAAATTAAGCCTATACAGATAAGATATATTTCCAAGTTACAGAAATTTGATTTGACCTGATTTAGTGAGAGAAAGATACTGAAAGGGAAGGAAGGTCAGGAGACAGGAAGGGAGAGAGAGAGAAAAGATGAATAAAAATGCCAGGTGGTTTGCATAAACAAGAGTTGAGTAAGTGCCCCTTGAGAGGAAGACGAAGCTAGACTTTGAAACAACCAGAATCAGAAACATACACATGCCTCTCTTTCCATCCTTTATTTTCCTCTCTTTATATATCTCACTTTATTTTCCTCTCATTCAAATGGACTTTCCCAAACAATAGGAAACATTACTGCCAAGAATTCTTAAATGTTCCATCAGAAAAGAAAAACTACTACCTCTCCTTTCTCAATTACGTTTCAAGAAGGTCTGGAAAGATTTCTGATTGCCTGCTGTAATCAAGTTTCCACATCTAGACAAATAAACTGTTTTCAGTGGCAATGGCAACACCGTAATTGGTTAAACTTGAATAATGTATCTTCTATCAATCAAGCTTTATTCAGGAAAGGCAACCAGGTCATAGAAAAGTCATAGCAGCCAGTTTAAATGGAAGAGATTTTCTAAAAGGAATCAATGGCATACGTAAGAAAATAGATGGTACATTAGGATGAACCCACTGGGAGAATGAGGACGGCAACAACACGATGATGAATGATGATAACAAAAACAAATTCAACATTCTATTGGGAAAAGAAGAATTAATTCTTTCTTTCCTGAATTCATAGGCAGAATTTGCAATTCACTATATAGATAATTTTCTAAAAACCATTTTGTCTGGGCTAACATGTGTTTTCCTTTCCATTACTTCTTCTATTGCGAGCAAAACTCGCCTATCACAGAAAATTGTATGAACCAGAAGCCCTCTAATGAGATTTCCCAGAATCCCTTTTGATAAATAGTTCCAGGCTAGAGTCTATAAATAAAAGAACTCCCATAAAATTTTGAGAGGCAAAAATGGTTTGGGAGATGAAGGCAGCCACATAGGTGGCCAGAAAATAATTTATAGAGCTAGCCAAGATACCTGGGTGAGAATTCTCCTGGGCCTCAAGAATTGCATTCATTTCCTGATGTATTTTATGACTACTCATTACAGAGTTTCAGGCTGTTTACCTCACATTTTGGACGTATGCTTTCTCATACTTCTTCTCTAAGATATACCAGATTTTTGTGTGTAAATGTGACAGTCAGTTACACAGGCAGAGGTAGAGACACAGGGAGCTTTGGGGTCATCTCCAGCTGCTTTGCCCAGGCACTTTGGCAAAGAGATAGATCAGAAGTGAAGTAGCCAGGAAACAATCAATATGGGATGCTGGTACTACATGCAATGGTTTCAGATGCCATGCCACAATGTTGCTCCAGCCCAAGGTAAATGTTCACTTTTATATTAACTTCCACTGTTCCTGTGTTATTTAGAATAATTCTGTTTTCTCATTTTGACAGGGACTACTACGTACAGAAATCTAGTTAGATACAGGTAGAACGAATCCAAAATGATTTAACAAAAAGTATTTGCAAAGGTCAAGAAACAGGGCAGGATGTGCAGAGAATGAAAGAGATGGAGAATGAGTGAAGCAGGGAATTGTTTGAAACTCCTGTGAAATAACAGCAAACCCAGGAGTCAATATCAGAGAAAATATTTTCTCATAAAATTCATTTTTTTCAAAAGATTTATTGACTTATTTACCTACGTATTTATTTATTTAAAAGGTAGAGAGTTTCCTTCTACTTCTAGACTCCATTAATGACCACAGCAGCCAAATGTGGGACAGGCTCAAGCCATGAGCTCCATTCAGGTCTCCCCCTTTGGTGTCACAGACATGAGCATTTAGACCACTGACTTCTGCCTTAATAAGATACTGGATCAGAAATGGAACAGCCATGATTTAAACTTGCACTCCAATATCTCAAGTGGCAGCTTAACCCATTGCACCACAACAATGACCCCAGTTTTGTCTTCTAAACTTTCATTTCTTCCTTTTTTCTATTTAATAGTCAGAGAGGGGGTCCTGGCTGCTCCACTTACAATCCAGAATCCTGCTAATGCCACTGAAACAGCAGCAGAAGATGTCCCAACTGCTTAGGCTCCTACTACCCACTGGGAGACCTAAGAAGCTCTTTCTTGGCTTGTAGTTTTGGGTCAGCCAATCTTCCTCCATTGCAACCACTGGGGAATGATCCAGCAGAGGAAAGATCTCTCTCTCTCTTGCTCTTGGTCTCGTTCTCTCTCTCTCTCTATCTGAAAGGCAGAATAAGAGAGAGAGAATTAGATAGATAGATAGATAGATAGATAGATAGATAGATAGATAGATAATTATTTTAGAAAATTTATTTATTTTTATTGGAAAGCCAGATATATAGAGAGGAGGAGAGACAGAGAGGATGATCTTTCACCCATTGATTCTCACCAAGCAGCTGCAATGGCTGGAGCTGAGCCAATTCAAAACCAGGAGCCCAGAGTCTCCTCCAGGTCTGTCATGTAGGTGCAGGGTCCCAAGGCTTTGGGCTACCTTTGACTGCTTTTCAGGTCACAAGCAGGGAGCTGGATGGGAAGTGGGCCACCAGGATTAGAACCAGTGCCCACATGGGATCCTGGTGCACACAAGACAAGAACTTAAGCCACTAGGTTACTGCACCAGGCCATGATAAATAAATAAATCTTTAAAAACTAAAATAAAAAGAGTCAGATAAGCAGACATAAATCTCCCATCTACTAGTTTGCTTTTCAAGTGCCCATGTCAGCCAGGACTGGGACAGGTTGAAGCTAGCAGCCAGAAACTTAATCCTGCCTCCCATATAGGTGACAGGATCAAGCTACTTGAGCCATGATGTACTGCCTCCCAGAATGTACATTACTATGGAGCTGGGATCAGAAGAGAAATTGGGACTTCCACTCAGTTACTCCAATATAAAATTCGTGATCCCCAAGTAGTTTCTAACTGCTAAGTCAAATTTCTATTGAAAAGATTTCTTGGATATAACACCAGAAACACAGGCAATAAAAGCAAGATAGACAAATGAGCTTGCAATAAGCTATGAAGCTGAATTCACAATAACAAAGACATGGAATCCATCCAGATATCTATCAACTTATAACTGAATAAAGAAAATGTGACACACACACATGATGGCATACTACTCGGCCATACCAAAAAAAAAAAAAAAAGAATGAAATACTATCATTAACAGCAAAGGGGATGAAACTGGAAACCATTATATTAGTGAGCTAAACCATTCCCCAAAATACAAGAATCTATTTTCACTGGTATGTGACAGTTAACATAGTTTATAAGAAACTTGTAAGAATTAAACTTGCATGCAATGATTTGTATATAACTCATGTACAGTCCTATGTAACAATGGTCTTTCTATGTTTTATTTGTTAAACATTACAGTTTGTGAGCATTAGACTGTGGTTATAACAAAAATTGAAAGTATCATATTGCAGAAATTAAAGGAAAAGAAAGAAGCAAAGAGAAAGGGTAGATTGAGGAATAGTTATCTTCCTAGAATTACCTATGAGATTCATAAAATCTGTTCTCTTTATATTAATAAAAAAGCCTAAAACAAAAATTTAATTAACACCACTACTCACTTATTAGTATTGCCAAAATAAAATACAGTGACACCATCAAATATTAGACAAGACACAGAGGAATTCAATCATTAAACATTACTCAGAGAACGTGAAACAATATAGTCATTCTGGAAAAGAGTTTGGCTACAAAAACAGAAACAAACTACAACAACAAAAAACAACCCACAACAATAGTAACTGACATGCAATGACCTGAAGACCCACTCCGGGCATCAATCTTAAGAAATGGACACTCACCCTCGTACCACTATCTCTATACATTTGTCTGAGATACTGTGAACATGCTCGTGCTGCCCTTAACAAAATGCCTCCTGAAGTGAATGTCTGAGGTATAATCTATTGATTGATTGATTGTTCTGAAAACTGGATGACCGTGAACAATGTGTCAGCAGGTGTGCTGCCTTCTGAAAATTGTGAGGGAGAATCTCCACATCTCACACTGTGCTGGTCCTTGTGTGCTGGGAGTGGTGATCATCCACTTACAATCATAACCCCAAACTCTGACTTCATTGTTCACGTGACATGTTCACAACAAGCGCATCTAATTTCAAATTTAACCTTTCGTCAGGACAGCAACCCTATTAGATTAAACTCACACTAAACACTTCATTTTTCACTTGATTACTTTACAAAGACCCTGCCTCCAAATGGGATATGCTTTGCAGTATTGGAGTTTTAAAACTACAACATGGGAATGTTAGGCAGATGTAAGTCAAACCCAGTTGTCTTCCATAGGCAAGTTCTGTAATAAATGGCAGTACATCCATACCACAAACCATGACTCACAACTAAAAGGAAAATCTATTAATATAATCAACAACTTGAATGATTGCCAGAAATTTAAACTGAGTGAAAACAAGTCCATTCCAAATGGCTATATTCTGGGCCCAGCGTAGTAACCTAGTGGCTAAAGTCCTCAGTTTGCATGTACCAGTAATCCCATATGGGCACCAGTTTGTGTTCCATGGGCTCTGTTTCCCATCCATCTCCATGCCTGTGGCCTCAGAAAGTAGTCAAGGATGGCCCAAAAACTTAGAATCCTACACCGGTGTGGGACACCCAAAAGAAGCTCCTGGCTCCTGGCTTCTGGCTTTAGATTGGTCAGCTCTGGCGGTTGTGGCCACATAGGGTATGAATTAGCAAACGGAAGATCTTCCTGTTTTTCTTCATCTCTGTATATCTGAATTTCCAATAAAAACAAATCTTTTTAAAAAGTCTATTCCATTTCAGGTTATGATTCTACTTACATTTTCTTCCTAGCCCTAGAAATGAGAGAATTACAGAAAGAGAAGAGATTAGTGAAGAATATGGGATGTCTAAAAGGACAAAACAAGGGATGCCTGTAATAGTGAAACAGTCTGTATTGTAGTGGCATCAAGCTTAATAGCCTTATAACATTGCACTGAAGTTTTGCAAGATGTTCCTACAGGCAGACAGTACAAGCATAGAGAGCTTCTTCCTTCGATATATATATATTTTTTACAACTGCATGACAGTTTAAAATTACCTCAAGATTAAAAATTTAAATGCATGTTTCTTACATTGAGTATAATTTTATCCCATTTTTAAGTCATTTTCATATATTATATGATAAAAGCTGATTTGGAAATTACAAAATAATTCAAGACATGTTTTTCCAAGACACTCATAATCTAGGGTTGTACTTTAAAAAAGTAATGATGGTCCAATAAATATGTAGCCAGTACTACTCTGTCCCTAGAAGCATATGCAGATTTAGTCCAACGTGTCCTAACTCCCATTACCCTCTCAGCATCCTGTGAAAATTGAGACAGGCTCTGCAGCTTTCTGTTCATACCTGGAAGGAATCTGGAATGTTTACAGTTCACACTCTCCCGTGTCTGAAATCCTGCTTTGACTGAATTAGCTCCATTTAGGGAACATCAAGCAATTGTGCTCACGGGACATGCAGTGCCATTGCAATCTTACCCCTTCCCCGATACTCCTAAGGGATGTATATACATGATGTGCTTTACTATGTTCAAAATGGCAGAGAGGACTACAACATATCCACAAAACATACTCAAATTCAATACCAGATTTCTTCATTCTAGGAGGCCATTTGATTTGCTACAACCAAGATTTTTCACTGCATACTTCTTAAGATTTATTATTTTTATTGAAAAGGCAGAGAAATTTACACTGAGGAGACGCAGAGAGATCTTCCATCCACTGGTTCACTCCCCACATGACTGCAACAGGTGGAGCTGGGTCAGTCTAAAGCCTGCAGCTTCTTCTTGGTCTCTCCCATGGGTACAGGGGTGCAAGCTCCAGCAATTGTCCTCTGCTTTCCCAAGGCACATTAGCAGAAAGCTGGGTTGGAAGTGGAGCATCCAGGACTCAAACCAGTACCCATATGTGACGTTGGGACCACATTACCTGTTACATGGTGGAGCTGGCCTCTGCTACACACTTTTCTCTCAAAGTCTTCAACTTCATGCTGTCTTCTAACTTCTCATGTTTCCTCACTAGCCCCTCACCTTTCTCCCTATAATGCCAAATTCATGCTCAAGAATCACCAAAGATTTGACTTTCTCTTTTGTTGTCTTGGCTCGTCCATAGCCCATGACTTCCGAGTATTACTTTTCCAGTAGGCAAGTGTGAAGAACTTTTACTAGCCAAGAAAATTTTTTTTCCTATGAAGAATTACTGTGACATTTGGTAAGGAAATCCATTTATTTTCTTTGCCAACCACTTGGCACAAATATGCACGCGCATCTGTATGTGTATGGATGGTTCCATTGGACAGGGCTAGCCATGCACAATAAATAGATCTGAAGCAGAGGTGGTACCCAAGAGTATAACCATCTACAAGCCAAGAAGACAGAACTAAGAAGAAGCAACCTTGCCAATATCTTGATTTCACACTGTCAACATGCAGATTTATTCTGTTGTTTAAGTCTGTAGTACTTCATTTTGGCTGGCCTAGCAAACAATTGCAACAGGTCTAGGCAGTTGGGGGCGATGTATTTTTATGCCACATACAACCCATTTAAGGGAGATGAGGGAAAGTCCTTTTGTTCTCTAAAAAAGAAGTGTTTCTATTTTGCTTTAGACATTACTCGATAAAGACATATTTGTAACTGTAGCAGCAGTCTGAATACCACAAGGGAAAACATGAGTGTCGGGGACACTGTCTTCACCTTTGCTGCTGATGAGTTACTTAGCCAACCGCAGAAGTGCTTACCTCTGGACATCTTGTTTCATAAGTCTTATTAATAAAACTCAGTTGTTTGACTTAGTTCTGATAGGTACTTTCTCAGTTGCAACCAAAAGCATTAAATTGTCATACCTCCAAGCATTGCCATTAACTGTCTACATGAAATTAATCCATTCCTGTCTGAAATCAGGAAGACTCATTGTAAGGGGTAATGTAAGTACAGCAAGTGCAAGAGTGAATTTTCATCACATCAGAGAAGCGGACAGAAATGAATAGAGGTAGACCTGGAAAAAAAAATTATTAAATTGCATCTAAAGTCATTTGGCAGAAAGGACTCCTTCCCAATGCTGTGATACATTAATTTCTTCATTCAGGAAACATTTACCTAACAGTATTTATGTATGGGCATATGATGACACTTCCTTTAAAAGGATGATTGAGTCTCAAACCTTGAGCAAGATTGTTTATTGTGTGTAGTGACACTAAATATTTTTGCAAGATTCATTTGGCTCACAAGGAGAACCAAATGAATGAGGTAAATCCTGGCCAGTGGCCCCTGGCTCCAAAAGCAGCCAGACACTAGCCTTTCTACGCTCTGCCACATGGCAGACTCCTCCTGTAATAAGGAAAACAATTGCTCATATCAAGCAATATCTTAAAAAACAACATCAAATGGCATGGTCAGTTGGGAGCAACATGGTATGGCATGGCTGGAAGTCTACGTCGCAGAGAGCAGCCCACTGTCTAGGGCTGCTTTCCAAAGGGTAATCACAGCTTATAAAAGCACCCTGGCGCCATGGTCATGGGGCACTGCCCCTTTCCAGTGAGTCGGTTGGTTCCAGAAATGGGAGAACAGCTGGCACAACTGGTGGCAAGTTAAGTCATCATGTCTGAACCCAGCAGTTCACAACTCGAGTGAGAAAAAGAATAAGAAAAATAAGACTTAAGTTGTTTTTCCTGCTTTTTTTTTTCTATCCCTTGTCTTGCTTTATATTTGTTTATGTGCCGAGAGCCAAGAAATCATTATTTTCCTTCTAGGTGCCCAGTAACTGAAAAGCCACTTTGCAGGGCGCCGATGCTACCACGCCAGTATTGTTGTTGCCCCATGGAAGAGTGGGTAGGGACTGGCAGTGAGGCAGCTCGTGTTTTAATTGGCCTCCTCTTGAAAGGGAAGGAGCCAAACATTTGCAGGATGCTTATTGGAGCCAGTTTCAGAGTAATAAAAGTGAATCTTTGATACACAGAGAGTTTATGTTCTTCATAAAAATGCTAATTGCAATCTTCACTGTTGAAAGGAGTGGCAAGAATGCTTTCCCCTTTGGGCTTTTTAGCATGAATACAGTTGTACTATGTGGTGACCTTGATTCACTAAAAAGGGACAAAGCTTCAGTCCTCTCCACATCCTTGCAAAACCAATTCAAGGATTCTAACCCTGCAAATCTCAGAATATGCAGACTCTTTTCATGGAAAACTGGAAAGCAATGTATTTGTTTTCCTTTAAGAAAAAAAAATCCCTTAACCCAAACACGTAGGGAACGCTTACAATATTTTTTTTCCCTCAGTGAGTATGTTTTTCCAGGGTCAATTTGGAGGTTCTTCCTATTTGGCTGAGAAAGCCTGGAGCCCCAGTAACTGCGTTCACAGCCCTCTCTGTGGCTTGGAAACCTTCCCCACCTACAGATGCTACAAGAAGTTGCTGATGTTTTTCCAGGGCCCCACTGTTTGCTTCTCTGAGTAGAGAGAAGAAAGATGGGGTGATGAGTGAGGTTTTATTTGTTCTGCAGGATGACTCATTCAGCAAGAGTTTCCGACCCAGAATTTTAGTCTCTCTTAGCTCTATTCATTGTCCTCCCCACCCTTTTTTGCTTTTTTTCAGTCCTTGGGCAGGTTTCCATTCATGCTCTCTTGTCATCCTCTTCCTCAAATCACAAAATACCATAAGACTTTAAAACAAAAAGTTAAATATCCCACAATTGCACTCAATTGACTCAGGAACTTGTGTAAAGGGCAAGAATTTTGAAACACGATCAACACAATAATCAGTTCTGGATTGCATTAAATAGCATCCTTCCAGGCTGAGCCAATTCTTACAAGAGAAAACAGTCCTCTCCCATTCCTTCAGCCTGCCATGAATGAGACTCTGTGTCTCAAAAACGTTTTATTGAATATGTCTGTCTTTCCAACAGGGAGAGTGTAGAGTCTTTCTCAGAACTCAGATCCATCTTTGGTCCAGCTGCAGATTGGTATTGCTCAATAGTGCTGGGTTGCTCACAGAAGCTGCACAGTGTCTCCGCTGTGGATAATCAGTCCTTATAGTAATGCTTGGCTTGTTGGTGTTTTTTTGAAAAGGGGTAGGGTGAGAGGGCATTAAATCTGAAGCTAATCAAAATGAATGGAACAAAACATCACACCAGGAATCATTTTCATTCTGCTCATGTACTAGAAATTTATATTCATAACCTGATTTCTAACATTCCATTCATCTTTTCCAATTCATTATAACATGAACAAGATATTGTTCTTTAAACCTTACCTTTTCCATCTGCAAACTGGACAAAAGAGAAAGAATCAGAGAATGTAATACTTTAATACTTTTTTTAATACTTCTTACAGAGATGTGGCTCCCCTGCATTATAATTCTCTATCATCTTAATCAATTGTCCATTGCAATCTATTTCTTCTGTATTTTCTAAATCTGATGCAATTGGATAGTGACCATAAAGCCCAAGTTAATAGAGCAAGCAAGAGCAACATGACCAGAAGGATCCTTCAAGGAAATATATAGTGATGGAGTACTGGGGTCTGCCTTTATCCAGATGTGGGGGTACAATGCAACATGCATTTCTACTTCCAAACAAAAGATGGACCCCCAATGAAACTGTTGGAAATGTGTAGACAATGGGATGCCAGACTGTCTGACACTGTCTGTACCAGCAATGTCAGGGCACACTTAAATAAGAGACTGATGGAATTATGACTCCTTATGAAGGACTATACTATTGTAGCAACATGGGGAAAACCTGTTGGGGATGGCAGTTTGGAGATGGATCCCAAATGAAACAGAATCTGAACAACTATGTAAAGATCATAAAAATATGAAAAACAACAAAAAATAAGGTGCAATTGCTGCTTTATTTTTTTACTTTTTATTTTTTATCTTTTTTTTCATGCCAACCATGGAAAATAAATAAATAAATAAACAAACAAAGACTGTGTGTTGAAGAAAGCAGGGAATTTCACTCAAGTTTAGGTTAAGATGGTTTCACAAGACCAAGATTTCAGTGCCAAATGAATCCTTACAAAATGCTCTGATGTTCTCCTAAAGGCAGGAGGAAGGAGCAACTACTGGCTAGATAGAGAAGAGCTAAAAAAGAAGCTGGAAGGCATGCTATGAAATGCTTCTGTGAAGAGTGGAGGATGTCATACAAGTGTTGGCATCTGTACTACCAAAATGGGTTTTCAATTAGCCAGGTGACAATGTTTGGGTGTCATCAAGTGTGAAGAGAACACTGCAGGAAGCAGAAACCATTTTTGCAAGGGCATGGAGACAATGGAATATAAGTTGTGAAGGCGAGAGACAAGAATATCTGAAAGATGAAAGAATGAATCAACAGATGGATGAATGAGTAAGTAACAGTAAGGGGGCATCGATGACATTTGAAAAGAAAAGTGACATAATCAAACAAGTTAATGCTGGAACATTAAGCTGCAGGATCTTGGGTTAATCCAAACACAAAAAGAAACCCATGACTTGTCCTACAGTCACACTAAACATACTGCTTAATCATTCATTTATTGACGAGTATCTTCATGCGTTAGAGTAGATATAAACTTTTTATTGTATTGTCCACTTTTGCATCCATAGTACTGGCTATGTGACTGGCATGTACGAATGATTGAATTAGCATATGTATCGAATCTATTAGCATATAGATAAATGAATGCCTAAGGGATAAAGAAGGGTGAAGACAGCTAGAGTGAAAACAAAGATGTACCCATGTAAATCATCAGGAGGTGTTAAAATCAACAATACATGGGGTGTGAATTTGACCTGGCAGTCAAGACACAATTTGGACACTTGTATCCCTCATATCAAAATGCCTGAGTTCAAGCCCAGGCTCCATTCCAGCTTGCAACTTTCTGCTAATGTGCACTCCAAGAGACAGCAGGTGATGGCTCAGAGAGCTGCATGCATCAATATCACTCATGTGGGAAACCTAGGTTGAATTCCTGGCTCCAAACTTCAACCCAGCCCAGCTGCACCTGCAAAGGCATTTAGGGGAGTGAATCAATAGAATCACCCTTGTCTGTCTTATTGCCTGCCTTCCAAATAAACACAAAGTTTAAATTAAAATCAACAATGCTTTATAACTGATTATGCATAAGGCAAGAGGTAGAAGAGGTCAAAGGTGGCAGATTTAGAAACTGAGAGACTGATACTGGTTTGGACATAGCGAACATTTACTTTGAGAGAAGCAGAGGAGTAGTTCTCAGAGATGAGATTTGTTTTGTCCCTGCTGAGTTAGAATTTTGATGGTGATCTGATTTAAAATGTCCAGGAAAGCTGGGAATTCAGAAGTGGGGCTCAGAAGAAAGGGCAAAACTAGTGAGGTTTCATTGGTGCCTGTGGAGAACCATCAGTTAAAGCTCTGGACCAGAATGAACTTGTTCAAGAGGGAGGCAGAGAAGAAAGAAAACAAAGACAGCCTAAGGGAAGAAGGCAGGATGACATTTCAGAACTGAGTCTTGATCTCCTGATCTCTTAACCACCCAGCCAATCCAGAAAATACCATATTTGAGACTTGCTTAGAGATTGGAGGCCTTAAAACACATGCCGCATTCCAGTCATTAACTATGCTTGCCAGTTTCTAAATTAACCATTAACAGCTACCAAGTGGCTCAGAGATTGTCATTCGAGGCTATACTCTGCAGACTTATTTTTCCCTCTGATGCTATTTAGTTTCTGATGATGTTATTAAATGAAAGGATTTTCTAATGAGCTAGGAGGGAATCCACTTAACCAAATTGTTTGTAAAAGGAATAAAACAACATCAAGACACTTTGTTCTGTGCCAATCCACCAATATAGGATCCTGTGGTTGTAAGAACCTTCTTATGTAAATATTTACAGGGAGAGTAAAAAAGGAAAGTGGTTTGGGAAGCCACCAGATGGAATAATACAAGCACAAACCTGAACATAGTCAAAATGCAGGCCTCGCATCCTAAGCAAGCAGGGCGAGGAAACCTCTCAGGGATCTGCCGCTGCCTAAGGAATTAAGAGAACACAGAGGAACCAGAAGACAGCTACAGCTTTTGTCTAGAGACTCACTTCTGCTGATCTCAGTAAACTAGGGCTCCTGAAATTTTAAAACCCTTAAAATTTAAGGCGCAGGAGACTTTGTACTCATAATAGCATGAATGGATGAATGCATTGTCCAGATTTTAGGAAGGTTTATTTATCTGAAAGGCAGAGTTACAGAGGGAGAGAGAGTTCACGATAGCTGCAAAGACCAAAACTGGGCTAGGTCGACTCCAAGAGCCAGGAACCCCATCCAGGTCTCCCACATGGGTGTCAGGGGCCCAAGCGCCTTGATCATCATCCACTGCCTTCCTAGGTGCATTAGCAAGAACATGGATTGGAAGTAGAGTGTCCGGGACTTGAACCAACACTCGGACATAGGAGGCTTGCATCACATACAGTGTGTGGCTTCACCAATTGCACCAATAATGCTGGGTCCTATCCATCACTTCTCCATTTTTATCAAACCTCTTGACTCTTTTTCCAGAGTCTTTTAAGGGGTGTCATTTGCATCCTTGGAAGCCTTGAAGAAGGAGAGAAGCTTCCCCCCAGTGTATCCTATCCAAGTGCTGGGCTGACCCTTTTGCATGCAGTGCTGAGGCTGCCTTCACCCAAACTGCTCCATGTGGCCTCGTATGGTTTCTCAGTTTCCACTTCTCCATCTGTCTTGAGGAGTCTAATTACCAAGGAAGGAGCCTTAACAGATATGTCAGTTACATAATATTTTTTTGAAAACTCCTCCCCTCACCTCTCCCTGGCTTTCCTCTGCAACCCTTTTCCAACTCAGAGCACATTTGAAGCAAACTTGGCTCAAAATGCACGTTGCAAATAAACCACAAAATAACATGATTGTAAAAACGTTAGCTGCAAAAGTAATAAATAAGGAAATAAATAAGTGCGTAACCACAGAGCCTTGTCTGGCTCCTCAGCTCTCTGACCACAGCGGTCCTCTGCTGTCTGTTTTCATCAGGGGACTGAGTAAAGAGGTTGGGGCAAAGGAAAGACAATCCATTCCTGCTCAGGGATCTCATGCATTTGTTCCTCACTGTAAGGTAGAAGGTTCCATATCAGAGCTATCTAACTAGGAGGAGTGTTGCCACAGAGTAGGAAAAGTGGGTTTTTAGCCCCACCAGTTTCAGAATCCCCTATCCTTTTTGTAAGCAGCTAACAGGGTCAGGCTCCAGAACTACATGCATACATAGGCATCTTATTTCACTCTCCAGCATCCCTGGGAAGAGGATATGATTAGTCCCAGTATGTAGCACTCAGCCTATCAAGAAACAGTTGGATTACAACAGTTCACAGATGCTCTGAAATTTTTCTATGTTTGGAGCCAGTACAGTGAGTGCAAGGAAAGATGCGATAATCCTCCCCACTGCTTAGCTTCCACATTCAAGCCTGGCTATTGAGCTGTCCCTATTTTCAAAGGATTTGAGAATAAATCACCAAAGCTGAAAATACCAGTTTTGCCCAGCATTTTCTCTGCTTATACTTTGAAGCCCTTGCTAAACCCAAGCACTTCTTGCAGGAAGACCTCTGTGGCAGAGGATTCTTCCAATTGCATGGACCAGGGCAGTCACATGAAGGACAAGATGGACAAATGAAACCTCTAGCTCAGAACTAAACAACTGGCAAGAGAATGCTCATTTCTAGGCCAGTATTCAAAAATATTTTATGCCCAGGAAAAGGCTTAGATACATGTAATGGAAAATGCAGCCACTAATAATAATAGTAAATCAAAAGTTTAAAGGAAATGAAACTAAAATGTTGTTTCTGGTGCAAAAAACTTGAAAATCATGTCTTCTAAAGGTTCATGAAAATTGCACATTATGAAAAACTATGGGGCACCAGCTGTCATCACTGTGCCCACCACAGGAGTGTAGGCTCAAGGGGGACCAGAGGTGTGGACTTCCAGGGTCCTAAGCATGCATGCAAAAACCCGGGGGCTCATGCCCAGGCAGCCAGAGCAAGCCTGGGCATTTCGCCATGGGTTTCATTCTCAAGGGTGGGAGGATGGGATGGAAGCTGAGAGCCCTAGGCTAACATGCTGACATGGTGTGCTGGTGGATAGGGCTTAGGGGACTTCGAATGATCTTGGAACTTGAGTCGGCAGAGGGGCAAGGTCTCAGGCCAGAATGCATGCCAGGAGCTTGGGACCCTAGTGGTGGCAGAGCTCCAACACAGTATAACACCACACTGGAAGACTAGGCTTGGGAAAACTGGGCTGAGGCACAGGGACTGGATTGCCCAGGGAAGGAAGTAAGGGGTTTTGTGGGAGAGAGGGCCGCTAAGAGAGTATGTTGTCGATGAGGAATGATTTCTGAGGGACTTCCATTGACAAGGCTACTGCACCTGCAGGGGGACTGAGACCAAGCATTTGGAGGAGGGAACTGGAGGACCTTTACAGGTCAGACCAATGTGCCAGCCCATGTGAGAGTCCTAAATTGGGCTGGTTAGCATCAAAACCACCACTGATCACCACTTAACTGCACATGCTAAAGATAGGGCTGGGGAGCTACCTGGCAGGGCTAGATCACAGAAGCTGCCAAAGAGTCAAAACAGGGAATGGATGATGTTAGACTGGGCCATAACACTAACCAGCACATGAAAGAATCAGGTCTCAGAGCAGAGTCTGTGGAGGATATGTCGGTCCACCCGAGTGGAACAGCAATATCCACTGGTTTGCTTAAGAGCTGGGGGTAGTGATGGGCTGAATTAGGCATGACCATGGAAGCTTCCAATGCTCATGAGTACTGGAGTTAGGAACAGGCCAGGCTGGTCCAGGCTGAAGCACCCACAGGCACATCCAAGAATATGGCATAGAGAGACAGGCTGGACCACAACATGCATCACATAGGCTGGGTCAGAGAGAGCAGGTTATGCCAGGTAAGGGCTTACCACACACTGGAACATATGAGATCCGGGTCTGGCAATAGGCCTGATGGGGAAACTTGGCAAACTTCCTTATTGGGATGTAGCTCCCACTGTGAGCATTTGATTCAGACCTAGGTGTTGGTCAGGCCAAGCAGATAGCTCCAGCCAACATCAAGCATGTGGGTTGCTTCTGGAGGGGCGTGGACACTGCAGGGCCAGGCCAAACCTCAGCATACTAGCCTGTGCAGTAGCCAGGCTGGAATGCAGGTCATGCAAGGCTAGGCTATCACAGCTATCAATTTGCAATGCAAGGATGGGCAGGGCTGGGCTGCACCACCCATCAGCAAGAGTTGAAACTGGGAATAGGCCTGGTTGAAGCATCCAATGGCAAAGGCCAAGGTGGGGGGTGGAATTTGCCAAGCTGGGTCAGAGAAATCAGTGGCAAACAAAAGACCTGTAGCTGGAAACAGGCCTGGTTGGGCAGTTAAGGGAACACCCTGGCTGGTTTGTGGTTCCCACTGGTAAGTTCAAGAGCCAAAATTGAGGCAGCGATCTGGGCTGGACATGGCTGCAGTGTCCCTTAGCATAGGTGTAGAATGGGTATGCCAGGCTGGGCTAGACTCCAGTACCTACTTGTAGGACAGATGTAGGATGGGTTGACTAGGTCTCAGAACCCAGTGAACCATGCAAGAGCTGTGTGGGTGTGGACCAGGTTTGGCTGGGCCATAGCACCCAAGAGTAAGAACCATAATGAGTATGGACTGGTTGTACAAGGCCACTGTTCCTGCCAGAACAGGAGGTGGAAGGTCAGTTTGGTTCAAGGATCCACTGGTTTGTGTGAGATTTGCACTGGGAGAAGTGATAAAGGAGCTTGGGAAACTAAAGATGAGCACAAGAATCAAGACTGGGAGCAGCCCAGACCAGGCTGTTACAGTAGCCGCAGGCATACATGTAGGTCATGTCTGGAGGTGTGCCAAGCTAGCATCCACTGGCAGATGTGAGAACCAGGACAGGTTGCAGGACAGGCCAGATTGGGCCACAAATCCAGCCACTTCACATTAGGGTTGGGACTAGGGGTTGGTTGGGCTGGGCTAGGCTGGGCTGGGCTGTAACACCCAACAGCATGAACTGGGATCAGGCACAGACTGGGCCAGGCCAGACTACAGCACCCATCAGCAAACACAGAGGTGAGGCAGGCCATGCCAGACTAGGCTGCAGCACCCACCAGCATACATAAGACCTAGGAGGAGATGCAAGCCTTTGCTAAGAGGACATCATGTGCTCCCTTGCTGGGCCACACACCTGCTGGTGAGTGTGAGAACCGGGACTGGGGGAAGATCAGGCTGAGCAGGGATACAAAACCTCTTGGCCTGATTGTCAACTGCGTTAGGGGGAGAGCCAAGCTGTGCTAACCAAATGTATCCACTGATGCATGCATGAGCCAGATTAAGGGCAGACTGTTTGGGCTTTGCCACAGAATCGGCTAGCAAGTGCTGGGACTAGCGCAAATCCTATCAGCCCAGATTGCAGAACCACTGATGACTGCAAGATCCAGGACTGGATGTGGGCCCAGTGAGGAAATTATTGGCAACTCTCTGATGGTCTACAACTCCCACTGGTAGGCATGAGGGCTGGGGGTGCAGCTGGCTAGACAGGTGGAGGGACCTGCTGACATGAATGTGGACTGGATAGTGAGGTTAGCTGGGTTAAACTGGGCTCTAATGCCCATTAAGGTATATAAAAGTTGAATGGGATGTGAAACAGCCTGGATTAGTCTTCTGTACATACTGGCAAACTCTGGAACCATGGCTGGTGGTGGGCCTGGCTGGGATTATTGGGCTTTGCTCCAACTAGGCTGTAGTTCCCACTGGTGTACATGAGGGGCCAAGCGTGCAGTGGGATTAGTTGAACGTGGCTGCAACGTCCATTGGGTTGTGTAAGAGACAGGACTGCAGATACAAATGACCCATCAATTGCAACTACCAGTGTGTGCATAGGCTAATGATAACAGACTAAGCCAGACCTTGTATGGCAAGCACACACAAGAATCAGATCTGGAATCACCTCAGACAATGTTTCTTTGGGAATTCCCAACTGAACTGCTGGACCCAGAGCTCCAACCATGGGGTGAATAACATGATCTGTGGACTGAAGATGGAGTGCCTGTGTTAGAACTGGGCCTCCTCAGTGACTAAGATGGAGCAGTAAATGACATGCCCAGATGCACATGGAGGATATGGCAGTCATTGGATCCTTCAGAGGACATTTTATACTATGGCAGAGGAAGAAAGAATAAATTGGTTAACTACCCCAGCCAAGTGTTGACAGTAAATATCTGGGCAAATGGAGATTCTAAGGTGGACTATATCAGCCAATGGACCTTGGAAGTGTTTGCTCATCTTTGCATTGGCGAGATCGACAAAATTTCAAACTATCGAAATCACTTGTACCAAACATTGGACATCCTGAGATGCCATCAGATAGGTTTTCTGCATCATCGGGTACTGAGACAGTTGGGATGCTGGGTGCAGCTTCTCCCCTTATTTTCTGCTTTCCCCCAAATACAGGAAGAAGAAAAGGAAAATTTGGAAACAATGGTAGCATCCAGTTTCCTCTACTCCTTAACACCTCCCACCCTGATCAACTACGCAAATATCATCAAAAAGAAAAACTATGCACAGATTTCAAATGTTTTTAGAAATAAAATCTTAAAAATTTTATGTTTTCCATGGACATTTTTTAGTCACCTTGTATAAGAGACAGCAGCATCCTAAACACTTTGTCCAGAGCTCCTGGGTCACAGAACCTGAGGGGATCCTAATCACATCATTGGTTGTACAATACTGCACTCGCCCAAGGCTGGACCAAGGACATGACCCACAGAGCCCACCAGGACAGTCTTTCTTCAGAGACACACAAAAGAAAACAGGGAAAATTTGAGTACAGCCTGAAATAAATTAATAAGCAAGTTAGAAAGACCAATGCAAATGATAAGTAGCCAAGACCACGTGTGGACTGAGAATGGAAATGCAGTTCAAGCATGCTCGTTTCCACTCGTGTCTTAGGTTTTCACAACAGTTCCATGAATACAGATTATTATGCCCATTTTCTAACTGAGAAAACAGACTCAGAAAAGGGACATGGCTTTTCCAACATGTCCAGTTCTTAGCTAGGAAGCTGACGCTGATGCCCATGTTCCTAGCCTTGCCCTGGGAAGTTCTCCTCATGCCCAGCTTATTTTTATTAGAAATACCAGCAGCAGATCAGAGCCCTGAGACTGAGGAGGGAATTGCTGAAAGGAATAATCAAGGAAGAAGGAAAAGAAACTTTGGGAACAATGGAAAAGAGATGGAGAGGAGAATGGAAGCGGAACGGATGATGTAAGTGATCTGTACAATATTTGTATTTAT
This sequence comes from Ochotona curzoniae, assembly GCF_017591425.1. Classification (NCBI taxonomy): domain Eukaryota; kingdom Metazoa; phylum Chordata; class Mammalia; order Lagomorpha; family Ochotonidae; genus Ochotona; species Ochotona curzoniae. The sequence goes on from NW_024466927.1 coordinate 111,754, forward strand.
TTAAAGTCAAACTAAACTATTCCTTTCCTAGGCAATAGCATTTCAAATGCTGAAGAATTATGGTTTTAATTTTCAAAAACTGTCAGAACTCAGTTGGAAGTTACTCTTTCTAACACCAAGTATGCACTTGTCTACCTCCTAAAACAAATCATAAAGAATATAGCCTACCTTTGTGGGAAGTACGGTACAGGTTGACACATTCAAGAGAATTCTAAATTTCAAGGACTACTTGATCCTACACACAATCCAGATTTCTGTGATATTTTTAGTTACTGAGAACTTACGGTAGAATTCTGTTTCCTGCTTCCTCTCACATTATCTAGCTATTAGCCTTGAATTTCTCCTCATTTTCAGTGAGCTGGCCTAAGGCAGCCCCTTCACCTACTGTGATAAGTTCAATTCAATATCTAACATTTCTATAGGTAGCCAGGTTATTAGTATGAATTAAAACTAATCCGCTTCTGAGTGAGAGGCCTAGTCCACCAGCAACATGCCTAGACCTTAGTGCATGCAGCTTGAGTCCTTCTTGTTGCTGCTGCCAATACCTTTGCTCATTAACCAGGGTAACCTGTATTTTCCCAGCGAATGGCCTTCTGGGTCTAACACAAACAAAACCTCCCACAGGAGCTCCCAGAAACTGCCATGGGATCCTGCAGGGGTCCCCATTGCTATCTCAGGTTTGTTGCCAGTGGAGATGTTCTGCTAGGATGAAAGATAATCGTGGGATTTGCATCTGCACTTCAAGCACAGTTGTGCTCAAAACAAGATAAAAAAATGCTGTCTCCAAGGAGATTTTATGCTGGTGGAAGAGGTAAATAGAAGGAAAAAAGATTGGTGGTAAAGAAGAAGAGGAGAAAGGAGACTTAAAAGAACGTTGGCTCCATCAAACTCCATTTTCCCAAAAACAGCAGCACAAACTCAAGAGCTGGCAATACTTCAATCCCTTGTTAGACTGTGTCCAGTGACTGTCAACAGAGGAGCTCATTGCCACCAAACCCAGGACTGAGGGATGACTGTGCCCCCCAGAAAAGAGAGCAAAGGCAAGAAGCACTGCTGCCTGGAGGCCAAGAGGGGAGGGAGCAGCCCCAGCTGGCCTGGCAGGAGACAATGCAGTCCTGTGGCTGCGGCTCTGCCCTTTCCTGCTCCCAGCAGGCTGGCTCCATAGCGCTGAGCATGTCCCGGGCTGAACCCTTCAAAGGCCTTCCCACTTTTAGACAGGTATTCAAATGAATGAATGTTTCATTTTAAAAGACTTTGTTTAAAAATACAGACTCAGAATGTCCTCTGTTCCTCTTGCTCTCATGCTCACCAAAGCCAGTATAAGAAAACTTTAGGCCACTTGGAAATCAACTACATCAGGGCAATTAAACATTGGTTGGACTCCCAACATATGCACTTTGAATATGCCTGTTGTAGAAGTTTCCAGAATTTGGCTTTTTATAGACTTTTGAGTGCATTGACACATAGCATAGGACACATTTTGTGATACTTCAGTCACTTCCTATGATGCCACAGTGTCTGCCCTTCTGGGATATCGAGACTACATTGATAAAGCTACCATTCAGGTGCTAGAGTTGAACCTTTCCAGCAGCTGCTTTCTTACATCCTGACAACAACACTTCGCAGTTTCTTTGGGAATGTTGAAGACTAGCCAACATCAGGAGACCATAGAGAGAAAAAGGAATTATTACATCATCATTGAATTTTTCTAGAAGATTGCTTTAAAATTTTTTTCTGGTTCAATTCCATCTTTTCATGAAACAAGGAAATAAGATGGGTAAAAGAAAGAGATTTGGTGTAATAACTGGCCATTTATTATCTGGTAAGGACCAGGCTCTGTTGATGTACATTAATGCCAACACTCACAATAACATTTCAAGATAAGTATTATTGGCTCTAATTTTCAGGTTTGGAAAATAAGACTCAAAAGTTCCAAACTTTTGGCTCAAAAACATCTTCCCTAGCTTCCTTTGTATATGCAACATTCTCATTTCAGATATCCTTCCTTTTCTTGCTGAATGGGTGCTTACTCATCATCCAAGAGAACCTTTTTTAGGTCCCTTTTCTACCCTACAACTTTTACTGTTCTCCCCCAACTCAAGTCTCAATGATTCCTATTAAAGCCCAGCAGTTCATTAACCCTTAGAGTCTTTGTTCATATGGCTGCTCTCTCAACCAGCCTGGGAGTTCCTTGAGTTCAGACACAATTTTATTTCTCTTTGTATAGCCGGTGCCTACCATAAGAGCTGGCAACAAAGCAGACAGGAGAGAGAGAGAAAAAAAGAAGCTATGGAAGGCTACTGGCAGAGAAATGTCCAAAGTTATAGAGCAGAAAAGACTTTCAAAGTGCTGAAGGAAGCGTCTCTGAAAGAAAGGCCTGGCTGAAGGCATAGGAGATGTGCAGGATCTTATGAGGCACCAAACAGACTGTCAGACACAGAGAGCTGCAGAGAAGCACCAGAGGACAGGACCGAAGAGAGGGTTACAGGGTGGACAGTCACCCTTGTTTCGCAATTTGAAGGTAACTCAGAGGAAATTATCAGGGAGTTCAGAATTACTCAGAAGTAATTTTTCTCTTCAGGCAATCTGGGGAATCTATAAAGTTGACCAACGAAGCAATTACCCTCCCATGTCTAGTTTGCCTAACTGTCCCAAGTTAAAAGACCTCCATCTTGAGAGCACAATCTGGTTATCTCATCTTATCTCTCATAGAGAAAATTCCAGTATATGATGGTAAAGCAAGTTGGGATGCAGAACCAAACCACAGGCTCAGGGGATAATGAGTTTCCCAAGGGCTTAGCCAAATATTTAGGTGACAGAATCTTAAGAGGGTAAGAAGCCTGGAAATGCAAGTTGTTGCAATTGGGAAGGCAAACTAACCTTCCTACTGAATTCCCTCCAATACCATTGCTAGTATAACCCAGGAGTGGCTTAGCTTTGGGTTTATTCCTGAGAGTAAAGAAGAGTCAAAAGATAGGCGTTCTGGTACAGCTCCTCTGCCTATCAGACACGTGTCTTTGGGTAAGATAACTCCCTGAAGCTCAATTTCTGTGTCTATGAGGGAGGTAGTATAATACTACAGTCTCCACAAGGGAATGATTACATGGAAATCAAGATATCACCCTTGAACGTTCTCTGTAATGGCCTGAGTCATGCTGTTACATGGCAAGCTGCCACTAGCCATGCTGGATCCTGTATCGTTGAATGCCACTTTGAAAACTGGCTGCACTACTTCCAGTTGAGCTCCCTGTTAATGTGCCTGAAAGGGCAGCGGAAGATACCCCAAGTGCTTGAGACCCTGCCACCCATGTGGATGGATGACCTGTCTCTGGCCCAACCCTGACCAGCACAGTCATTTGGGTGGAAGCACTCTTTCTCTCAATCCCTGCCTTTCCAACAAATAAAACCTTTTTAAAATTTTTTCTGTAAGCTCCACAGTGTTACACTAATATTTCAAATTACCAGTATGATAGAATACTCTTGTTTTTAATTTTAAAAAGAGCATTGAATAGGACCAAAAGTTTAAAGTTCGCAGACAACATAGCTAATCTGTTTCCGTTTTTTATGACTCTCAGCGTTCATGAATCTCCACCTGAGTATCTCCTGGATGAGGGCTTTCTTTTGTATTATTTATTTATGTATTACCAAACATCAAATGGCAAGCCTCATTCTAAGCTGCAGTAACAATCGCAACAAATGCTCAATTTGCCTTGATCATTTTCTGTGTTCCAGATATGACCTGTACTAGCTTATGAACTTCTGTTGCATCGAGATAGGTAGAGTTAATAGCTTCACATCACAGATGAGAAAACTAAGATGCAAGAGTGTAAATAACTTGCTCAAAGCCACACCTCAGAAAAGTACCAAAGCAGGGTTCAAGGATTGGTCCAGGCCACCTGTCCCTGAATCCCACATATTGAAAACTGTGTCATTGTGTCACCATAGCACCATTCTTCCTCTCGTGGAGCTTTCGGACTAATCGACCATGCAGATAGGCTGAGAATTAGAGCTGCCTCCATGGGGAAACCTCTGAGAAGAACTTCTCTCAGAGAAGGGAAATCTGCAAAGTCTGTTGATTAGTACCTGGGAGCCAGAATCCAGTGTGTATGGCAGCACTTAACTCCAACCACATGCCTTGAACACTTGAATATTTTCCTCTGAAATATTTACAGCCCTTTAGATCTAATCATAATATTCACCTCACTCATATACAGCTTTATGATCTGTTTACAAGGCATTTTAAATACTTGGTCTCATTTGATCCTCCCCACAGCGTTGGGAGATGGGTGGGCCTGGGAATATTAGCTTGATTTTACACATGAAGAAACTTAGGCCTTGGGAAAGAAAATTAGTAATGCTGAGTTACTTGCTTTGTAAGTGCTAGGTTCAAGTCCAGACTTCACGATACAATGCTTTGACAGACTGAATTCTCTCTATGGTCCAACCTGCAGGTGTTTCGTAAGAGATCTCAGAGAAAGATTCTGAAGCTGTATTTTTTTACAAATGTGCATGTGTGTTAGGTAGAATGAATTGTATTCCTGGTAGTAGTCGTTGTCACTTACAGCTAAGCACTTTCAAGCTCAGAACTTAGAGAACATTGATCGTTCCTGACCTTGTCTAATGTGATCTTCTAATGTGCTCATTTTGGTTATTTTAAAACATTGCTTGTCACACCACACATCACAGGGGAGGCCTGGCACTGGCACAATACATTGGTCTCAGAAACATACTGCTTATTCCCAAAGACAAGTAGAGCCCTCCAAGCACATTCTTCCATGAGGCCAAGATCAAAAATATCATGGGGATATGAAATTAACTTCCAAGCATCATGAAAACGAGTCTTCAGAAACTCTGAATACATTTCTACCTGCTGACTATAGCCAATATTGTTATAATAACAGAGGCATTTTTTATTTACATCCTCTCTCTCTTTTTCACCAAGAGGCACCCAGCCAGCTAGCCTAGGGCAACTGCTGGCAGCCAGTGGCTTTATGGTGATTGGCACTTGATTATTACAACTGATTTATTTGACTCTCGGTGGTGAAAAAGGGTTTTGAGTTGCTGGATTTTATATAGGGACTCGAAAATTAATGGAGTTGTTAATTTAAAATGTATTCCTTCGAAATATTACTCACTTGTATTCATAAAACCAAACATCCTTAAGTTTGCTTTCTGTTGCTACTGGGGACATCAGAGGGATTCTGAAAATAAGTAAACTGAACATTAACTCCTCCCTCTAGGAGCTCTGGTTGAAATAGGTCATGATCTTATTTATCAAACATACGATTTGAATCAGTGATTTAGCAAGTGTGAATACATCTTTATAGCAGCAAGAGGGCAGAAATTTGTGCAAGTGGCAAAAACCTGGGTGGTCACCAGGGTGAAACAGGTGGGGAAGGGTGAAGCCTGCAAGACTTCAACCTGAACAGACCCTGTAAGAACTCAAAGCTATCAGGGAAAACCACTGGACATCACAACTGTAAAATGAGGGCTACAGAAAAGTCTATTCTATCCTCCTAGATGATCTTTGCAAAAACAGGACTCTGATCATGACATTCAGCAGTTTAGTTGTTCTTCATCCCCAGGTTATTGTACATGTGCCTCCTTTCACCCGGGACACCACTCCATGACATGCTCTACATCCTGGACAAAACCTCCCCAACCGCAGACTCAGCTATCCTTTCTTCTGTGGTTTGCTCAAGTGCTTTGCACATACTTAGAGCATAGAACTAAGTCTGTCACACTGTGATTAATATAGGTATATCTTCACTACACTACACAAGAACAATTCTATGTATCATCTTACACGATGATGGGTACGTGGATGATAGTCAAATGTTTGATGAAACAAAGAAAGGAGAAAAAGCAAAGCAAGGGATAGAATGAAGAACAGAGGGATGAGACCCAGCGCAGAAGCTCAGCAGCTAAAGTCCTAGCCCTGTGCACTGGGATCCCCCTGTGGGCACCAGTTCTAATCTCAGCAGCCCCACTTCCCAATCAGCTCCCTGCTTGTAGCCTGCAAAGGCAGTAAAGGATGACCCAAAGTCTTGGGACCCTGCAGCTGCATGAGAGACCTGGAGGAGACTCCTGGCTTCAGATCAGCTCAGCACCAGCCGTTGAGACCACTTGGGGAGTGAACCAACAGATGGAGGATCATCCTCTCTATATATCTTGACTTTGCAATAAAAAAAAAATCGTAAAAAGAAGAACAGTGGGAAAGAAAAAGAGACACTAGGTAGACAGTGGAGGGGGAAAAGAGATGCAAAAGGAAATGGAGGAAGGGAAAGAAGGTGCATTCTATACAGGACAGAAATGCTCTCTCCTCTCTCTTCACATACACAGGGAATCCACATCTACTTCACAGCTTCTCAATTAAGTGACTTTTTTGGATCTAATATGACATTTATTGACTCTTGGTTTTCTATTGATTCTGAAGAAGTCCCTAGGAAGATTTAATAAGCGTAGAAAAGATAAATAAGTGTACAGGTAATAAACTCTAGATTACATAAGCAAACATTATTTAATTACATTCCTATTAATATACTGACTCAGTAATGAATTTTTGAGGTATTTAATTATGAATTTGACAAGATAATCTAGGAGTAGTTAATGATTATACCAGTAAATTGTTTTTAAAAATCACTGACAATTATTAAGTCTCGTAACAGACATCAAATTAACTTGCTAGAGCTGTCTGGTTAAATAGACAGCAGTTAATTATGAGGTATTTAAACATGCCTCCAATTTTAATATGCAAGCTTTTTTAAGAGCGTAACATCAACGGTGTTGTGTAAGGGAACAGTTTGCACGTGAGGAAAGTGCAAATTCCATACAGTGTGGCCACCAAACAAGCAGGAGCATGATCCCGGATGCCTCTCCTGGTCTGCTCCACTTACACGTTGCAGCAGGAAGATAGTTTCTTAAAAGAGATCAATGGTTGTCACAAACATGATTCCCTCTCAGTCAATTCTCAGAGGGAATGTGGCCAGATCCCAAAGGCTTACAGTATTTGCTATGTGCAATGCTCTATAAGCCAGACACCATGGAAGATGCCTTTATATCGTTTCTTTCCATGGTCAAAAGATAGAAAATCTCACATCAATATGAATGTTTTCCTTGGAATCTTAAAAACAGAACAAAGGGATACACATCAGGCCGCTTGACTGTGACAGTTCAAGAACTGACATCTGAGGCTTTTTTGTTCATTCCATATCTTGCCATCATTTTTACAAATGACTTACTCATCCAAGCATGGATAACATCAAAACTCATGTTTCCTAGTTCTTCTCAGTGTTGCGAGTACTGGAGTAGAGTAGCTAGTTGTTAGCTTTCACAGTGTGGAGTATACTGACTCAGCGGCAAAACCTACAGATTCAAAAAAATATATTCCCTGGGCTCAGAAAAATTCAGCTGGATTAGAATGGAACAAACTGAATCAAAGGAGTTTGCAAGGAAGGCAAACTCCAACTAGCATCCATGATCTTTTTACCCGTGGGCAAAGGCTCTTGAATTAAGCAGCAGATGGATTTGTGCATCAATCATGTCACCATTCTATGCAGGTTGAAATCTCAGGTCCTTCACTTGCCAGTTCTTTCCCAAATCTTCCACAATTCACTCTTAACTGCTAGCTTTGTGACAATGGCTAAGTTACTCAACCTCCCTCGGCCTCCTTCAGGAAAGCATGGATAACAACAATCTACCTCATGGAATTGCTGTTCAAATAACATCTATAGAATCTTCAGAATAGTGTCTGCTACATAAAAAGTGCTGTGCCTGTGTAAAATAAAGAAACTCACGGCTTTGAGTTTCACTTTACCTGCAGCAACTCACACATCTGCACAAGAAGGATTATCCATATGTAGGACATAAAGACAACAGAGGCTCATAAAAGCAAGCATATGATAAGAATCTGGTTGGACAGATTTGCTTGTAGGATGTGAGTCCTGTTCTGTCAGATGCAGGATACACTCCTTGGGTTTCTTTTCTTATTACACATATTTTTAATATGCAATCCCCTGTTGTCAGAGTTCTGATAATATAAGTAATTTGGAGTCACAACAGCTTCAGCATTATTAGAATAGCACTTTAAAAAGTTCAATACTCAGGGCCAGAGGCACAGTGTAGCAGGTTTACATTACACCAGCGGTACCAGCATCCCACATGGGCACCACTTGGAGTCCCAGCTGCCCCATTTACAATTCAGCTGCCTGCTAATTTACCTGGGAAAGGAACAGAAGATGCCACCCAAGTGCTTGGATATCTGTACCCACAGGGAAGACCTAGAAGAAGCTCAAGGTTCCTGGCTTCACACTGGCCCAGCTCTGGTCATCACAGACATTTGGGAAATAAACCAGTGGGGAGAAGATCTCTCACTCTTTCTTTCCTCCACTTCCCTTCTGTGTGTGTGTGTGTGTGTGTGTGTGTGTGTGTGTGTCCTCCTCTCTTAAAAAATCTACATTTCAAATAAACACAAATCTTTAAAGAAAAAAACTAGTACTCAATAATGCAAAGATTTCTAGCTGCCTCAAGATGAATCTGTGATAGAATTATTTTCCTAAGAAAGTCAGAAATCATGAAATTTCATCTTGATTCAACCATTAACATTGTTGATATGAACAATGAAAACCTGAAGTCTCACTCTGTGACATGTACTATACTTTTATGCCTCACAGCAAACCTTAGGTATAGATGCTTTTATTTTACCTTGAAGGAAAGAAAACCAATGATCATATAAGTAAGTTATACAAGGTCCAATTGTTGGTCAGTGGTATAAGTTACCTTAACAATTTCAGGGCCCGGCGCGGTGGCGCAAGTGGTTAAAGGTCCTCGCCTTGCACGCCCGGGATCCCATATGGGCGCCAGTTCTAATCCCGGCAGCCCCACTTCCCATCCAGCTCCCTGCCTGTGGCCCGGGAAAGCAGTCGAGGATGGCCCAAAGCTTTGGGACCCTGCACCCACGTGGGAGACCCGGAAGAGGCTCCTGGCTTCGGATCGGCATAGCATTGGCCGTTGCGCTCACTTGGGGAGTGAATCATCGGACGGAAGATCTTCCTCTCTGTCTCTCCTCTCTGTATATCCGCCTTTCCAATGAAAAAATAATAAAAATAAATCTTTAAAAAATAAAAAAAAAACAATTTCAAAGGCACCATGATCAACTCACCTCTGTGTAGCTGACATGAACCTATGGGTCTAGACAATTCTAAGTCTCATAAATTTCAAGGCCCTCCAGGACACCAATGTTGAAAAATTGGTGGATCATTGTAAAAATGCTACATTTTAAAATCACTGAAAGAACTAAGTATAAATAAATACTGCTAATCTCAAGACAATTAAGGTGGTCTCCCCTTGCAAGCACTAGGATCCCAGATGGGCACTAAGTCATGTCCTGGCTGCTCTAGTTCCCATCCAGCTCCCTGCTTATGATCTGGGAAATCAGAGGAGGATGGTTCAACCTTGAGAGCTTGCATACAATTAGCAGACCCACAGGAGGCTCTCACTCCTGACTTCGGATAGGCTCAACTCCAGCTATAACAACCATCTGAAAAGTGAACCAGCAGATGGAAGATCTTTGTCATCCTTTCTCTCTGTAAATCTGCCTTTCCAATGAAAATAAGTCTTTAAACAACAAACACACCTACTAATCTTCAGTGGTATCTGTTTCAAGCATTCATTTTCTGTTTGTTATCATAAAGTCCCTTCTGATTTATATTATCAATCTTTAATAAATATATCATCATAAATACTTTCCCTTATAGCTAAAACTGATACTTATTTTATGACTGGAAAAAATTGCCATAACTATCTAATGATATTCAGCAAAATTAGCACATATGGTTACCCTCTTCTAAATGTGTAACTAGCTTTTACTGTATTTTCTATTATATATAACGCCACAAGGAAAACTTGTACCATCACATCACTTCTATAGAATGCATTTTGCAAGAGACGAGACTAGGACAGGGTGCATGTATGTTTCCAGCTCTGATATTTTGAAGAGGGATGGTGTTTTGTCACTAATAACTACATATGGCCCCTTACTGTAAAAATCTTAAGAAGTCACTGGTTTCCTAAGGTGAACAAATATTCACTCAACAGAACGCTGAATTCTTGTTGCCTGGCTCTGAGGCAATGCTTTCTGGATGTTAAGAGGAAAAGGATTGGTGAGAAGTTCTGGCAAAAAGTAGACTTACAGGAACAAAGAGTGACCTAAGAGGAAATCCTCAGGAGACATTAGAGCAAGCCAGTCCTCCCAGACCTCCTTTGGATAACTGATTCGAAATGCTAAGAAAACATTCCAGCTATTACAGTTCAGTATCAGTTAATCAGAAATGTAGTAAAAGCAGGACATATAAACATGCATATATCGTTTTTTATTCTACTAACTCTGCTTTTCACTTTTTAAAAAGCAATTGTACCTACATATATATGTATATATACATATATGTGTGTATATATGTGTGTGTGTATATAGCACACTGGACAAATAAGGGCATATATCTTAAGATACTCAGCTGCCTGACAGTAGAGCCAGCACCTTTCTTTTTCTTAATTTTGTTTTATTTTTGATGATGTTTACATAGTGGAAAAGGATTGCATGCCCATGTGGACCACCAATTAGGGTGGACAGGGTCAAGGATTAGGGGAAAGTGGATGAGACAATTGTTTCCAATTATCTTGGTTTTTTCTTCTTCCTATGTCTGGGGGAAGGAAGGGGAAAGGTGAGAAGCTGCAGCCATCATTCTAACCCCATCAGTACCTAAGGATAAGGGATGGTCACTCAGTGTCATCCCAGGGTCCCTGATTGAAGCATGTTTCTAAGGGCTTAAGTGGTTTCAATAATTCTGAGATGCTGTTGATTTCATCACTCCAAGAATGAGGAAACCTTTCCAAGGTCCATTGGCTAACATAGTCCACCTTAGAGTCTCCACTTTCTCAGATATTTGCTGTCAAAGCTTGGCCAGCAGAGTTGTCCAATTTTTTCTGCTCCCTGCCGTGGTACTAGACATCCTCTGCAGGCCTCAATGAGCTGTAAATTTCCCCCCATGTGCATCTGAGCATGCTGTCTACAGCACAGGCATCAACAACTGATAATATTCACTTTTGACCCGTGCATTCCATGGTCAGATCACAGATTCTGTGATTTTCCCTATGGTTAAAGTTTAGACTTCAGTGATCCAGTTGAGGGGTCCCCAAATAAACTTCATCTGAGGTGACCCCAGTCCTAGCTGCTGTGTGTGCCAGCCAGCGCAGGTGCTAACTCAGTCCTTCACTGGAATCAGCCTACACACACACCAGAGGTTAGATTTGCCTCCATCTCTACACAAACAAGTGAATCCTTCAGCCCAGTCCAACCCTACTCACCACACACTTGGCGCTCATGCACACCAGCGAGAGATGCAGCCCAGTCGGAGAAACTCCCAATAACCCCCACCAGGCCCACCAGCCACAGTTCCTAAGAATGTTGGTATGTGCAGCAGACTATGCCAGTCTGTCCCACATCAAGGGGTGATGCAACCTAGCTCAGTCCAAATGACCCCACTATCTAGTCCATACTTACAAGGCCACTAGGTAGTACCATCTGTCCAGCCAGGCCTGCAGCTAGCCCTGGTTCCATGCTCACCAGTGGGTACTGCAGCCCATCGGAGTGGTACCCACATTTTCACTGTAAGCCCACTCCCAGCCCTAGACCTTGCACTTTGCATGAGGTTCTGCAGTCTAGCCTGACAGGACTTTGCCCGATTCCTGGGTCTTACTAGCTGATGATGCAACAAAGCCTGACCAGCCTTCACTTACTCTGGCCCATGCATGCACCAGTAGGTACAGTCACTTAGCCAAGCCTGGCTCGCTCCCTAACCTAGCACACATGCAGAGTAATGGATTTTGTAAACCTTCCCAGGCTGGTCTCCCCACAGTCTCAGCTCTCATGCTCACAAGCTGGAGCAGTGGTCCAGAGGGAAGCCCCCTGTAGCCTCCCTACCATGCTCACCATCCCCAACCCCCACCTGAGGCTCTTGCATGTGCTGGTGGATGCTGCAGCCCAGCATTTTCCAGAGCTTGTTGCATCCTGGCTCAGCCAAGCCTGCCCCTAGCTCCAGCTCATGCTAGTGGGTGCTGCATCCTATCAGAGCCCAGCCAGCTACAAGTCCCAGACCAACGTGCTGCTGCCAGCTTTCGTGTGGCCTAGTCCAAAACCTATTCCAGTCTGTCAGATGCTCATCGTGGCTCTCATGAGCACCAGTAGGTGCTACACCCTGGCCCAGTCTGACACACCTCAGACCCAATCCACACCCAGCATCTTTCTTTAAGCATACATTTTCCACTTCCAGAATTCTGTCTCATTTTTCTTGAATAAACAAGTATTCCATAGGGCATTGTCTTTTATTTCCAGTTTTAGGCATTGTCATTTTATGTTTTGTTTTAGTAGAAAAGAAAATATTTAAAACTGACAGAATTCAACTGGTTCATTTGCAAGCTGATTTCAGAGCATTTTTTTAAGCAACTTGTCCCCATTGAGCCTCAACAAAGAAATTAATTTATTTTTTATTGACACAAATCTCCTTATATCCACACTCACAATTTTTTTTGCATACTACTTAGATTACATTAACAAAGACAAGTATATAGAAATACTTATATAGAAAGACAAATACAAGTATAAAGAAATAGGTTTTGAGTAAAACCCTCACGTACATACAAGTCAGCTTGCATGAGTCACAGGGTTTACACAGAAAATGGAGGACCTCAGTAAGTTAACGGGGCTGCATCTACCTACCGAGAAATCAACTGGCCCTGAACACAGATGACATGGACACATGGAGGACAAAATCCTTTATGTCCCAGGAACAGAGTCAGCACCTCCCTTCCACCTACCACAGCAAGAAACTGATTGCAGACAAGAATCTGTAAGAGGAAGAGGCTGCCTCTTGAACTCAGAGCACCAACAAAGGGTCCTGAACTCTGTTGTAAAATTTACCACAGAGCTGATCATGTTGGTGAGGCACTCTAATCATTTCGCCTAAGTCCCTTTGTTTGTAAAATCTAATAATTCGACTAGGAAACTTCAAAGATCTGTTTCTAATTCCAAAACAAAGCTTTGATTGGCCATTTTCTTGTTTTTTCCCCACTTTGGTCCAACACACAGTGACCACTAGGGGTCAGACTTTCCACATGACTTCTCTTACAAGGAGGAACCCAAGTTTTGGAATTTTTTTTTTTTTTCAAAGTGGGGAGAAATCGAGAGGTCTTCCAGGTTGGTAAGTTGTGCCAAATTCAAAACTCCTTCACATCTAAGGCTCCATTCATTTTTTTTTAATATTTCTAAGAAACAGTGATTTTACAACCCCTTCTTCCAAGGAAGTTCCTTATATTTAACATAGATCCCTCAAATGTAATTTCAGTTTATCTTTTATTGTGATTTGCCCAAGAAAACTGTTAACCATCCTCTACGGTCTTTTGGTTAGCATACTTGTTCTTCTAAGCAAATGTCAGTTCCCATCTCCATTTCTGCATGTAAGATAGGGCTCCAGGGCTGGACTCCATCTTTTAACAAACAGGCAAGGATAACCAAAATCTAACAGAGCTAACCATGGCTAGTGAACAGTAGGCCTAGGATTAAAATTCTGTTTTACATAACCTCCGAAATCCGTGTTCGTTTCACTAAGAAACATTATCTCTCACATGACACCCCTGCCCCTACCTCCTGCCTTCACCCACCAATGAGAGCCAGGGACTTCCCTCCAGGCTGCTGGTCAGACAGAACATGGCAGGAGTGGTCTCCAAAGTTTTAGCAAAGCAGTACCTTCTTTGGTCCCCTGGACCATTGCAGTGATGGGCTCAACTTAGTTCAAGAAGCCCTTGGCATCTCTCAGTTCAGGTTCCAACATGAAATGGCCAAGCTGAGACTTTGTAGAAGAATCTAAAGCTAGTAAACTCCACAGCAGCAGTAAAAATCAAATGCGTTCTGATGTGTTGGATCAAAACTTGGGAACCTTATGCGCCCCACCCTGCTCTGATAGCAGCTGCAAGTGTTTATTTTATTTTTCTAACATCTGGCCAGCCCATGTGTAAACAGAATGAAGAGGTCAATACAGGGAATGGATCTGAATGCCCCCATTCTCAGCCTCTTAAGGAGCCAAGGGAAAACAGCAGTGTCTGAGTTAGGAAATTCCTTTAACTTTGCAGGGATTTAGGGAGCAGTGTTTCATGGAACTTCAGGATCTCTTATCCACAGGTTCTTTTTCATGGCACTGTGGAGACAGGCAGTTAGCCAAAAATGCAGTTAGGTAGTTGTCAGAACTCTGAATTGGGAATTAGATAATTCAGATTCCAATTCAATCTCACTGATTACAGACCATTAACCTTTGGGAAAATTAATCTTTCTAGGTCTCATTTACCATCTAGGTTCCAAGATGATAGCATTTTCTCTAAGGTTTCATCCAGCTGTTTTCTTCCATTTTTCTTGGTGCAATGCTAGTAGCTATCCTATCATTATATTTATTCAATAAATCTACTTCAGGTCTCTGCCTCTGCCTACGCAACACTTCAAAAATTATCAACTCTCCCAAACTTCTTAAGAGAAGGTTTACATTTTCCCCTCCTAAAGAATACACTAGAACTAATATAAACTCTATCAATTATTGCCTGTGTTCACAAAACTGATTATTTATGCAAGGTCTTCTGTTTTAGAAAATTATAACGAGATGAAGTGCTTGCTGAACCTTATTTTCAATGTGAAACATGACTTTGATATTCAAATGCACGTTTTAAAATCTCAATAAATTTTCATTTCCTACAAAGTGATTCAGGGTGAAGTTCTTGTTTAACACAAGCATTCAGTTAGCCTTGATAAATGACATGCAAACAAAATAATGTATCATGATTTTACAAATATATCCAGAATGCTCAGAATGCTGAGTTAATTTAGGAAGCACTGAATGGTTGATGAATTTTTTAATCAAAAGAGTAATACAATCTTAAGTTAGAAATTGAGATATTGATATTCAAAGAAATTACTTTGTAACTTCTCCATTAAGCCTTAAGAAGAACATAAAATTGCTGTTTTATACCTATTTCACAGAGCAATGATTCTTTTCTTTAAATCCCATTTATTTATTACATGATCTTTTGGGCAGAAGTTACCAAATTGAAAGAGATACAATAAGAATGAAGAAGTCAGAAGACCTCATGGACTGGATCCATTCTATTAAGAGCTGGTACTTCAATTGAGGTAACTTAGAACTTCCCAGAGTGGGAACCCACGTCTCAAAGGAAGCCACAGTCTTGCTTTGAGTCCTTTCTTTTACTCCAGCTGTTCCCACATCCAAGATGGCTGAAGATGTTGGGTTCTGTTCAAATCCAGCAGAGGGTGCTCTTGCAGCAGATTTGAGAATGGCACTGGAAAATTCTGGGAGGACAATCTCGGCCTCCTTCACCAAATTGCTGGCTTGGTGTTATTGGAATCCTCCTTAGCCAACCTCCCTGTTCTCCTTGCTTTGCTGCATAAATGTCTGCCGATACTCTGGTTAAAATCTGAAGATCCCATTTTCTAGTTCTATCTTTCCTTTATTTAGAGAGGGAGGGAGAGAGGAAGAAAATTGGCTAATCTTCAAAAAACAAAATCATGGAAGCAGTTAAGAAATGTGACATCCAGGCAATTGCACAGAAGATTCACTAAGGACAGAGAAACCAGGAAAAGCTTAACCAACGTAGATGCGTATCAAAGCTAGCCAAATCCTAAACAACACTACCCATCTACCTCTCCTGACTCATTATCCACAAGGAAATTTATGAATGCTTTTTAAAAAATGACAATTATTTATACATATAGAAAGAGCCCAAACAACAACACAAAATGAACCTTGTACTATGATTGGGAGCAGAAATCCAAAGACTTTTAGTCCAAGAATGATGTCACCAGGTTTAGCAACTGGGTTACCAAGCAAAGGCTGTATCCATTTAGACTCAAAACTCAGACACTGACCTCTAATTTGTAGCACAATGAAAAATAAAAATAAATGAGAATGAAGAAGCAATGGAGATACGGACTCTGGCCTTGATGCCAACACTTCTCATTTGTATGTCTTTGACATAGAAACTTGGTTGGGTTTCTTTAAACTTCAATTCAGATTCACATTGAGTTTCACATTATGGGTCAATGAGAGAATAATTTTCTTTAAGATTTATCTATTTATATTAAAAAGTCAGATATACAGAGAGAAGGAGGGACAGAGAGGAAGATCTTCCATCCATTGATGCACTCCCCAAGTAACCGAAATGGCCAATGCTGAGCTGATCTGAAGCCAGGAACCAGGAACTTTCTCCAGGTCTCCCACATGGGTGAAGGGTCCCAAGGCTTTGGGCCATCCTCAGCTGCTTTCCCAGGCCACAAGCAGGGAGCTGGATGGGAAGTGGAGCTGCCGGGATTAGAACCGGCACCCATATGGGATCCCGGTGCGTTCAAGGCAAGGACTTTAGCCACTAGGCCACGGTGTCAGGCCCAAGAGAAGAATTTTCAATACTCACTCATTCTCCCCTGTCATTTTGAAAATCCTAAGATATGGATTTTGAGACTACCTACGAACTCCTTGAATAAGCCTGGTTATTGATACCCTTGTTGACTAAATGTAGTTTGTACCATGTATCCCTACCAGGACAATTTAGATTTACTCCAAATTATCACTGGATACTTATACTACCTAGAGATAATCACAAACCCTCTGAGCCTTCTGACACAAAGCTGTACTTTAGACACAAAAGATTGATTCACAATAGAAGGAGCTTTCTCTTATGAAACTCTGATTTTTGGGTCTTGGCTTCAAAGTCTTAAGAGATTTTCAGTGAGTTCACCATTCATTAAATGAACATACTTCTTCACTTTGTGACCAATTTGGATCTAACTGAGCCTTCTTTTTTAATGTAAGTCTACTGTAAAGATACATCAGGGAGTTGAATCCTATATGGGCATCAGATCATGTCCCACCTGATCCACTTCCCTTGCAACTCCCTGAGTATGGCCTGGGAAAGCAGTAGAATATGGTCTTGGGGCCCTGCATCTGACGGAAGACCCAGAAGAAGCTCGTGACTCCTAGCTTCGGATTGGCTCAGCTCTGGCTGTCGTGGCCACTTGTAGAGTCAACCAGCAGATGGCATATTTTTCTCTGTCCTTCTTTCCGTAAATCTGATCTGCCTTTCAATTAAAAATTTATATGTATATTTTTAAGCTCAACTAAAAAAAGAATATAAATGCAATTATCCTGAAAACTAATGAAACCGCTCTAAACCCAAAATTGACTATAATTATTTAATGTTTTATTTATTTGAAAGAGACAGAGAAAGTTCTCACTCTCTAGTTCATACTCCCCAAGTGCTCACGGTGATCAAGGATGGCCCAGGCTGGTGTCAGGAGCTGGGATTCCAACCCAGGTACATAGCAAGACACCAACAACCAAAGCCATCACTGCCTCCCGAGAGACTTGCATCAGCAGGAAGCTGGAATCAGGAAGTCAGTGCCAGGAATGAAAAGTGGATATGGAATGCAGCCATCTCAAATGGCAGTCAAGCAGTAGGCTCAGGACCCATATGCATCCCATGCTTCTTCCCATCCCTCCAAAATAATAACAATATTTTCTTTCTGTATGAATTCACTAAGAAATTTAATATGTGAACCTTTACACATAGCCAGTTAAATAACTTAGGTCCTGTCCTGAAAGCACCATTGGAACAAAGAACTTTCTCTGCCTGACCCCCAAGCTAACCTTAGCAAATGTCAAAGATAGGCTACCACAGTTGTACTTCCAAAACAGTGAGATGAGGCCCCCTAGCCATGTAGTTCTCATTGGCTGAAGAGTTTCTGATAATCTCACATAGGATAAGAACAGATCTGAAACATCTGGAGGAACAGCTGCCGAGCATGAACCCCAATATCAGCTGTCTCAGCTCCTAGCAGAAATGTCTAGACAGAAGTCACTAACCACATCTTCAAGTACAACTGTGCTATGCTGCAGCGTCAAAAACAACCTCTGTACTGTAGATATCCGGCTGTGGATATCTACAGCTTGAGATCTGGTGGTCGGTCATCTTCCTCCCCATAGAAGAAGACAGTTGGGCTTGGCTCTGCTTCCAACAAAGCATTTACTTTCTTCACATCCCTCCACCACCACCACCCCCCCCCCCCCCCCGCCCCGCCACACACAAGCAGTTTCTTCCTGTCTTTTTACTACAGAGTCCCAATTTGTTAAGGCTGCTTCAGGTCTAAACCATTTGTTTAGCAGACTGAAGCTCGGAGGGGACCAGCCTTTCACTCTGGGTTAATGGACTCCAGCTTATTTCTGGCCTCCACCAAACACATAGATGTCACTGTAACACTTGCAACCCGGGCCATGCTTCTGCTCAGTTACTCCTTGAATCTCCCAGGGAGCTTGGAAGAATCTCAGCAGCCCACGCAGGCCTGGAAGACCTTAAGGAAGCAGCTCTGCTCATGTTTCTCTCCTGTTCCCATGTTCCCTGTCTTGATGGCTGAGTGGTGTTCTCCTAAGGTTTCTGATTCCCTTTGGTCAGGCGAGACTCCTCAGCTTGGTCATGAGAGAAGTTCTCCTGTCTACTTTCAGTTTCTGTGAAACAGCTCTCAGTGAACCGGGGGCATGCAGACACCAAAGCAGCAACATAAAACACCCTCACCAACAGCTGCCCTCTCGAGACAGTTGAAAACATTCTTAGTTTAGTATTACTTTTAATAATATTTCCTTGTAATTAGTGAAGACTCTTAAAGCCCCTGTCCCCCTCTGTGGTAGGAATGGCAAATCCACCCATTTTATAGGAGACATGAAGAAAGTGAGACCCAGTGCTGAGAAAAAGCACATGATTCATCGTGCAGCAAGCAGTGAGTCAGGGCAGCAGACGACCCAGGCTTCCAGACTCCGGAGCTGGTGCTCCCGTTGCTAGGCTAGGCATCCTGCCTGTTGGGGTTTCCAAATGTTTGTTATCTTTGCTAAAAAGTCAACAAATATGTTAACTAGCTTCTTTTGAGTACTTTTTATTATAATGTAAAAGAGTAATAAGAGAGCTTGTGATTCTTAACCTCTATGAGCAGAGCCTAAAACATTAAATATATATTTTGTCATGAAAGAGCCATGAGCTTCCCAAGTTGTGTTCACCCCCCCAAGTCAAGAAGGTAAAGGAAAGTAATCTGAAAATGTTGGACTGTAAAAGAAACTGGACAAGGTCAAACATCCAGTTGAAGTTGGAAGTTGCAACTTTATTCCACAATTTAGGCTCTAAGCTTCTCTGGTGTTTGGTACTATTTTCAACATGCAGTGTTTCTGCATTGAGAAGAAAGGGAAGGGTTGTGGTAGGCAACTTCTTGTTGAATCAGAGCATTTTGAAATCCTGGAAAGCCTTGTGCAAAAAGAAAGTGGTTACAGGTCCTGTGCAGTCCTTCTTCGGGAAAGAGGAATAATAACAAAAGGGGGCATGTTACCAGCACTGGTGAGTGAGAAGCAAGGGCCAGGAGCCCCAAGGAATCAGGTGAGCAGCAGCTCGTGATGTTCTGCAAGGCAGTTCACCACACTTACTGAGCCCTTACTAACATGCCGGGTCCCTAGGGAGAAGATGTAAGGCAACCATATGTATGCCATCATTCAAAGCAGATCACTGTGAATCCAAGGGCTATCCACAATTATTTACACCAGGACAAAAGGCGTAAGATAGGAAGGCAGACCAGGACATCTGGTCACCTTAGCCATCAGGATTGATATCAATGACAAAAGGTCTTTATCTCTTCCCTGCCCAAGCATAGAGAGGCTGCCTGGTTATAATAAGACATTATGATGAAGTAGTCACAGGATGAGGTTGAAAGCTTACATCTTGTAACATACTGGTTACTCAATACCATGACAATTAACACCATAATGTTGTAAATTGTCGTTGATGTTAAGTTGGGGCCTTTTATTGATCAGGATGATATTCTGCCAGCTCTACCTTCAGACCAGAGATGATCTCCCCAAGAAATCGTTGAATGTATCTGGACAATTAGATGCTGGACTCTTTGCTTGGTATATGCTTGCAATGAAAGACTCTCAACTGAATTTGATTTGTAATACTGTAACAAGGTGGAGGAATCCACCATGGGGGTAGGGGAGAGGAAAGGGTTGGGGGAATCCCAGAGCCTATGAAACTGTATCACATAATACAATGTAATTAATAATAATAATTTTTAAAAAGACATTATGGAAAAGCCCATGAAAGAGTTGCGGGATCAAGACATCACATCTTGATGGGGGAATTGGCATGTGAACACTGCAAAGGATGTGCATGTATAGCAGTGAAGGGTCAAATAGAAGCCACTGCATCCAAATGATTTTTAAAGATCCTCTCTTCTTCCATGTGGGGTGGGGGGGGGGGCACTCCATGGCAAGAAGGGAGAGTCTGTCTGATGTAACTACAGTGGAAAGAAAATTAATACCACAGAGAGATGGGTCCTGATGCCAGACTGGGTTTCATTGTAGTTTTCTAGACACTGTCCTCTCTTCCCAAGTATAACTGTAAAAATTAGCTTTCCCAGACCAGAGCTGTGTTGAGACTCTCCAACCCTACATCTCAGCACCTGCTGTCGGTCTCAATGCCCGACTGTCTCCCCTCCAACAAGCAGGGAAGTCTCATTTGAGGAAATGTACCCTATTTCTTCTAGCTTCGTTGCCAAGACCTTTCTGGAGCCTCTAGGAAGGGGGATTTGCACATTAGTAAAAATGTCGGTTGGGTCATCCAACTGGGCCAGAAATCTTGATGGGGTGGATTTGAGGGACTATCCCCTTGTCGAACTCTTGAGACTTCCTAGTTGGTGACCCTACTATTATTCCTATTTTTCTAAGAGTTCACACAGTTCAGAGGAACTTGAGAGCAGGGCTCCCTAGAGGGCTAAGGGTCAAGCCAGTCAGAGACTTTCCTCTTTGGACTGTTTCCTGTGGTTGGGTAGGCAGGTGTTACTAGGGTGAACGATTAAGAAATCAAGACATTAAAGAACGGAGAAATGAGTAACTCAGCCAAGGTCACACAGCAAGGGACAGAGCTGCAACTTCAACTGGAGTCCTCTGGAGCTGCGCCATCTATTCATGCCCCAACCTCCCAGGCTACTATCAGAAGGGGCAGCAGAGAGGAGAGAGGAAGAGAGCAGGAGGAGGATGTAGAAAACGAGGAAGTGAAGAAGTGGGGCTGGGGCCAGGAATGGCAAAGACCCTTGCCCTAGGCGGATGACAGACAACATTCCCCATCCACTCCGACTTCCCCGGCTGATGATCCGGCAGTTCCTCAGATCCAAGGAGGCAGGCCCAAAGCTGTGCAGTAGGGCAGGGGCTGTGGGGTCATGTCCTAACAGAGGCGCGAGCGTGGCCCTCCTGCACTGCGCAGGGCTTTCAAAGGCCACTTGTAAACTGTGATGCGGCGCAGGGGTGACTCCGAGGGGCTGGGGCCTGGCCAGTAAGAAGGGACTGGCCTGCCTTTAGTGCCTAGAAATCAAAACCGCCAACCTTGGCCTCTTTCTTCCCTCACACTGAGGCACTTTTATTGGAGAGATGAAGGGAGGCAGAGCGGGCCTACAGTCCTCGCTTTGCTTTTGGAGGTTAATGACCCAGTTAGCAGCTCTTGGCTGCGTTTCCGACATTTTGCAGACATCAAGCCCCGTGTCTCTGCCAAGTACATTCTGTTCCCTGGAGCTCATCCAATGCATCTCAGATTACTATGTAATGCGACAAAGAGGGAGAGGTGGCTGGGAGGGGCGGGCAGGAGCTGGGCGGAGCGAGCAGGCGGGCAGAGGGCGGGGCCCGGGCCTGCGGGCCTGGAGGGTTACCACTCTAAATATAGCTGCCCTGTTGGAGACACAATCCTCTAGGTGCTTACTGACTGCACCAGAGCTTTCTGAAGTTAGGGTATGGCGAGCCCCGTCCTCCAGGAATCCTGCAGCAAACAGAGACAATACCAAGAAGAAGCTGGAATTGGGAAGTGGGGAAGAGCTCCCAGCAAACTCCCACCCCAGGAGGTGGGGGGCGGAGCCAGGGAGCGTCGGTCCCGCCCCAGTCCTCCCCTACCCCCAACTTTCCACCCTAAGAGCGCCCTCGAACCAGCCCACAGTTCCAGCTCGACTGCAGCCTGCGCTCTAATTATAGACGTGAATGGAAAGCGGCCGCTTTTGAATGATCTTGTTGCTCGCGCTGCCGTTGGAAACTGAGGAGCAGGTGCTACCCTGCTAGATACCAAGTGATTCATTTCCAAGCACGCACATTCACTGACGCACAGGGATCCACTGGCTCCCTCCTGCCAGTGCCCAGGGCTGCATTCCAGAACTGGGTTAAGAGGGTGTGAGTTCCTGGGGCCAGGACTGGGACCAGAACTTTTTTTTTTCTTATCTTTGTGTTCTCCAGCCTTAGAAATCCACCCAGGCATGAGAAGAGCCCCAGGCAAAGAGTAGCTTGTTTTACATATGGACAAACTGAGGCTGGAAGAGGCGTAGGGGTGTGGCCCAGAGCATAGCAGTGAGTCAGCACAGTCCAGTGTAAGAGACCTCTCCTTTGCCTTATCAAAAGGTTACAGATAGCAGACTCACTTCAATGCCATTAATTGCAAGCTTGGATCTATATAGCAGACGGACACTCCCTTCCTTTCCTGGTTCAGCACCTACTGCTTCTTATTCACTTGCCCACACAGAAAACCTGCTAATTCCAGCTAATTCTCATTGGTAGGAATAATAGTTCCAGGCCTGGAAATGGGGTAGCATGGAAACTGTGACCATCCTTCCTGGCAGTTATGTGAGCATCAATTCTTCAGTGCCCTATATCAGCACAATCCTGTTAGGAGGAACTACAACAGAGGGGGGGCCAAATTTAGAACTTTCTTCCCATCAGCTCATCTCACATGCACCTAGTGATGGCAGTAAGAACTTGGCGATGGAATCCAGGCCACACAAGCACAGTGAAAAGCGCTATGCCCATTTTATCAGAGTCCCCAAAGCAACAGTGTCTGACAAGGAAGAAGTGACTTGCTCACAATTATCACTGGTGAGTGGCCAGGTCAGGAGCCAACACCATCCCAGGCAGTGTCCAGCACCCAGGTCTTAGTGTGACAGGGGGAGCAGGACCCTGCGGTGAGCGCCCCTGGAGACTGGCTTCCTCCCCCTTCAAGGTCTGTAGCCTCCACTCACGAGACCAGTGCTGTGCTTGTCTGCAGGGAGAAACTGGGCAAGGAGAATAGGCCTCTTCTAGAAGTTCAGCATTTGTTTCCAGTGGATTAGGCCAGTTCCACTCTGCAATGAAACTGAATTCAGTCCCTCTTCTCTGCTGAGGACTCAGGGCTTACCACTTAGGCTGTGTCAGCCTTGACAAGTCACTTCAAGATCTCTACCGTGAAGGATAAACAGACAGCCCCAAAAAATGTCTATTAAGAGGAAAGAAAGGGCATAGATATGAAGCCTATTTTGACAGTTATTTATCCCTTAGAGGCAAGGACTACATGTCAATCTTCATAAATCCCCACCCTATCCAACATACACAGGGTCCAGTCCCAAGCACTGAATATAGCAGACACACGGATGTGTTCAGGAATCATAAAACTTCCACATGGCTATGAACAAATGTGTTTATCCAGGCTAGCGATTGTCAAGTTTCTCAGATAACAGAGATGAGTGGGATCGAACATGGGCAGACTTGTACATACAAACCCAGATTCCATACCAACCAGTTTGTACAATATTGCTAAGCTATTGACTCGTCCTAGGTGTGCTTTCTTACACATAAATCGGGCATCCCTGTACCTCCTGGAGGCAGTCCTGAGTCGTGTTGGCAGTGACGAGTCAGAAAGGAGGGGAATGCCCACAGGTGAGTGGCTGCTCTTTCAATAGGGCTGCTTAGTTTGGAATCAGAATCCAGCTATGTGACTTGGAGAAGTGTTTAAACCTCCATACACCTCAATTTCCTCATGTATAAAGTAAGATAATATCTATAATATTGTATTACTGTGTGGATTAAATCAGTGAATAGATATAAAGCCTAAAAATAGTGCCTACACCACATTCTGTGTGCTCTCAGGACAGATGGCTGTTGTGCTATTAGAACTGGATGAAGACTGAACAATACCATGTGTCCAAACTTCTTAGTCTAATGCCTAACAAAGAACCAGCCTTCAGTCAGTATCTATTATTTCCACATCTGTAAAAATGGGCTTATAGGGCCTGGCATGGTAGCCTAGTGGCTAAAGTCCTTGTCTTACACGTGCTGGGATCCTGCATAGGTGTCAGTTCATATCCCGGCTGCTCCATTTCCCTTCCAGCTTCTGGCCTGAGAAAACAGTAGAGGACAATCCAAAGCCTTGGGCCCCTGCACCTGTATGGGAGACCTAGAAGAAGCTCCTGGCTTCAGATCAGTTCAGCTCTGGCCATTGTGGCCACTTGGGGAGTGGAGTCAGTGGGTGGAAGATCTTTCTCTCTGTCTCTGTTTCTCTCCATATATCTGCCTTCGAATAAAAATAAAATAAATCTTAAAAAGTGGGCTTATAACAACTCCTCTACTATAGAATGATTTTAAGGGTTAAATTGGATGATATTGATGAACACCTTTTGTAGAGCTACAGAAAATTGCCTTTTTTTTTTTTTAAACTAACTTTACTATTGGGGTATAATTCAACAAATATTTTGAGTTAACTGCACTTGGTCCTATCTGAGATACAGAAATAAAAGCACCCATGCCTTCAGGGTGGGCATAAGTAGATAAAGACCAAGGACAGATACACAAATAACACATACAAAAGGTAGTGAACACTCTGATTTGTTGCCATTCTGGAA
This sequence comes from Ochotona curzoniae, assembly GCF_017591425.1. Lineage (NCBI taxonomy): Eukaryota > Metazoa > Chordata > Mammalia > Lagomorpha > Ochotonidae > Ochotona > Ochotona curzoniae. The sequence continues at coordinate 136,574 of NW_024466927.1, forward strand.
GAGTAAGAAGACACCCTGAGGAGGGAGACCAGGAAAGGCTGCAAGAAGAATGCTGGAACATAAAGCAGAGCCTGGAAGAATTGGCACTATTTGGACATGTGGAGATAGAAGTTAGAGAAACTCCCAGGAAAGAAATCAGCAATAGGCAAGGGCCAAAAGCAACAGTGGAGAAAGAGTATTGAGAGAGAAATTCAGGTTTGAAATGTTCAGAGAGTACAGTCGTCAGAAGTAGCCTGAGCAAGCTGTGTGAGAAGGTAGGCAAGGAGGCCAGCTGTCTCTGGAGGCCAGGGCATGCCCTGGAGGGCCATGTGTTCTCACTAATGGACTGGTAGGCAGATGGGCTGAGAGCAGCCTCCTTGAGTCTCAAGATGATGACTCATGGTCCAGCTGAAGAACCCCATGTATTCAAAATGGAAAGCATGGAGCAATGTTCCTGAGCCCAGAGCTAAAGTAAGGTTTTTCAGAATTTGATCAAAACACCTCTCAGATTTCATGACTGTTAGTTACTTTCAGGATTTCTCCTTCATATTGGCCTGCGAGTTCCATGATGGAAAACGCACTCTTTTCTTCTTTACATTTCCATAACCTAGGGCCTACCAGAAGGCATGGGTTCAATACAGATCACATGAACTAGCAAATGCTCCTTTGATCTCAAGACCAAAAGAATCACTGATGTGACCCACAACTGCACAGAGGAGTCTCCAAAGATATCTTTCCTACCTTTAACGTCAACAGGCAGGTGGTGCCCACGTAATGGAGTTTAGAGAACACAACTTACTTTGTGGTTCCTCAGTGTATATTTGTAGAAAATAAAGTGGGGAGAAAGGGGGGGAAAAATGAAATGTGGAGCAGGAATAAAACTTGTTCCTAGAGCTCTCCCTCTCTTGTTTGTTCTTTTATAAGCCTTCCTCTAATTTTGGTCCTCATTTTCTTAAAGAGAGGGAGGAAAAAAAAGGGAAGGAAGAAATATAGGAGAAGGGAGAAAGAAAAGAAGGGAACAAGGGAGAGAAGGAAGGAAGAAGTGAGAAATAGGAGTGAGAGAGAAGCAAGGAAACTTGCCCAAGAAGACCATGGGTTTAGGCAACCAGTTTTATTGTCTTTTGAAGTGCTCTGTGGCAAGGAGGATCCTTGCCAGCTCAAGTTGGAAAGCAGGGAAAACAATTGTCCAACTGCTTTCAATTACTATGAATTTGTAATAAACAACTGATATAAACATACCCACTGACCTATCCTGGCCTTTTTTGAAGTATCAGTGTCATTTTCTTCCTGTACTTCACTTGAGAAATTTGCTGCTATTTTGCACCAAATTGGGCTCAGAATGTTGCGATGGAACAGATAGAACCTAATAGGTCTCTAATTCAACGCCTTCATAGTTTAAAGGAGGAAACTTACCAAGAAAAACCAGGGAGGGGTGGGAGGAATCCCAGTACCTACAACTGTGTCACATAATGCAATGTAATAAAAAAAAAATAATAATAATAGTAATGCACAACTTCATTACAAAAATAAAAGAAAGTAAATATTCATCTTAATGGGAAAAAAAAAGAAAAACCAAAACTCTTGTCCAAACTCATTAGTTATGGAGAGTAGGATCCAAAATTTATAGCTTCAAGCAGTGTTCTTACCATACATCATTATATCTGCTTTAATGGAGAATTCACAGTTCCCCTGAAAGGAGGACAGCATTAATGGAAATCTTGGGTTTGAATCCCATTTCTACTCTATACAGCTGTGTAACATTGGGCAAGAACTCAAAGGTTCTATATATTAATAGTCGCCATTGAGCCCTTTCTGGAACTAAACTGAACAATGTTAAGAACTTGGTTCAAGGCAGCATAGGTTATAAGTGTTAGAGGAAGAATATGAACTCAGGCCTATCGTATTTTAAATCCCATAAATTTTTCCATGGTCATATTTCACTTCTAGATGCTGCAGCTTTCTCATCTATCAAAGGCAGCTCTTTAATAAATGTATTTTAAATGTCCAGCAAAGCATTTAACATTAAATAGGAAGTACACAAACAGCAGTTATCAGTTTGAAAAACACATTTGACTATATTAAGTGGGCTACACCTTAAATTTTATCATTTGATCACATTACTCAAGAACGCTGGCTATAACCACTCATCACTGTCACCTTCCAACTCTGCCCTCCCAGTCTCAGCTTTTCCTCTGCGTCCTCTCAAGACATTGGATTCCAAACAGCAAAGATTATTTGCAGAACAAGCAAGGCAGAATGAAAACTGAATCAATCTACTGGAACCAGAAAGTTGAATCCAACAGATCAAGACTGACAAAAGCAGCTACATCCATCACAGACCAAAATACAGGAGCCTAGTGGATTATCCTAACTAGGGGTCTAACTACAGAGATATGGAATAGACAATACCCAAGGCAGGCAACTCCTGAAAGACCAAATCACAAAAATAGGGTCGAAACTATTATTTCAGGTCAAAAAGACATAGGAGCAGCTAGGAGAAAATGAAGGATAGTTAGATCATCAGAAACGTGTATCTCAGATTTAAACCAAGATCTAGCAAGAAGGAGTAGATATTACAATTGGGTTAGGGCTTCTGAACCTAACAGATGAATCTTTTTCTCCCTCTTCTAATTTTAAAGCCTAATGAGCAATATGAAATAAACATGGTCATAAATTGCATGTGGGTGCATATGCTTGGGGCAAAAGCAGAAAAATATTCATGAGGGCAGGTTGGGCACTGTGGTACCTTGGGTTAAAGTGTTCCTTAAGATACCTATTTCTCACATCGGAGTGCCTGGTCCAAGCCCCAGCTACCCCAGACCTCAGATGCTCCTACTCTTGCAATGCACCTGGGAGGCAGTAGAGACCCCTGCCACCCAAGTGGGAGACCTGGAGGTGGTTTCTGCTTCTGAATTTGGCCTGGCCCAGCCCTATCTACTGCAAACATGGGGAATGAACCAGAAGCAGAAAAAATCCTCTCTCTCTCTCTCTCTCTCTCTCTCTCTCTCTCTCTCTCTCTCTCTCTCTCTATATATATATATATATATATATATATATATATATCTTTCTTCCAAATAAAGTAAGTAAATCTTTTTTTAAAAATCCATGGTAATAACAGCCACCAAATCCAGGTTAGTAGTTTCCCTTGTAGAGGGTGGGAGGCAATGGAGTGAAGAAGAGGAAATGGAAGTTTTAACTGTGTGTGTTATGTTTAACTTCTTTTCAAAATAGGGATCTGAAGCAAATATGGCAAAATGTTAGCATCTGTTAATTCTGATGATGAGTACATGACATCTGTTATATCTTTTTTGTATGGTTACATATTTAATCGTTGAAAAATATAAAGTAGTAAATAGTTTTAAAACCTAATACATTTTATTAATATACAATTACTATAGGAAATATGGGGATTTTATGAATAATAACATAGAAAGATAAGTTTTAAATGCTATGATGTTGATTAGTTGATGTGATATTTCCAAAGTAAAACAAGAAGACTTATTCCAATGAGAATTCATATAAGACCTTTGTATTAGGTTTGCATATGACAGCCCATATGTGTTGGGAGAAGAATTTCAAGATTCTTCAAATCATACCATCTGACCAACTATTCCAGAAATTCTTAACCATTGACCCTTAACCTGGGTGATCAGAAAAACCTATTTGAAGATAAGAATTAGGATCTTTTTCCTCATTCTGAAAGAAAATCTAGAAGACTCTGGACAAAGTTAAGGTTACAGATTCCACAACCTAACATTCATGGAGAGAAAACCAACAAAGAATAAAGAATAGAAAAGCACCATTAAGCACAGGATCTAACTGACATTTATGGGATGTTCTGCCCAAGGCAGCAGAATGCACATACTGTTCATATGTGGAACATACACTGAGGAAAACCAAATTTACACAATTTGCAGCTATCTCTTATGACGCAGATTACTTCAGACCCTGAGAAACAATTTATACAAAACTGGAGGGTCATCTGGGGTCTCTGGCTATACAAAAAGTGACAGAAAACAGAATTATTGCATGATGGTTTGCGCTCACCCATAATGGCTCAATGCTAAACCATTCTGGAGGAAACCAGAGAGCAATACATTATAGGAATGCTTCTAGAGCCTACATGTCTGAGAGCACACCTTCAAGGACAAATACAGGAATTCCAAATATGTCTGGAGGTCAGTCCTTCTCTAGGATAGGCAGTGATCTGGGTGCAAAATCCTGGCATCAGCTGAAGAGTTTTGGGCCTGACTCTGCCATTAATGTACAAGAGGTTAGAGACCAATCCCTTCCATTTCCCCTTTCTGAGGACCAGCTTCCTCTTAGACAAAATGGAGTCACTAGAATCTCAAGACCAGGACTCCAAGATGGCTTCCACTTCTAGCTTTCTGCGGCAGCATCTGTTTCCCTGTGGTCTTCAAAGCAAGAATGAACAGTTGCACCATGTTTGTGCTAGGAGACGGAAGCGAACGTGAAACCTCAGAGAGCACGTTTGCTTACACGCACTGGTTTCTTCCCCTCAGAATCCTAGATATGCTCAGACGGATCCCGAAAGGTTCCACAAGGACATATTTACTAACAGCTTCCAAAAAGCAGCAAAATGGCAAAACAAGCCTTGCAAGAGAAATTCTGTATACCAGACAATTTAATTCTGAACAATGGACCACATGAGGATGTATAAATAACTAATTATGCTGGACAACATGAACAGCTTTTTTGGATGATTGCAAAACTGGGGAGGAAGGAAATGTGATGGGTATTTATACATTTGGGCTTCAGTCAAAGATTTCATATTCATTCTTAAGCAATTTGACTTACAAAATTAGCTCAGACTAGAACTTGGTCAAATAACTTGAAACTGGCAGAGGATTTGCTATCCCAGAGGGATGAATGTTTCCCAGGAATCCAGGGGAATGGAGTAGAGAATTGTGTATTCCTGTAATCTCCACAGAATGTTTGGTGAAAGGTGCCTTGGTCTCCAAAGAGACCCCCAAAAAGGAATGAGGACTATAATGGCTGTCTGACAGCGTTTGTAATACATATTTTAGTGGGAAGTCCATCCATCCCATTTTGTTATAGCATAAGCACACACTGCTAGGCATTTAATTCCACATTTGTCCTGGCTCTTTACTCTCTCATTAGTACTATGTCAAACCTTTGGGAGACTGGATCTCTGTATGGTGCCTGGAGATGCTTTGTACACTGTTGTATTTATCTGGTACCTGCTGATGCCTCTGATGCTTACACAGTAGGTGCAAATATATATTTGTTGGGAAAATGAATTATTGAGTGAGATGAATAACACACTGTTCTAACCCAAATACAATTGTCAGTAGCTGGGAGAGAAAAAAAAAACTGTAAAATTCACTCCGGTACACAACAAGTACCGATGTAAGTGATCACTTAGGGACTCTGAGACAGAGAAAGCAAGCATCCTTTAGAGGGTGAAGCAAGAACATAAATGGGAGTAAGAAGCCCCCCTCCACTTCCCACTATAGGGCCTTCACACACCCATTTATCATCCCTAGTTTCTACCTAAATCTTGTCATTTCATAACATCAGTTACAGAGAAGCCTTTTCTAACTCCCAATACAAACTACTATAGCCCTCTCAGTCTCACCCTTGCATCACAATACCACATGCCATGTTCTTTCCCCTCTTTAAAGCACATAGCATAACTCATTATCCCTATTAGTTTCAAATGTGTTCTTCCAATTTAGTATGAATTACATTGTTTTGTCTGTGGCTATCTCAACAATATCTATCATAGGACCTTAATCCCAAGTTGTTTATTGAATGAGTGATAACATTCTCCAAAGGAAGTAGGATTTTACCAGTACTTTCAGAAAGACCTTGAAAATATGAAAATTCCAGGAGGATACAACAACATAGCCAGGAACAAAGAGAAATTCAGATGAGAATGGAAATGGTCATGAGTAGCACAGCATTTGTCATGAATGAGCTGCCAAAGAGTAGTGGGAGTCAGAGTCAGCCATAGTTTTTAGGTTCTTTAAAAAAAAATTTTTTTTTTTTATTGGAAAGGCAGATATACAGAGAGAAGGAGAGACAGAGAGAAAGATCTCCTATCTGCTGGTTCACTCCCAATGTGGCCACAATGGAGCTGAGCTGAGCTGATCCGAGGCCATTCCTATACTGCTTTCCCAGGCCATAAGCAGGGAGCTAGATGGGAAGTGGAGCTGCCAGGACATGAACTGGTATAGGCTATCACACCAGGCCCAGCCATGTTTTTTGAAGAAGAGAATTATGAATATTAGAGCTGGAAAAGTGGACCGAACAGCTTAAAAAAGCGTTGATGGGTAAAAAGAGAAATTGGAAAAAGATTGCTGGGTGGCTAGCAAAGTTATTCATGCAAAATCAATGGACAGTCAGATCAGGAAGCTGTAGGAATGATGACGACACTGACGACGATGATGATGGTTAAGAGGAGGAGGAAAAGGAGAAAGACAGATGAGGAGCAGGAGAAAAAGAGACTCCAGCAATCACCTTGAATTCTATCTGGAACGGTGGGTGGAAGAGTTGAAGTGGTAAGCAGACATTGTAAATATAGCAGAGGCACAGTAATTAGGTAATACTTGGTATATGAGGAGTTCAAGAACCACTTGGGAGAACTTTATAGCAAAAAACTGAGATACAGGACCAAGATATATATTTAGCTGATACTTGTCCAGAGTGGGCAACTAGAGTCAGCAAGTCTCTTTACAATCCTTACAATGTGATGGGACACACCACTGACTTTGTTTTAGTGCAGTAATGCTGTCTGAACCTCAAACCACGGTGCAAGTATCCTCTAGGCTGCTAGGATGCAATACCTGCTCCCTGCGCTGGACACTGGGTGGCAGGAGCATGTTGTTCATATCATTGGATCATGGTCAAAAATGTAGGCTCCCCTCTTGGCTGTTGAAGAAACAAATCACCTCTCTACCTTGAAGATCTTTTATGACTATCTCTCCTTCTGCCGTGTCCTTCAAACCAGTGCGTGAATCCTGAGCCTAGCTTCTCCTGTCTCCCATCCATACTCCCAAAGCTTAGCCAAAGCTAAGATCTCTATGGCTATGTTATATTACTACTGAAGAAATGATAGATTTGGGGGAAAATGATCTGCACAGTATAGCAAGAGATTTTACTAAAAACAGAATGTTTAGCTTTGACCTACAGATTATAACCCTAAGTGCTTTTTAACTTAAATAATAAGGAAACCCACACAAGTGTCATACTGGTGTGAAACATTTTACTGAGGTGAAGAGAACTACAATGGCAGCCAGCCATGACTGTCACTGGAAAGAATATAATTTCTCACCAATCATCCATACTTAAAAGTGGGAAGGTATGAGTTTACAGTGATGTAGAAATACTCTAGGTTGTTTTTTAAAGGATTGAAAAAAATGAAATGAGACTTTAACCAACTGCTTCCTGCAGGAGTGCTACTGTGGCAGAACCAGCCCTTTACAGATACAATGAGAATGAATCTTTTAAATTAACTTATTTGAAAACTTAGGTAAGAGGCTTTCAAAATTACTTCCTACTTGAATCAAGGAAGTACACAGGTTTAAAGTGAGGGGGGTTTCTGATGTCAGAAGCAATGTGATTTTTATCCCTGGGTCATGCTCTGATCCACTTAGGAAACTTAAATGTCTGGAGAAAGGTGGATCCTATACTATTAGCCAACAATCAAGATGGGTCTTTTGCTCTCTTTAATACCATATTCAGCTTGAGGCTTTCTATAGAAATGAAAATATCATGTAAGGCAAGTAGTCCTAGAACATCACCTCAGCATCCTCTGCAACCTTTGAGGTCTGCTAATTCTTTTCACCTCAGCTTCAAAGCTATTTCCTCTTTTTCATGCTGATGTTCTTTCTTAGTATAGGTGGCAGCAGTATTGGACAAGGAAAAGCTCAAGTTCAAAACCCGTCCTGCTGTTGGCAGGATTTCCTGGGGCCTCCTGGAGCCCAGAGGGCTGGTCCTTGTCTGACTAATCTCAAGATTTCATGAGGAGTAGTTACTGCGTGTGTATGGGGAAGGGCTTTGAGACTTCTGAGTTCTCTAAACGTAAGAGATCATAATCATTCACTGACTGTACTTGACAGGTGGATTTAAACTTCAGTTGCTGCTTCTTCCCCCCCCCCCCCCCCAGGGTTCTCAAGTATGGGGAAGAGGTGACACTTGCCTTCTTGGGCTGCTTAACACCTGTCTCTGGATTTCCAATGAAGGTGATGATAAATCCTATCTATGTAGGGTAAGTACCTCTAGCCTGTGAAAACTGACTACAGTGTTTATATTAGAGAAAATAAAAGAGAAGGAGGACTCATTTCCACCAATCACAATCCATAACAAAACACAGCCAAACTGACCAGAGAAAACCGGATCAACCAGTCTCACTTTCAACATACCCAAAGCAGGGAGTCCTTTAAGCTGCAGGGGAACTTGATAGGGCCAGATTACCCTGGACATACCCAGAATTTTTATAGAGTTTACTTTTCATTTTGTTTTAAAGGCAGAGAGAAGGGTCAGTGTTGTGACCTAATAGGCTAAGACACCACCTACGACGCTGATAACCCATATGGGCACTGGTTGGAGTTCCAGCTGCTCCACTTCCAATCCAGCTCTGTTAATATGCCTACAGATAAAGAAAAAGATGGCACAATTACTTGGATCCCAACACCCTAATGGGAGGCTCAAATGGAGCGCTGGACTCCTGGCTTTGGCCTGGTCCAGTCAGAGCAGCTACAGCCATCTCGGGAATGCATCAGTGGATGGAAGATCTCTATAGCTTTTCCTTTCTTACTGTAATTTTGACTTCCAAATAATATATATGTGTGTGTGTGTATATTTAATATATATGAAATAAATCATATACACATATATATGAAAGGCAAAGAGGTAGAGAAAAACTGGAAGAGACAGATATCTTCTATCTACTGATTCAATCCCCAACTGCCTGCCATAGGAAGGGCTTGTAAGGAAAAAGCCAGGAGTACAAAACTCCATCTAGGTCTGCCATGTGGGTAGAAGGGATCCAGCTAAATGAGCCATTATCTTCTGCTTCTCCAAATGCATATTTCCAAAAAACTGAATCAAATGCAACAACCACGATATGGGGGTGGGCATTCCATAGGGCAACTTTTTTTTTCTTAAGTTTTTTTTTTTTTTTTTTTTTTTTTTGGTAAAGTCAGATACACAGAGAGGAGAAGAGACAGAGGGAGATCTCCTGTCTGATGATTCACTCCCCGAGTAGCCACAATGGCTGGAGCCAAACCAATCCGAAGTGAGGAGCTTGGAGCCTCTCTGGGTCTCCCATGAGGGTGCAGGGTCCCAAGGCTTTGGGCTGTCCTTAACTGCCTTCCCAGGTCACAAGCAGGGAACTGGATAGGAAGTGACACCATCAGGATTAGAACCAGCGCCCATATGGAATTCCGGCATGTACAAGGCCTGCAACTTAAATTCTAGGACAAGCAGTCCCATCATTCCCACAAGAACCAGCATTTAACCTAGACAGCCTGATACCAAAGGACTAAGTTTATCCATCATATTATCTGGAACCCATCCACAACAATGAAGTTATTTCATCTGTCTGTTCTGACATTCAGTACATGACTTTCCTCCCCCTTATTAATATAGAATGGTTTTCTAGAAAACATACTTTTCAACTAGTTTTTAAAAAAATTTGTAACAATACATTCCAGTGACTTATAATGATTCAGCTTTTTACAAACCTAATTATTGCTATTTTTTCCCGCCTAAACTACCTTTGTGAGTTAATACACATCTCATGGTTATTCATGATTTGAAGAGCATCACATTATAAACTGAAGAACATTTATTATTAAAGCTGCAATTACTGTGCTTGATCGGATCTCACTGACTGAGTAATTGAGGAGATAAAAGAATGATTGGGCATTTACTAAAGAAGGTCAAAAGTGATTTCTGGAGCAGTCAGTGATATTCAGTTTTGTTCCCCCGAATCACCCTATTGTGGAGCAGGAAAGGAAAGCAACTGTGCCTCTGCTTGTGACTGATGGACATTTATCTCTAAAGCTTCACCAGCCAGACCTACCCTGGCATCTGCAAAGACACTGTTTTCCCTGACAGAAATAAGTCAAGTCTCAATTGGATCTCAAGTGTCCTCTTCCCCTTTCCTGACTCTACATAACTCACTCTTCCACCCAACTTCAAACCTTAGCTCATCTCTAAAATTCTCCAAGCCCTCCATTGTTCCATCGAGCCTCCCACCATCTAATCCTGCAAAACTCATACCTTCTTTACATGTATGTTCTAGATATTCCCATTTAAAATATTCTCTTCATTATATTTCCCATTGTGCACAATCATGCTTATTTCAGAACTAAGCCCTTACAATCTTGGCATTCAACTGAGTGTGTTTGCTTTTGCCACCAGAACGAGCTGCTAACTGGCAGGGTAAAGGTCACATTCATCCTTGAACAGTCCTTCACTAACACAGCTCCTGGCAAGAGGAAGCTTTCCATACATTTTGGTTTACTTCAACTGCACTATGTACACAAAAGAGTGAAATTATTTTGTGACTATGCATTGGTTGAAAATCCACACCCAAATACTAACACAGGAATAAACAATTTTCCAACTGCAGCACATTTAAACTCCTGGAAATTTATTCATCTAAAAGGATAATTCCATCAGACAGCATGATTGTGATTTCTCCTATCATGAGTATAAATAAGAATTATCATAATGACAAATTAGTGCAGAAGTAATTAATTTTTTAGAAAGGAAAACTAATACTGCATGATGAACCTGTATTTATAGAATCTCATTCATGCATTCTTTGGTATCTTCTCCCTAGTAATATTTAACTTTATGTTCATTTGCAGTTGGTTTATCAACATAGGATTTCATTTCCACAGTAACACACAGGAGCTAGACTCATTGATATTGTGCCAATAAGAGAGCTGAAGTGAAGACAGGAAAAGAGAAAACTAAAGTCTGAAACCCAAGTCCCCTGTTGATCCCTGTGTTGGTTACTCCCAGACACTGGGTATTTTTTTCCATTCTCACAACTATTACAAAATATTTGAGGCAGGATAATAAGAAGTATAGTTAGCTCATAGAATTCGAGGTTGAAGGTACTGACGTCAACTAAGTTCTTGGCTACGTAACATGGCAGCTGGTAACATCAAGGAGTAGAGATGAGAGAAAAAATTCACACACTTAAGACAGAAAGCCAGTGGGAGGAGAGACCAGTCACTTTTTGGTGGCAATGCTGTCTCAAGCACTTACTCATTGTCATGCATGAAGTGCCTTCATCACTTCTGAGGGCAACCTCCTCAGGGTCTCCCTCTGCAAAGTGCTCGGTGCCTCATGAAGGTCCTAGCACCATTTTCACATGGCCACACTTAGAGCCAAGCTTCCATACATGGACTTTTGGGAGACAAATCACATCCAACCACTAGCAGGTACCCAGGATACTTTCTGAGTGTATGTTTTCAGAGATCCTTCTGTACAAATCTGTATATAAACCTGCAGCTGCCTAGTCACACCTGGCGAAGCACTCCCAAGGTGCCCGAGTGCTGGCAATCCATCACTCTTCACCATTTCAGTGTCCAGGGCTCTTTAGGTTTCCAATGACATTTCAGAAACATACTTTCTATTGTGTTTATCCTCATACCCACAAATAACTGTCGTCCTAACCCTTAAAACATCTCTTCCTCCTTTCACCTCTATCCTACCCAATGAACTACTTTATTTCTTTAAATCTCTTCTTCAAAAATGAAGTTAGAAATGTAACTACTCGGGCCCAGTGTGATAGCCTAGTGGTTAAAGTCCTTGCCTAACACGTGCCAGGATCCCATGTGGGCGCCGGTTCTAATCCCAGTGGCCCACTTCCCATCCAGCTCCCTGCTTGTGGCCTGGGAAAGCAGTCGAGGATGGCCAAAGGCCTTGAGGCCCTGCACCTGCTTGGGAGACCCGGAAGAGCTCCTGGCTCCTGGCTTCGGATCAGTGCAGTACCGGCCATTGCAGTCACTTGGGGAGTGAACCATCAGATGGAAGATCTTCCTCTCTGTCTACTCTGTATATCCACCTTTCCAATAAATAAATAAATAAATAAATCTTGTAAAAAAGAAATGTAACTAATCAAAGGAGGTGCTGTTCTAAGTGAAAAAAATTCTCATCTATCTCAGCAGAGCATTGATCAACAATAGGCTTATAAGCACATGATTTAGTTTCATGGCAACAATTACAATAAAAACATGGGCTAGAATAGTGGATAGTCCTTGCTCTAAGGAGGTAGGAAGGACACAGATTTGGAAACTGTCACCTTTGTTCCATGTCTTCTGGAGAATTTGGCTTTGGGGTGGGTCAGCATATTCCAACCTGAAAACGACCTGAAACAATGCCTTCCCTATCTGAAACTGGAAAACTAACTTGTGGAGAACACAAAGACACTGTGTCTGCGCCAGGTGTCATCCTGTGAAGGCGATACTTCAACACAAATTCAAACATGAAGTAGATTTTACAACTCACTCAGTTCATACCCTTTACAACTTGTGGTAAAGAGCCAAAAGCCTCTGCTAAGGACGCTCCCTTCCATTCTCCCTCCTGCAGTCTAGAACCAAAATAGAAAAAAACAGACACATACTGACAGGAAATCCTATTTCTCTTTCACTTGCGCAACACTGCTTCTTTCAGGGCTGTTTTCTAGTCCTCCTCTATCCATTCTCCTGTGAACCTGTTCCCGGAATGCACCGGGAAGAGAATCTGCCCCACAGGATCCAGTCCAGCTGCGTCTCCAGCCCTCCCAGGCCCCGGCGGCACTGCTCCTGCAGAGGGACGGAGACACCGCCTCTAGGCATGACTTCTGACCAGCCTAGTCACTGATGCTGAATGCAGATGGCGTGTCTGACTGGAAATGATGCAATTTCAACAGAAGTTAGAAATCAAATCTTCAGTTTCAACTGAAAGCAAGATAAAGAACCCTGGGTGGGAGGGAGGAGATGTGTACCTTAGGCATGTCTCTGCTGCCACTTGACTCTAGGCTCCTGAACTTCTCTGGCACCACAGTAGAACAAGAAGGGGACAAGATCCTGCTTTGCCAATGTGGTAGGATTGGAAAATTGGAGGAGACCCTGGGTGAGAAAAAGTTTTAGGCAATATTTAAGCTGTGTGCATTTTTCAAAGATTCAACATACAGTGAGTTGGAAAAAGAAATTGGTTGTTCTCTCTGGTCTGGAACTTTGAGTCATAAAGCAGCTAACTCAGCAGCTTTTGGCCAAAGTTAGGGAAAGAATTCTGGCCTCCTGCCTCCTGTCCCAGTTCTTCCAATCCAGCACATGGCTCTAGAACAAAACGCATCATCTAGAGATAGTCTATAAAGGCAACCTGAGAAAGACACGTGCACAGTTTGCCAGCCCCACCACCCCAGTCCCCAGAGAACAATCATGCTGACTCTGGGAAACCTGCACTTTCTCCTCAGCCTTAACCTGCACAGGCAAATTCAGAAAATAAGCCTGGGGGGCCAACTGCCTCTTAAGAATGCTCATGACATTGAGTTGAATTCAAAGGACTGTGAGACTTGTGCCAGTCCTTTCCAGGGTGAACAAAGCAAGCTGGCTTCCCCTTGCTCTCTAGCAGTGGCCTAGGAGCAATTCAGGTAAAGGAAGGACAGAAAGCCAGCAAGCAAGATCTTCCATTTGCAGGCTCACTCGGTGTGACAGCTAGACAGGTGCTGGTCCAGGCTGAAGCCAAGAGGACAGTTTTCGATCCAACTCTTCCATGGGGATGGCATGGAGCTTTGAGCCATTACCTAATAACCCACAAGGTTTGTATCCATAGAATCTGGGATGGAAAGCAGAGCCATGGCACTCCAATACGTAACATAGGCTTCCCAAAATTTCCCATGTGACAAATATTTTAAAAAGTAGCAGCATACAGCAGAGCAGGAACAGTCCCTCACCGAATTCGTGTGTGCAGGTTCTCCCTTGGGCTCCCTGGGACTGGGTAAGGGCCGGATTTGTCCCTCTGTAGTATGAAAGATATGGAGGGAGGGAGAGAAGAAAAACGAATAATCGCAGACTCTTAGGTCTTAAAGTCCAGGGTGCCTTAAGGGGATTCTGAGCACACACCTGGGTCAGAGTAAGTTCAGTGTAAACATGTGATTCTCCCTGCGCCACTGCAAATGATGTGGAAATAATTGGAACTGAACCCACAGTGTCTGCTTTGGAGCTCTCCCGGTCAGGTGGAAGAGGTCCTTGTGGAGCAAACTCCCGTCAAACGCTCCTGATACGAAATCCAGGTTGTGGTGGTGTGGCTTCTTGTGGCTCGGACTCTGAACCTCAATGATTTCCTTCCACCTCTTCCCAAAGACTACAGGAGGTTCAGGAACAGGTATACAGTCCAACAGTGAGGCTCAGACCAATCCCTGCTGTAGTGGACACGAGGAGAAAATCACGGATATTATAGAAGTCCCCATTCAATGAGTGGACAGAGGAATAGGAGGAGACCAGTTCCAAGCACAGAGAGAAAAGCCCAATTCCAGGGCCACCTCGACCAGACTGACTTGGGTCCAATTCCCTGATGCTACTGACCCAAGAACTCTTAAGTTGTAACACATTTCCTCAATATGGACAAGGTTTACACACTGCAGTATCTAGGCCACAGCTGCGCCTCCATAAGCAAATACAGGGAGCCTCACATTGGTTACCAGAAAGCCAGAGATGTCCCACAGGGGCCCCAACTCCTTCCCTATTTGCCTATTTGACTTTTCAGAAATCACCTCCTCAGGTCATAGCCCCGGGACGCACGAGTTCATGACACTGGAGCATGGCAGAGGTGTCCAGACTGTCATACAGGAAGTTCAAAGGCCATAGGAGGGTCCTTACAGGACTCCTCCTTGGGGTACAGAAAGAAGGAAGCTCGCAGAGGAACCCCTACCCACAATCTCCCAAAACATTTCTCTTTTTAAAGTGTAATACCTTCGGTTTCCATAGGAGGCTTTATTTGGAAACCACACCAGGCAGGCAATGAAAAGTGAATGTAAGGGAGGGGTTGACAAGAATGGAACAGAGGAGGAAGGATGGAGGGAAAGGCAAGAAGAGGGCCTGGCTCGTTGATAGCCCAGCCTCAGCACCCTCTCACCCCTCCCGCCAACCCCTCCCTGCTCCCCTGCCCACATTTGCAAGAATCACTTCTGTTCCTTTCTTCAACACTTCCAGAGAAGAATCCATAGACACCAGAAAAAACGGCCTCTGCTGGGATCTCCTCCTCTGGTGCTGAGGGCTGCTGGCCAACAGAGGCGGGGAAAACAGGCAGGAGGGGCTGGGGGCGGGAAGGGGTGGCTGTGGACTGCACGGGAGGGGAGCAGAGGCCCCAGGCTGTAAATCAGGCTCAGAGGTTTGGATTGCCTACAGTTTGACCTGCAGATGCCCCCCTCTGGATTCCCAAACCTTCCCACTCACACCCAGGTTCAGGGAATCCTGCCCAGCTCCCAGGCTGCCCCTGGAAGCCAGGCCCACCCTGGGAGGAGTTGTTTTGATTTTTCAGGAAAAACTCCTCAAAGCCAAAGTTTTCCTCCCAAGAACAACACAGGCAAGGAATTTCTACGTGCTCGGGAGCTGGAGACGTCGGGAGATGTCTGGCCACTGCCTGGTGGAGAAGACCCAGATGTCAGGCCCGCACTAGGAGCAGTCTGCACACATCCTCGTCGCGGTTTTTGTTTTTACTGTGACGCCTCTCTCCCCTTCCAGACCACCGTGTTTCCTGAGCTATTTCCATGGCTTCGCTCTACCACTGCCCCCTCACCCCCACTCCCGACTCTGTTCCACGTCGTTCAGCACCCAAGCCCTGAGCCCGGGTTTTCCATACTGCTGGAGGTTGTAGCAGGCCTAGGCTGAAAGGAGGATTTCATTTTTACACACACATAAGCTGATGAGAGTGCTGCTTGCACTCGCAGATTTATTGCATCCGCTGCAAGTGTGAAGCAGCAGCAGGAGCCCTGGCCTAGGGGTGAAGCAAAGCACGGCCTAGAGTACCTTCCTTCCAGGTGTGCTCAGGCGAGTCAAGTCTTCCTTCCAGGCAGGTCTGACTTTCTGAAATATGAGGGGGTGTGGGGAGCAGGGTGCCGAAGCCGGTCCCCAGAATAGGAAAGGCCTTCAAAGGATGGCGGCTGACCCAAGGTCAGGAGGCGGGGTTAGGTCTCGCCAGCAGGTAAACAGGAAGTCGCAGGGATAGGCTCTTGCTGCGATTATGTCATTGCTACTGGCCTATCAGGTAGTGCCAAGTGGACCCATGGGGAGAAGTGATTGGTGGAGAACAGTATAAAAGCAGCTGGTAAAAGCTAAGGAGGGGGGGGGTCCGGCATGGTGGTCAAGAGGTTAAGGTCCTCGCCTTGCCCGCAGCTCCCCGCCTGTGGCCCAGGAAAGCAGTCGAGGACAGCCCAAAGCTTTGGGAACCTGCACCCGCGTGGGAGACCCAGAAGAGGCTCCTGGCTTCAGATCGGCATAGCATCGGCAGTTGCACTCACTTGGGGAGTGAATCATCGGACGGAAGATCTTCCTCTCTGTCTCTCCTCTCTGTATATCCGCCTTTCCAATAAAAAAAAAATAAATAAAATCTTTTTTTTAAAAAAAGCTAAGGAGGGGGACGAGGAGGAGAAGAAGGGCAAGGGGAAGAACGATGGACGGAACGAGAAGAACGGAGCAGCAGAGCAGGGCGGACGGGCTGAGATCTTCAGGTGGAAAAGCTAAGGCGTACGGGGACAAAAAGCAGAGAGGGGTTACAAAAGCAGTACCTATGGAGAGAATTACGGGGACAAGAACGGAAAAGAGCAGCAGAGAGACGGAAGAAAAGGAGAGAGGGGAATAAATGTAGCTGCTTTGGGCAATAACGGATCCGGTGCGGTTCCAGCTTTTCCCAGACCCTGCAGAGTGTGCCTCGACACTAGTGTTGCTGCTGGCGGCGACAAGCGGGGTTCTTCATTCAGTCAGCCAAGGTTTACCACTGCCTTCTCTCCGATGATACAGTTCTCCTTGGCCAAGGTCATAGGGAATGAGCAAAATCACATTGGGCAAGCAAACTGGAGATGTAGGGTACCAGATGTCACTTTGCCTGTGGTGCAAGCATTGAAAGAAGTACATCAGACATATCCCCACCCACCCGAAATCTCAGCGATGTGCAGGAAAGCGACGCACAGAGGGACAGTCACCTTACATGGAAATGGAAGCTAATAATTGTTCGTAGACAGCCATTAGGTGGGCTCAGAAAGGGGGGATTTGGCGGGCATCCCAGCAGAGGTGACAGCCCAGTGAATGTTAATCGTGAATATGGAAAGGAGACAGTTCAGTGAGTTGGAGGCATTTCCAGTAATTCCCCGATGACTGCACACTGCAGGATGGGAAGAGGAAGAGGAAGTGAGCGCTCAGGTAAGTCACACCCCCCGGGGGCCTGTTGAGTGTCAGGCTGCGTGATTTCATTTAGTTTTGTTTTCCTGAAAGCAATGGGGAAACACTGAAATACAGAGAAGCAGCGTCATCACATTTAAGGATCTGGTTCTGGCTGTCTTGCAAGGCACAGTTTCAAGAGGCAGGGAATAAGACAAGCAAGGAGGTCACTCCAGAAGACTGAAGTGTCCCGGCCTGTGCCAGGCTTGATAGGAAGGCATAAAGAGGGAAAAAGAAAGTATATAGTAAGGGCGCTTACTCAATGAGCCTTTTCCATTTCTAACTTTCTAGGACTCCACAGCTAAAGCAATCTCCCCCACACACATCTCACCTCGCGTTTTTACCACCCTCCTCCCACTCCTGTGAAGTCTGGCTGGCCCCTCCCACTCCTCCTCTGCTCCGCCAGGGAGACGAAGATAATAGGCGTGGCAGCAGGCCCGGGCCTTCCCGCCATCTTCTCCCCAGCACATTCTGCTGCCGGAGCAGGAGCAGGAGCAGTTGGCGGCCTCCATGAGTGTTAATTGGAGAGACATCTGAAGTGACCAGACTGGTTACGCCGCCGCCATGATAGACACACTCCATCTGCTCTACCCAGGCGCGGCTCAGCACACACAAGGCGGCCTGATTCTTGCGCGGAGGGCTTGGAAGAAGTTCGACTCAAAGAAGTTTCATTCACAGGCTCTTGAGCAGGAAACTGCTACAAAGAACAGCGAGTCGGTGCTCTCTCTCCCTGGAAGCAGAAGAAAGTGAGGCCTCTCGTGTTGCTGCTGAATATACCCAGGTCTCCAGTTTGGGTGCCTCCACCCCCACTCCCCTTCTCCCAGTTTTTTTTTTTTTTTTAAGTATTTAAAAGGCTAAATTGGAGAGACAGGGAGGGAGAAAGAATGCATCCACTGGGTTACACTCGAGTGAGGTACAACAGCTGGGGCTGGACCAGGCCAAAGCAGCTTGGAACTCCATCTGAAGCTCCCACTTGAGTGGCAGGGGACTGAGCACGTCAGCATCACCACTGCCTTCCCAGGTGCATTAGCAGGTAGCTGGATGGGAAGTGGAACAGTTGGGACTTGAACCTGTACTTCTAAGAAATGCCTGACTCACAAGTGGTAGCTTAATGTAGTGTGCCACAAAGCCAGCATCATCCCTGTCTGTTTTGCAGGAGACAAGACAAAGTCAAGCATTTCTAATAACATGAATTTTTGTTCTTTACAGATTTCTTCAAAACATCTGTCACCAGTGGCTGCCTTTACTTTAGCACAGGTTTTGCATCAGGTGTATTGGTCTATTGGAAATTTTCTCATTATGTATTTTATTTGAAAGGCAGAGACAACTCTGCCATGAGCTGATTGACTATGCACATGCCCACACAGCCAAGGCTGGACCAGATTGAAGCTCAGAGCCTAGACTTCAATCCAGGCCTCCCACACGGGTGGCAGGAATCCAACTCCTTAAACCATCACCTGTTGCATCCAGTGTGTGCGTGAACAGGCTGCTGAATTGGAAACAGAGCAAGGGCTTAAATGCAGTTACTGCGATCTAGGGTGCAAGCTCCCCAAGGAGTGACTTAGTGACTGCACCAAATGTCACCCTCTGCTATCTAGTAGAAGGGACTTTAGAAACTATCTAAGCCAGTGGTTTTTCTCCCTGGTGTTTAATAACACAGACTTCTTCAGATGATGAAACTGAGGTGTAGAAACGGGAGCTCCTGGGCATTCACAACAGAAAGTCTAAGTGAGCAAGACTCTTTACAATTCTTTACTTTCCACATTTCTATTTGATCTTAACAACAACCCTATTGCTGCCCACTGGTCTGTTCTACTGCTTAAAAGGACAGAAAGAAGGGGCTAATTCAGAGATCAATAATTGCATAAATATATATTATTCTTATTTCAGACGCTAAAATCCTCTTGAAGACTCTTGTTACTTGGTCTTAGTAAGAGACTTTCTGGTTAGTGAACCTTTACATCTAAAATCCCATCTTCAGGTCAATGTTGTGGGTAAAACTGCAGCCTGTTGCACAAGCATCTCTTATGGGCAACAGTTCATCTCCCAGCAAGTTCAGTTCTAATCCAGCTGCCTGCTAATGAACTGGGGAAAACAGAAGATGGCCCAAGTGTTTGGACCTCTGGTACCTGCAGGGGAAACCGGGATGAAGCTCCTGGATCCAATTCTCATCCTAGCACAGCACACATTATTATTACTCAGTGAGAAAACCAGAAGATAGGAATTTCTCTCTCTTTCTCTTTGCCTCTGCCTCCATGTTTCTCTTTCTGTAGCACTTTGAAAATAAGACCTTACAAGCAAAAAATTTGCATGCTTATGTGAAGGCCTTGTATGCAGATTTTATCAAAGAGGTAGAAAAAAGGGACTGGTTTGCAATGGCCAGAAAATAGTAGGGCCAGGATCCACTGGTCTCCCAGATTGGATGCCTATCCCACTCATGAACACTTGTGCTTATGCCGAGAGTACCCAGCCTGGATCAGCTGCTTTGGTAGACGAAATTCTAATGGTGCATGACAGAGAACCCCTGTTGCTTAGCTGCAGCATTTACAAATAACATCAGAACTTCCTTGATTGTGGTTCATCAACAAGGAAGATGAGTCATTTAAGAGAATGACTTTGGACCTGCAATTAACTAGGCACAAAATTATCAAGAATGAAAGAATGAAGCCGTTGCTCCTACAGCCCCATGCTCCACAGCCCCATGCAGCAGCAGAAGTCCCCCTCTGCCGCCCCTGTGGCAGAGAAGGGAAATGTGTCTAGAATAGCTGTACCAAAAGCATAAAGGAGAGTACCAAGCACAATGGCTCAGTGGCTAAATCTTTATGGGCACTGGTTCATGTCCTGGCTGCTCTGCTGTATATTCAGCTCCCAGCTTGTGCCCTGGGAAAGCAGTAAAGAATAACATAAACCCTTGGGACCCTGTAGCTATGCAGGATATCTGGAAGAAGCTCCTGGTTTTGGATCAGCTCAGCTCCAGCCACTGCAGCCACTTGGGAAGTGAACTGGCAGGTGGAAAGTCTGTCTTTCCTTCCGTCTATAAATCTGCATTTACAATAAAAAATATTTTTTTCTAAAAAAAAAGAAGGGGGAGATAAAGGAGAGATCTGTATGATAGGTGATAAAATAAAAAAGGTTCACAAAGTAGATAAGAAACTGTGAATGCAGCAAATGACTCTGGGAACACCCCTGGCCACGTGTAGACCAGAGGCAGAGCCTCTGTTTTGATGGGAAACAGAGGCCTGTGCCTGTGGGAGCTTCAGGACCAAGTTATCCCCATCCTGCCAAACGAACTGTTTCATAATAGGTAAAAACTTACTCCAGTTGCCTTGAAGAGGAAAAGAAATGCAGTGACTAATGAAGTTTTAACAAGCATGGCTTTTTGTGGAAAGGACCTTCACATGCATTCTAATTTAGCCCATTTTTGATCATATGGCAATTGAGTCACTTGCCAATGACATCTGCTTGATTCTTGGAAGCAATCAGCAGCTCTCCCATGATAATAATAGTAATAAAAATAATAAGAATAGCAGCAATAATTGTTAGTATAAATATTACATTAAAATTACTGTTATCACTTTGAATACTGCTAACACAGTATTAGTTTGCAGCATTCATCACTCCTCATTATTGCATTTGCTTTTCTCAAGATTCATAGAAGAGAGGCAGGAATGGAAGACAACTGCATCCGTTTTACAGAGGAAAGTGAAGTCCTAAACTGAGAAGGAGATTGTCTAACCTGCACGGTCAGTTGGTGGCAAAGCACCCAGGATTTGGAATTGCAAGAGAGGAGGGAAGTGCCATAGTTTGAACTTGCTCAATCCCAGTGAAGAAAAATGCTGGATTTCTTGTAGGAGAGATATTTCCTGTTGAGTCTGCCGGACCCTGACACTGATAGGCTACCCTGTTGAATGGAGAGATTCGGCTGTGTCTGGGGAGCATGACTGATAGAGTATACTCTAAAAGGGAATCCTGTCCCCAGCTCTTGAGTTTAGGGGAGACAGCATTCACAGCTCCCTTGGTCTTGACTGTGTGATAGAGGCCACAGAGTTGATAAAGGACAGGATCCAGTGATATGCACGCATTCCTAGCACTGCTCTTAAGGTCATGCTTTCATCTTGCTATGCCTACACTCCCTTTTCAAATGTGAGTTCGTGATATCCAAGACTATATTTTATCTTTATTTCCTTTTATGTTAATTGCATCACTGGACATAGTAGTGCTTGAATTAATACACAGGTAAAAGAACAACAATTATGTTAATATATGACTTCAGGACATAGTGGGTACAACTTTCAGCTGAAATAACCTGTTTCTTCACACCAACAATGTTGGAATCTGAGTGACAAGAAGATAAATAATAGTATAAGTCCAAGGCATCAGTATGAGGGGCTATTTAATACATTTTTTCACCACTGCTGAGGCTTACATGGAGCCTAGCAGTTTACTAATCTGATGAAAACCAACCATGTGAAATGATTTTCATGCATCTGCTCCAGCCCATCTGAATATAAATGTAGGACAGCTTAAGGCTACCTCTGGGACATCACCCAATAGAACTTTTGATGTATATTATTTGTCCTAAAGAAGACATTGGTTTCAAATTCAAAGTGATATTACATGTATACCAATGCAGAGCCTGTATTGGACTCCTCAGGAAAAAGAAAATTGGACTGGTCAATTCTTTTGAAGAGTTAGTACTATTAAGATCATGAAAATACTAGTTAAAAAAATAGATAAGTAAATGTTGAGTGTATTAGTTTCTTATCGCAGCTTTGACCACTTATCACAAGCTTAATGTCTTAAAACAGAGCACAGCATTCTGGAGAGCACAGCTGTAAACTAAGCTGTTCGTAGGGCTGCATTTTTTTCTAGAGGTTTGAAAGGTTCTCCTTACATTTTCCAGATTCTAGAGGTCCCCCACATACTCTGACTTGGGGCTCCTTCCTCTGTCTCCCAAACCAGCACGGTAGTTCTCTCCAACTTCCTGCCTCCTCACCCACTGCTATTTGACCCCCACAGACACTAGCAATTGTATTGGGTCCACCTGGATCAAGCAAAGCAATCCACTCATCTCAAGTTCCTTACCTAATTACACCTAAACAGATTCTTCTGCCACTGCTAGTGGCACAGGTTCTGGTAATAAGGCTGTAGGCTGGTCTGGTAGTGAGGCTGCAGGCAGCATTGGATGTACCTCTGTTTCACATAAAGGAAAAATTTAAAGCTTTGAGGGTAAAAAGACAACCAGAGTGAGTTCCCACAAAGAAGCTTGGATATCTTGGAATGGTATCAACAAGTCATCATTTCTATGATTTTGAAAGGTAGGTAAGTATTTCATGGACAAAAAGCTGAAAGAAGTGCAAATAACCTAAGGTAAATGGCATCGAAGTGTGAATGGGAGGTGCTGGGACAAGAGGTGAGTGACACTGCCTGGGCCACACTAAGAAGGTCATGCAAAAGCATTTCTGCAGAGAGAACTCAAATGCTGGACAATATTCCATTCTTCTGAAAACTTGTCATAGCAAGAGTGTAGAAGATCTACAAAGAGCAGGCCAAGAACAAAATGTAGTTGCTACAGTAGCCAGACCAGTAGTTGATGCCCCAATGCATGGGTATATGTCTGAAAAGAAGGAAAGATTTTTGACTCTGAGATACATATTTGTGAGCAACATGAAAGAACCAAAAGAACCATAAATGTAAGGATAACAACTTATATTAAAACTTTTGTATCGAGGTTTAATTAGATGAATGATTACCAAAATGTGTGTGAAGCAGATTATGTTAAGGAGTCTTGAGTTCAGCTGCCTGTGTGGCATCCATGTGCAAATGCACTAGGTAAGTGCAGCTTCAGAGCTTAAAGGAATAACCTTCAGCTGGACCTAAATTCAGAGTTCAAGACCTCTCGCATCCAGTTGCCACAGATTTCCTGGTGTAAGCACCAGGGTTGACATAAATTATGCTTTTTAATGTTTATTTATTTTCATCTACTTAAAATGGTCAGGGAGAAAGACAAGGAGGGAGGGAGGGAGGAGAGAGAGAGAAAGAAAAGAAAGAGAGATCTATTTCATCTGCTGGTTCACTCCCCATATACCTGTCACAGCTGTGGTTGCTGGCTCAGGCTGAAACCTAAAGTTAGCAACACTTTATCCTGGTCTCCTGCTGCACCCTGGGATGCATGGTCAGAAGCAGAGAAGCAAGGACTTGATATTAAATTTAGTCTTTGCTAAAAGACTGAGAAGTGATTGGAGCCAGGACTTGAACCGGCACTGCCATGTGGGATGCAGGTATCACACAGGTGGCAGTGTAACGTTTTTAAAATTCAGCTACTGAGAGCTATCGTCAAATGACAGAAATTCAAGTTTTTAAGTTAGAAACATTGCAAGAGGACGTACAGTTGCCTCCAACCGGACTTACAACTGCCTGCAGCCTGGACAGGCATTGCCTCAGATGGGTTGACGAAGCTGTCTGGGTACAATCCTCCAAGAAGCAAAAGCAGCACCTCTGTTTACCTGTGATGGAAGACAGCCTTGTGGGACTCAGACTTGGAATCAGAGAAGAGAACAGAGAGTAAGAACGCAGCGTCCCATGGTAGTTAAAGTCTCCATATGTGTGTTCAATCAAAAACTGTCTTAGCTTCCTACCCTCATTACTATTGCCTCTCTGCTGAGATCACTTTCTTCACATCAAGGATCAGCTCTTGTCATCTTGTCTGGGAAAGCGACCATGATTCACCTCCAAGGTAATACGCTCTCTACTATTATATATATTTTTTATGATGCTTTGACTGTAACACCTATAGCTTTGCATTATAATCATCTGTATATTTAAAGCTCATATCAAAGTTTAATTTTTTTTAAAGATTTATTTATTTATATTGGAAAGTCAGATATATACAGAGAGAAGGAGAGACAGAAAGAAAGATCTGTCCTCTGGTTCACTCCTTGAGTTGCCACAATTGCTAGAGCTGAGTCAATCCAAAGCCAGGAGTCGGGAGCTGCTTCTGGGTCTCCCATGTGGGTGCAGGATTCCAAGGCTTTGGGCTATCCTTGACTGCTTTCCCAGGCCACAAACAAGGAGCTGGATGGGAAGCGGGGCTGCCAGGACACGAACAGGTGCCCATATGGGATCCTGGCATATGTAAGGCAAGGTTTTAGTGACTAGGCTACCAGCCTGAGCCAAAACTTCAAAGTTTTTAAGAGCATAGATTATGATTTGCTTTTTTGAGTTCAGCAGCACCTTAACATAAAGGTCTTTTACAATGCTCCATAAATTCAGGATATTTAAAAATGGTCATTTGTGCACTTACTGCCTTCTCTCTTTCTACCCTGTAGTAGACATTGGGTGACCTTCTTGCAAGTGGTGATAAGCTCTTGCTGAACTCTTAATGTCTTAAATGGATATCTTTCACATGACTAAAACTTGATTATGATTAAAATCAGCTGTATAGATTAAAGCCATCTGTAAATGCAGCAGAGAGGTTTAGAATAATGAAGCTTGGCTATGGTTATGTGAAGGAAATATCCCATGGAAGCTAAAGGATGGTCCTGCTTTAGCTTCCGGGTAAGAGACGAGAAATCCTCTTTGAGCCTGGAGAGGGCTTGGGCTAGAAGCAGACAAGGCTTGTTTACATGGGTAGACATGTGGACTCAGGGTTTGGGAGGAAACCCTAGGTTGGGTGGGAACGGCATAGTGTCCAGTCCTACATGCTAGGCCTAAGTTGATTTCTGATTAGCTGTGGGACCACCTTTTTCCACGAGTACCACCTCTTTTACACAAGTCTCAACATACATGTCACCTACTCTGAGGGGTTGTTAACAGCCACCCAGCTGTAATAGCATACTTCCTCATCATCCTGTATTGAATCTGTTGTGGCATCAGTAGAGTGTATGAAATTGCCTGTATGCTTATTTTGGTTCTGCCTTCCTGCTTTCCCTGGGATATAACTGGATTGTAACTGGGAACTCTATGTGGCTGCTTCCTGCCAGTGCTCTTACACTTTGTGTTGAGTATTTGGTGAGATTGAGCAGTTAAAAAAGAAGATGATAGCTGAGAATTTCTGTCTCTCATTCAATACTCAGTTTGCTTCTGATACCCTTGGAAAGTGGGAAATGCAGCAATATCTTAGTTCCTTTTGTTGCCAGGGTGGCCTGCTCTTTTGAACATTGTGGCCTAATCAGATCCCATTATCCTTTAAAGCTAATATGTATAACACCCATTATTTCATCAAAGGCTAACTGACAGTAAATGTTATAGCTTAGTCCTACAATCACCTATGGAAGCAGGTATTCTTATCCTTATTTTATAGATGAGAAACTTGAAACCAAGAGGGACAAAGCAACTTTCCCAGAGTCCTATAGGTTAGACTTGGCGAAGGCACTGTTCAAGTCCCAGGTCTCGTGGTCCTAAGTCTTGTGCTTTCCCACTCTGCTATGGCTTAGTCAGGAGTCAAGTGAATCTACAGGAAATCATGTTGGTAAGGCAAATGCTCTGCTCTGCAGTTGCTGAATCTTCCATGCAGGCATAAGCAGACAGACTTACTGGGTCATTTACTTCTTTTCCCTGCCAATGTAAGATCAGTCCAACTGTGTTGAAACACTAGACAGACTAGAAAGGCTAAGGAATATTCTCTTAAAGGAAAGATCATTATGGTATCAGGCAGAGGGTATCTAGAAGGGCATTTTTTTTTCTCCAAAGAAAACTGAGGCCCAGGAAAAGGAGTAATTTCTAAGTTCTCCTGAATGTAGGTCATGAAGTCAAACTTAGCATCACGTGAACACACAGGCATAATCTACACTCATTTTTCTGCTGTTGAAAGGCATGAGCCAAGTTTACATTCCTAACAACATGGTTGGTGAAGTCTGAAAAGATGACTAGTCAGGCAGAAGAGCCCTTTTCCTCGGGGAGCAGATAAGAATGTAATCCTGGGTCCCTCAAAGCAAATCCCGCAGCAGATCTGCTCCCAGGAGCCTAAGCAACAGAAGCTGCCGTCCCTTGAGGCTGAACGTGACAGCCTGAGGGTGTCTGCCCTTCACCCTGAGACACTTGCTGAGCAGGTGAGGACATCCTGGTTCTGTGATTCTGCACACTCAGGGAGAGTATGATGAGTACCCAGAGGTAAACTTGACAGACATCCCCCGGGGAGCATCTAGCCCCAGACCTAAGCCACATCCTGAGACACACTGTTCAGGACATCTTCTCTGGCCTTGCAGGAGAAAAAATGAACTCACATCCACCTTTTTCTCATCTGTAGAATATGATGGAAGTGCCAGGGGACTCGAAAGTGATTTTATCTGTGACAGACACTAACACTTGGAACACTACTATTTTGTCTTTCTGTCCAAAGACCAATTAATCAACAAGCAAGGCAATAATATTTTTTCAGTGTTTTGGCATTAAATGATATTTTCTTCATCAGGGCTTAAGTCATTATAGACACTCAGCTTTTTATAGGCTAGTAAGCATTTTCATGGTCATTCTGTTGCTTCATCCTGTTAAAGTGCTCTATGAGCAAAGTAAGCTGTACTCGTTGATTTATACACAGGCTAATGATCAAGGCTTTACTCTGCTAGGTGCCAGGAACAGCATAAGAAATTGGGTGCAACACATCTCAGGAAAACATCAGAGTTGGTGTAACAGTGCCGTTATTGAGGTAGAGGGCTGGAGCCTAAACCTGGCTTCACCCCATGCCCGGAGTCTCTTCCCTTGCCTGTTCGGGGCTCCATGCCCATCTCTGTACAGACATTCAAACGGAAGATCACTCCTCTTCTGCTGCTCTCTCCTGCTTCCTTTCTTCCCCTGATTTACATATTGTTAAATGATGAAATTATACAGTACATAATTCCCCTCAGTAACTCTGCTGCTTTAAAAGAAAATGGGAATGGAGTAATTAGGCAGAAAGGATCCTCAATTAGGCAGTGGGTTCTGTTTCTAAAACAGCAAGTGGGGAAGAGAATTTTTTTTTAACTGTCTCTTGAATATATTGCCACTAAGTGATTGCTGTCTTTGAGAGCAGAGCTCAGAACTGGAACCCTTTGAGTGGGCCTTGGAGTTGTATTTTGTGTGAGTTTCCCGTCTCATTCAAAATTTTGGGATTCCAAACATGGCATCCCAAAGTGGTGACTTGGTGCACTGAATATGTAGAACCATAGGGGATTGAAAGGGCTTCAAAAGTGAGGACTCTTTGGCTTTCCCATCTGCCTGTCTTCCACTTCTCCCCTCAAAGAAATTCATACAAACCATAGTTTCTCTCACTGCAGGTCATAGAACCTAGAAACCTTCACCCCCAAAGCAAGCCATAAAACCCCAATAAGGGGGATCAAGTATTTGGATTAGTAGTTAAGATGTCTTTAAGACACCTGCATCCCACATCAGAGTACCTGGATTCCTCTGGCTCTGATCCTACTCCCTGCTGATGCAGACACTAGGAGGCAGCAGTGATGGCTCAAGTGATTTTGCATTCCAACCTCACAGGTTCATCTGAGGAGCCAATCAGCAGATAGAAACTGGGGAGTTCTCCTTTTCTGTCTTCCTCAAAAACAAACAACAAAGCCTAAACGATCACTGATATTTCTTTCTTCTTTCTTGAAAACCCTCATGTGACACGTGTCCAATTCTATATCCAAAGGAAAGAAATGTCATACAGAGAAGTCAGACAAATCTGAGCACACAGTCCTTGCTGCTCTTCTTCTCAGTCTATTAGCGTTCCATCTTACTCTTTTGCCCATCCACGTTGCTGCACTCCTGCCATTCTTCATTGAACCTAAGAATAAAAGTAGGATTTCTGTGCCCTGGACCAATGGCCAGGATCCCGTATGGGTACCCGTTCATCTTCTGGCTGCTCCACTTCCAATTCAGCTCCCTGCTTTGGCCTGGGAAAGCAGTAGAGCAGAGCCCTTGGGGCCCATGTGGGAGACCCAGAAGAAGCTCTGGCTTCAGATCAGCTCAGCTCTGCCCATTGTGACCACTTAGGGAGTAAACCAGTGGGACAGAAGATCTTTCTTTCTCCTTTTTGCATATCTGCCTTTCCAAATAAAATGAATAAATCTTTTAAAAAATAGGATTGCTGGACCTTCATTTCTGAAAGATGTTGTGAGAAATAACATTTTGGTTAAATATAGTTACACTTTTCTCTTGTTGATAATCCTTTGAATAATCCTTTGAATAAGATTGTTGGCCTGATCTTTATGATGGATGAGTAAAAGTTGAAGTTGTGCTACCCCTAGTAAGACCTTCTGATTTCCAAGTTCATCTCACATTTTAGGATCTCTGGCCCAAGATGGGTAGTCAAGACCAACATTTTAATATTGGAGATCTTCTCCAGTTTTGTTTGTTATAAGATAGGAAATGTAACAAGGAAAGTATGGATGTTTGAGTGCTGTCTACTTCAGAATCCAATGAACCCCATACTTTGCCTCTTTTAGAAATTACTTTTGATTGTAAAGAATAACAAATTCCAAACTGCAATCTTCTGAATATGAGTGACTTACCTTTTCTTATCCTTTTTTATCCTGGCTGCAGTTACTTTTTCTGTGTGTAGGGTGCTGGGAGGATGAGTAGGATTCTTTCTGAAAAAGCTGCTCTTCTGGTTGGAAAAGGATTCAATAAGCATTTTGGTTATTATGCAAGGACAGAACCCAGGTTAAATTTGGCAGGGTGAATTAAGCCAACGAAGATATAAATTCTTTTGCATGATAACATAGTGTTCCTTAGAAATTTCTAACTATTGCATATGAAGAGATTTCAAGTTTACCTTGAAGGTTGAAAGGATAAGTGCTTTGAGGATGAAACTAGAATAAGGAACTCTGTTTAGGCCAAGTAGAGTACCAGAAAAGAGGCCTCCCACAGGGTGTAAAAGCTATGTCAGTGATGGCAGATATCCTAGTCTATTAGGCAAGCCCTCGTATTGGAGGAACAGAAAGGAGCTCATGGGCAGGAATGATGTGCTGATTCCGTGATCCTAATGAAGAGTGGAAAGATGACAACATTCTTCAGAGCTGATGACAAGCCAAAGGTGCCTGGAGAGAGGGTGAAGCAGTGTCAGTTTGCGAGTAGAAGAGGTAATGCTTTCCTAAAGACTCCAACATACACTATGCAGGGCAGGGAGTTTGATATTTGAGTTATATATAATGATGCAGGTGACACCTTAGAAGGCTCAAAAGATAGGGTCAGGTTGCCACATGAAGATTTCCTGGCTCTGGTTCAATCTTAATTAAAGTTCACAGAGACATACAGATACTACATGCAGGGGACTTGCCAGGCTCCAATGTGATGGGAGGTAACCGAAAGTGATCAAAAGTGTTGGGGCTTTCCAGGCCTACCCTGAATTCCTGACCTGCCTCCACCAAGTCAGGTGATCTTACAGATTTTCACTTCTGAGCTTTAATGGACTAATGAACATTGACTAATCCCAGCTCCTTCCAGGATAATGGAAAGCAAAGGTTTCAATTGGCTAACACACTGTAGGAAGCAGCTGGAAGGGCATTTCCTTCCACAAGATGAAATGCTTACAGTATTCCAAATAGAAGATTTTCCATGGATAAAGGGGCAGATTTGTTGAAGTAACATCTGTGAGGCATCAGAGGGACTAACCAGAACCAGTGGGTAGAAATTACAACTCAGTTGCAGCTCAATCACAACATATAGATATTTTAATAGAGTTGTTCAACCGTGGAACTCAAAAAGCAGTGAGCTTCTTGTCACTGAAGATAATGTAATGGCTCAACAATTATCTAGAAGGAACACTTCAGGGCCTGACATAATACCCTAGTGACTAAGGCCCTCACCTTGCATGCACTAGGATCCCATATGGGCACCGATTTGTGTGCTGGCTGTTCCATTTCCCTTGCAATTCCTTGCTTGTGACTGGAGAGCAGTGTAGGGAGGATGGTCCAGGGCTTGGGATCCTGCACCCACACAGGAAATCCAGAAGAAGCTCCTGGCTCCTGGCTTTAGGTTGACTCAGCTCTGTCCATTGCAGCCACTTGGAGAGGGAACCAGCAAGTGGAAATTTTTTCTCTCTGTTTCTCCTTCTCTCTGTATGACTGCTCTTTCAATAAAAATAAACATGTATTTAAAATACTGAGCACTTCAGAGGGGATTCTAGCCTTCCAATAAAAGGTTAATTCCTTAGGTCTTTCTCAGATTTGAGGTTCTGTAGTTCTGCACATGATCCCTTTACCTTTGAGGCAAGACGGTGAGACCAAAAGCAAGAGGGAGAGACTTCATTTGCTAAGGCTTTGCTCTGTCCCAGACAGAATCAGCCCAGGTGTTGTGACATTTAAGATCCTCTCTTCCCTGCCTTCACCATTATTGCTATCTGTTGTATTAACACACTTCATATTTCACTCTGTCAGAATCACAGGTGAAGTTCAGATTGAACTTCATCTCTGCTAGGTCTTCTCATACAAAATAAAATCAGAAATGCTCCCAGATCTATTCACAATAGGGATCAGATTTGCCAGAACTTTGTTTGCTCTGGGAAGATATTTCCTGGCTATGGTACCCTAGAAAAGTCACTATTCATTCTCCCAAAGCCTCAGGATTGGAGATTGGCTATGCCTTTGCCATAGTGGCTAGTGAATTCTGCCGAATGTCTTTAATGAGTAAGCACCATAAAGTTAAGTGGATTTGGTGCCAGATTTTGAAATAGAAAGCTTAACCAAGCCTTTGAGGTTGACACATCTTAATGTGTGCAGGGAATGCAAAGATTTCCTAAGAGTTTCTTGGCAAGATTTAGTTACTCTGAAATCATTCTAAGCACAGGATGCAAAAACCAGTGACAAGAATTCATATGGGTACTTACAGCCATTACTTCATAATTCTGTGAAACTGTATAACAAACCCATTTTGTAATTGATCACATGATTTCAAGAAGAAATGTTAGATTCTACATGTGAAGAACCAAGGGTGTCAGAGATTATCTCTGGTTTATACACATGCACACACACGCGCGTGCACAGACACACACAAGATTTAGAGTAATTTCCTTTATGAGGTCTTGGATGGAGCCAGGTCTTTGTACAACCACAGGTAATTGTAGCTCCCTTCTGGGGCATATGAACGGCAGACATTTGTATTTGGAGAACTAAAGACAACCAGTAGGAAAGTGATTCATTTGGAGTCATGTGGTGGCAGGACCAGAATGGAACCATTTTCCCACTCAACTTAAAGGACCTGCAAAAATTAATATGAGGGACAGCCCCACACTCAGGCTTTCTGGAAGCACTGTGCTCCCCAACTGCAAGAACGCATCTCACACTTCATAGTTCTGGGCTCTGGCTCTCCAACTTCTGCTTTAGTAGAAAGCTCAAGGTTCTGGTATAAATGGAAGGAGCAGGCAAATTAGAGGGAAATGGGTACAGACCTCTGAGAATGAACAGCCCTGCTCCTCACTCCTGG
This sequence comes from Ochotona curzoniae, assembly GCF_017591425.1. NCBI lineage: Eukaryota > Metazoa > Chordata > Mammalia > Lagomorpha > Ochotonidae > Ochotona > Ochotona curzoniae. The sequence continues at coordinate 168,373 of NW_024466927.1, forward strand.
TTCATTTTCTGCGGACCTTTATTGGGGAGCACCATTCTGACTCCTCTTTGAGATCTTCCTTCTGAGAAAGTTCCTTGGCCATCACTGCAAATAATTCCATGCTGACCTACCTCCATAGTCCTTGGAGACCATTTCAAACAGATCACTGTTCTAGGGATAGTGTAAGTTAGCTTCAGATCAATACCCCCAGAGATGACCCAATATATATGAATAACAGAAATGAAAAGCTAAATTCTTCTAGGCAAGCAACTGAACAACTGAAGTATAAAATAAAGAGCAAATTTTTAGGCTCTTGAGTCAAGTGTCTTAAGAAGTCTAAGAACCCTAGGTCTTTCAGGGACATGGAGCAGGTATGGGACGATTGTCTTCTTCCAAGTATAAATAATAACCACTCGCGTCCGTTGCCATCCCTCAGATGCTCAGTCCAAAGCGTGGTGAGGCAGCCTTAGTTCTAGCTGTCATCACACTTCTCAGAGCTGAGTCTTCAGCCTCCTCTTACTCTCATTTGTAGAGATGCTTAGTGGTTCCTGGGCACACTAGCTGCCATCAGCCCACAGTGCAATGTAAGTGCCTGTCAAATCTTGCTTTGAGTTTTTTTTTTCTTTAAGAACATAATGCAGAAGCTGCTGATAAAAAAAGAACAGACAATACATCATTTCCTATGTCCATCTCAAGGAGGAAGATAATATGTCAAGGAAGCATGTTTTACAGCCACACAGTTTCCAAGTGGCCTCTGACCTACTGCTACTGTAAATCTAATGACTGTCCAGCCATCAGCCAACCAGAAGCATTTCTCTCTGATACCCCTCTAGAAAGAAGAGAAAATACATCACAGGACAGGGACTGCCTAAGGCCCCTGCCCTCTGCTGTCTGCATGAGCAAGGCAACTGTGGTCTCTTCAATTAAGAATTGGAATGGCATGTGGAAGAAAAGGGCATGTGTGCATGTGTGCACGGGTGTAGATGTGCAAGCCACTTGCAGTACTATCTTTGTAATGATCCTTTCTTTTCAATGCCTCTATTGCAGTAAACTGTTGCTTAGGATTCAATTGTTTCATTGCAGTCAGAAAACAACTTCAAATTCAAAGGCTGTGTAAATTTGAAGTTGAATTTCTATCTTGTCTCTAGCCAGGAACAAGCTAAGTGACCTCAGACAATCCTTTTAACACCTCTAAGTCTCCCTTTTATGTAGAGTTGATAAATGTATATTTATCAGCAGATACACGCGGGGCAATCACTGTGTACCGGACTCCTTGCTCAGTGCCTTGAATGTGGAGGAGAGGCTAAGGGAAGAACATAAGCAAAGCTATCTTTCTATCAAGTTCTTAATGTACTACTATACTCTGAAGTTTCCTTTTTATGTGATTCCATTTTCTCAATTCCCTGCCTTGCTCACATCCCCAGTTTCATTTATCACTTCAAAAACAAGCACATGCTTACACTCAGACCCCCTGTCTCCCTCATATGCCACGTTCCATATTTTGCTTTGCTGAACTATGGAGTACATGTGATGTTTAGCATCTCTGCAGTATTTCTACTGACATTCACAAAGAGCCGTTTCTCTCACCCTCATAGGATATTTTTATCCTGTAATTAATGCTGTCTCACCCACTTACTGGAAACTTCCATATGAGCAAGACTCATGCCTATTTTTCTTCAATATTCTATCTGCAAAACCCAATACGTTGCCTGATGTTGAGCAGGCCCCTCACTGTTGAACAAATGAATTGATGAGTATTTGGTTTCTACTCTGCTCCACTCCAATATAGTCTTCTTAGGATTTACTTAGCCAATTACCTTGTTTTATAGATGGGAAACAGTTCCCAAGGGAAAGAAATTTACTTAGGATCACAGCCTACGTTAGAAGCTGAGCCAGAAGTGAACGCCAGGTTTCCTGACTCCAGGGAAAGAACCCAGGATTCTTTGCCTGCTGCTTTTATTTTCCTTTTGGAGGGTGATTGAAATATAACTGAAATGCCTTAGGCATTACCAGTCTGTGACTACCTTCCCCAAATTAAGGGCTTCTTTCACTCTTTCTCTCTTTAACTGAATTTTTTAAAAAGATTTATTTTTTATTGCAAAGTCAGATATATACAGAGAGGAGGAGGAGAGACAGAAAGATCTCCTGTCCAATGATTCACTCCCCAAGTGACCACAACGGTCGGTGCTATGCCAATCCAAAGCCAGGAGCCCAGAACCTCTTCTGGGTCTCCCATGTGGGTGCAGGGTTCCAAGGCTTTGGGTCGTCCTTGACTGCTTTCCCAGGCCACAAGCAGGGAGCTGGATGGGAAGCAGGACTGCCAGAATTAGAACCAGCACCCATATGGGATCCTGGCATGTTGAAGGCAAGGACCTCAACTGCTAGGCCATGGCACCAGGCCCAGTTTAACTAAAATTTTGATAATGCAACCTCATGCTTGTGCGGTTTCCAAAAACTAACTTCCCTTAAGATGTCTCATCTACAGTTAGGAGTCCCTAGGAGGAGATTCACATGCACAGGGAAAGCTGAGTTTTGGCAAAATCCACACCTTGTCAGCCTTGTTCTCTTGGCTCTGCATCTTCTTCAATGTTTCCTGTATACAGGATGTAACATTGTTAGGATAGAAGGATCATAATGAAGCCGTCCCTCCCAGAGATAGGTCCTTCCAATGGAGGTGAGGCCACCCAGATTCTGGTCTCCTGAATGGGATCAGGTGACTTTATAAACAGGCCTGATGGAGGGAGCTCCTGAGCCTTGTATCCTTCAGGCTTCCACTGTAGGAGCACTCAGTGTTCCCTTCTGATGGACAATGCGATACTTAGCTTTAAGGATTTGTTTATTTGAAAGGCAGAGTGACAGGGAGATATTTTATTCACTGGTCTTTTCTCCCATTGAAAGGCTGGTTGGTAACCAGGAGCTAGGAACATTGTCCAGCAGTAATGTGAAGGAAGAATTTAAGGTGCCATTTTTATAGCAGAGGGAAGTTTTCACCACATGCCAGCATCTTTGATCTCACACCTGCAGGTCTCCAGAGCTATGAGAAATTAAATTCTATTCTTTACAAATTGCACAGGCAGTGGAATTCTTAGCCCAAAATGGATTAACATACTAGAGGACAGAAGTGAATCAGTAGATTGTGAAAAGAATATTCACCTTCTCTAACATGGCTGGGCATCATCCGGTCTTCTGGGAAGGGACAAGAAGGCAGAGGACGGGAGAACTCATTCTCTGTTTTTTCAGCTCAGATGTCTATCTTCTCCTGGCTTCGGATGTCACAGCTTCTGATCCTTGAGCTGTCAGACTTGGACTAAATCATTCTGCTGGATTTCCTGAGTCTCTAACAGGCAGGCGGTATCTGGTGGGACTTCTTGGGCTACATAATACTGCGAGCTCATTTCCATTACACCTTCTCTACCACCACACCCCGTCACATGTATAGGAGATGCTCAAAAAGTACATGGACTATCACGTTTATCTTTTAATTCCATTTTCTCCTAGTGTTTATGAAGCTTCTGTGTTTATGTATACTCATATACATATGTATAAATGTAGAATATTTTTTGCATATATATACACCAAAAGGACATGTGTGTCTGTGTATATACATATACACATATGTGTGTGTGTATTCTATTGATTCTGTTTCCCAGGAGAATGATGACTAATTTACTTGGCTAAAAGCCATTTGCCTTGCTGAAGGATGACACAGTAGAAATAAATACTGCTTGGCCCCTAATAACAAGTTCCTGGTGGGGACATAGAGCTTCTCCATTCTTTCCTCCATCCCTTCATGTTGCTATTCATTTTTTGGAATTTTGACTAGACCAGAGTTCCCAACAGACACATTGCCTTAGTCTCAAGATGCAAAGATTCAGCTATATTATAGGAAAATAGGAAACAAACAAACAAAATACCCTAGACTCTCTATGATACATGCTGTGTCTATGCTGGCCGTTGCAATATCTGGAAAGGAGATCACATCCAGATATCAGAAGAGTCCAAGTCAGCTCCAGAAAGATCTGATCTAGAAAGGGAAATGCCAAAGCAGGAAACTGGATAAAATGCAGACAAAAGGGTCCAGGAAATTAAATGAGGAAACAGATGGATAAACAGGACCAGACATTAGGTAGCACACCAAGCAATGTGTATTTGGGTGAAATAGCGCCCATCCAACCAAAAAGAAACTCTGTACATGAGAATCAGAGCATGGACAGCACAGGTGGGTTCCTGGGGAAAACTGGAATAACAGAGCCAGCAAACCAGAAGCAGAGCTTGGGTCTTGCCTGCTGGGCCTTGAGGCCCCTTTGTTAACTGGCATTTGAGATGGCACTGATTTTACAGTGTACCCATTTTTTGAAGTTTTTTTTTCCCCTAAGTGATGTAACTGAGATCATCTCAAAGCAGACTTGGGGCTACACCTAGTCCCCTGGACAGCAGTTCTTCTTGTTGTCTGAGGATGTCCAATTCTGTAGATGAAGAAGACAAGGCAAGGAGAGGGGTCCTGGGATTGCGGATGTCATGTAGAAGTGGAAAACCAAGCCGACATTTGGTGTGTTGTAGCGTTCCCAGCTCTGGTTTAACACGAGGGATGTGTTTCACTCACAAACTGGCACTGAGAGCTCATTTACATTTAAATAAGAGGCTTGTTAATGCCAGCAGGAGGACGCTGTCAATGCCAAGCCTGGCTCAGGATTCCTGCCAAGAAGTTTCTAAGAGCATCGCTCTAGGAAACTCCCCCAGAAGAGAAGCAAGCATGCCTTCTCATTAAGACAACTCCACCACAGTGACATTTGCCTCAAAGCAGCAGGCCTTCGGCAGGTTTGGATGCAAGTTGTTGGGTCTTAGGAAGTTCACTGTTGCCATGACAGTTGATAAGTTTGGCTTGGCCACACATATACTGTGGGCACCTGACGCGTGTGAGGTATCTTGGTCAGGAAAATGGCTAATGTCTGCCTTCTGGCTTCTTCCCATCACTTTGGGAGGACTGGGTGTTATAACATAGAAAAAGAACTTTCCACTGGAAAGTTCTTCCTGACATTAACAGGAAATGTTTGTCTCTAGCACAGGTCATGTAACAGAAGCCTAGAGTACAAGGCAGGGAACATGGGTGAGTCAAGTGGGCTGTTTAGGACTTTCAGAAGTGCCAAACCCAAAGGGACAAGTTCTATGCAGCAAAACTTGTCTTGGGCTTTATACACATGGTTCTTATCTATGTGGCTTAAAGATTAATAGGGAAATCAGATAATTAGAGAACTACAAAACAGTTTATAGTGATATGAGCGATGTAAGAAGTACTATAGAAGCACATGTGAAAGATAAGCACATGTAACTCAGAAGTTAAGGGTCAGTGAAGATTGACAGTAAATTCAGGATGAAAGATAAGAAAGAGTAATCTAGGGAAAAATGTGTGTGGAGAGTAAAAGAGAAACTGCAGAGGCTCTGGGACATGAGAAAGCAAAACTCATTTGAGAATTTAAGGAAATTTTGATGGTAACAACTTAAAATTCAGGGAAGGGCTGGAGAAGTAAGCAGGGAGTAGAGTGTGAAGAGCTTTTTAAAGGCACTGAAGGACTTTGGATTTTAACTGAACAGCAATGAGGTTAAGAGGAGGAAATACAAGACCACCATGACTGATGTTGGCTGAGCCTTCTAGGGTTACATTCTTCACTTAAAAAAATTATTTTTTCACCAGAAAGGCATATAGTGCAGAAAAAAGACCCAGAAAGATCCTTTTGCTGGTTCACTCCCCAAATGGCCGCAACAGATAAGCTGAACCCATTTGAAGTCAAGAGCTTTTTCTAAGAGCTTCCTATGTGGATGTAGGGTCCGGAGGCTTGCATCTTGGAACCAGAGCAGCAGGACCAGAGCTCACGTCCGTAAAGGCTACTTACAGGCACGGGATTATCTAGTTAAACTATTGTATCAGTCCCACATAGCCCCCTCTGGCAGAAGCAGCAGCAAGCAGTGAAAGGAGGTCACAGATCTAAGTGTCAGGAAGCATCATATTCCAACTCCACCACTCTGGGAATATGGGCAAGTGTCATTTCCCTCACTGGTGAAATGGGAAGAACATTCACTAATATGGATGAAATAACAGGGAAAAGGAAACTTTCACACTCTGTTGATTGTGTGGTGAAACAGCAAACCATTGCTGAAATTTCAGCACTGTCTATCAGTAGTCTGGAGATATATTCCCATGGACCCAAAAAATTCATTTCTGAAACTTGTCCTAAAGAAAAACTTATGGATGTATAAAATAATAAGCTACAATGATGTTCAGCAATGTTGTTTATAAAAGCCAAATAAAATATAATTTAAGTGTCTGCTGACTACATATTGCTTTCTAGTCCTTTATCCTGCTGAGGTCATTGCAACTGGCAATATTTCAATAGGATTGGCTCAACCACTTACCCCTTTATACAGTGTAAATCTTGTGACTCAAATTCTAGTATCCCCGATGGTTCCTGTTCTCCCACTTGACTGTCAAGTCTGTGTAACTCACTTTCTCTACTCTGTTGGCCCCTGATGTCGCTTTTCCTTTATGTGCCACCCTGTGTAATATAATCCACCACAAATATCCTGCTTTCCCCGGATTCTGTGGCTCACGGCAAAGGGTGCAGCCAACTTTTTCTGAGGGTTTGGGCCACGGAGGGGTTGACATGCCAGCAGGAAACACTTACTTGGCATTGCCTCTCCCTTCATGTTAAAGCCTCTTTCCAATTACTCTGCTTGTTATTTTCCAGGAATCTTCACTCTTGGGCTCTTATAATTACCCAATCCTAGGCTCTTTCTTTTCCTTCTACTTTTTAAAGTACCTGGCACTTCACTCCTGATTTCCTACCCCAGCCTAAGCAGAGTTGTATAAACAGGGTTGACTTGGGAATTGTTCATTAACAATGCGGAGAAATCTTCAGTTCTTAAGATCTTCCCCTTTTGAAGCTCCTCAATGGTCTCTGTAACAGAATGGAAAGAGGTCTCATTTTCCTATTCATATGCAACATTCCAGCCTCCTTCTATTTTAGGAAGGTACTGAAAGGGCAATAATTCGCGTTGGTTAGGGTTAGTGTTAGAGTTAGACAGTGGTTGGGCCATGCAGTGGGGCCTAATTAAGCCATGAGAATGATGTTATAGCACCGACATCAACACAGTCAGGATGTGGCTAAAGGAAAACTAAAAACAAAATAATGCACATAAATACTACAACTCCATTTTAACATGTATATTTATGTGTAAGTGTGTGTGTGTGTGTAAGTGTGTGTGTGTGTGTGTGTGTGTGTGTGTGTGTATAGCAGTAAAGGCAGGACAATTATGTCAGTGGCTGTCTCTAGAATACTAGCTGGCCAAAAGACCAACTTTGTTCCTAGGAAAGATCTGGCAAAATCTGGGTATGTTTTTTATAGCGATCCTAAATGGTGGCAGGATGGGATGAATGACTTACCATGGGTGGAGGCCAGAGATGCTGCTAAGCATTCTATCATGAACAGGACAGGTCCTCATCACAAAGAATGACCCATCTCAGAACATCAGCCATCTCAAAAATGCCCACTGCACGTGATGAGCTCATGGAAGACTGAAGGCTTTCATTTTTATTTTTTGCTTGTTTTATTTCTATAGCGAGAATGTAGATTTGTCAGCCTCTTTGAAAGGTACATTTAATGAGAGCTTCTGGAAAGGATCAGCTCAAATGCTTGCTTGTGAAAACTCACGTGAAAGTATTCACCACCGTTGTTCCAGGGGTTTCCTGCCTCCTCCTCCCATGTATCCTTCCTTTAAACTGTGGCTTAGGGTCAGGGGACTTAGTTGCCCAGAAGGAACAGATGGATATCTCATCAGTTAAGCTGCTTCTCAACATTTTGGTTATAATAACCCAAACTCCTGGATAGTTTTGCCTCCTAGTAAACCTAGTGAATTTTCTGTTAACTGAAACTTGTGTGATTTTGGCCACATTTGTGGTTCCCCCACAGGACTACCAAAGAGGTAGAACAGGGGTCTGACCAGAAGAGACAGGATGTCTGCACACACCTGGAGTTCGTGGAGGTCCTCTTCATTGTCTGGGGAAGTCTCTGCAAGGGAATGGTTTTTGTGGTCATCAAAGTGTGTTTGCTTGCAAGTTCAATCACTTGAAGAAGTGGTTTATTGCCCCCACAGACTCCTCTGCTGTGAACATTAGACCTAATTAGTAGCTGAAATAGTGATGATTTAGCAGAGCCTCTGCATTTGATGGCTGTGGTTTCTGGGCCACCAGTCACAGTTGAAAAGAAGAAGGCAATCATCACTGCCATGTAATACATCCTTTTCCCTCATTCCCAGGGAGCTGAAAGGCCCTGTGAGGGCTGGCTTTTCCTTTGACCCTAAAACTGATGGAAACTCAGAGGTTATAGAAATGACTCACACTCGGAGAGAGTGAATCCCGTAGCTGCAAGGGGGGTTTGGCTGGTTTTCAGAGGGGCATGTTGCCTCTGTAATAGGGCTCGGCTGCTAACCACCATAGAAGCAGTGATCCCTTGAAGAAGGGCCATTTTTCTCCTTTACTAAGGATAGGAGACTTTTCCGGATGTAGCATGGGACCATTGACCCCCTGCTGCCTCAGGACCAGTTGCAGTAGAGTGGAAACTGAAACTGCTGTGACCTTTCACAACAAAGTTGAAAATGGTGGCAGCTCATAGAGACAGAAGTTAGAAAAAAAAATTTGATGCAGGAAGGACTGACATCTTGAAAGATTCTGGAAGGAGAGATCACGGAGAAAATATTAGGACTCCATCATAGTCTGAAACACTTGGATTAGATCAGTTTATGTATCATCTGCCCTGGACGTGGTAGAAAGGACCCATCTTACTTCTCACGGGCACCTGTGAATGGTGTCCGTAATGACTACTCTCTAAAATATTCCCAGATTTTTGGCTCTGCCCATTTCTCTGTCTTCTCCGAGAGATCTCATTACCAATGATGTCTCTTGGTGATTTAGTCCATGTGGAATGAGGTTCTAAATCTCTCAGCTCTATCTGTAAACACCACTGGTTGCTCAGAAAGCAGAAACAAGAACTGTGTACAGGGAAACGGAAGATGCTGCTGGCAGCTTAGGCGCGAGGGCTCGTTGCTGAGGAAACAGCTCCTGCAAAAGGAGAGCATGTCTCCTCAGCCTGGTGGAGAGTGCCATGGCCATACTGCAAATCTCTAGATGGGCAGGGGAAATCCTGGCTTCTAGCCAGGCAACCTGAGCAGTCGTTTTCCAACTTTGGGTTGCGGTATTTCTGATTTTGTGAGCAACCAAAACTACAAAAATCCAAGAAAAACCATTGCCAAACCTACAGGGACTCTTGGGAGGTTAGAGTTTTCTTCTGCCTTCCACTTTTTTTCACAGTCTCAAGAGGTTGTCATGTGCAGGAAGTCATTCTGTCCAGACAGCAAAAGAGAACAACAGCCTGGAAGTTTTCCATTGTACTGCATCAAGGGGGGGAAAAAGTGCCAGAGGAAGTAATATTAGTCAGTATTTAGTCACACTGGAAAACAATGGGTTGGTTTAGGTTGGCTTAACATCACACATTTTCATCTGGCCAGGGCTAAGATGAAGCCCTCTCAGCTGGCAAATTTTGCTTGCTGTGTGAAGACTATCTACCCTCCTCTCTCATCCCCCACTACAGTAACGAATATAAAATGGCTTTCACAGTCCCCAAAGGGAAAAGATTCTGCATACTTAAGATTTGAGGAGGGGAGAGAAATGCAGTGGAAAATACCTCAGAGGCAACAGAGGACGTGTCCATACGGGCCCATCCTCTCTTCATTCTGGAGGAGTAATTGCCTTCCCCTGCCTTGCAACCACACCTCTCAGTCTTGGCTTCCTCTAGGGACCACTTTGGAGTGCACATCTTAACCCTTGCGGTGCCACGTGCCACAGAAAAGCACTGATTCTTGCTGCAGCTCATTTATGCTGTCTTTCCTTTGCGCTTACTGAAGGCACGAGGACTGTGCAATTGGAATAGCAAATTTCAGTATCTGGTGACATCCCTAGTCTGTTTCTGTTGTACGAGTGACAAATACCATCAGGATAGGAGGTCAATCTTGCTTTAGAGTCATGTAGGATGCAGAAATTGGAGAAGGCATGAAAAGGGAAGAATTGGTAAAAGACCCTTTTGGAAAAGCTGCTTGTCGTGGCTAAGGGTGTTGATAGGATATCTGAACTTGTGACAGAACAGAACATGTAGTCTTGGAGCCCTTACATAACTCTCTGGGTGGTTTCTTCTTTTGTGCCAGGCTCATTCCCTGTGTTAGAGATGAAGGACAGAGGGTCTCTGACCAGACTTTTAGAATCTAGCATTTGGTACTGCATCCAGAATTCTCTACCATTGTTACTTTTACTAATTTTTCTTTTTTGTTTATTTTTGTTATCTTATTTTTATTTTTAAAATTTTTTTCTGTATATTTTTCTTTTATTTTTACTTAATTTTCTTTTTTAAAGATTTATTTGAAACTCAGAGTTTCAGAGAGGGAGCGAGTCTTCCATTTGTTGGTTCACTCCCCAAGTAGTCACAATGATCAGAACTGTGCCAGGCCCAAGCCAGAAGTCGGGAGCTTCTTCAAGGTCTCCCAAGAAAGTGCAGGACCCCAAACATTTGGCTCATCCTCCCCGGCTTTCCTAGGTGATTGACGGGGAACTGCATCAGAAGAGTAGCAGCTGTGAATTGAACTGGTGCTCATGTGGGATGTGCTATCTCGTTCTGCCATTTATCTCCGATACTTGCTTATCAGACCTTCAGATTTCTGTTGTCAGGTTGGCATCAAATAGTAAATCAACTTGGTCTTAATCTTCATTTTGCTAATGACTAGCGCACCTTTCATATGTCCACCAGCCACATATGTTTCCTTTATGATGAAATGCCTTTTCTGGTGTCCACTTTTGCATGGAATCTTCTCTTTGTTGGGAAGCTTTTTTGTATACTCTGCATAGTAATATTTTGTCAGTTTATGGCTGGCAGTAGTTTTTCACAGCTTGAAGCTATTATGTGTCTTTTCCTTAACTAATTTTATTAATTTTAGTGAAACTTAAATTGTCCATTCTTTTAGTCACAGCTTTCATGATTTATATTTTGGTTAAGCAATCCTTTGCAATCTATGAGTCATAAACATCTTCCAACAGGTCTTAACATTTTGCGTATAGGAAGTGATCATTCAATATTATTTGCACTGGAAAAACCAATTATCCCAGCATCTACCCTTTCTACAGTGATCTGCAATATCCCCCATGTCATCCAGCAAATCACCGTAAATGGAGGATTTTATTTCAGAATTCTCAGTCATGATCCATTTGTGTATGTCTATGTTTATATGCATATGGTTTTTATACAAATACACCGTCTTAATTAGTATAGTTTTATAGAAACACTTATATAGAAAATTACTCCTCTTTATTCTTAAAAAACGTTTTGAGTATTTTTGCATTTTTTCCAGTATATTTTAGAATTAGCTTGTCAAAGTTCTTGAAAAAACGTAGTAATGTCAGAATCCATTAAACCTATGGATCAATTTAGGAGAAATTTGCATTTTTCTATTTTCTATCTTTGAGCATGTATATCTTTCCATTTATTTTAAGGTTTCTCAGTGAAGATATAGGATTTTCTTTATTAGTCTTACCCATCTTAAGGAAGACATTCTTACATATGTCACATTTTGTTGTTATTATGTATAATTTATTGGAAAATGCTGAACTGCAAAATATTGCCACACATTAATATGACTAAATGGATTGGGGGGATGCATTATTATAGCTAGGAAACTAGCTAAGTTCTTTTTAATGTTAACTCTAAAATTTCTTCAGTTTCTATGTAACTTTTTTTAAAAAGATTTATTTATTTTTATTGGAAAGTCATATATACAGAGAGGAGGAGAGACAGAAAGGAAGATCTTCCATCCATTGATTCACTCCCCAAGCAACTACAATGGCCACTGCTGCACCAATCCTGAGCCAGGAGCCTGGAGCTTCTTCCAGGTATCCTACACGGGTGCAGGTTCTCAAGGCTTTGGCTGTCCTTGACTGCTTTCCCAGGCCACAAGCAGGGAGCCGGATGGGAAACAGGGTTGCCGGGATTAGAACCAGTGCCCATATGGGATCCCAGGTGTGCAAGGCTAGGACCTTAACCACTACGCTATTGCACTGGGCCCTCTATGTCAATTTTTAATGGTTAATTTATGACTAATGGTAGTTTGGTTTCTTATGTTCTATTCTGTGCATGCTTCTCTTACAGCTACATTCAGAGTCTTCAATATAAATTTGATTAGATATGGGAATAACAAACTTCTTTGTTCTGCTTACGAATTTAAAAAATTCTTTTGTTTCACCATTTGAGAATCTTTTTGTGTTGATGGTGTTTGTAAATTAACCCATACGTGAAGTTTTTTGTAGTCTTAGTTTGCTAAGTGATTGTTTTTTGGTTTGATGGTTAATTTTCTTAATTATTTTTTCAAAAACATTTCTTTGAATATCAGAGTTACAGAGACCTTGGCCTTCTATCTTCTGGTTCGACTGAAGGAAGAGCTAGATTGAAGCAAAGAGCTTACTTTAGATCTTCCATGTGGGTGTTGGGGTGCAAGCTCTTGGGCCACCTTCCACTGCTTTTCACAGGCCACTAGCAGGGGCTCGGGAGAAATTGGGCAGCCAAGATGCTTTACTCATTACTCCACAATGCTGGCTACCATTTGACTTTTAAAATCATACAGGTTTTATTTTGTACAATTTTGAGTCTCAAGATACTGTAATACTAAAATTTTCATTTTATGAATTTAGCAAGTCAGATGAACAGACTTCTTATTGGTCAACTGCTCTCATATTCCAGAGATAAACCCAACTTACTTGCACATATGCAGTATTTACTCAAATTGCTGCATCTTTTTCAATAGAATTCTCTACATTTTGTATCTAAGTATTTCTTAAAAGGATTGCTTAATAGATTATGTTGGGGTATAACACCTTTGTCTGTAGCAATTCTGAGTTGAATGATCAGTAGAATTTGCATATAAAGTTACGACCCTGACTCTTCTTAGGAGGAAAAACTTTACCCTTCAAAGTACAAGAAAACAAAGAAATCGTAAGGTCTTTAATTAATTCATTTCAAGAAGCTAGTACTGTTGTGTTAGTAGCACCCAGACCATAAAAGTGAAAATTGGCCATATTTTTAAAACATTAAGCTGCTCTCATGCTTCTGTAGGTCACTGTTTTTGGTGAAAATTCTAAACGACCAATATTTTCTTGAATTGCATTGGATTACTCAGGCTATTATTTGTTGTAGTTTTTAGGTCTGCTTCCATTTCTGCTTCCATTTCATCTACATTTTTAAGTGAATCACATGGAGTTGCTCATTCTATTCTCTTATATTTTAAATAGTTGCTATATGTTTTCTTTCAACTTGTATGCTTTTAAAAAAAATTACTTATTTTTCTCGGAAAAGCAGATATGCAGGGAAAAGAAAAAGAGATAGAATGAAAGATCTTCCAACCTCTGGTTCACTCTCCAAATAGCCTCAATGGCTAGAGCTGAGCTGATCTGAAGCCAGGAGCCGGGAGCTTCCCTGGCCCTCCTACGTAGGTGCAGGCTCCCAAGGATTTGGACCATCTCCTGCTGCTTTCTCAGGCCACAAACAGGGAGCTGGATTGTCATCGGAGCAATTGGGATACTCTCTGGTGCTCAAATGGGACTTGGTGCTTGGAGGTGGAGGATTAGCCAGTTGAGTCAGTATATTGGCCCAATTTATATTCTTGATCAAGATTTCCAGACATGTGCAATTCCTATTTTCAAAGTGCCAAAATTTGGCATTATTTCTGGTATCCTTATTTTCTTTTGAATTCACCGATTTCAGTTTTTTCATATTTTGCTTATTTGTATTCTTGGGTTTTTATTTTGTTCTTTTTTATCGTAAGTAGGATAATTACCTTATTGATTTCTACTTTTTAAATTTGCATTTACATTTCCCTCTAGGATGAAGTTAAATAACTTTAGATATTTAGAATGTTTATTAGTGTTCAGTTCTTCTGATATTTTTTAATAACCTATTTCTGAGTTTGTAAAGCATTGTTATAGAGGGGAGTGGGCAAGAAAGAGGTCTATATAGGACCCGGTGCCATGGCCTCACCCTGAATGCACCAGGATCCCATATGGACGCCGGTTCTAATCCCGGCAGCCCTGTTTCCCATCCAGCTCCCTGCTTGTGGCCTGGGAATGCAATTGAGGACAGCCCAAAGCCTTGGTACCCTGCACCCATGTGGGAGACCTGGAGAAAGTTCCTGGCTCCTGGCTCAGGATTGGTGCAGCACTGGCCATTGCGCTCACTTGGGGAGTGAATCATTGGATGGAAGATCTTCCCCTCTGTCTCTCTCCTCCTCTGTGTATATCTGTATATCTGACTTTGTAATGAAAATGAAATCTTTTTTTTAAAAAAAGACAGAGGTCTATTCAAGCTTTACTCCTCAGTGGCTGTATTGTCTAGGACTGGGCCAGGCCAAACCTAGGAGCGTGGAACTTCACTTCCCAGTCATATGAATAGAGAGTTGCATCAAAAGTAGAACAGATGGGACTTGAACAGGTGACCATATGGTATGTCAGCATATAGACAGTGGTTCAAACCTACGGAGCCTCAACCCCAGCTCCTCAAAAATCTTAAAATTTCCAAATGATGTAGTTTTTAAGCTATACAAATTTACTTTTTCAGCTAAATCTCAGTGATCCGCATATTTATTGCATTTAAAAGATGCTTTGAACAATTGAGATTTACTGTGATGAATGTTAGTAAATTCCTTCTTTCTGCTCAAAGAAGAAAGCTCACCTTCATTTGAGTGCAGTCATACTTACATATTGATCAAATCAAACCCAAAGTGTTCAAATCTTCTATATCCTTTTTAAAATATTATTGTTTGAAGAATTGTCGATGGAAAAATTGTAAGATATCCTTCTCTGAGGCAGCTTTGCATTCAGTTCTGAAGTGTTGGTTTTATGTTTTGATTAGCATTTTCAAAGTTTAGAATTTGCCTTCACTCAGTGGATTGAACTTTGTAATCAATAAGCAATGCCACTCTTGATAATAATTTTTATTTTAATTTCAGATTTAAAATCACATGCATAATGATATTTAAGAATCCATGTTGTTGTATGCATTATGTTTTTTCCCTTATTTTTAAACCCTTTGCATTCTTTCTTCCCTTCCCTCATTCTGCTTTTACTGTTCTGTGTGGTTGCACATACACTTCTTTTATTATTAAAGTTCGCATTGATACTTACAGAACATAATGTATATAATCCGTAGGAACAGTTCCAATAAGATGATCATACTTCTCTTACTCCGTGATCCTCCTAATATCCTTTCTTCCATTAATCAGTTTCTGGAAAGATGCAGGTTAAATACACTCTATAGGTTTGGTTCACCACTAATTATGATACTCACAAGTAAAAAATAGGAAGAACAAAGTTCCACAGGAACATAAACACAGGCTAAAAATGACAATATATCCCGACATGAATATTTCCTTCATACATTTTTTTTCTGTTCTGTATAAGCTGCATGTCAGAGAAAACATACAGTATATTTTTAGGTTGGCTTATTTCACTAAACATAATGGTTTCCAGTTGCATCCATATAGTTGTGCAACACAGGATTTCTTAGTTTTTATGGCTGAGTAGTATTCTATGGTATATATATACCATTTTTTTCCTTAGTGGTCAGCTGATGGACATTTGGGTTGTTTCCACATCTTAGTGTTTGTAGATTGAACTGCAGTAAATATGGGGATACAAATAAGTCTCTTATATGCTGGTTTCACTTCTTTTAGGTAAGTTCCCAAGAGTTGGATGACTGGATCATTCAGTAGATCTGCTTTCATATCTCCGAAAAATCATACTGTCTTTCATAGCTGTTGTACTGGATTACGTTCCTAGATTTTCCCGCATATGTTTGCCAGAATTTGCAGAGTTTTTTCAAATTTTGATAATAGCTATTCCAACTGAGGCAAATTGAAGCCCCATTGATTTTTATTTTCTTTTTCCTAATGGCTGATGATCTTGAACATTTTTTCATGTCTGCTGACCATTCGCATTCTATGCTTTATAAAATGTGTGTTTTTTACCCATTTGGTAACTGGATCATTTATTCTGTTTTTGGTTAGGTTTACTGAGCAATTCGTAGATTCTAGATATTAATCCTCCATCAGTTGCATAGTTCACAAATGTTTTTATTTTTTCTCATTCTGTTGGTTCCTTCTTCCCTTTGCTGCTTTCCTTTGCAATTCAGAAGCTCCTAGATGTAATGCTGTTTATTTTTGCTTTTATTGCTGATGCTGAGGGGTCTTTGCCAAGAAATCTTCTGTGCTAATGTGTTTCAGAATTTCCCTGAAAATTTTCTCTGGCAATTTGAAGTTTTCAGGTCATACTTTTAGATTCTTGATCCATTTTGAGTTGATTATTTTTATAGGATGAAAGATAGGGGGCATGTTTCATCCTATTGCACATGTAGACCCAGTTTACGCATTTCTATTTTCTCAAGAAAGAGTCCTTTCTCCAGAAATTGATTTCAAGCAATTTGTCAATGATTAGTTGGCTGTTGGTATGTAGATTAATGTCTTAGGGTTCTATTTTGTTCCACATCATGTTTATACCTGTGTCAATATTAAGCCTTTTTTTTTTAATTGTAACTACCTTGCAGTAAGTCTTAGATGGTAAGTCTGAAAGTTTGTTATTTTAATCCTCCTGATCAATAAATATGGAAGATTTTTCCATTTTTGTGTGTATCTTCTGTTTAATCTTTGTAATTTACATTGTGGAGATTTTTTTTTACCTCTTGGTTAATTTATTCCAAGATACTTAATGTGAATGGGAATTACCTTACAAGTTATTTCTCAGCCATGACATTGTGAATACAGAGGCTAATGCTTTTTTTAAAATCCTATTACTTAAACTCTTATGACTTCCTTGTGTCAGTCTTTTGGTTCCCCTCAGAGGAGATCATCTCATCTGCAAAACAGAGATAACTTGACTTTTTTCTTTCCAATTTTTATCCCTTTGATTTCTTTTTATTTCTCAATGTGTCTTGCTAAAATTTGAGAACTGTATTGAATAGCAATGATGAAAGTGCAACCTTGCTCGAGTCCACATTTTATGGAGATGCATTCAACTTTTCAGTATTTACTCACGATGCTGGCTGTGAGTTTGTCATATATTGCCTTGATTGTGTTGAGGGATGATCCTTCTATATCCAATTTGCTTTTTTTTAAAATTATGAAATGATATTTTATTTTACTCAATACCTTCTCTGCATGTATTGAGATAATCATATGTTTCTTATTCTTTTATTTATTGATAGGATGTCTCACACATATTGATTTGCATATGTTGCACCATGTCCTGCATCTGAGGGATAAATCCCGCTGGATCTGGGTGAATGATCTGCTGTGTTGACGGATTCAGTTAGCTAATGTTTTGTTGAAGATTCTTGCCTCTATATTCATCAGGAATATTGGTTTTTAGTCCTCTTTCTTTATTATATCTTTTTCTGGTTTGGAAAATAAAGTGATGCTGACTTTGCAGAAGGAGTTTCTTCTTTTCAATAGTTTGAGAAAAATTAGAATTAGTTAATCTTTAAAAAATCTGAGAAATCAGCATTTGGTTGTGGGTTTTTGTTGTTGGGAGGGTTTTTATTATTGATTCAATTGCTGTCTTGGTTATTGTTCCATTTATGCTTTTTATGCCTTTATGACTCAATTTGTGTAGTATTCATATGTCCAAAAATATCTATCCATTTCTTATAGACTTCCAAATTATTGCTAGATATCTATTTGTAATAACTCCTGATAATCCTTTCAGGATTATAACGAGTGCATTTTATGTATTACATATGTATAGCTCCAAGAAGACAACCAAATTTCCCTTGCTCTTCACTTCTCCTCCCCCAATTCCTGACGCTTATTTACACAGATATCATTTTAATCTACTCTATATTCACTGCTTTATTTTTCCACTAATACTAATATTCAAGAACTAAAAAGTAAGATCACATTTCCAATGGAGTATAAACATGAGCTAAAATGACAGTCATATCCTAAATTAATCATTTCATGCCTTTACTATTTTTCTATGTTTACATCAGCTGTCACATATCTGAGAAAGCATATTATATTTATCTTCTTGAGCCTGACTTATTTTGCTAATTATAATGGTTTCCAGCTGCATTCACTTTGTTGCAAAACACAGAATTTTCTATTTTATATGGCTGAGTGGTACTCCATTATATATACACATTTCCTTTATCTGGTTGTCAGTTGATAGACATCTATGTTGATTTCATACCCCACCTTTGTGTATGCAGCAATGAAACCATCCAGTGCTGGCTTGGGATTTTCTTTGTTGGGAGTGTCTTGATTATTGAATGGATCTTTTTTAGTTATTGATTTATTTTGGTTTCCTATGTCTTCATGGCTCAAATTTGGTAAATTGTACACATTAGAAAAATCTATGTATTTTCTCTAGATTGCCCAATTTGTTGGCAAATAGCTATTTCTAGTAATCCCTAATGATTATTTCTGTATATGCAGTGTCATTGTTGCATCTTTCTCATCTTCAATTTTATTGATTTGGGTTCTTTCCCTCCTTTAATTCAATAGTTGGACCAATGGTGTATCAGTCTTATTTGTTAATTTTTTGGAGAGCAAGTTCTTCATTTCACTGATCTTTTGTATCTTTTTTTTAAATTATAACTTTGTTCCCTAATTTTTATTAGTTTTCTGCCACTAACTGGGGTTTGGATTGCTGTTGATTCTCTAGGTCCTTGATGCATCATTTACTTGGTGCATTTCCAATTTCTTGATGTAAGCACTAATTGCTATAAACTTTTCTCTTAACACTGTTGTTGATGTATCACATAAGTCTTGATATGTTATATTGTAATCTTGATTTATTTTGGGGGTTCTTTTAAAGTTCCCTTTTGATTTTTTTTATGACCCAAGGTTCATTCATGAATGCATTGTTCAATATCCATGTGTTTGCGTATTCCCTAGATATTTTTAAATTGTTAATTTCAGTTTCATTCCATTGCTGTCTGAATAGATATGTGGTATAATTTTAATTTTTTTTTTAATCTGCTAAAACTTGCTTTTTGACACAGCCTACAATCTATCCTGGAGAAAGTTCCATACATTTCTGAAAACTATGTATCTTGAATCTTTGGGATGAAATAGTCTGTAGATATCAGTTAGGTCCATGTGGTCCCAAGTAAAGATTAACTCTGTTTATTGTTTATTTATTGTCTGTTCATTGATGAAAGTGGGTGAATATCCGTTGTTACTATTGATTTGGAGTTTATATGTCCCTTTGGCTCCATTAACATTTATTTTAAATATCCAGGCTCCCTGGCATTAGGATCATAAATATATTTATTACAGTTTTATCTTCCTGTTTATTTGGTCTCAATCATTATATAATGCCATTCTATGTCTCTTTTAACAGTTTTTGTGTTAAAGCATTTTATCTTATATATCTTATATATTTTCTATTAGCATGAAATATCTTTTCCCATCCTTTCAGTCTGTGTTCATCTTTAGTGGTGAGGGTGTAATCTTGCAGGCAGCTAATGGGTGGGTCTTGATTTTTAGTCAATTCAGCCAGGCTGTATCTTTTAATTATCTAATTTAGTCAATTTAAAGTTACTGTTGACAAGTAATTATTTGGTTCTATCCCTTTCCCATAAATATTTCTGTTGTTTGTTTTGGATTTCTTTTGTACTGAGAGATTTTCTACCTTATAAGAGTATATTTATTTGTAATAATGACTATCATTTTCTGTTTCCTATAGGTAGTACATCTTTAATCATTTGTAATCATGAACTAATGCTGGATTAGTGGTGAGAGCTTTTTGTTTGGTTTGAAAGGTCTTTATTTGATGCTCATTTATAAAAGAGATTTGCTGCTTATTGTATTCTGGGTTGACTGCATTTTTTAAAAAATTTTTTATGACTTGGACTATGTCCATTCTCTTCTAGCTCATAGAGTTTCTCTGATGAATCTCTGATGGTAATTTTACACTTCCTTCTTTGGACATTTAAGAATCTTTTCATGTTTTATTGTTTGAAGGTTGACTATACGTTGTCAAAGGTTAAGTTCTCTTTTGATCATGTCTATTATAAATTCTGTGTGCTCCCTTTTTTAGGATATATCTTTCTCCCTCCAAATTAGGAAAATTTTCTGCTCTTATTTTGTTGAATAGATCCTTTAATCCAATCTCTTTTTCTGTACCTTCAGGAACTCCCAAGACATGTGTGTATGATCATTGAATCCCACAAATCTTGAATACTATTTCCAATTTTTATGATTTTTTGGGTCAGATATTTCCATGGATGTGAGGGTAATCTGGCTGAGGCATCTGTCACCCTATTGATTGCCAGGGTTGATTCAGCTGATCTGGCTGGCTAAGGCGGTTGTCCCCTTCCATTCTATGTATGTCCCTCCCACAGTTGGAGCTCAAAGAGGGCGACCATTCCCACTAGAGGAGCACCAGTCTTTAGTCAAGGGCATCTGGGTAGCTGTGGTCACCTGCTAGAAACTCCAAACAATTTCTCTAGATTATTTTATTATTACTTCATAAGATTAGAGTAAGTGATTTTCAAGGGCTCCTACCTTCCCCAAATTACAGGAATAGGTACATGTGAACAAATGTGTAGTGTTACAATACAGATAGCAGATATGTGTTGGCAACAAATATGAAGCAATCCAGAGAGGGGAAGACAACATTATATCTTTGTAACAGGAAACCATGGATACCCCCACAGCCCAGTGATTTACCTACCAACGCCTTAATTCTGACAGATTTATGTACCTAGTTTTCAAAGACTTATTCATTTGAAAGGCTGAGTTATAAAGACTGGAGAGAGATCCATCTTCACTTTCAAGATGGCTGCAATGGAGAGGGATGAGCAAGGTGAAAGCCAGGAGTTTCATCCAAAGCTCCAACATGGGTACAGGGGCCCAAACATGTAGCCTGTCCTCCACTGCTTTCCCAGGTAGATTAGCATGGAACTGGATCTGAAATAGAGCAGCCAGGACTTGAACCGACGCCATGTAGGATATTTACACCATAGGTGGCAGCTTTGCTCACTAAGCCACAGTGAAGGTCCCCTGGTTTTGGTAGATTAAAAACCACTGGTCTTAGGCCAGTGGTGGCAGATCAGGCTAATCCTCAGACTGTGATTCTAGCATCTCATATGGGTGTGAATTTGAATCCAGGCTACCCCACTTCTGGCTTCCTGCTAATGACCTTGGTAAACAGCGGAGGATGGCCCAAATGCTTGGACCCCTACATCCATGTGGGAGACTCAGAAGAAACCCCTGGCTCCCAGCTTTAGACCAGTCCAGTTGTGGCCATTTAGGCCAGTTGGGGAATAGGCCAGTTGGGGAATAAGCCAGCAGGTGGAATATTGAGTTTCTTTCCACCCCTCTCTCTCTCCTTTTCTCCCTCTGAAATGCTTTCAAATAAAATAATTCTTTGAACACACACACACACACACACACACACACACACACACGATATCCCAAGACATTGGCTTCTTGCAGAGTCTTCTGTCTTGTAACTGTCAGTTGTCCCAGCATTAAAATGTGATGCTAAACAGAGTGTGGGTCGAGCCAGGTTGGCTTGTGACACATACCAGTACACATTAAGGAATGCCAAGGTGAGAATAGCTGTACTAGATGTGGTTGCAGCGCCCAAACAGCACATGACAATCAGAGGGAGGAGGTAAAGCCGGCAAGGCAATGTGGGTTCCCCTGCTGGACAACTACAATTGGAAAGCTTGAATCAGGATGGGGGCTGATCAGACTAGGTGGGGCTATAACACCTGGGGGCCTCATGTGAGCCAGATAAGGGCCAGATTAGGCTGACTGTTCCAACTGGTGCAAGCAAAAATTAGAGTGGGTGAGGGTAGGTTGGGTTTAGCTGCAGCATTAGCTGGCAGAGGCTGGCATTGGGAGCTAATTCTGTCAAGTCAAATGCCAGAATCACCTGGAGAGTGCATAATCTGGGAGTGGGTGTGGCCTAGAAGGGAAATAGTGGGCACCTCCCTCGGGGTTACCACTCTCACTGGACAGCACGAAAACCAGGACAGGGGCAGGGGTGGCTAGACAGAAAGGCACCTGCCAGTAGGTGTATGGGCTGGATAGTAGGTTGGTTGGGTTGAACTAGGCTTCAATGCCCATTGACATGTGCGAGAGCTAAATGGGATGTGGGACAGACTGGACAAGCCTGCGGTACATACTGGCAAGCATAGGAACCAGGGTAGGGGGGCAGAACTGGTGGGGGTTATGGGGAGGAGCCCCAACTAGGCTCCAGCTCCAACTGGTTTGCGTGAGGACCGAGGACGAAGTGGGTAGGATCAAACTGGACTACAACACCCACTGGTTCACGAGGAAGACAGGGCTGGAAACAGAACTGACCCAGCAATCGCAACGACCAGCATGTGCATAAGCTGATTGGTGTGACAGATGGTGTTGGAGTCTGTACTAGCAAACTCATGCAAGAATCAGGTCTGGGATCATCTCAGATGAAGTTTCTTTGGAGATCCCTCCAACTGAACTGCTGATCTTAGAACCCCAAATGAAGAGACTGTTAGCCAGTGGACTCTGAATAGGTTCCATTGCGATTGGAACTGTGAGACTGGCAGCAATCCAGGACTGATGAACTATCAAAAGTGTTTGAGCAGGACCCTCAGAGCGTGACATTCATTAGGGATCTGGGATGGGTGGGAGATTGGGTGGGGCTTTTCCCTTTGTAACTCCCCTAACCCCAGATACAGGGAAAAATGATAATATTAGTGTGGAAACAATGGTATTACCTACTTTCACCCTATAGCCCTTGACCCTTTGCACCCTAATCAACTAAGTAAGATTATTTAAAAAAAAAAGTAAAAAATAAACAAGTAAATAAATAAATAAAAATGTGATGCTAGAGAAACCTAAGGACTAATTAGGGAAAAGGACTATCTTTCCTGACTTTCATAGAATGAATATCATGTTTACCTTAACTCTAGATACTCTTTTTTAAAAAAGATTTATTTATTTATTGGAAAGTCAGATATATAGAGAGGAGGAGAGACAGAGAGGAAGATCTTCCATCCAATGATTCACTCCCCAAGTGAGCGCAACGGTCGATGCTATGCCGATCCGAAGCCAGGATCCAGGAACTTCTTCCAGGTATCCACAGAGGTGCAGGGTCCCAAAGCTTTGGGCTGTCCTCAACTGCTTTCCCAGGGCACAAGCAGAGAGCTGGATGGGAATTGGAGCTGCCAGGATTAGAACCGGCGCCCATATGGGATCCTGGGCGTGTTCAAGGTGAGGACTTTAGCTGCTAGGCCAAACTGCCGAGCCCAACTCTAGATACACTTAAGATTTCCTGAACTGGTGGAGTTCTGGTTTTCTTGCATTTCTGTTACTTAAGAGCATGTTAAAAAAAATGTTTAGGGCATGAGTTGCGGTTTTGAATTATGAAATATATTTCCCTCAGATTCAGAATTTTATAATATGGGTTAAAATAATCACAGGGTTTCTGAAAATGCTTCAACTGTAGTTTTAAAAGTGCCTTAATTCACTTGTGTGATTTTCCTTTCCGTATAGTTACTTGCATTCATATCCGTTAGCCCAAGTATAGATCTATTCAAAGTTAAGCCTTGTTTGATTTATATTTACATCCCTCAAGGTGCCCAGTGAAAAACATGTTCACTGTACAAAAACTATGCCTAGGGGACTGGCATTGTGGCACTGCAGATTAATGCACTACCTGTGACACCAGCATCCCAGTTGGGTACCAGTTTGAGTAGCATCAGCTTCACGTCCTATCCATCTCTCTGCTAATGCACTTGGGAATATAGCAAAACATGACTCAATGGTTTGGGTCTCTGCCACCCATGTGGAAACCTGGATAAAGCTCTGGCCTCCTGGTTTTAGCCTGGCCCATTCCTGGATATTGTAACCATTTGGGAAATGAGACAGTGGATGGAAAAATCTCCGTGTAAATCTGCCTTTCAAATAAATAATCCTTAAAATATACATGGTAAAGATGCAATAAAAATGTGAAAAAACTAAACTCATTGTTTATGCTAACAATGGAGAATTCCCCTTCCCAAATGGCCTATTTCCTTGGATCCAATTTTTTTAACAGAAAAAATTCTTTATTGGCAAGGTTAAGACACAAAACTGTCAAGTACCTTGTAACACATATGATGTTAGGATTATTGGCTGGCAGAGGAGAAGAGTGGGGGCCTTCATACACTGGTGGCATCACCTTGACATTGTGAGACATTTGGTTTCTCAGAAGATCATATGAAAAACTAGTGACATAAAAAAATGAATCACAGTATGGATTGGGAATCTTGTCTAAAGAAAAAGAATTCTACACATAGGCAAGTAAGTGTAATAAGAAGTTTATTGGATTTCTAAATATAATAAAGTAGTTGCAGTTCTCTTACAGAAAAAGAAATGATTTTCATATCTATTTTTGTAGAGCTTTTGAAAAACATAATTGACAGAGAAAATTGATAAGCTAAATAGAAACATGTTTTAATATAGTTGAATAATACATAAATACAAAAGAAAATACACAAATCACTTGCTTATAACAGGTTTTATTCTTTTATTTTCATAAGAAACCATGTGTGTTCTTTTGAGTATGTCAGTGTTGGTTCATGATGTAGTGAATACATGTAATTTGCTGAGTATAAAGGAACAATGAAACCTATGTTTTAGGAATAGCATGGCTCTGTCAGTACCACACATGTGAATAAAGACATCTCCCCATATGTTTTCGTGTGGTTTTCCCTGAGCTAGGGAAGGGTATAGAGACTAGCAGCTGATCATGTTGGGTTATGACTGTGCTCAGCTACTAGGACATGCATCCAGAATAGAGGTGACCTGGCTTATCCCGCTCTCTCCCTTCTCCCTGATCTATCCACTACAAACACTAGTTAGCCTTTACATTAAACTGTCTTTCACGGTCACAGTCATCAAACTGAAACCTTGAGAAAAGCTACCTTGAGGATCTCCCAGTTCATTAATTTGAGTCCAAGGAGAAAAATATATGGCAGTGTCTTATGACATCACAGGGATTTAACTCATCACTGGTAAGCAAATCTGAAAACAAAACAAAACAAAAAAAACAAAATGGGAAATGACTAGTGCTTACATTGCAAAATAAACAAAAGAGGAACATCCAAAATGTGCATTTTTGGTGAAGAATAACACTTTAAAATGATCAGCTGGTTGGTCACCATGATGATGACTAAAGTGGCATCAATAGTCCCGTGAAGTATGGAGAAGTGAACTCTGCTACCTTCACATCTGGTTTAGGTAATGATGCCTTTTATAGAGAAAGCATCAATGCCATATTCAGTAGCTCCTCTTTTGCTTCCATTTGGTGAAAGTGGGTGGGATAGGAGACAACTTTATGATTAGGAGGACA
Organism: Ochotona curzoniae; assembly: GCF_017591425.1. Taxonomy (NCBI): domain Eukaryota; kingdom Metazoa; phylum Chordata; class Mammalia; order Lagomorpha; family Ochotonidae; genus Ochotona; species Ochotona curzoniae. Next base: position 193,817 of record NW_024466927.1, read on the forward strand.
TCAACGGCTTCCTTTGGAGAAAGGCTAAGTGGAGGCTTCTCACTTTCTCAGAGGGATATTCAAGTGAATATGGAGTCAGCTGACCCAAAAGGAAAGGGAACGACTTGGCAAGTGTACTCTGCCAGCTGGTTGAATCAGACGACACATTGAGAAGGATCTTTTTTGGAATCATGTCCTCCCTTCAACTCTTCTACAGTCATGTACTGTCTACCTCATCCTATTTACCTGGTTTCTCTGCCTGTAGTACCACTGGGTAAGAATCCACCATTCAAGGCTAAGCTGCTGCTCTATCAGCAATATCTGTATCTCTGCAGTCAGGGACAGAACTATAGAAACAGAAGCCGTTAGACAGCATGGACTACTATTTTTAGGAGTCAAAGTAAAAATGCTCCAAGGATCTGGCAGGAACATTTGGCCTCCTAAGCCTCCAATTCTCACAGCCAGGACACTACTTTAGTTTTCTCTGATGTTTGTCTGGGAGATAAAAGGAAAGGAAATGTGCTGACACTCTAAACCTACTGATGCTTAGTTTGTAAAACATACGATATGACACATACTGTAATACAGGTCCTGGCTCTGTTACTTCTCTTAAGCACTTTTTCTTCCTAGACCAATGTTCCAAGTCCATAAAGTAATATATTGCCTTGAAGCAGAGTACAGAAAACCTCAGCAATATGCCAATCCTCTGGTAGGAGAGAAATGTGAAATTGGCTGGACTAGCAAGGAATGCAGAAGGGAGGTGTTATTGCATCCCATTTCATGGTAGCCATTTGCGAAAGGGATGCTGGAAATGAGTGATTTTCTTTTCCTTGGCAAGGTTTCCTTCTTTCAGCACGTTCTCTTTCCTATGGTATGTTTTTGGAGTCTTAACAGTATGACTCTGGGTACCGTGTGTACATACATATGTAGGAATAACGTTTATGTTTCTCAGAATAGGCACTTTTTGAAGGCAGTAAATCTAAAAGTAAAGTTAATATAGCCTATATTTAGTGTTCATCTTCTCACTTTGCTGATGTGTATGCTGAACAGAAGATCACAGATTTGAGTCAGTCTCGCAAAGAGGCCGAAATCGGCAAATGAGTGTATTCAGAGCCAGGAAAGTCTTGCCAACTCGACTGTATCTGTTGAAAAGGCAGACTGGGAGGTGCATTTCTCTCAAAGGTGATGATACAGAAGGAGAAAAGCCTGTGACAAAGCTGTCAAAGAAAAGCTTGTGTGTGCGGCTCAGGGACAATTACTATGCTCAGGCTCTGTGTCACAGCTACTTCATTTCACAGATGTGCTACTTAGAAAGTTCTCTTTTGTACCTCTCATAATTGCACAGATTCCCGTTCTTAGCAGTACAGAAAGAGAAGCCCCAAACCTGTTAGAGTAGTGATAAATTTATATGTTAAAAACTAAAAATTCATTGCATAGGGAACATGTAAAAATTTCAATCTGGCATCTAGATGTGAGAATTTTGTATCTAAGTTGTTGCTTAAGGAACATTAAACTACTTGATGAATTTCATTCATGCTGAAAAAGCAAACCTAAGTATATTTGTTCCTTGGGCGGTTTCTGAAAAAGAATGGGGATACAATTCTGATGTTTAGAGGGGGAGGTTTCTTAGCTTGTTGGATAAGAATGCTCTTCATCTTTCCCAAGAGAAAAAAAATGGGTGGCATAAGAAGATAATCTTTTATAAGCGACTTTGTTACTACTTCACTATAGACTGCTGATGGTAAGATTTAGTTTGTAGGGTGCTGCATCTCTTCCCCTGAGGCTCGGACTTGATGACTGGGCTGACATGCTGGCATGGCCCATGCTAGTTCCAATGTTCCCTAGTGTGGGATTTACTTTTTCTTTTTTTTTGTAACGTAACATGAAATGGTGATGTACTTGACATTCTTCTAGAAAGTAGGCAGAAATTATAAATAATTAATAAATGCAACAATTTCCTAAATATCAACTCCTCTTTCACTATTTGATAAAATATGAGGGTATTTCTATCACTAGAATTTAAGTTATTAAAGTCTTACTCTCTTTGTGTGGATGAGGCAACAGACACCTGAGGCAAATACATCATTACCTGGTTAGGCTAGTCTCTCTCGTTGGTAATTAAAGAGTGAGTGAGAATGTTGCCCAAAAAGATGGATGAAAAAATGCTACTATTATTTTAAGGTGTAAGTGTCCAAGGAAAGAAAGAGTAAAAGGAGTATCTAAGAAAAGCTAGCTCCTCCCCCAAATTTTGCATTTTCTAAACTAGTTCAGACATACAAATAAATCTGATGAAAGGCATTTAGACTTAATAGTTCCTCACACAGAAATGACAGAGTCATGAGACCAACTATTATTCCTGTGTCCCACCTATGAAGCAAAGCAGGTCCCACACGGAATGGCAACACAGTGCCTCATTAACAAGAAAAGCTTTGTATGCTTTTCTTAACAGGTAAAAATATAAGAGGGAATCAAGCAAGAGAGATAAATACCTTTGTTTCCACCCCCACCACAAATTGCTTTGGCATATTTTAAGAGATAAATGGATCCATACAAAATTTAAATAGCTTTTTCCTTTCTTTTTTGGCAGCTTCAAAAGTGGGTCAGGTCTAGGAATTATTAATTTCTTGGCCTGAAAACCCAAGTGTTTTAAAATAAGATTTCTTTTTTGGAGGATCAGCTTTTTTGGAAGTGTGCTGTGTGTGTGTGTGTGTGTGTGTGTGTATGCTAAACAAAACATAATTGTATTTTTTCTAAGTCTGGAGAATTGTATAATATAGAGTAGAAGGAAAACATTTTGTCTTCGTTTTGGCTGTTATGTAGAGAGAAATCAGATCATGTGCCTGATTTTTAAAGGTATTTGAAAATAGCGTCCCTCTCATCTCTTCCAAGGGCTGTTTTTCATGACCATTGTTTCATTCTTTTTATTTCCTCCATGAAGACACCACAATGTGAATCTCTGTTGAGGTGCACTTTGCAGAACACTCTTAGAAGTACTCAAAATGCTGCTTGCACTCATCCATTCTTGGAATGGGGAGGCCAAGAGCACTCAGTTCTAACCCATGAGATCTGAGTCCTACTGCACTGACCATCACATGTATGGGGCCTTACAGAAAGACAACGTTCTGAATATGTGGCACTGACCAAGGCCACCACTTTATAAGTCTTGTTTGTGTCTCCTGTCATCTTCATGTGGGAAGATGGGGTTGGCAGAAAGACTCTGATTATTATTTAACTTGGTTCTCATTAATCCTTGTAAATAAGCAAATGACAGACATTGGCTTATTAGGAGGTGCAAACTAAAGAGGAAAAAATGCCTAGAAAACTTAGTGGGTCATCTCATTCTTAAAGATTTCCTACAATGAATGCAGAGGATTTAATGCAGACAAAATATCTTTTGGTTTGTTTCCAATTAGTTCACAGATTCAACCACCCAACCAGGAGGAAGGAATGGGAGGGAGTAAAAAGGCCAGAGCACAATTTAGAGGGTCCAGCTTCCTGGGGGACGCAACCCTAGTACTGAGCTCCAGGGTAGAGAATTTCTGGATGGTCAAGGTCTCCGGGTAGATTTTCTGGATGCAACAAGAGTGTGCCAGACTCCCTGTGATGAGGATTTACAGATCACAAAACTACAACAGTCTAGGAAGCCCAGTGACAAATGTCAGAAATGCCTTCAGTCCTCAAGCACTTCTTTAGAAAGAGGGAGAGGGAGAGACAGAGACAGAGACAGACTAATATGTATTGTTGACCTTTGGGAGAGAAGCTTGTCTTCAGGATCACGTCATCCCTGTGTAACCGTGAATTCTAAGTGATCTTGTCTGAGTTAATATTGTGAACCTGACAGTGTCAGGGAGGCATTTGGTTAAGGAAACATAAACCACATTTATCTGGGGAGATTTGCTGCAACATGCCTCGGTGGCAGTTATTTTCATCGGTGGCTTTTCCTCACCAACTTCATCAAAGTGTTGATGAGAATACTCTGTGGTTTCTCACCACCAGAGAACACAGAAGAGGTGTGCAGGTCCCAAACGACCCCAAATGGCACAGTACACATGTGGATTTGCCATTAACAGCCACATCGTCTATGCAAAAAATTTTAGATGACTTGTAATGGGGGGGGCTGGAGGTCTGAGAAGGATGCAATGTCCTCTAAGGTTTATGCAGCCCCAAGAGTGCCTGCTTGCAGACAGCACTGGACTTGCAAGATCTAAGTACATCTCCAAATCTGCCACTTGCCAGCTGCATTGCTTTTGGCAAGTCACTTAACGATGCTGAGCCTCAGCTTTCTCTTCTAGGATAGGGCTATTAATAACCTTCCTCCCAGGGCTGTTTTATGTGTGAAAGCAGTTTGTAAGCTCTCTTAGGAATTATTATTTTAGAGCTCAGAAAGCTACCCCCAGGTTCTTCCCAGAAGACTGATGGCAAGCTTTGCCTACAGGGCTGTCTAATTCAGAGCTGAGGTAGAAGAAGCCACAATTCTTGCTTTCCCAAAGACAGTGGAATACAACTCAAATAGCAACCTATGATAGAAATAGTTTACTCATCTCTACACAAAAGCACAGCACAATATAACCCTTTTCCTTCAAGAATAATATTCTTTTGCACAGAACTGATCAGAAGTATAGAGTTTTCTGTAGTGCCATTGTATCTTGCCTTTGACATTTTTTTTTTTTCTTGTTTAGAGCTAGAGCTTACACACTGACATCTCCCAATATTTTTAAGGTCATCAGCAGGTCAGTTAAAAGGAATGTATTGTCCAGGGGTTAGTTACTGGAGGAGGTGTGAAGCTACAGAACAACTGTCAAAACAGTGTGTCTTATAAGAAAGAAAAATCAACCAACAGAAAACTCAAACTCTAATCGTGAAACTCCCATCTATCTTTAGCATCCTAAAAATTTTTATGTCTTCAGGTAAGATCAAGGTTATTTTTCTTCTATTCAAAAGTAATAATGTTGTTCCTAAATAAAAAGTATATACTGAAGGATAATGGAGAGAGGAAGCAACATTTTATTCTGTGCTTCAGGTTAGTTTGGGGCAACAAAGAGAACATAAGCCTAAAGGATTTTTGCTTTTTTTTTTTGTATCAGAAGGTGTCTGGAACAAAGTGCAATGAGGGAAATGAGCTCCCTAAAAAAGGTGAAATGTGAATAGTGTGTGGAGTATTTGTGAGTAATGAATCTTCAAGGGAATTATAGCACCAGTGGAATAGCTGACTAGAGTGTCTTCCTAATCATGTACCTAGAAATACTAAGGCTATCAGAGGTGTTCTGCTCGTTCTGTTTGAACAGTTTAAAGAACACAGGGCATCCACATTTTCCCTTAGAAGGGAAGATGTTGTTATAAACCAATAGGAAAACACATTCTTAATGTTATAGTCAAGTTCATAGAGGGCTACTTCATATGATGCACACTGTTTTATTTTGGCAACTCATCATTTCTTTCAATTATAAAGACAGATAGAAGGAAGAAACACTTTAGTTAGCATTTCTCTGTGCCTTTTCCTTTGATTTGACCCTGAATATCTAGAAATTTTCTCTTGGTAAAGAGGAAATTCCAGAATCTGACATTTCGACCAAGGCAACGTGTCTTCTCTGTATATAGCCTATGCTTTAAGTTGCATTTAGAATATTCTCTTTGTTTCCCAAAATTAAGTTAATGAATCCATTCAACATTTAATACTGAATTGTACATCCTCCATGAAAGCTTAATAATTCCTCACCCTGCCATACTGCTTCCTGTGTAGTAAGTACATATCTAACCAGCTTGATCATATGGCAGTTGGCCTGAATGGAAGTTACTAGGCTTATCCTCCAAGAGCGACTAAGTAATACATAATCATCAATAATAATTATTACAATGAGATCCAGAAGGAATAATAATAAGATAACAAAACTAAAGAGAAAAAACTTGGGCTTCTAAGTATAGCATCCAATTCATCCATGGAGGAAAGATGTTCACTTGGGCTAAACACAAACATTGCTAGGTACAAACATGAGCATAAAATAAACACAAGTGACTCTTAAAACCAAATAACCAGTAGCTATATATGTAGAATTTTACAGTGTCTAGTACTCTTTTCTCATATTCAGCATGGATCCATACCTTATTCTTGGGAAGACGGGGATAAAGGGCTGAAAAGACCACGTGAATTGACAAATAAGTTGGAATCCATAAAGTCAAATGCTTACCTATGCTTCCTGTTGTCAGAATTACTTTGATTTAGATGTCACCAAATATAGTAGAGAACATAAAGACTCTGTGCTACATGTAGTGGAATCTGTTTACAATTAGCTATTACTCCTCTGGGTCTGAGTGCTTGGGAGAGATCCCCTTCAGGGAACTCCAATTTCATTGCCTTCTAATCCCCAACAAATATTTGCGCCTACCATGACCTAGAGTGATGCCTTTAAGTTTTTCTGAATTGTCTGAAGCAATGGAAAAAATATTTAATTAGGGAAAGTTTGGAAGAGTTAGTGTATGAGATCTAAAGTGGCAGATGTTTAGACATTTGCCGTGTTCTGTGTAGCTCAAGAGCTACAGTGGACTGCCATGACTAAGAATACTGGGGATGGTAATTAGTGAAGAGGAGAATCAGAGCTTTAAAAAGTTCATGATTCTATTATCTACAAACATATTTAGTGTTGGGGATCAATCATAACTCTACATTAGTAACAAAACAAGGTGACACAGTGACACTTCTCATTTCTGGCACATTATTCAAAACCTAGGGTTTAGCACAAAAGTTAGAAATGACATTCTGAGTTGACTAACTGCATGTGTGGTTAAGGAAAAAAGCTTCATTGTGGATATATTAACTAAATGTCCATCAGAGTTGTAAGAGTAAGGTTTTCCCTCATCCCGATGTGAATTAGGTATCTTGGAAAAAATAGCAATGCATGTAGCAGGAAAGGCTTAGAGCAAGTATATTTAAAAAATTATTTATTCAGCTATTTATTTTACTTAGGAGTGGAAAAGAGAGGGAGAGAGGTATTTTCCATCTGCTGGTTCACTCCCCAATAGCCTGCAACGTCATGTCAAAGCCAAGAGCTTCAAACAGAATCTGAATGTCTCCTACGGGTAAGTAGGGACCCAGGTACTTGAACCATTTCCTGCAATCACAAGTGGAGCTGGAACTCAAATTCAGGCACTCCCATATAGGATGGAGGCATCCCAAGAGACATCTCGTTGTGCCAAGGTCCAAGTCAATGCCAAGAATCTTACAGTTTTACATAAGGAATTAGCTGCAGGCTTTACCTACTCTTCAGTTCATATATGTTTGCACAAGATTAAATTTTGTTTAACACAAAAACTAGTTGTAGAGGTATCTATTTGTGTGGTTAGAGACTGCTATAAATTAATCAGAAATGAAGAACAAAGTTTTCAGCATTTTTTGGGTAGCTTCAATCAGTTGACTAAAAATGCATCTCTCACAAAGCTATTCACAGAATCATATGCATGTTGCCTATGAAATGGAGACTACAGCTTATTGCACAAAGGCCAGGATAGTAAAATAGAGAAAAGAATTAGTGTCATTCCTTTCTTCATTGAAGGGAAATGTACACATAATTTGCATACCAAAAACTAAAAACAGGAAACTATTACTGATCCATCTCCTGAAAAATGCTCAGGTTTGACTACTTAGCATTTGCTGGTATAATCAGGACCATGTACAAAGATACATTAAATTTCTGTAAAGATATTTTTCTTTGATAAAACTGTTTTTCATTGCCATAAGGAAAATCATGAAATTTCAAACAAATAAAACAATAAACTATCACCAAACAAAACAAAATCCTGTGGTCAAAATGCCTTGGATTAAAAAAAAAAAACAATAACCTAGTCTTAAATCGCTTTGCCCATATAGCAGAGGAAATGACATCAGTCATAAATGGATTTTCCAGGAATGCATGACCTGGGTCCCTGATGAAAATTCATTAAAAACAAAATGAAATACTGTATTATCTTATATCTTACTTTATGAAGAACTACAACTTGAAAATAGGCCATTTTAATGGAAGATTTTTATGGATGTGATATATTTTTTCTCATCATCACAACTAATTCCCGTTAAAATGGTCATAATTCCAGAAGGATGATAATGCATTGCTTTAATTCATGAAAAGTCCAAGGATCGCAACATAAGTAGGCAGGATGACAAGAAGGAATAAAGGCAGCAAGGGAGAGAAGGTGAAGGAGTAGGATGGAGGAAAGGAAAATGGAGTGGAGTACTATTAGAACATATTAACATGATAATTTCAAACTTCTTTGGATTTTGACTTTTTTTGGACTTTTTTTAATCTGGATTATTTACACTATTTAACTCTTCAGTGATGTATTTATAGTAGAGTGAGTAAATTTTTAAAAAATAAGGCACAAATAAGTGTTGCTCTCTGATTGTGTCTTCTGAAAGTACACCACAGATTGGTTTCAGGAAATGGACTTGAGGCACATTTTGCAGAGGTATCTCTTTCTCAGCTTGCTGCTTTCCTACAGATGGCTAAAGCAGGGGTATGGAACATGCTGTCATATTTCATTCATAACACACATGTACTGTAGCTCTAGGCAACAGATGGACAATCACTTGTTTAAACTACAAATGTGAAATACTAAGGTAGAATAGCAATATTTCTGGAAATGTATATGAAGAAGAAGCCTTTCCAAGCCAAGAGGAATGGTAAGAGGCTGTGAGGTTGTATCAGTGTTTCCCTGATATCCCTAACAGCTGCTATCATTTCCCCAACACCCTTCAAAACTTGAGAATGGAAGGATCAGGGGGCAGCCGACACAGATTTGACAGGAGAAGCCCAAACCATATCAAATAGAAATAACACTGCTGTCCTTGGCTGGTTCACATTACTAGGATTTTTGCTAATGAGGAAGATGATTGGAATTTGTGTTTTCAGTCCTCTCTGTGTCCATCAACTCTCGACTATTGCTCCATTGAAAAAGAATTGTTTATCTCTTTGGATCAGAATATCAAATACTTAACACAATGCAGTTGGGCTTGTTATCCTGCAAATGTTGTCATAAACATCTTTACAAAATCTTTCACAGAAAATAATCATAATGTTGGTAAGCCCATCTCAGCGATCAGCATACCCCAAACACCGTCAATGGCTTCTATAGTGCCAAGAAGGCATTAACAAGGAAAACAACCCACGTCATGGATCTGCACAAAGGTCAGCATCTTGCAACCTTGATGCCTTATGGTGAGAAGCAGATAGTTTTGATTTTCAAAGCTCATTTTGTCTGTTGCTGATGAAACTTGATCTTGAGTCAGTCTGTGCTGGGATCCAAACATTCATAAAATTTCATTTTGAAGTGAGTTGCAGAACCCATGACAGGGTGAGTGGTTTTCCTTTTCCATGTTTCCCATGTGACAGAGGATTATCAAATACTTGTGCAGCTGACAGTTTTTAAGAAATGTACACATTTTTATGAACTTTGTTATAGATTTTTGCTTTTTCCTCTTATCTATGTATTTAAACAATAATAAACAAGATAGTATAGTTTAATGATAAGGTAATATCTTTGTATCTGTTATAGGCAACATTTCATGCAACTAAAACAGTTCAGAGTGACTTGGCATTGTTTAAATCAAATGATTAATAGAAAAGTAACATGAATCATATATTTAAGATATCAGGATAAAATATGGTAGGATCCCTTCCTTACTATATCTAGTGAAAGAAAAAAATCTAAAGCTAAATATTTCTGCAAAAGGATGTGTGCACATTCATTATTATAAAAGTATGTCTATATTAAAAAGAAATTTTGTTTAAAAATCTTTGGTAAAGATACTCTGAGGTTATGTGACAAGAATATACTATAAAAATTTATAAAGAAGCAGTATTGTGCTAGCAATGTCACATTGATGGGCTTGTGACACTATTTTCTTATAATTTCCTTTTGGCATGTAAACATTTGGTTACATAAAGACTTAAGTATATGAAAAAGTAGGCTGTTATTGCATTTTTATAGCATAAATATTTCAGTCTTCGCCTTTTGGCAAAATTTACAATAATGTGATGGTATTTCCCAAGATAAAATCTCTCAATAAATTGGACTCTCTGCTTTTGGCCTAAAGACAAAGTATGGAACAGAAAACAAGCCAACAAATCAGCTCAAGCAGATCACCCCAGTTGTCTAACAGTCAGTGCGCTCTGAGGCCGTCGGGATTGTCTGGTGTTTAATTTGGAAGACAGCAATTCAAAGGCACACTTGGCATTTTATCCTACAACTAACATGCTGCCCTGCATGAGTCTCACTATATTTCACATTGTGAGCTCAAGCATAATGGAAGCAAGGTAAGAAGAGCACAGTGGTCAAAGCAGCTCGGAGAAGGTGTCACGTTTATGGTCTGAACACAAGGCTGGTGATTGACACAAGCAAATATGCCATCAGTAGTGAAGATGACTGAGCTCCACAGTGACCACAGGCTTCAGAATTTGTTCTTGTTTTGTTTGTTTTTTTTTTGTTTTTGTTTCTTTTTTTTTTGTTAAAACACTTTTATTATTTCTATTCAAGTAAAATAATCAGAACTCCTGAGGCAAGGGTTGTGATAAAAAAAATGCACAAATAATTGTTCATTACCATTCTGGATGTTAAAGGTTAAAAATCAGACTAGAATCTATCAGTTCGAAATTATGAAAAGCTATTTGTGGAATAAGGAAAGGGGATACAGGGGAATGTAATTATATGTTATATCTGATTTCTTAAAGTAGGTGTTCGGCATATAGGAATTTATTATATTATTTATACCTTTTTCATATTTAAAATACTCCATAATTTAAAAGTATATACTTGTGGAAAATCTGAAGAAAGGTTTAAGAAATCTCAATACAAAATACTTAGTTGACAAAATAACAACTTGCCACTACTAAGCTAGGTGGCTCTCAAATGAAACATGCTAGAACTTAATAAATATGGCTCTGCAGTTGGCATGCAAGTGTTCCACTGGCTAATAAGAATTTGAATAAGGATTCTAGGCAGAGACTGCATATTTTTAGCTCAGAAAGACAATTTTTTTTCCCTGTGATTATCTTTGAAAGTGTGGTATAAATGTCACGTCGATGATATGAAAATGTCTCCTGCAATATGTAATTTGAGTTGCAGAAGGATTAGGATAATAATGAAACTGTGGTTTCACAATCTTTTTAAGATTTCTTTTTTAAAGTCAACTAGACAAAGCTTCACAATCTTATTTCCTGATTTGCAAATGTCAGACAAAAATGGGCCTGGGTCTGGAGGCAAAAAGGAATTTGAACTATTCTTTACATCTTTCTCTAGAGAAAAATACGCCAATTTTGGAAGATGTGTTTGGATATTGGAAACACCATGACAGTACTCATCTTTCTAAGATGAAAAGTGGGACAGTACTGTAAATGTTTCATTCTAGAGAAAACCATGATTGTATTATGTGGTGGCATTGAAAAGGAAAACCTTATGATGATGCTGTGGAATAAAGGACTTTTCAGACATAACCCACCCCATCTCCCTGGCCAATTGCTTCTCCCAGGATACCAAATTTCATGTCTTTAGGAAAAGTTTGAAGTTCAACTGCTCATTAACCATAGGCCAATAATTGTTTTCAATGAGTTCTGACCATTGGCTGCTAGAGACTTTAAATTTCAATGGCTGCAAGTTTTGGCGTGCTTCAACTTATGCTTTTTGAAACTTTAGTCCTTTAGAGACCAATATTGACATTATACATTCTTCCCACTGCACCGAATCTCACCCCAAGAGACATGAGTGTCATGCAGCAACAGCAAAAAGTCTGTATTTTAAATCCGTGGCAAAAGAATGGCTAACCTTTCTAATTACAGGCAATGTGGAAGTGATAGGATGGAGACTTTAAACCTGAAAATCACCTGTGATTTGGCAGCCTCACCCAGGAAAAACTGTGTGACAGCAAATACCACACTAAAAAAAGCCATTCAACCAGATGAAAAGTGAGACAAACATGGGGATTAAAAGTTACAGGAATGCAGAAGTGAATGGGATGGAGCATAATCCGTGCAAAAATGTGTAAGTACTTGGAACAAAGGCCCACAGAGGGCTGGCATGATTAAATGTGAAATGTGTTATTTTGGTGGGAAGTGAAAAAAAAAATCTTATCCACTATGTGTTTCTAAAGAAAAATTAACAGCAGTTAAAGAACTGAGACCACCCCACAGATGATTGCATTTCCTCTATTTTTCCTAATGGTTTCCCTTGTGTTTCACTCTTCTCAGCGCCATCCACCAACCAGCTACACAGGTGACCGAATCTAGAGGTCGGTGCTTGCCTTGGCAGTCAGCACTCGGATGCGGGCTGTGTTGCAGCTCTTGCAGAGGATGTGCCCATCCAGCGGGTAGCAGCCTTGATTATCACCTTCCGACAGAAGACCACCACAATCCTAGAAGAGGAAGGCAATGGGGAACAGTGTCATTGAAACCACATGCCTTAGTTTTCCATGAAATAGCTATTTACCACCTTCCTGGTTGTGTACCTCTCTACCTGGTGTACCTGGCCTACCTACTCCATTCTCATCCAGCCAACAATAGGAGTTGATGAAAGGACAATAGGCTCCTAACCACTAATTCATCTTCACCGTTTATCATGAGCTTCAGGATCTCTCAAAAGGAATATACAGGTGCCAGAATGGAAGGTTTTGGCCATTTCTGGGCAAAAGCAAACGCAAAGTGATTGCTGCCAAGCAATCCTAGGATCCCTAATCCAAGGACCCCTAATGAATTCTGCAATAGTTACACCAATTGTAGAAAGAAAACAACATCCTAACATTTGTGGCCAGCACTGCTTTGCTGTATTACCCAGAGGACAGAGCATGATGTAGACTGGACTGGGAGACACCACCCTTAGGACTGCCATAGCCTGCATCACTGCATGCAAGGTTGACTGCTACTCTGAAAATAATGGCTGCATTTTCTACCTTTCTAAGCTGTTGGGAGGATCAAAGAGGATAATGGATGTGAATGTATTATGAAAAAAATGCAGTTACATAACTATAAAGGATTAGGCCACTACTGACAGTATCACAGAAAGTCCACTTGGGAAATATTTTATAGTAGTTAAAATGTTGGCCCTTGCCTATAGACACAATAGAATTTTCCTTGGAAACTAAATATACTGGATTTCATCTAATGGTGTGTATCTTCATTACTTTGCAAAGGCCAGAACTGCTGCAAAACATTGCTCTGCTATCTACCATGATGGTACCAGAACTCACTGTATTTGACACATAATAAAATTGAAGCTCATTCTTAGATTGTAGCAGAGGCAGTAGTTAGTGTTGCACAAGATTGGCTATTCTTGAAAGAACAAGCAAATATGGTGCCTCTATAGACAGTTTGGAAACTGAAGAATTAACAAAACAAGGTCTTTTCTAATTGGATGAACGCAAAATATGTTTCATGGATGCCACAGTTTTGAATGTGCAATGAGTTGACATCTGCAGGCTCCTGGACACCTCCAACAAGCCAGAGCTAGAATCACCAATACACTGAATACTGGAGTTAAAAGGAGCTTTAGAGGAGAAGGTAAGAAGCCAAGAGGGAGGCCATCTCTCTGTTCTCAGGCAGAGTCTGATGGCAGGTCAGAGCAAATATCTGCCCCTTATAATTCAATGTTCCTTCTGTTTTTATAGTCTTCATTTCTAAAACAATCCTCATCATTATGAAACCACCTTAATTTAAACAGCCACTGTCGACTCTGAGAAGAGGAAGGACCCATTTAATGCAAGTTTTAGTGGGGAAGCAAAAGGCCTGTTTGGTGTGAACATCAAGTGTGTGAGCAGTGCTGGGAACCTACCTTTTCTCAGCCTTGTCTTCTCCATACGTAAAATCCCTAAAGTATGTGCTAGTTCTTATGCATTCATATATAATTTGGGATCATATGTAAAATGATGGTTGGACATTGTTGTGCTCTGTTTCCCTAGTAATTAAAACCTTGCATTGTCTTTCATTATCTTTTCTCATATTGAGTCAGAGAGAGGCATGCAACTTGGGCTCTAGGGCAAAACAGAACACGCTGGCTGAAACAGATGGTCAGTTAAAACTAAGCTGTAAAAGGAATGAATGTAGTCCCACAGAGCCAGGGGTCGTGCCGATGGTCCAGCTGGTCTGTATCCTGGGAGGAACTCCTGCTTAAACCAGATGAACCCTACTGAGCAACTGGAATTAAGAAAGTCTGTATTTCAAAGATTTCACACAGACAGAAAAGGGGCTGAGGAGTGTTGTACTCAGAGAAGTTAAACACTGCTTCCAAGCAGGGGATCTGGTAACTTGTAAAATTTGGAAAAGAGAACATTCAAAAAAAAAATCAGAATGTGGCACCCATTTGATGCCCGAATAATAAGGCGGAAGATGTGATGCTGCTGCTTGGCTGCACGCATGGCTCCACCTGCCTTAGGCTTCAGCTGGTCCCATTTGAGAAGGCTTCTTATCACTCCCAGCCTGGATTACAGGTTCTTTTATGTCTGTATATTACTCCCTGGAGCCTAATTCTCAGGTAGACCTTACCTGACCTCTTGTCCAAAAAGTCAGCTCTTACTAATATGTGAATGAATCTCTGGGGACTTTGAACAAGAATCCCAGCTCCTCCGAAATGTTGAGTTCTTGTTCTAAGTGGCAGTGGTACCCCTGCCCTGTATGAGCAGTGACCAAAGCAACAGGGCCAACACTGAGGACTCAGTAGAAGGGTAATACCACTTCTCCTTAACTCAGTACTTCATAATTCACACATTTTTGAGCTTCAATCTCACAGCCATATTGGTGGGAGAGCCATATAGAGAACCTTTGTATAGATGGGAGACAGAAAAGTAAAATGACTTATCCAATGTTTCCGCATTTAATATCAGATCTAAAATCAAGTCTTTTGAATATAAGCACTAAGGGCTTCCCCAGATTTCACAAAATTCCTACGATCTTGAAAAGCTAGCTTTGGCAGGGTTTTGGGGCACAAGGTACAGACCTCACAGCGGTAGCACTGGACATGGAAGTCACGATCTAGAGCCACAATGCGGACGGTCTCCTCCTGGCCAGGAGCCGGCATAATAGGCTCCTTGCACACAGAACATCGGGGAGCAAATTTCCTGAAAATGGAGAGAACATTTTGGTTAGATACTGAGCATAAACATTGACTGAGGGGGAAGATAGAGTTTAGAAAAGATGTAAACTTGGCAGGAGTCAGCATGCCTGATCTGTACTTGTCTGGGAGTGCTGTCTCAGCTCTACATGAAGGTACTGGATTCTTGAGCTCTTTGCAGATGGAAAAATCTTGTGATATTTGTTGAGGTGGGTATGAGTGTGTGAGCAGCTCACACAGTCATGGGGTGTATAGTATGGAATTTGTCTTTGCATAGATTCCCAGTAAGAACCCTGAGCTTGGGCTGGGCTTCATGGAGGGCAGAAGGAAGGTCCTGCAGGCCCCTGCTTGTCTGCTTTCTGCTTCTAGACCCTGTTTCTTTTCATCAGACCCTATCCCGGAGGCAATATGAAATTAGTATCCTGGCCTCATTCCCACTTACCGGACCCCCATTCTTAGAAATGAGCCTTGAATTCTAGGAATTGAGACAAAAAACCTCAACTAGCTTTACAAAATGGCAGAGGTGAGTTTAAAAACACATTATAAAACCTTTCATCTGTCACATCTGAAATTCTTATATTTTGTTTGAGAGGAAAAATTTCAAGAACTGGGAATTTCTTCATTCTTCAAGGGATTTTAGCATTTTTAAGTGGGACATATATGCAAAAATATATGCATATGATTTGAGACTGCCTGAAGAAGTTTAATATTTTATTATTCAGTATTTTTTAGAAATTTAGAACAGTTTAAGTTACAAAACAACAATTGTAAGGTAGCAATACAAATGCCTATACACTGCTTACTCCATTTATCCAATTTATAGCTCATATTAGTGTAAGTGTTACAATGAATTAACTCTACCCAGCTTCCCTGATTTTGTTTTATCAAAACTCCTTTTATTCCTCCCACCCCTCCCCAAGGGACTGCTGAATCACATGGCATTTCCTAATTTCTAGTATTTCAAGAAATATACATACTGATTTCCACTGTGGTTGCTTTGATTTATCAATAGTGTATAAGAGTTCCTCTTTTTCCAATGCTTGCCAGCATTTATGATTATTTTTTTTAATCACTGCCATTCTCACAGGGGTGATTTCGATGGCTAGTGATACTAAGAATTTTTTTCATCTATTTCTTGACTACATTTCTTCTTTTGAGATCTGTTGAGGTCCTTTGCTCATTTGTCAACTGGATTTTTTTTTTTTAAAATTTCAGTTGCTGATACATTCTGCATTTTAATCCTTTGTCAGCTAATTAGCTTACAAATATTTTCTCCCATTCTATTAACTGTCCTTTTATTCTATTGTTTTCCTTGCTGTGCAGAAGCTTCTGAGATTTCTATAATCCCATTTGCTTGGCTTTGCTTTGTTGCCTGTTTTCTGAGGCCTTATCCAGAAAACCTCACTGCCTAACCCAGTGTGTTAGTTATTCCGCTATGCTTTCTTTAAGCAATCTCATAGTTTATACAAAACTAAAAATGTAAAAACACAATCTTGAGAGTTGATTTTTGCACTTGATGAGTGAGATCTGATTTCATTTGTGTTTTCTTCCATATATACATTTAATTTTGGCAGCACCATTTATCAGGGAGATTATCATTTCTCCAACACATGTTCTTGATATCAAGTGGCTGAGTAGGCATTGTGGTATGACAGGATAAGCAACCACCTGCAATGCATCTATCAATATCAGAATACCAGTTCCAATCTGGGTTGATCCACTTTTGATCCAGCTTCCTGCTAATAAGCCTGGGAAAGCAGTAAAAGGTGGCTTAGGTACTTGAGTTCCTGCTTCCTGTGTGGGAGACCAGGATGGATTTCCTGGTTTCTGGTTTCAACTGGGGCCCACCCAGCCATCTGGGGAGTAAAACATAGGATGGAAGATCTGTCTTTTCCTCTCTGTCATTCTGCCTTTCAAGTAAATAAACGCTTAACAAATTTTGACAGCATCTACATGGATTTCTAGGTTTCCTGTTCATTTCATTGATGTGTGTACTGGTTTTCATGCAAGCAAAGTTATCATTATTATTGCTTTAGTAGTGCGTTTTCAAGTTAGGTCAAAGGATGACTCCAGTTACATTGGTTTGGTTATTCTCCAGATTTACGATTCCACACAAATCTTACATAGTTTTTCTGATTCTGTAAAGAATGTTATTGGTATTTTGAAAGCGATAACATTGAATCTGTTGATAGTTGAGTCTAGTCTACTGATTTCTGTCTGTAGATAAACATTTTGTTCCATTTTTTGGTGTATCCTGAATGATTTCTTTTTTCAGTGTTTTCATAATTATCCTTTGAGAGATTTTAGTTTGCTTTATTAAATTTAATTGTAAACAGTATGGTGAATAATATTTCTTCAGTGAAATAATTGTTAATGAAATATTATGTTTTTATATTCTGTGACATTAGTGAATTGGTAATTCTAACAAATTTTGGGTGTGGTGTTTGTTTTTTTCATATACAACATCATGTTATCTGCAAATGAGTATATTTTGATTTTCTCCTTTGCAGTTTCTACTTCTTTAGTTTTCTTACATTCCTTAATTACCCCTTGTAAAACTTTAGATACTATATTGAATAAAAATAATGAAAGTGGATATCCTTGTCCTCTTTCAGATTTTGAATGGCAGCACTTTCAACTATTTCCCATTTAGTATGATATTAGATTTTGCTTCTGCTATAAATAATCCTTTTAAATTTGAGGTATCTTCCTTCTGTACCCAATTTGGGAAGGGCTTTTATTGTGGAGGGAATATTGATTTAAACTATTTTTTTTTATTTGAAAGACAGATTTTACGGACAGAGAACCGACAGAAGTCTTCCATCTGCTGGTTCAGTCCCCACGAGTCTGCAACGGCCAGAGCTGAACTGTTCTGCAGCTAGGAGCCAGGTCTGCTAGTAGGTGCAGGGGCCTAAGGACCCGGGACATCCTCTGCTACTTTCCAGTTCATAAATAGGGAGCTGGATTGGAAGCAGAGCAGCCGTGACTTGAACTGCACCAAAAAGGATGCTTGTGCCACAGGCTGAGGATTAGCCTATTATGCCCCAGCAGCAGCCCTATAATACTGGATATTTTTAAAGGTTTATTATTATTATTATTATTATTATTATTTGAAAGGCCGGGATGTACACACACACAGCTATTACATGAAATGGTACCCATATAGGATGCTGGTGCATCAAGTGGAAGCTTAAGGTATTCACCATGGCAGTGGCCCTGGGAATATTGGATCTTATTAAATACTTTCTCTGCATCTATTGAGATGATCATATGGTCTTTGTTCTTTGACCTGTTGATGTGACTTACGACCATGGTTGATTTTTGAATATTGACCAATCTGCTTCTCTGGGATAGATCAAATTTGGTCTTGATATATGGTTTATTTAGATATAGTGTGTTTGACATGTTTTGTTAATATTTTGTTGAAATTTTTTGTATATGTTCACCAAGGATATTGTCCAATAGTTTTTTTTTTTTTTCTGTGCTGTCTCTTTGGTTTTGGTATTAGAGTGATGCTGGTCTCATAAGGGAATTTTTAGACTTTCAATATTTTAGAATAGTTTGAAAACTATTAGAGTTGCTTCCTCTTAAAAAGTTTTATAGAATTCAGTAGTAAATCCATCAAGTTCTAAACTTTCCTTTAATGGGAAACTTAATTACTGCTTCATTTTCCTGGATTGTTACAGCTATGTTCTAATTTCCTGTGTCTTCTTGATTTAATCTTGGTAGGTTGAATGTATTAAAAAATTTAAGCATTTCTTGGAGGTTTACCAATCTATTAGCATGTGCATGATGCATTTCTTCTATATTTCTGTGACTATCTATAATGTGTTTTTAGCTCAGAATTTCTGCTTTTTTTTGACAGTATGATTAAATTTTTTATTTTATTCTCAAAACCTAGCTTTTTGTTTATTTGGCATTGTGTTTTAAATTGGAATTTCATTTACTTCTTCTTTTATGTGTATTATTTCTCACCTTCTACTGAATTTTTGTTTTCCTAAGTCCTTGTGCATTATTAGTATCAGATCTTTCTATATATATATTTTAAGTCTAGTATTCACTCTACTAAACTTCCTTCTTAGTACGTTTTGTGCTTTATCCCATGGTTTTATTGTATTTCATTTTCATTTGCCTTAAGGCATTGAATTTTTTAAATTTAATTTATTCAGTGATCCATTGGTCATTCAGTAGTATGTTTTTAATTGTAACAAATCAGTAAATTTTTACTCTGATTTTTAGTTTTATTCATTTGTGGACTTATGTGCTATCAAAGTTTTTAAAGCTACTGAGACTTGACTTGTGGACTAATATATATTCTATCTTAGAAAACTTCTATAATAGGCTAATCCTTCCCATAAGGCACCAGCATCCCAAATGGTTACTGGTTTATGTCCTGGCTGCTCCACCTCTGATCCAGCTGCCTGCTTATGGTTTGGAAAAGTAGCAGAGGATGCCTCAAAGCCTTGGGATCCTGCATTTACATGGGAGACCCGCGACAAGTTCCTGTCTCCTTGCTTCAGATTAGCTCAATTCTGGTGAGTTGAGGAGTGAGCCAGAGGATGTAAGATTTTTCTCTCGTTCCTTCTCCTGATAACTTTGCCTTTCAAATGAGAATATATCTTAAGTGAGTTTTTGAGAAATAAATTCCATGTTCTGATGAGAAGAATATGTATTTGACAGCTGTTGGGTGAAATGTTCTATACATATCTGTTAGGTTCATTTTCTCCACAGTTTGGCCTAACTTTATGTTGATTTTCTGTCAGAATGGTATGTTCGCTCCTTAACAGTGGAGTGTTGAACTCTTCCACTGTCAGTGTATTACAGGCTATCTTTCCTTTGAGGCATAATAAAATTAGCTTTATATATCTGGATGGTCTTATATATACATATATTTATGATTGTATCTTCTTGCTGAAACGATTTATCAATATATAATGTTTCTTTTTACAGTTTTTGATTTAAAGTCTGTTTTATCTGGCATATATAGCTATTCCCACTTATTTTTGCTTCCATTTGCATGGTATGTCTTTTCCCAGCCCTTCATTTTCAAGTGTCTGTTCTTTTTTATGCATGAAGCTGATTATTGTAGAAAGCATTAAGTTGGATATTTTTTTACCCACCAACAAATCTGTATCTTTTGATTGGGGAGTTTACTCTTTTTACCTCCAAGGTTAATACTGATAAAAAGGAGCTAAATCGTGCCATTTTGTTGATTGGTTATTGACTGTATCTTCTCATTAGAATTTGGAACTGTCATGATGCATACTGCTAGTCTTCCATGATTTCTTGTAAGGCAGATTGGGGTGATGATTCTACTCAGTCTTTGTCTATCTGGTAATTCTTTATTTCTCCCTGTCACTTCCTTTTTAAAAAAAAAAAAATATTTAGGGCCCGGCGTGGTGGCGCAAGTGGTTAAAGGTCCTCGCCTTGCACGCCCGGGATCCCATATGGGCGCCGGTTCTAATCCTGGCAGCCCCGCTTCCCTTCCAGCTCCCTGCCTGTGGCCTGGGAAAGCAGTCGAGGACGGCCCAAAGCTTTGGGAACCTGCACCCACGTGGGAGACCCGGAAGAGGCTCCTGGCTTCGGATCGGTGTAGTATCGACCCGTTGTGCTCACTTGGGGAGTGAATCATCGGATGGATGATCTTCCTGTCTGTCTCTCCTCTCTGTATATCTGCCTTTCCAATAACAAAATAATAAAAATAAATCTTCAAAAAAAATATTTATTTCAGTTTTATTGGAAAGTTGGATATACAGAGAGGAGGTTGGACAGAGTGGAAGATCTTCAAATCCTCTGCTTCACTCTACAAGTGGCCACAATAGCTGGAGCTGAGCTGATCTGAAGCCAGGAGCCCAGAGCCTCTTCTGGGTCCCCAACATGGGTGCAGGGTCCCAAGGTGTTGGACCGTCCTCAACTGCTTTCCCAGGTCACAGCAAGCAGCTGAATGGGAAGTGGAGCAGCCGGGATTAGAACTAGTGCCCATATGGGATCCTGGTGCATATAAGGCAAGGACTTTAGCTGCTAGGCTACCACACTGGGCCCTCCCCTTCATTTCTAAGGCATAGCTTTCTTCCATATAATGTCCTTGGCTGAAAGGTTTTTTAAATTTTTTTTTTCTTTCAAGACCTTGAATATCATTCTATACTCTTCTAGCCTACAAGGTTTCTGCTGAGAGGTTTGCTATTAGTCTAATTGGTCTTCCTGAAGGTGACTTTTTTTTCTTACTGTCTTTAGGATTCTCTCCTTGTCATCAACATTCGACAAACTGAATATAATACAATTGAAGATCTTTTGCTTGCAGTCCTTTGAGCTTCCTGTGTCTAGATGTATCTTCCTGTATCTCTTTTAAGACTTGGGAATTTTTCAACTATTTCATTTACTTGTCCTCAGTGACTTTTTTCTTCCTCCTCTCCTTCAGGTTTCACTATAGTACAAAAACTCATTTGCGCTATGGTATCTCATGTCGCATAAGATTTCATCATTCTTTTTAATTCTTTTCTCTGGCTGAGTTACTCCAAAAGTCTTGCCCTACAGGTAAGAGTTCTCTGGTACCTCACTTAATGTCCTTATGTTTATGATTCTGAATGTTTCTCCTAGCATTTTATAGATTTACTGTGGATCAGGATCTATTCCTGAAGAATGACTGTGTTTTCTGGGAAGTGTCAGGTTTTCTTCCTTCTTTGTTTCCTGTGTCCCTGCATTAATGCTTGCATATGTGACATCACAGTCTGTCTCCCCTTCCTCTTGTTCCTAATCCCCTCCCCTTTCCTATTTTTCATGGAGTGGCTTTCACTGGAAGACCTGCTTCTTTGGAAGGAATGGTGTGTATTAATTGTGTTGTTGATTTGGCTTTCAATCTATGGGAGTGGGCTGTGTAACCCTTGGGTAATCGGTGTCAGGGCAGGTAATGAGGATTTATAGGAGTTATTCTTGTCTAGGATGTAATAGTTTATGGAGGTATTAGCATGATTTTCCAGTGGACATGAGCTTCCAAGGCATTATTTTTACTTTCCTGAGAATTGGGTGTCAATCACACTAAGTTTTTTGATGGCTACACCATCTCTCTGGAACACAGTGGAGGACGTCCCATTGTACTGCCAGGTAGACCAGAGTGATACCGAGGCTCATGGCATCAATAGCTCTAACCCTCAGAATTCATACTATAGATAAGTCTTTTCTGAGATGCTGCTACGTGGGTGTGATTCATTCTGAGGGCTTATGGCAAGAGCTCATTCTCAGCACTGGGATATGTTAAGCGTGCTTTGCCTCTTTCCAACAGGGTGAATATAGGTTAAGTGAGAGAGGATGCAATGGCAGGTGCAGGTCTTGAGTACTGCAATGCAAGTAGGCTCTTCTCTATGTCTGGCAGCATATGTTAGGATGACTGAACAATGTAGCACTAATAGTCACAGTCCCCAAGCTGCAGGATATGGAGAGGTCCTTACCCGGGTTGCTCAGGAGAGCTGCAAATTGTTCTGGGAATTCTGGACTGGAAGTTACCAACGTGGAGTAAAAGAATGCAGATATGGCTTTCTATATCCCATAGGTGAGTGTGACTTACTTAATAGCGGGCAGCAGCCACAGTCCCAGTATGGGACACAAATTGGAAACTGTTCCAAGTTCCTATAGGGCATGCAGATTTGATGCTGGGGCTTGCACTGTGCTCTCCCACCAGCCTGGTACCAAGCAGTAACAGCTGTAGAAGGGGCTTTCTTAGGTCTGATCCCCTGTGACTGTGTATCAGTGCCTGTTAGTCACTAGCCCAAAGAACCCACAAGGAACTTGCACAGAGCAAAAGTGTGTAACTCCACGGCTTGTGTTCCAAATTCCCACAGCTGCAGGACTCATAGAGGCTTGCTAGTTGCACCGGAAAGCACCCTTCCTGTCCCTTGGGGTTGCTGGTCATGAATGGGTTGTTTGCCTTCCGCTAAGACAAGAGGAGTTGCTTTAGCAGATTTTCAGGTGTGATGCTTTGGGATGTGGGAGGCAGTGTGGGTTCCTTCTCTGAAGCCAAGTAATAATTTGCATCCCAACTGGTCCTCTAGACTTGATTTAAAGTCACGACTGTGGAAGTGTCCTGTAGTTAGGGCTACCTTGCCATTAGTGGCAGTGGTAGGAGTTGCAGCATTTTCTGTAGGCCTCTTTCTAACAAGTTGGCATCCCTACACACCCCTGCAGGGGAACTGGAGGAGTGGCGCATGGTGGCAGTGGAAAGCATGCTTTGTTCACTAAGGAAGGAGTCAGAGCAGGGATGGTAAGAAGGAAGAGCAAACGTGTCCCTCATATAACATGGAAACATTGCCTTCACCTAAGCTGGGAAACAGGCCTGAACGAGAAACCAAGTACGATAATGAAGGAGACATGAAGAATTTCAATGGTTAGTTGTGGGAAAAGCAAGCTTTGGCACCAAAGCGCACACAGAATGTCAGTGGTTAGATTTTTTGACTGGCTTCTGTCCTGTAAAAAGTCACAAGCAAATGGGAGGGATGGGAGATAAGAAGCAGAATGAACTTATGCACGGAACATTTTTATTAAAGAACTTGTTCAAAATTTCCAGGAGACATAAATCCTTCAGATCACTTGGTTTCTGAGGTGCTTTTCCTCTGTATTTAAAGTCTCTTGCTTCACTGCCTTCTTTGTTCACCAGCCTCATACTTCATGGCAGGTAGAGCTATATTCTGGGTGGTGTGGAGTGGCGTTCATATCAGGGTCTCTGTGCTGTTTGCAGATGCTGGCACTTCCTTAGCCCAGATTTTTCCTCAGCCACTCTGCTCACTTTTAAAATTTTATATCTTTCGGACCCTTCTCCTGGTGTCCCTTGGCCAGGGCGCTGGGACAGGAGCAGTGGGCAGTTGCAGCAGGTGGCAGCAGGCTTTATTTTGTGCTGCTGGCTTTTTAGAGGTTGTGCTGTCTGCACTCCCTGTCAATTTCCTGAAGTGTTCCCTCAGTCTCCTCAGCTCTAATATTTTATAAATAGAACCCTTTTCCTGGCCAGATGGTGTCCCTTGGTTAGCAGCAGCCTGATTTGTGTGTGTCTCTCTCTGCTGATTTTCAGTCTCTGTCTTGCTTGTAGTTCCTGTCACTTCCTTACTGGAGTTTATCGTCCTCAACTGGTGTGAAACTTGTCTCTGGCTGAGGTGGGCGCAGAGCCTCTCATTCAGCCATCTTGATTCTTGCCAATATTTCTCAATATGTCCAACAGTTCCTAACATTTTTTAAAAACTTGTAATAGATTAGTAGGTTGCAAATATAGGCTATGAACCTCGTGGAATTTTCTGGAAGTTGGGGGTGGCATTTGTGAAAGTGTGAAATGGGAGATGAATTGAAATAGACATGGGTAAGAACTGAAGAGATTAAAAATGGTACAACTGTTTTTTTCATAGTAATGGTTTTAAGATTAATGATGTTAAAATTTATTTGTACTCAGACTTAAAAGGAAATGATAGTCATCTAATACTTTGCACAGCACTTTATGGTTGTCAAAGCATTTTCACATACATTATACTCTATATGTACATATTAATTTTCCTGGCAGCACCCAAAAGGCATCTGTATGGCTGTAATCTAAATAAATATGAATTAAGCAGCAGATCAATTGATTGCTGTGAAAGAAAAATTAAAAGGATCATGGTATAACTGGAGCAGTAATCAGAGTCATTATAATTGGTATTTTATGCAAGAAGTTTATATTCAGTGGCAAAAAATATTGCTTCGAACTACCTGATTATTTTTGAATCTGGGTCATTGATAGTTTAATAAGCAGGCTTTTGGAATCAACTGTAAAACTTCTTTTCCTCAATTCTATTGGGACTGTACACTCTGAGGAAGGAAGTATTTTTTGCTTACTATTGTATCCCAAGACGTCTTCCTGCAAACTACCTACTACTTTGGGTAAATTTGATGAAAGAATTTCATCCTATTCTGGTAACAATTATTTGCATATATTTGAGGACAACTAAATTTTAGTTCCCCAAGAACAGGATAGAACTTTGCTTTTTGTCTGAGTCTCTAGAAACAACAATTGAAACTATTATAGAAAGAGGAAATTTGGCTTTTCACTAACAAAGTGAAGTATCTGTCATTTTTTCTTCCTTATGAAAAACAACTAACTTGGGCATTAGGTTTAATCTTAAGGTCCTTCCTATGTGGAAAGACATAAAAGATACTATGGATGAAGAATGATTTTTTCATAGCAATTGGTCTCATTTCCAAGGTCGGAAAAACCAAAGTGACTGCAAAGAATGTGATCCCACAGTTCTCACAGTGTTCCTGGGTCCACCATTCAAGGAACAGTCCCTGTCTTTTGGCTTAGCTCACTGAATGGGCCATAATAATAATAACAAATTTGAAGAAAAAACATTTGATTTCTAATGTTACTATGTATTGTTTGTTATGTGCCAAGTCTTGTAAAGCACTTTACAACTTGGTATTATTTTCTCCTGACAGGAGCATCCCAAGGAAGTACTTTCATTGGTTCATCGTGAGGCTCAGAAAGGGATCATCCTAGTGTATCCTGGCTCATTCCTACAGTCTAGAAAAGGATGACGATTACATAAGTGGATGAAGGTAATATTCCTGGTAAGAAAGCACAGAGAGTGGAATACAGACTCAATACACTAAAAGAAATCAGTCACTTTAGGTTGCACTTCTGAGTTTCATATGAAATTTGAAATACAAAAATAAGCATCAAAGCACAGACTGGATGGAGATGGGGTTCTATGTATTTTTGCATTTGTTCTATTCATTTTATGTGTTCTATATTATTGTAACAATTATTTAAGAAAGCTGCTGTAAAATTTATGCATACATATTTCATTGCTAGCCAGACTGTGATCATGGCTATCTATAGCAAGTTTATAAAATTCTACTAGACATAGAGACACAGAGAAAGAGATATAAATTACAACATAGAGATAGAGATGGGGTGGACAGATCAGAACAGTCTCCTCAGAGATGATGATTGAGCTTGGCCTTTAAAAAGAGCAAGTACTTGAAAAAGTGTTCCACATCAAAATTAGAGAAATGTAAGTCAGAACCACAGTGAGTTATCATTTCATTCCAGTAAATATAGCTGTTTGCAAAAATAGAAAAGATAAAAAGTGCTGGTAAGAATGTGGAAGAAATGAAGCACTTTCATATTAGTGGTGGGCATGCAATTAGTTGCTAAGGACAACAGTATGAAGGTTCTTCAAAAATTAAAAATATAACTATGTTCAGCTCTCCCAATAATCAGTGTCGGAGACACAGAATCAACTGAGTTTATCAATGGATGAAAGAAAGGGCTCATATGTACAATGGAGTATAATTCATAGCAGGATGGAATCCTATAACTTGCAATGTTATAGATAGATTCCAAGATCACAATGTTAAGAGGCCACTTACAGAAAGATAAACATTGCACAATTCTACTCATTTTAGAGTCTAAAAATGCTTGGTTTATAGGCTTAAGATAGACTAGTGATAATCCTGTTGTGGTAACAGTGGTTACCACAGAGCCAGAGAATGCACTCAAGCCAGATTGGTGGATAGGCACAGTGTCACAGCTAGATAGGAGTACAATATGCTTTGCTGTTACAAAAAGGGTGATTGTTATGTAATATAACGAGAATTAGAAGAGGATTTTGATTCCACAAAGAAGTGCTAGATAGTGGATAACCTATGTATCTTGCCTTTATCAATACACAGTGAGTAAAGGTGCACAAGCATCACACTGTGTTCCAGAGACATGCACACTTCTTATTTGTCCATTGGAAAAAAAAAGATGATGACTTATATGAAGTGAGAAAGTGCATGAGCATGTATGTGTTTCTAGGAGCTAAGTTGGCACTCTACAATGACACAAATGGAAGAATTCACATCAAAAGCCTGGAGGACACCAGCCAAGGTTGACCAAAGGTGGAATAGAGGGGATGGCCCATTTGGTCTCAAATTTATGTTTCATGTATCAAAGCCTCCCACTACTCTTTTTTGAAACCTTGCTAATGGACTACCCCCTACATCCTTCCTTGAAGACACTCCTTGTTTTCCACTTAACTCACTCTTAGAATTTTACTTTCTGAAACCTGCTAGGACACTAGGGCCAAGTCACCTCTTCTGATTGCCAGTGCAAGGCCTAACCTGGACCTGCCTCCTGGCATCTGGCCCTTTCTGTAGTGATGTCTGGGTGGAATGTCTGCCTTCCTCTTGGCAAGCTCCTTCCCAACATGGCATCTCTCAGAGACACAGGCAGACAAATGGTTCTCAGCTACTATCAACTCTTAGCACAATCATTGGCACAGAATAGGTTCTTTATCATTGTAAATGAAAGTGAACCCAATAAATAAAATCTTTCCAGAAACCACAATTCAGAAGGAGCAACAACAATACTGACAAGGAAGTTGCTGGTAGTCCTTTGTCTACCTCGCCTTGCAATGTTCAGTCTGCACTAGGCTTTTAGCTGCTTTGTGTTCTGGGAAGTTCAAGGCTCAGAAAGTTCTGTAAAATGTTCTCTTGTTTTCCTCTGAGAAAGGGAGAAATGATCAAAAAGCTTTTCTTGCTATATACCCATCAATCATGCAGACATTATTTTTAAAAAATAATTTATATTCCAACACGCATTGGACTAGCGGTGGGGATAGCTGATGTTTGAATTTTTTTTTCCTCTTGTTACTCAAGTCTGCTTTTTTGGAGCTTTCAGACCCACACACTTATGTCACTAGTCGCAAGTCTCTAATTATGCTCCCCACCCCTATGAAAGATAAATGGCATGGATATAAACTTACATTTGTCAGAATTGATTTCCTGTTTTAATTGAGGGGTATAAGCTATCAGTCTTTTCCAGCAACAGAAACATGTGTGCTCTGATTATATCTATCAGTCTTTCTTGGATTAGTGTTAGTCTAAGAAAAGAGAGAAGCCGTGACAGAAACACACTCCCCTGTTGGTATCTTTTCACTTCCCTTAAATAGATGCAGGTTTTTTTTTATGTGTAATTACAAGCTAAAAATATCAATAACGTGAAGAACAATTTATGCTGTGACTGCCCTTTAAAAGTGAGCTTTTCCTTGTCTAATTCGGGTTGAGAAATTCTGCCTTTTATTTTTTTAGATTTTTAATTCATTCAGTCTCACATCTTCTGAGCTTTTCACTTTTCTTGCTTCCTGGAAGGTGGTCATGAAATTCGTTTTCTAAACATGAGTCTCAGGTCACCCAACTGCTTGTGGAAAGCACCCCCTCGTTGCTGACCATCAACAGAGTGGTGAAAACGTATCCCACAAGGCTGCACATTTGGATGCCATTCCCAGGAAGGTGAGCAATGTGGGCTTCCCCTCATAGGCAGAATGACAAAGTGAAAGGCCAGCACCTAGCATGCCTAAGTTGGAGATCTTTGTGTCAACCATTCATAGACGTGCTCATAACATTCATCTAGCCCTCTAAAAATACACTGCAACTCACTAACTGTCCATATAAAAACAGGCAAAGGACACAACTGTATAATTCTCCAAATGAAAATTCCAACTATCCTAACGGAATGAGGGACATATTTTTCCATACTCATGATACTAGCACCCTACTTTGTATTCCTCCTTTAATAATGGCACAAGACTTTACTAATTCTCTTCATTAGAAAATGGCAAGAGGAAGAAAACATTTGGGTAGGCAGAGAGGCTGGGAAACATGTGAATTTGTCATTGGTGGCATAGGCTGTTTTTGAATGAATGCAAGAGGCCTACAACCGGAAGAGCTTGAGGCTCCCACTTGTTCAGTCAGGGATGTGGAGGTAAGTTCTAGAAAGAACCCTGGGCTGTCCGAGTTGACAGTGCTTCCGCGCAGGGTTTGGTGTGGTGACCAAATTGAAGAGCGCTGAGAAGTTGGGTAATTTTTCAAATGTCACATATCTTATTCATGTTTAGCATAAGATTCTGCCACTTTCACACATGTATATTGGGCAACTGAATCAATGTTTACACAACTAGAACCACACACAGACGTGATGGACAAACCTCAAGGTAGCACTGAGCAGAAGTGAAGCTGGATGTCCACATGCATGTCCTGATATGAATTCCTATCGTGGATGGAAAATCAATAAGGTTGTAATGTTCTGCTATTTCTTGAGAGCCTAGAATGTGGAGCCCAAATCAGGACAGACAGATTTCAAGGGAAAATAGGTTGCTTACTTGTGGAAGTCCTCGATGCAATGAATGAGCCCGCCAGCATCCACAGTAAAGGGGATCCCATCCAGGCTGCGATGGCACATCACGCAGGTGAAGCAGTGAGGGTGATAGGCCTTCCCAGTGGCACGAAGAATACGCTCCATGATGGGCTTGGAGCACACGTTGCACCGTTCCAGCGTGTTCTATGGAGGGAAAGAAAAATGTCATGGTTGGGCTGCAATTCAAGGCAGCTGTGTGGATATCACAAATATGTTTTCAAAACACACTGAACTTGTCATGAATTCTCAGGAATACAGAGTAGTACATATGAGGGGTCCTCAAAAAGTCAGTGGAAACTTGGTGAAAAAAACCATACATGGATTTTCAAATATTTTTGCCCCCATATACATACATATTTTAATTCCATTTCCATCATCTCTTTGAAGTTCACTCAAATCTTTAACAGAAAAAAAAAAAACCTAGACAGGTCAAGTCAAATTACTAAAGTCACCTAGGGTGTGGGTATTAAATCCAGGATTGAGGATTACAATTCTCTGACTTTTACCCTTGTTCATTCCCATGATAGCAAGTGTGATATTGAACATTGCTGTAAGTTTTTGCATTATAAATATTTGTATTAGAACAACTTAATTTTGCCCTTATGAGGTGAACAGTCAGATACATGTAAACAGATGGACACAGTTTTGTTGTAGTAAATTTTGTTTAACTACAATGGATGGTAAGTGAGCCTGAAGTTTAATATCCATGAAGGATATTTCACTGTAGCTCCTAAAAGGTGAGTCATCATTAAAACAGTGAAGTCCCTAAGGTCCCTAATTTTTCAGAGTGGTCTGTCTGGTAACCAAGACCTAGGCATCTCAATATGGAATCTTGGTTATCCAAGTGGTGTTTTAAACTGCTACGTCACATGCTGTCCTAGTGAAAAAGTTCTACCCTTTAAAACACACACCACTGAGTGAGGTGGGACTCAGGATTTCCATCCTTCCTGTGAATTTCATCCTTTTACCAAGCAGAGTAGCTATGTTGCCTGACTCACTGGGTTTCAAACTGGGAAAACCTAGGATGTGGAATGAATAGGGAAAATACAAGCCTGAATGAGATGTGAAAATTAAGGAGCAGCTGCATTCTTACAATGTGAATCTCTAAATGTTTGTGAGGCAAGGTGTGTGTAACTAACTTTCAGATGTGACTTACAGCAATGGCATCAGGATTTCCTACACTGTTTGCCTGTTACTTCCCATAATTTGCTTCCACAGTGACCCCAAATATTTCTAAAACTCGGAGGTGACAAAATACTTTTCCAGGTAACAAGGCTTTACAGCTCTATGATGCACAGACATAAGTGCCTAGGTAGTGTTCAACTCTCTGTCTAGGCTTAGTCTCTAACATGTCAGGGTGTGTCCTTGTGACAAGCATTCACAGTTTTTGTACCTGAACCAATGCCTTACATGACCTGCACTTTGCCATTCTGCCATTTGAAGGTATAGGTCAGAGGCATATACTTGTGAATTTTTTTCTCCATTACGCACTGAGAATGAACTGCCTCTTTCTCTCCCATCCTGAGCATTTTTCTGACAACATTCAGTGTGTACTTCATTAAAATTACATGTGCATATGTTTATTTCTTTGACTCTACTGTAACTTCATCAAGGGAAAGGACCGAGTCTAAAGAATGGATTTTTCTGTCCATATTGCAATAGAATAAAAACATGCTAAGGATAAATACGTGCAAAAGAGTGAATGAAAGAATACTGTTTACATCCCTCCCGCACAGTGCTGGCTTGAATCCCTGACTCTGGAACCCATTCCAAGATGAATTGGTTAATCTATCATCATCATCATCATCTTCCCCTCATAACTGTGGTTGCCCGAGGTTCTGAAATTGCTCAGCATGCTTCTGGTCATAGTCTAAACTCATGGAAACTATTAACCTATTTTCTTGCCCCATTCTGAAGTGGTGAAATTAAAATAGCAGACATGCATAGGATGAGCGTCTGCCAGTGATGACGATGATGGTCTGGTGAAGCAGGGTCCTGCTGCTTTTCCACTGAGATGAGCTGAGCTAATGTGGCTGGAAATTGGTTTCCCGAGCCTTGTGTTTTGCTCCTTCGTGGGTTTAAAAAACTGTTTTAAAGCTAGCCCTGTCATGGAGTTGAACAAACCAGAAAATGCTTAACCAGAAAATGTTTTTGTTTGCAGTGAGGCCTGGCTGCCAGATTCAGCTCATTTACTGAAACGCAGCAGCAGCATAGAAGGTTTAGTCAAGTTTCTCAGGAGAAGAGTTTATGGTCTA
Source organism: Ochotona curzoniae (assembly GCF_017591425.1). Lineage (NCBI taxonomy): Eukaryota > Metazoa > Chordata > Mammalia > Lagomorpha > Ochotonidae > Ochotona > Ochotona curzoniae. The sequence continues at coordinate 225,323 of NW_024466927.1, forward strand.
TGGAGAGTCTGTTCAAAGGACAGGCTAATTTGAACATCTCTGCTGCAAAGGAAAAGGAAGTAAAACATGCCAAGAGTGTGGGACTATTATAAAATGCCCCCGAATCAGGAAATGCATGTTGTAATTTACTGACAGCTTATGTTAGCAAATGATGGAGGAGGACACGCCTTTCAGACTCTGGCCCGCTAGGAACATACAACACTTCCCCTCCTAGAAAACAGAAGCCTTTACAATGTTAGGGAGGCAAGTGCTGGGAACTCCTCTAGCTAGGCTCCCATCTCAGGAGGAGCAGAGACCAGTTAGGTGGAAGTAATGCCCAGTTTTTTTTAATGCCCAGTAATTCACAGAAGGAACAGAGAAATTCATTATGGAGTTGTACAGAGGGGAAATTGTTAGATGAGAAATATGAATTGTCATTTTGGTTTTTATCAATATCCAATGTATATGCCTAGTGTTATGACATAGCACAGTAAGCTACCACCTTCATCAATGGCATCCTATATGGGTATTAGTTTGAATCCTGGCTGTTCCACTTCTGATCTGGCTCCCTGCTAATGTGCCTGGGAAAACAGAGGATGATCTTAGAACTTGGACCTCCCTCTCTAACTCTTCCTTTCAAAAACATAAAAATCTTCAACAAAATCTGCTATATAATTTTTTCCTCTCAAAACCTCAGTTTTCTCAACTGTGAAATGATAATTTCAATTCTGCAATTTTAACACTCTATGATATATCAGAATTAACAGAATAGGGAAAGGTCAACATTTCCATGATCAGAAATATAGAAACAACTGGATAATGCTGTAGTGGTTTGAAGAAAGAACTTGCCTGTTAGAAACCTGGGCTACTACACTGCATAGTCTTCCCAGTTATAATTTGAGAAACTGCTAATCATAGCATTTTAAGTACCACAGATAGAAATCTTTCTGTTTTCTTCCACATGGTTGTTTTCAGGCCTGACAAAAAGATATATACTCACCATATAAATAGTAAGCTTTTCTGAAGTGTTAAATGGTTAATTAAAATGTGGATTTGAAGGATAGAGAAACTATTCAATGTATCTATTCAAATCATTCCTTGCAGGCGGAAATATGGCTTTGATGCTGGACAGGTGGGGACATAGGAGATAGAGCACTTTCCAGCTGAAAAATCTTCCACATCTTTAGAAGTCACCTACCCTGATCCTCCTCTACTGCTCTCCCTACTGGGTCACACAGTCCAGCCTCAATTCTATGCTCTGTGCCAAATCTGTAATAAGGGACATTCTTTGATAAACCAAGATACTTCCCACCTTTTAATTTATTTGGAAAATTCCCATTCATTCTTCAAAAGGAAGTTCAAGTGTCATTCATACTTTCAATAAAATAAGTAACTTATTGCACTGCCACAGGATGGATGACACATGAATACAATGTTCTTAGTGTCTCAAGTGGACCTCCAGGTCCTCCCTCCCTACAAGGAACCATAGTCTGAGGTTTAGTTTGCTAGAAAAGACTCGGCAACAAAGATTAGATGATTGGAGCTGATCAGTGAGTGTCCTTGTCATCACCTGGGGGAGCTTGGGGGATCACCTGGGCAGAAAGAGGAGCTCAGTTATGGCTATAACCAAGACTTTTCTCTGATGGCATTATGGAAAACTAAGCTGGTTTATCCGTGAATGCCATCCTCCTTTGTACTGAAGAATAAAGTCTTACATTCCCTGAATCTGCAATCAGTATTGACTGCTAGGGGAAATCTTGGACCAGCAGGTACCCTTAAAATGAAGGTAATTACCAGGAAGGATTCAACTATAAACTGTTGTGCTTTAGCACTCCCAACAGTCTGGGGAATGAGAACCTTGGTCTCCTAGATTGTCAGAGAAGCACATCACAGCATCTGCAACCCTGACCATCCTTGACCAAGGCCAACATAGTTCACAACACACAGTGGGTAACTGGTAAGCAGCTTGGGGATGGTGGGGGTTGGCCTAAGCTGAATGAATAATCTGTTGATCTTTTGCAGCAGGCATTCTTTGAGGAATTGTTTACAGAAAGTTTTAGGCAGTTACTGCAATGAACTATGATGGTTTAAGTGATAGATATGAGTAGCAGAAACATACAGGCAGGAAATCAGTTGTTGAAGGGCACAAACTTTTCAACACACCTTGACAGGATGGCATCACGTTGTAAATAAAAACAAAGAAGTGAAGACCTGTGTTATAGCATAGCACGTTATGCTTTGCTGCTATCCCAAATGGGTGCTGGCTTGAGTTCTGGCTGCTCCATTTCGAATCCTGTTCCCTGTTAATGCCCATTGCAAAGCAGTAGAAGATCACCCAAGTATTTGGGCTCCTGCATCCATGTGGGAGATCTGGAAAAAGCTCCTGGTTTTAGTATGGCCCAGCCCTGGCTGTTGCAGCCATTTGGGATGGCAACCAGCAGAAGAAAGACCTCTCTCTGTAACCCTATCCTTTCAAATAAATGCTTTTTAAAGGAAGTGACAATAATAATTTAAAAACTTTCACAAACAAAACTTGTACACAAAATTTCAAATGAAACTATTTTCAAATTACATATAAAATCAAGTTTATCATTTATATACTTGAATACTGTGAATATTTCTAACTCGCAGAAGAAGAGTTGGAAGCATTAGATGGATATTAATGAAGTATCTAAGTACCAGAAGCATTAATTGCTAGTTAAGCAATACGGAAAATAGAATATTACTACTTGTAATATCACATGGGAATATAAATGTGTTCATTGTCATGTGTTTTAAATCAAGAAGCTTGTTTGAAGATTCAGACAATAAAACAAGGCATCTAGAGAGTTAGAATACACCCCTTTCCAGTTCCTGAATTGCCAGTCCGGTGAGACTCCCTCTGCTGCACCACATTACAAATCATTCTGTGTTTTAGCACTCACACTTTATATAGCAAATAGAAAGCATTCAAAGAGCTTACAACCTTGAAACCTGTTGAGACCTTAAGAGATTTGTCACCCTGACTCCTACAAGGAAAGATAAAACACTAACTGTTGGGTCCTCAGCCATTTATAGCAGTATGTTGACATAAATTTACGTTCCACAAATACTGGCTAGCTAGTGAATAAACAAACACAGAGTAAGTACTTAACATAAAATGATTTTCTTTAACCATGCATAATAATTTTCTAGCCCAGAGCATCTCAGCTGGCAGACTAAGACAGTGCTTTTCAAGGGTACCATTATTGGGGATGGTCAGGAACTAGGAGAGGTTCCAAAGTCCCTAGGTGGTCATCTTGGATGGACAGAAATCTCATCTACTTCCTCCAGTGTGCTGAATGAATCCCAGACGTTATAACTACAAGTACTGTGGTGTGAAAAAGCTGAGAAGCTTGGTTCAAGTGCAATTTCTTTCAAAAGAATGGCAAAGTGGTACAGTAAAGAGAGAACACAGCTGTGATTCAGGAAATTACTCTTGAAATGCCAATGTTGTTGGCTGAATTTAAGTACACATTTGAGCATTCCTTATCTGAATGGTTGGGATGAAAAGTGCTACAGATTTCAGATTATTTGCTAATTTTGGAATTCCGACAGATAGATAGATAGATATTTATATTGATGTATCTTAGAGTAAGGATCCAAGCCTAAACAAAAGATTCACTTAGGTCTCCTATACACCTTATACATATAGCCTGAAGGTAATTTTATACAATATTCTCTTGAGCCTGTATTGTGATCCATAACATGAAGTCAAAAAGTGATACCTATGCAACACAAAACTGAAAATTCAAAGAATTTCAATTTTTATTTATTTTTTTAAAAATTCACTTTAAACCAACTTTTCATAGGCTTATCTGAAGAGCAAAACCACCTCTTCGGTTAACCTAACACTAGAAATCCTACAGTGGAACAAAACTTTCAACAAGCTGGCAGGAAAAGAGGGAAACAAAGATGCCATCCTTGCCCTTGGAGGCTTCCAACGTGCGGAGAGGGAGACATATCTATAATGACCAATTCAAGCAAAGGGCAGTAGAAATTGTTATTATGGAGGCATGAGTCATGTGTGATGGAAACAGAATAGAACAGCTATTTATGAATGCAGAGAGCAGGCAGGATCCTGGGGGTTCTTGACTCTAGGTAGGATTTGATGTGACAGTTGAAAAAAAGTGCTTTAACATGCTGTGGAATTTTAACATGTTTTAAGATTAATGTATTACAACAAGAGTCTTCACTGCTTAGTCATTCTGAAAAAGAGAGTCTCCGGTAGGCCTGCCTTGAAATAAAACTCATTTCACAGGTAGATCAGTGTAATACAATTTTTGTAAAATTGTGTATTAGCAATGGTGAAGACCAGCTTAACATTGCTTGACATGAGCACCATGTAAGAAACAACTTGACAAAGCTGCACACATTACTGTTCACACAGAATTCAGAAAAGAAACTGCTAAAAGGATTTCCTACTAAAACTATGTAAACTGATTCCAAAGTTAAGAAATACATCCTGACACCATAAGGAAAAATAGCCAACGAAAAGGACAAACTTATTAGGATGATTCGATGATGACATTTTGTCAGAAACTACAATCATATTCTTTACAAAGTAAATTAATTACATTGTTGCATATGCTTACAGATTGGAGTTGGGATTATGATTTGAACTTTAGTCAATCAGAAAAAAATTCCTACTAAAGGCTATTTTTTCTACTTTAAGGCATAAAAGAGAAGTACTCCGTGTCTATGTGAGACTTTACCTTTAAATGCACTGGGTTCTAAAGCACTTCTAGAATGTGTCATAACCCTTGAGACATGTGGGTGATAGAAATAGGTGATATCTAATGAATGTTTGTCAGGCCTTCTTGCCAAGGCCAAAATTAAAAGATAATACAATGCTACTGAGAGTATTTTGAGAGGGAAAAAAATAGAATTCCTTTCCTTGCAACCAAGTCAGAGATTTTCCTTCCTGATATTTTCAAGGACTTACTAACTCAAGAATCTGTCACAAAAGTAGAAGTAGAAGCGACACATTCAGGAGACCCAGATTCAAAAGTCTAGGTGATTTTCTCCACCTTGCTGGCCTTTGGATTCTTCCAAAGATTACAAGATTGAAAATTTGCACATTGCAGTGTTGGGAGGATCAAATATCACATTACATACAAGTACTCGATGGCTGCTATCGAATCAATGTTCATTTTATACAATTCCCTTATGCTATTAGGGATTATGACATACATTGGATTAGCCCTGCATCCCTCGATTATTTTCAAAGTGTTTGTTAATTTCTATAAATTAATATGACACTGAGAGGGTGAAAAGCAGAAGAGAGGGATTTTTCTGTCTTCTGGCTTACACCTCAGAAATCCACAATATCCTGGACCAGGCCAAGGTGAAGCCTGGAGCCTGGAACTCTATCCATCTCCCATGTAGATGGCAGAGAAGGTACAGTAACAGAAAACTGGCTTTGACATGGAGGCAATACTTGGTCCTGTTCGCTGTGCTTTGGGATATGGACATCCCAAGCAGCGGCTGAGCCTACCTCACCACAATATCTGTTCCCTCCTTGATTGTTCAGTTAAGTTAGCATGCATAACTAGTACATTTACATATTTTATTTTCCTTGTCATCAATTATATATTTTATCTGTGTTTTTTTTAAAAAAGATTTTATGTGGATTATTTAAAGATCCTGGAAATAATACTCTGGGATTACTAGTATAACACAAAATGGCTTCTGGCTTCTAGCAGGTTTTCCTACTGCCTGCTGGAAATTTTGTGGAAAAGCAGTTCTTGTATGTAAATATTATGGTCTGGATATACATATTATTTTTCATACAGTAACTTAAAGTCTCTTACATATCCAATGAACAGAGCGTGATATCTTGATGTAAACAAGTCCTTATGGTTTGCTAATTGCACACCATCTGAAATAGAGTTCTTATCCTAATTCTATGCCATTAGACTCTAAATGTGGTTTGCTAAGTTGAAGAACAAAGCTCATTTTTCTGTTCCACACTGTCCTTCAATTACAGGTTTCTCTGATAAATTTCTGTCTAGTTTTCTGATCACCAAGATGTTTATCTCTGCCATCATTATAAATACACAGTCTGGCTGAGCTCAAAAAAATTACTGAATGTATCTAATTAGTCCAATCTCCTCACCTGACACATAAGAATACTACCTTCATGGAAGCCAACTTCTTTAATGTTTTTACTATTCTCTCAGAGAGCAGAACTCAGGACTTTGATGATGTGTATATTCTATGTAATACTCTGCCCTATTTCACGTTGCTTCAGTTTTGGAATACTGAAATATCTCTTTGATGTTCTGATCTTTGTAAATAAGAATATGTCAGAATTAACAATGATTTACATCACTAGTGGAAAGTCATTAGATTGGGCTTTACAAGTGTCGAAGCAAGACTGTCACACACTGCCCGTTTTCTGCCTAAGACTTCAGAGGAACTAATCTTATGCTTAACCAAAGTTAGATGTTTCGGGTGCCCCTGTCCCAATTCCTGCTTTCAGCAACTTGTCAAGAGCTATATTAAGAGATACTCAGACAAGTTCTATTGAGGCACTCACTTCCGACATAGTTGAATTGCATTGCATTTTGAACAAAATTTGTTAAGTCCCTTGGGTGTTTATTTTATGATACATAGAATGGGATAGTAAACATTTTCTCCCCTCTATCAGCACTGGAAGAATAAAATAAACTAAGACATATTGAGAGGTAAACTTAGAAAATATAGAGATGGAGATATTGTTATGATGCTCTATTTAGAGAGAATTACTGTTCCCAATGAGAAGTGATCCCCCTGCCTCAGGTCATCAATTGCTGAGAAATCAACTGAGCCTAATTTCCACTAGTTGTCTTAGTAGGGAAAAGCAGACAATTATAACATTCAGGCAAAAGTGCCCAAAATCTCTTGACTTTGAAGTTTGAAACAAAATACATATTTTCTTTTTAATTTTGATTGTTTTCAATAATTTTTTCTTGTAATGGTTCTCTAGTTTACATATTTGGAACATATAATTGATGCAACAGTTACATGCCATGAATTTAGGTATGAATGGAGAAGTCTGACAGAGTATATAGGTTGCCAGATATACTTAGCTGATTTTTTTTCCTTAAGTATAATCTATATCCCACTAAGGCTCTGATGCCTCTGTCTGTGAGGCATCTCTCAACAATTTTCAATCACACTATCTTTAATTGAGAGAATACAGCAGGTGTTGAAAGGAAAAAAAAAAAAGACTTTATGTGGATCACAGTCTTGACCCGAGCACTGTTTGGTACTGGAATTGTTGAACTAGATGTTTATACAGAACCCATCTGGTTCAGTGACAAAGAGAAATGAAGGGCCAAACTCTCACCTTACCAAGGCCAGCCAGCGACAGTGGGGCCTGTACAAAGCATTTCCTCTCTAAGTCTCAGTTCTTTCACCTGTGAAATGAGGGACTTAAAGTTAATAGATCTCTTGGTCCCTTCAAATTCTGGGTTTGAGGACTGAACAAAAACGTCAATAGGGAAAGGCTCTTTATCTTGTTCACAGCTTCATCTCATTTCTAGAACGATGTCTGTGCACAGAGCGCAATAACTATCTGATTAGTCAAGGGATGATCATTTGGGACCACCCCAAATATTTACTCAGTAGCACCTACTGTTGCAGGTATGCCTGCAGTTTCATCACCATCCCCAGATGGTCTTGCATCACTCACTCTGTTTAAGCAGTGCCCTTTCCTGAGCCAGACTCTCATTACCTTGCATCTTTCATCATTGTTTTTATCACTACCTGGTACCACCTCATGACATTTAGTTGTTGCAGTGCCTATGGTTTATGTCTCACTAGCCTGCTCCAGACATCTCTGTGTTCACAACCTCTGGAGCAAGATATCAGATATAACAGGCCCTAGGTTGAATGAAAAATCAATGCATGCCATGAAATAATCCAGCATCTAAAGTTTCTCCCCATCTTTGGTTTCTTTGATCCTATCTCAATGAGAATGTGTATTTCAACAAAATTAATGCCTCATATTTCTCCCAAAGTATATGAATAATCCAAAGTTAGTAATGCAACATAGTAAGTGGGGTAATGCATCTTGTATTTAATGGTATTATCTACCATGGGTAACTGAACTATCCAGGGGAGGATCTGAAACCAGGCTTAAGAGATGATGTTTTCAACTAGGCATAGACACAGTAATGACTGCCAGCCTGAACAGTTAAGATCAGAATTAAACTACTCTGAATCATCCATTAGACTCAAGCTCTGCAAGCAGAGACTAGAAACGTTCCCAGTACCATTCCACTCATGAGTCAGTTCCCTTCAGAGCTGCCTAAAACTCAGCCTTGCCAAGATGTTTATTTTCTACCTGGCTTTATGAATTGCAATTACTTCCTAAATTATAGCAAGCCACAAATGGTGTAAGCCAAACAACTAAGGTCATGAAAGGTCTCTCCTTGCACTCCAGGGCATGATGGAAAAGCTTGTTTAAACCAAACTTGCTCCTCTTTCAAAAGAAAGGGAAAACTTTAAGCCTCTAACTCCTGGGAGCGGCAACTTGAACAGCCAGGGGGCCACAAGCTAACTTCCATTCTCCAGAGATCACTTGAACAGATTTGGCAATCATTTGGCTTCTGTTGAAAACAAAGCCTTCTAATTTTACTTCTGCCAGTAGAAGACAATAGCTTGAGAAGGCCATCATGACATGCCAAGATCATGGATCAAGACTGCGGTTTCCTTCCCAACAGAGCACTACTAATGTGTGTGCCAAATACTCAGCTCCAGAAGCCATTCAAGAGAAACAAACCTCGTGCAGAGCTCAAAGAGAAGATGGTGAAGTGATCTGGTCCCCTTTAATTGTATCCTGGCTGTAATATTGTCTGACACTAGAAAAAGAATAAATTCATGTTTTTCTTCCTCTTTCTTCCACTTCCAACCCCCCCCCCCCCAATGCCACTCACTAGCCAAATGTGGCTAAGACTAGGTATGAGAGGCCCAGTGAGCATGTTCAGGGTTTCCCATACTGTAACTGCTGAAGGGTGAAAGAGCCATAATCTACAGATATTTTCCCCTTGCTATTGCAAAAGTGTTGTGGACTACCTTTCAGTTGCTCTGGAATGCAAATGTTCCTTCACAGTTTAGCAGTCTTTTTTGGATTTCAGCACAGTGAACTCACACTTTGCTGGATTCCAAGGCCTCCAGAGAACCAGATGGAGGAGAAGAATTGGGAGAAAGAACCTACACTGTTTGAAAAAGGTATGAATTTCTCACTCTGCATTCAGCCAAAAAAAGCTCTGAAAATTAGAAGAGCGAAATCACGTTTGGTTTGTTCAAATGCATGCCATGCTGGAGTTGTTTTTGGTGGGTAAGAAAAAAAATCTGAGATGATTCAGTGGCTTGGAGTCTGTGTTCAGTTTCAGCTAGGAAGCAAAACTTAACAGTATGTTTACTATCAAAGGCAGGGGAGAATGGAGATGTGTAGATGGAAGACATTTTTCCAGAGGATCGTCCTACACGCCTGTGCTGTGGTGCCAGTGACTGATTGCAAATGCCAAACACTTTAATTTGACTCTCAGGGCTCTACAAGTTATCGTCTTATGTTCTTTCCAAGCACCTATTCCGTGTGCCTCCCCCAACTCAGTCTTCACTCTTGTCACCTTTAGCTTTTCCATGCTTTGTATTCTGTGTCTTTGCATGTTTTTCCACCCACTGTCACCTTTCTCTTGAATATGCTTTTTTTTAGAAGTTAAATATCTCCATCTACACTGCCTGAGGAGGGGGTAATATAACCTCTTTTATGAATAATATTTCCTATTCTTCTGTTCATTGCCAGCACTATTTATTACCTTCTTTGTACTATGGGCCTGTATATAGCATTATTAGCTTATATTCAATGGCAAGTTGTAAATTCTAAGGATGAACACTCAAAACTGTTCTGTCAGTGTGATGCTCACCTGCCTTTTATAACTGGGCTTGTCCAGCCCCTGAGACTGCCTATGCCCAGAGGCAGAAGATGCTTTCGGAAGTTGTCCATTCTACTCATAGAATGGTCTAATTGCTACAGAATCCTCATCTAGTTGTATGTACTTTCTATACATCAGCACTACCTCTTCCCCTTTGGGCTGCCCCTTCTATGAAATAGCCCTAAAGAGTACTGAACCTTTTGCTCCACTCCTCGGTCTTTTTATTGGGGAAAGCACCTGAATTGTGCCATCATCCTGGATGGGACGATACTTTCAGGAACTCTTGACCTTCTACACAAAATGTCATTGATGCAGATCGCCTGCTATAGGTAGTCCCAGAGTGTATGGACAAGTGTATGAACAACCAAAATAAATATACCTCTCAGCTTTCTTTTTGCAGTATGAGACTTTTGTTCTATCCATGGAGATGAAAGTATAATGCAGTGTGCTAATAGGCAGGGGTAGGTCCATATGTCCATGGGGACACAGAACAGCTGAATGTTACCACTAAATAGAAGCCACATGCTAAGAATGGAAGAGGAACATCACCAGAAACTGGTCCTTATCTGTCATTGCCTTAGATTATGTACTTCATTTGGTCAGACAGAAGTGGACATTATCTTATTTAATCACTTTTATATTCCAGTGTTTTCACTCCAATGGAACCAAATTTTACTAATATATTCTGTGATTTGAATCAAGTTATTCCCCTTATCTATGTCTCAATATTCTAATAAGAGTAACAAAAAGGTTGAATAAATGGCACTTAAGATCTGTTACTAAATAACATACTGCAAAAAACAAAAACAAACACAAGACCAGATTTCTTTCTTGCCTTGGAACTAAACAGTTCTGATGTTTGCAGAAAAAATCTAATTCTTTGCTTTGGTGAGAACTTTCACAACTTTGTGCATCTGTTTCCCAGCCATTCTCTGATGCACCCTACATTCTAGACCAATCAATTTAGTTGCACTTCTCCAAAGATGTCCTCTCCTCCCTCTCCACCTACCCCTGTACTGTGGATGCTCCTTTCACATCTTTGGTGGACAAACTCCAGACCCCAGCCATACATACTCTTATCTCTGAAGCATTTCCTGAATCATGCCTTCCTGGGCCTAAATGGTTGCTCCCTTTTCATTGACCCATAAAGATATTGCAGATATCCTTTTTGTAAAATATGTATATCTCTACCATATGTTTAAAAGTACATATTTATTTGAAAGGAAGAGTAACAGAGAGGGAGAGACGGAGAGACAAATCAAGATCTTCCATCTGCTGGTTCTCTCCCCAAATGGCAACAATAATTGGGACTGGACTAGGTTGAAGCAGGGGCCGCGGAGTCCTTCTAGGTCACCTACTTTTGTGGAAAGGTTCCAAGTACTTGGATCATCTTTTGCTGCTTATGCAGGTGCATTAGAAGGTAGCTGGATTGGAAGCAGAGCAGTCTGGGATGTTGGTATGGCAGGTAGCAGCTTTGCCTACTGAGTCACAACACCAACCTGTGGCTCCACAATATTCTGAGCTCTTTCAAACGGGACCAAGCCTTAGCTCATCTTTTATATTCCCATCCTAGCATAGCACCTGACACAAACAACAGGAGGTCAATAAATGACAAATGACTAAATAAACCACATTTTTTAAAACAGTTGATATGTTGAACTATATGAGTTTTTACCTGCTTCAGATGATGCTAGACTTCTCAAAGTGGAATTTGATGTTCAAAGGGACAGTCTGGGAGTCTAGGTAATAATTATGCCATTCTCCTTATCTGAGCTCAGCAATAGTCATGAACTTTGTAATCAGATAACACCTCAGCTGAGTCCTAGTCCATCACAGATAGGTTATTTCCTTCACTTTGTGAACCAGTCTGCCACAGAGTTAACCTTAGTCTTTGGAAGAAACAAAGGATCGAAGAGCTCCCAATCCCATAGTCAGTGCTCTGGGTTGCAGAACACTCTGCCTCGAAGGGCAGTGTTCTTGTCCAGGGCACATAGCATATGCACTGGAGGAGATTTATGAAAGAAACCGATGGTCAGACCTGTTACAATGCTTCACACTCACTCATGCTCCATCAAAGAAAAACCACAGAAACGCTAAATGGTTACCTGAGGAGAGGACCACTTTAAAATTGTAGATAAACAATATACCTTTTTTAAGTTAAAATCACTTCAACCTGATTTTTTATTTTGTAACTCAGCCAGTCTCCCTCAAGAATATTGAGTTTTTAATCTCACAAGCTTTTACTTCCCCTCTTCCTCTCACTTCCTGATAATAGGGAGCAAATCCCATCTGGTTCCCAGATTCCAGAGTCATTGAACGCGAGCCTTACTTGCACCATCCTGTCATACCTCCTGATTCGGCTGTCAATTTGCAAAAACAGTAGAAATTGCAGTCACTTAATAAATTGATTAGGTCCTTCTATGCTCGTCACTAAAGATGGCATAATTTGGATCTTTAAAATGTGGGCTTTTATTAGATCTAATAGAAATTTTGGAAATATTTAATGGAATAGTAAAAGGTCTAGGCCCCTATGAATATGAAAATGAAGTCCACACTTTCATTTTGGAACTTCCAAAGTTAGAGTCTAAAGCTTTTTGCTTCAGTAAATATTCAAAGATTTGTTTGGATATATAATAAGCAGAAAGGGCAATTCTGAAAAATTTCATTAATTACCTGTATTGGACTCATAATATATATGCCAGGGATTGCATATGCCTGTTTAACATCCTCAAACAATCTTGAAAAATATACATCATTATTTCTGATTTATAGATAAGATGGCTAAGGCAAAAAAGGGTTTAGTGATTTGTCCAAAGTTGCTGGGTCATTATTAAAAAATACAGTTTTTAGGTATTTAAAACTGTTTATATTTTCACTTTATTTGAAAAAGAAGACAGGTTAGTTCATGCTTTGTTCCCCAAATGCTTCTAACTGTCAGACTGGACCATGCTGAATATAAACCTTGAATACAACTTGGGTTCCAGATGTGGATGGCAGGGATCGAGTTACTTGAACTATCCTGCCTCTCAGAATATACTTTAGCATGAAACTTGATTGTAAACAAAGGAGCCAGGTTTGAACCAGGTATTCTCTCTGTGGGATCTTAATAACTGTGTCAAAATCTGTTGCAGAGTGCAGCCCTTTTGGTTCTATAAGTCTGCACTCGTCTCTATTTGGTTGCAAAGAATATGCCTAAAAAGATGGTACATGAAATTAGTAGGTATTTCATAAGTGCATACATTTTAGATATGCAATTTTGAATTCTTTATATGGCAAGTTTGCTAACCTCTAAATTTCACTGGCACTGAAAATAAATTATTTAAGACAAACTAGAAAATATCCTGCTTCACTGTTCAACTCTCTCCAGATTTTCCATACCGGGAAAAGGTAGTATTTCTTAAAGTGAAGCAATGTTTACTTTTAAAATAAAAAACACTGAAGGATGCATACACCATGATAGGAAGCACTACCTGTTAAAGGCATTGTCTCTATAAATTGTGAGGAAAAACATATACTGAATAAGTTAAATTCTAAAGCCAGACATTGTCAAGTGAACAGTGCTTGCTAGGAATGAACTAGAATATAGGTCAGCTCACAGGTTGACTAATTATTGGGTACTCAAACTCAAATTATACAACTTCTCTTGCAAATCAAATAGCAAAAAAAAAAAAAAAAGTCAATAGATTAGAAGGTATCACACCAAAGCTAATGGCTAAAGAGGGCAGGGGCCATGGCTGAATAGGCTAATCCTTTTCCTGTAAGCACCAGCATCCCATATGGTCTGGGCTGCTCCAGTTTCGATCCAGCTCCCTGTTTATGGCTTGGGAAAGCAGCAGACTTAAGCACAGAATGTTTTAAGCCCAGGTTGTGGACGACCTGGAAAGACACTCCTGGTTCTTGGTTTCTCAGCTCTGGCCACTACACCATTTGAGAAGTGAACCAGCAGATGGAAATCTTCTCTGTCTCTCTCTCTCCCTCCCACCCTCTCCTCCCTTCTTTTCCCTCCCTCCTTCCTTCCTTCTCTCTCCTGCATGTAAAACTTTGTTTGCAATAAAATAAATAAATCTTTTTAAAAAAAAACCAGAAAGATAAGTGCTAAACAAGGATGAGAGTCAGAAAGTACTAGCATTTTAATTTTAAAGTATGATAAAGCATACGTAGTGGTCTCTAGGGCACACTGCATATGCACAGGGTGTTGAGAGGGGTAGGGAATGGTTAATAAGTGTAGGAGTACAGCTGGATAGGAATAATTAAGAATAATAACTTCAGTGTTCTATGACACAGTAGGGTAACTACAGGTTATAACAGTTAATTTAGTATCTCAAAATAGCAGAGAAGATTTTGATACAAAGAAATGATAAATGTTGGAAGTAGCAGGCATATTAACTACCTGATCTGATCTTTCTGAGTGTATCCACATATTGGAATGTCACACTGTGTCCCAGAAATATGTTCAATAGTATGGATCAATTTAAACAATAATATAGCAAAGTCTGTTATCTATGATTAGCTTTGCAAATTAATAGAACTCTAGGGACTTGACAGATGTTATGAAACATAAAGCCCAATACATTGTAAGAAAATCTTTCTTGCAGCAAGTTCTTTAGACAGTTTCTTCTCTAGGCTTCAAGTCTACAAGAAGGAAATACAGAGATATGACAGATAAAAGCCACCAGAGATATTATCTTAAATAACATGATGCTTTGAATTCTTAAATACTGAGAAACATAGAAGAGGGTCTTATAGGAATGTTTCAGAAGGATGAGATGCTCTGAGAACAGAGGAGATACTTTTTGAATGACCACAGAATACTAGAGCTGAAAAGGCAGAGGGACTACTCTAAACTTGGTCATTTCACTATTGGCCAGACTGAGCTGCCACATGAACCCAAGGCCCTTATCCCAAGGGAGCATGTTCCCACTCTGCCATGACACCAGCTGCAACACTGGAAGGATAAATACCCACATTGAGAAACAAAGGTCCAGGTTGGGGTCAAGGCCCCTGATAATAAGTACCCTTATACTTTGGGAACTGATGGAAAATGATTTAGAGTACTTTATCCCCAGGTTTTTTACTTACAGAAGCCCATATAAAATGGAAATGAAGCAAGCAGATAAACTAATGAAGGTATGTTTCTGTGTGGTGTATTCACAGAACACTAAACAACAGAGAGGAACAGATAGATGGTTACTAGAACACAGATGAATGAATCTCAATTGCACACTGACTAAAAGAGGTCAGAAGCAAAGAATGAAGCTGCGATGATCCCACACTTCTTGGTTTGGGGGACGCGACAGGAATGATGAATGGTGATGGAAGCTGTCAGAGGGTGACAGGAGGAGTTACTGGAGTCAATATAGAGATTTTCTGGAGTGACATGCACAATTCTCACAAACATAACCCCCATGGACTAAGTGTTTTACTGTGTGTAAGTTATGCCTCAATTTTAAAATGGAAGAAAATGCAAAGAAAAAATGCAATATAAAATCATTACATAAACTCAGACAACAAGTTATTATAAGGTGATACTACAAACAAATGTTATATGGGTAGCTGAATTAGAAAATTAAATAAAATAGGAACAAAATGTTTATTCATAGCCCATTAATAAGATGAATGTTTTAGTCATGAATGGCTTTAATTTAATTTTGTTTAGAAAATGAACATCATTGGAAAGGGTATGGACTATTTCTTTGACTTCACTCTTCAGATGGGTGCAACAGCCAGAGCTGGTCTATGCTGAAGCCAACTAATAACAGCTTCATCTGAATCTTTCACATGGATGGCAGGGCACAAGCACTGTTCTATTGCTTTCCCAGGTACATTATCAGGGAGCTGGATCAGCAGAGGAGCAACTGGAACCAGTGACCATATTAGATGCTGGTGTTGCAGGTGGTGGTCTAACTCACTGCACCCCAACTACTTCTTTTAAACAATTCATACTCATTACTTAACCCATTTTTTCCATAATGAAATGTGCAACTCCATTTTAATCAACTTTCTATATTGGGTAAAGTGACTATTAAAAGACCATCAGAAGAGGCAGGAGTAAACTTTGAATTTTCAAGTTTTCAGGACAAGTACTTTTTACTATTATATATCGTCACTCAGCCTTGAGAAATGCCATACATCTAGTGACTCCAAGACATCTCAAGATACCATGGCATGAAGGGTACAAACTGTAAAAATGTTTTTTTTTTTTTCCTATGTGACTTCCATGTGTCTCAAAAATGTGTCTTATGAATAAATCAGTCTTAATGGAGGGCTGACAGTATAATCACAGCCCCAGGGTATTTCACTTTCTGATTTGGTCAGGGACAAGATGATGACCCAGCAGTGTTAAGCACTTGAGAGGCAGAGAAGCAAGTTCCAAGCACAGTAGCATTTTCCCAAAGCATCTCGATGGCTGCCATATCAGACCATTGTATCTTCATTGCAAACTGAGCCTGAGCTTGCTCCAGAGGCCAGAAGAAGGCAGAAACATGGACAAAAAGATGTGAAAAAAAGATGTTGCTGGATTTTGGAATACACAGGAACATGAGTTTTGGCTCAGGCAATCTCACAGCATGAGCAAATCCCTTCACTGGTAGTTTCCCCACATGTCCTTCTGTGGGGTAAAAGGAACGAACTCCCTGGATATGTCAGTATTTTTACAGATGTGGTTTTGACAAACTATTTATCTTTGTTCATCAAATTGCTAAAAATGATATACTCTACTATAACTTCAGTAATCTGTGATAATTTTGAACTTTATTGTAGTATGAATGAAAAAAAAAATAAATGAGCTGGTTGGAAAAAATAGTTGACATAGACACAGGATTCACTGTTAGAAGGCGGGTGGGGGGACCTTCTCCAGACTTGAGAATACTACATGGTCCTTCAACATCTGGTGCTCTAGGTCTGAGAGGAAGATGTGCTCTTATCTAGGGAAAACATAAGTCAGTCACCTGGCTACCTCTAGAATTCACTCAGTAGCCCCAAAATGCAAAAGGAATACAGCAAAGGTTGGAATGTATTCCTGGGACCGACATACCTGCAAAAATGAAGAAGGAAATGTTTAAGAGTTTTTATGCTAAGGGAAATGAGCGAATCCCAAAAGGTTAGATACCACATGTTTGCCTTAATTTAACCTGTATTTTTTTTTATCCTGTCATTGATACTGTCTCAACACATGTTTCGAAAAATTGAACTTGCATTATTTTTAACATATTGTTTACTCAATACTATGTCAATCAATTCCATAACACTATATACTGTTGCTGATGTTTTGTTGGGGCTTTTAACTGACCGGGATTTTACTCTGTTAGCTTTGCCTTCAGACCAGGGAAGGCCTCCCCAAGAAGCCGTTAAAGTTATCAGGACAATAAGATGCTGGACTCAATGCTGGGTATGTGCTTGCAATGAAGGAATCTCAACTGAACTTGAACTGTGGTTATGCACCATGGGGGGGAGGGTTGTGGGAGGAGTGGGGGAAATCCAAGCACCTATAAAACTGTATCACATAATACAATGTTATTAACAATTAAAAAATAAGGATATTAAAAAAAGAATAAATTCCCTGGAGCCTATGGAACTGTATCATGAAATAATAAAATAAATAAATCTTTTAAAAAGAAAAAAAAAAGAGTTTTTAAGAGAAAACTTTGGTAACTTAGGAAAAATTGGACTGGAGAAAACCTAGCTTCTTCACAGTGATACATTTTTTGTCTGGGAATTCTAGGAAGTAAGAATAGAAGAATAATGCATATCCCAAATTAACTTGTAAAGCATATTAAAGATATTTTATTTGAAATGGGAAGAGAGAGCATCCCTCTCCCCCAAAGCCTACAATTGTCAGGACTGGGCCAAGCTGAAGACAGAAGCCAGGCTCCCAATCTGACTCTTCCACTTGGATTCAGGTACCCGATTACTTGAGCCATTGCCTGTAGCTATTGCTTAGTGAACATTTGTGTTACACTGGAATATAGAGCAGAGCAGACTTGAACCTAGGAACTCAATGTGACAGGTAGGCTCCCAAGTGGCAGCTCAAACATTGTTTCAGATGCCCGTCTCAGGCACCTTTTTGTCTTATTTGGAAAGCAGCTATTTATAATTCACTGCTTATGGAAAGTTGCCTTGCTGGCCTGAGTAACAAGTAGTGAAGCTAGATTTTATACTTAGGCCTGTCTGACTCAACCCACTGGTCCACACCCTCCTAGTCCTCACTGCTTTGCTATTTATTTAAATACATGAATAACCCTTCTAGCAGATGTGTTAGCTCAGTCTTGTGATGATTACCACATCTACTGTTCATCCTAGAAGTGATGTGCAAAATGTCTGCTGCAGCCTTGGGGGTGCGAACCATAGAATAAACATCAGTTATCCTTGTTGACATCACCAGGAAGCGGTAGGCCTTGAAGTCTAACCTAGAGTAACCACTGACTCTTGCAGTGAGATTTTTAGATTTGTAGATCAGACTCTGTTAAAGTACCAGTAAAAATGTTTCCCTGTTTATACATGAGACTGTCAGCCAACTTCAGAGTTTAAAGCAGCTTTGTGAGGCCAGACACGTTTTTCTACTTGTTAGTGCAGTCAGGGTCTGTCTTTCCTAGAGAATTTTAGATAAAAGAAGAAATTCTCTTTGGTGAATCTCATCCCAGTTGTAAGAAGGTGAGAATGTGCCAATTGTGAGTCCTAACCCCTGGCTTCAACTTCCAAAGTCTTCAAAGATTTACACATATTTTCAAATGGAGAATAAAAATCACTAGCATAACATGGAACTGTTTCCTTCCCAATATGGTACATTTTCAACGAGTAAAGCTCTTTCTGGAGTATTTGATATCTAGTGAGCACATGGTACAGTATCGAAGGCTGGATAGGTAAAACCTTTTTAACATGACTCTGATTATGTCAAATAACTTGAGATCTACATAGCTCTAAGGGTGAGTGCATAGGTTAAGGGGTTGAAAATGTACACAGGAGTCATTACTTAGAACTAACTTATGTCACAGAATTCTTTATCCTCATTAGAATGTCTCTTCATCTGTGAAACACAGGCCACAGTACCTCCAAGAATTAGCAATAAAAATAGCACAAGCAAAAACCAGAATATTTAGTATAATAACAGAACATTTAATAATATCAGCAACAACAATATGATCACATTTTGTGAATTATAAAATGCTAAGTAAATATTGGCCACTGCTTGAGATTGTTATCAATCGGAAACTACCTAAGCAAACAAGTCTTGAAATAGGCATCATCAGAGATAGCATTCTAATAATGTAAGTGTGCATACATTGAATTTGCATAGGTCAACCTATAGCCTGAAGCTCTTCTGCAATTTTCCCACAGTAGCTATACTGGAAGGCAAGGCATCTGGGGCTCCTGAATCGCCTGCAGATAAAAGGGTGTATTGCCAAGATTCAGATTCAGATGGCACAAAACCAGGGCAAGGATGTCCCTCGTTTCATTACCATTCTTGCTCTCTTTCTTGACTCTTGAGCAGTAAACCCCATGTATTTCCAGAAATTGTCTTTGTAGACTTTGTTTTTCTCACCATGATTACATTTAGGAAGACCTCAAAGGTGGAAAAGAATTTGCAAAACAGGGTTGCAGGTTGTGGAAAGGCAAATGATGACTTGCTTTCCTCATCACTGGCTAAGCTGGAAACAGAAGATATTCCAAGATATATATCCAAAAAGGAAACAAGATTAGTTGAGTTGATAGGACTTTTAGTAGGATATGAGGGTGACTTTTCTTTCCATGACCAAAAAAAAAAAAAAAAATCAGCAGTATTGGAATGAGGCATTAAAACCAAAGCATTTTTCAACTCCTCTGGATCTTCAGAACCAGCTAGTCTGGGAATGGTCACACACTAGAATATGTTTTTTTTTTTTTGTGGAAAAACAATCAATAACCACAAATGCATATACAGTATCTTGAGAACAGTTTGTGTCCCTAATTCACTAATGAAAAGTAAGCTAAATATGCCAGCTTCCTCATCTGTGAATGATAAGGATTAAAACTGGACATAAATAAACTTGGCATCAATGCCAGAATTTTATACCACATGAACACAAAGTTAGGCATTCAAGCATGGCCATGAAACTCAGAAATCAAGTATCATGAGCCCAGTGCCATTTGTATGAGATATTCAAAGCATTAATTTTGTAATTTGAAATATTTTAATTTCAATTCATTTGGGGTCTACTGAAAGTGACACAAACATTTATGAAGTATTAAAATGCAATGAGAAATATGTATCAATTAAATGTCTTATGAAAACCTAGGTGGTGGTGCTTAATAGAATTAAGCAGCTTATAGAATCAAACTGGAAAACTCACCCATGCATGTTTTCATGCATTGAGCCTCTTTTGTGTGCAAAGCATTAACTGTAAACCCTGCGGGGTTAGAGTGAAGAATCAGACCATCGATGCCTCCTGTGTCAAGTTGCTCAGTCAGAAACAGTAAGAGGGAACAGCACTGCAAGCATGACAAAACATGGCACACCAAGTGCTTATTCTATAAAGACAGGCCAAATATGACAGCCTTAGGACTGGCATCATTTATTACCATAGAAATATGAAAACATAGGGATGTTTCATGTTTGCCCTCCTCCCAAGCCTATAGGGTGAAGATAATAATCTTTTATTTTATACTTAGAGACATCAAAGAGTTTTAGGCTCAAAATGTTGGGAGGCCAAAGCTCACATAAAGAGAAATCACAACAGTAGGTTGGCAGAAGATGCATATTTCCTCTCTAGAAAAAAATTAAGAAACCTTACATGGAGTTGTGCAAAACATTATATGAAGCCACAATTCTATGCAGAAGCATTTATCTGAAATAAAGGAAGGACCATCTGAAAGTATCTACCATAAATCCTGTTGGACAGGTGTTCACAAGACATATAATAAGTCCTTGCCTTCTCATCAAAAATGCAAAGAAATATACAGGAAAATGATCCAAAGGTGAGATAATTATAATGGCTCCCTTCAACATAAACTAGTATGACTTTGCCTATGAGGTCAGGTGGAAGGCTTTTTTTGATTCAAAAAATGGTGTCTTGGCTATTTACTAAGAAAAGGAACAATCCCTGCTGATACGTATCTGCACCGATATGGTGGCGGAGCCTTCCCTTACGTTAAGGGAGGTTTTCTCTTTTTTCATTGCTGATGGTCACAACATCTTACTCTATTTTTCCTCTGCCTCATGTTGCTTCTTTCTCATGGTGTCTGGACCATGGGCAATAATTATTATCTCTAACACTGGATATTAAAACTTTCAGTGTATGCTAGTTTAAGGATGTGCACAGTTGGTCCACATGTCTGTGGCCAAATGAAAAATGCATAAAGAAAATATGCTGAAATACATAGGAATTACTTCTACCACAAACTTCCTGGTAAGTTTTCTCACAAGCTCAGTTGCCCCATCTGTACAATGGAACACTATGATGAATTCTACATGTACTTTATGAGTGGTAATAGTCATCCATGAACCAGGAGAATGTAATCCTTAATTTGGAAGCTGCACGTGTGAACTTTTCACTAGTTCACATGTGTTCCTGGTGTCCTCAAAGTTATAACAAGATTTAGATGACATGATATATGTGAAACAGACTCTAAGAATAATGACCTATTTAAGAAATTTGTAGCTTTGAAACATCAGCTTTCAGCAAGGTCTGATGTTAGGCCCTGGGTTTATACCAAATAAGGCAAACAGGTTCTCTGTAAGAGCTCTCCATCTAGCGACAGAAGCTGAGCACTGAGGAGATAGTTTTCAGAGGTGTGTAATATACTGTTGGTGAAAAGGCTTTTAGGATCAAAGATGAAAAAGCATTTAATTGCCATAGTGGAGAAGGCTGCTAGCACCAACTGAACTACTGAGGGAGGAAAACTGAGAAAGTTGGACTAAATAGTTCACACTAGTACTTGAATTAGCACTAGCCACCAAGTCTAGATTATGAAACTGAACATGAGCAACAACAACAACAATTCTCTCGTTTGCCTCCTGTCAGGGAAGAAAATAATACAAAAATACTCTGAGATCATGGGAAAAAAACTTGGGTGGATAAAGATACCAAATGTAGTGCTGATAGCATGGTTCTATGTGGTCCAATTGATGGATTTCTAAACCATATGCACTTTCATGCTGCTGAGAGCACAGGATGTGGACAGAGGCTTGCAAAAATTCAGACCAATGATAGGAAACATTTCTGCGGGATCTAATATCAACATCTACAGAGAACGCTGGCTGGCTGTGAACATGTTCAGCTTACATTTCCAAAGGAAGTGCTTGCTAAGGAGGTTGGTTTTAATAATGGGATCTTAGTGTTACACTTGCTGAAGGTGACAAACTAAACCTACAATGAAGTGGGGGGAATGGTTATTAGGGATGCAAATCATGTAGACTGAACAGATATATGAAATAAAGCCTGAAGATACATATATAAAACATATTTTCTTTCTTCTCAATGAGCAGAATAAAAACATCTAAATTGTCTATGCTGAAAGAATTAACAATGCTGGCTGGGAAATCTTCGAATAGATAGATGAAACATGCTAATAATTTCTTGAGCTCTTGGGGATTAATTTAATTTTGTTGGTTCACAGTTACAGGAAGGAAAATAAACAAATTTGGGGCTGACTGGGGGTGCAAAGTGGCTGGATTTAAGTGAAGACACTTTGCTTAGCTAAATCTTTCGTCAGATAAACTGCCAAGGCTGCAAGAGCCCTTCAAGAACATAGAAGCATGTTCAAACCAGTTCTGCCTGCAGACAGAGGGCTGCTAATTGCTTTACTCAGAATCTCTGGAACCTTCTTGCATGCAGAAGCATAAAAATAGCCAAGCATATACACCGCCTCTAGGATCCCCACCTCCACCTGCACAACGGAATCCAAGCTTTCACACTGTCTCCTTGCCACTGAGCTGCTTGGGAGACTAATTACCAACTAAGTTTGATGACAACATCACTGGCTCCAGGGGCTGCTTGTTCCTACCAAACCAAACAAAAAACAAATTCCTGAAGCAAGACCTGAAATGTACTGCTGGGAATACAGAAGCAATGATGCAATTCCAAACTGGGCCCAGTCTTCTAATCTTCACATCAGCAGCTTCCCTGGAGAGCCTGTCTCCATCAGCATGGACCAGCTTCGACAAATATTTACTGACAAATGACTGTTACTTTAATCATAACCATTAGTTGCAATCACTTGCTGATTTACAGACAACAGACATGTTCATGTTCAACAGACATCTCACGTGACGGCCATAACTCTATGAGGGGCCATAACTCTATGCAAGGATGCAAGGCAAGGCCCATAGAACTTATTTAACTAAATGAACATTTATAAGACTGCCAGCCAGTAAAAGTGGGAGCAGCTGATATTCTTGACCTGCCACATGTGCTCTCACCTACCCCTCCTTTCACATTTAGAACTGATGGACAGCTACCTGGGCAGCCTGGTGCCAGCAGCCACAGGAACATTTCCCAGCCCACCTGAAAATCCATAGCCTAAGCTAGGCTTCTGGTGGAGAGTGCATTACTCTTAGTAGGGCTGAGCTTAACAATGCTCAAATCTGTTACCCACTGGAGATGTTTAAGCAGAATAATAACACCTACCTGCTGGGAAAATCTGAAGATGATTTATTTATTTTTTTTATTTTTTTAGATAGGTGAGACACTAAACAGTAGTTTAGAAAACAGTAAAGGGATTGTACTAGCTTGTTGGGAGCTACCTAACAATCTTGCTGGCTTAACAAACATGCACACACACTCATTACCTCCATGGTTTCAAGGCTCTGGACCTGCCCTAAGTTTACAGGCTGCAATCAAGGTGCTACTGGCTGAGATACTCTCAAACTGCAGGCTGGACAGGGGAAAATTTGTTTTTAAACTCTCTGATTGTTGGAAGAGTTCTTTGTCTGGTGAGTATGTGAGTCTAAGCCCGGATATTTTGTGGAGTGTCCGCTGGAAATGGTTCACAGGCCCTCCACATCACTCACAATTCCTTGCCCCATAGGCGTTTCTCACATGGTCACTCACTTCCTCAAGATCTTAAGACAGTTTCTGATATGGATTCTTAGGTTTTCTGATGTAAGCCTAGTAAGCTGTATCCCAATACTGCTGTTTCTTCTCTTCATGAGAAAGTTGCAGGTCCACTGGTCCTCAGGGAGAGGGGCTGACTCAAACGCGCAAGCAACAGGATGTGGGAATAACTGAGTGGTGCCCTGGAGCCTGTTCTCCACAACTATCTTCAGAGAAAAATGCTAGGTCGTTTTCAATGTATCCCTCTCATCTTTCAGAATAAATATTACGTCTTTCTGCTCAGTGGAACCTCATCACAATGTAGGAGACACATATTTAGTATCAGGCCCATCAGATCCTCCTTTAACATTCTGAGGGAGGACACAGGCATTTCCAGAAAGTGGGGTCCTTGGCCCACAAGGCACACAATAGTCATCCTTCTGTGTAAGGTTCATGGAGACAGATGAATTGAGAATACAAAGACTTGCGTCTTCATCTGATTCTTCATTGATACAATGTGTGAACTTGGGTAAGGTACACTCAGATATCAGATCTAACGTTAAGTTGGAGAAAATGCGTGAATGTGAAGTTATCTTTTTTATATTGGTTCCTGCCCAATTTGTTCAACTTGTATCTAACCTTGAGTTGGGGCACCAAAAGCTCAAGGTTCCCTCCTTGTGCTTCAGGCTCCCTGCTTGGAAAGCTTGTCCATTTTAAGAAGGTAAAGAGCGGGGGAACGTATCCAGTTAGAAACACAAAATGCTAATTTTAATCCAGGTAGATGGTTCTGGGCTGAAATCAGACAGCTAGCGCCTAAAAAGATCAAAAATCTGGAGCAGCTATTGGGAGAACTACTTCTGGAAACTCCTTGCTCCTGATTGTTACAATTAAATCCTTTGAGCCATACTACATGATTTATCCTCCAGAGAGAGGTCTAGTAGGGCCTGTGATTCACTTATATTTCACACATAGCTGGTTTCAAAGTCAAATGGTGTGAAGGCAGAATGAGGTACTAGATCTACATGTATGGATGGATGCTCTACTTATCCCCCCCCCATGCTTGCCAACTCTTATTTTTTGGACCACAGTGTACTAAAATATGGACTCCTTGCCTTTTATTTTCTGCTGTTAGACCCTTGCCCATCCTGAGTAGCAGGACAAAATGATGACAGAGATGTCTGTCCATACATTATCTTCATTAAAAGGTCTTTGTGAAAATATCATATAGTTAATTTTTCTCAAGGCTCCTGAACACTTAGGAAAAGATATAAAGCACTCAGGTTAGAAATTTCACAAAAATCCTCATATAATTTTAATTGGAACTAAAGTTCCAAAGGATAGTTTGTAAAGTAACTGTCAATTCAACAATAATTTAGGGAAATTTGAACAGATTCTGGAGTATGTAATAAACTTTTGTCCATAAGATTAAACTCTCACTATGTAAGACAAGTCTATATTTCAACATTTGGCATGACTGAATTTTACAGGTAAATGTAAAGACTCTCAGCGTATTGTACTTCACCCAAACACACATACATTCTCCTAGGCTCCTAATGAGTTTGTTTGTGAGGAGTTGGGTAATTTTTAAAAAGTTGTAATTTAATACTGTTTTTCAGGGTATAAACTTAAGTCATAAAAATAAATCCCTCAATTCTATATCCTTTATAAGCATCACAATTCTGCAGTCTTGCCTAAAATTCTGTTTTTCAGATACATATAGAAGTTACATGAACTGTTCCTTTCTGTCTTTCACACAGGGAAGCTAGAGGTATGACATGCTTACAGAGCTTATTCACATCCTTACTTTTGGTTTACACTTTGAGATTTCTTACTATATCTCTTAATCTTCAAAACTATTCCAGGGAATCATGTAAGACAAGAGTTGCTTTATTTTACAACATTGGAAACTGGAGACATTTCCCTGGGTCATACAGTGAGTAATCAGTGAAGTTGATAGTGAAAATTCAAGCCATAAAACTGCCAAATGCAAACGTTTTCAAATAAGAATACTGTTTCAGATAATGGTGATTCAGGTTGTCTGTCATTTTACCTGTGGACACTTAGATTTTTACTTCACTTTTCTGAACTTCTGGTTTTTTACCAGTAACACTTCTGGTACTTTTGAAGTTTGTGCCCCAGAGAGTGATTTTAACCATCAAATGAGAAAAAATAAGAGATTATATTTTCAATTAGAAAGTGTTCAGCAGTAATAGAAGAGGTTTATTACTAGGAATATGTAGCATACACTGGGGTTTTAGAAGGGGAGTGGATGACTCCTACTGTACAGAAATGGTTAGGCAGGTGTAGAATGAGGCCACAGGTGACAACTAGAACTACAATAAATGATCTGTGAATAGGAAGGGGAGTGAAGTCTATCAGCAGGACAGGGTCATGAAATTGGCATTTAGCAACTGTTGAGGGATAGGGTGATTAGAAGGTGAAAAGAGGCAGTGAGGAGAGCACAAGTCTTGTTTAGATATGATAAAAGAATGGTAAGAATTAGAGAAGAGCTCTAAAACCTGGTGTGAAGCTAACATTATAATGCTTAGGAAAAGGGCACCCTGCTTGTTTCCAATTCAGCAAGACACATGTTCCATATAACGAACATTCACGATTCAGAGAAAACGAAAATGTGGCCCTTGACATTAGGGTTCACAACCTGGACCTCAAACAATGGTGTTGTACCTTAAGCTGCTGCCTGCCACACAGGCATCCTTCATGGGTATCAGCAGTTTCAATCTCTGCTGTTCCACTTCTTACGCAGCTCCCTGCTAATGCACCTGGAAAAGCAGTGGGAGGATGGCCCAAGTGCTTAGGCCCTGGCATCCACATAAGAGAAATGAAAGAAGCTAATGGTTCTTGGTTCTTGACTTTGGGCTGGCCCATTGCCAGCTTTTGGAGCCAGTGAGAGAGTGAACCAGTGGATGGAAGACTTCTCTCTCAACTCAGCCTTTCAAACAGATAAAAGTAAATCTTAAAAAAATTCACAAGTGGATGACTAAAGGCACTATTATTAGATAATAGTACCATTTCTATAACATATAAAGAGAAAGATCTTCCATCTGCTGGTTCACTCCCCAAGTGACCACAATGGACGGAGCTGTGCAGACCTGAAGGTAAGAGCCAGAGCTTCTGCATGTCTCTGGTGTGGGGACAGGTTCCCAATGCATTGAGCCATCCTCTGCTGCTTTCCCAGGCCACAAGCAGAGAGCTGTATGTGAAGTGGAGCTGTTGGGACATGAATTAGTGACATATGGGATCCCGATGCATGCAAAGTACGGATTTGTTCCCCATAAACAGCATTAACTGTTTTGAATGTGTTTCATGTGTCAATTCATTTGATCCTGACAAAAACATGAGTACATGCAAATTTTCCTTATGATTATTGATATTCAGATGAGCAAACCAAGACTCAGTGATTCCCATTAGTCGTCTGGGGTCTCATGACTTGGAAGGCTGGCCACTCAAATTCCAATTCATGCTCACGCTGTTTGATGCGGATCTATGAACATAAGCTACTTTCATCCCTTTCCTTCCAATCGCATCTCTCTTCCAGTACTGAGAACTTGCCAATATAATTTTTCAATCATTTCCCTAGTGTTTCCTTATTAGAATGTAATATCCACAAGTTCAGGACTCTGCCTGTTTTGTCCACTGAAGTACGCTCAACAACTCGAATGGCACTTGGGACACAATACAGGCTCAACAACACAGATGAATGCATAAATGTTAAGAAATCACTTTATTTTTTCTGATTCTCCTCATTAGGGAAAAATGGCATCAGATGGAAATAATTAAAAGAATAATGAGATGTACCATGGAAAACACGACAAGGAGGTAGGAGTAGAGAAAAAGTTATGCAGATAAAGTCTGAAAAGCAGGTGGTTGGGAAGCAGATGGGAGGAACAGGGGTTGTTTTCAGGTCAGTGAAGAGGATGATGAGAGATTTACAGTCCACATTCCAGGCAGCACTCAGTTCAGAACACACGGAAAGCTCTGAATTCACTCACGTAATGCTCTGTTACATAGTTGAGTCAAAGGAATCTTTCCCCACCCTACCAGCTGGCTCCTGCTCTCCTCTCCTCCTACTGCTGGAGTGCAGGAGTCCCAATGGTTTCCTCCTCTCTGTTCTTCGCTCTTGTTGTGGGAACATTTCCTTTTTTGCTGCCAATGAATTGCCACTCTGAATTTCTGCAGATGATTAAGTAAGGCTAGTCCTTTGGCCAGGTATTTGATCAGGCTGTGCAAAAGCATTATATGATGGAAAACACTCATGTTCCCTTTAAGATATCTATTATTTTTTTCAGTACTATTTATATTACCAGAGAAACAAGTACAGGAGGTTCATGTGCTCTATGGTGGAAAATGGTCCTCTTGAAATGTGTCTGAGCAATATGTCTACCTCAAGAGTAGTTTTGAGATTTATACAACACATCTAAATCCTTGTTTTTTCATTTAAAAATGAAGATGTTTTGAGTGGGATATTAGTGACTACATTGTTTTATGATTTATAGCAACTCTAAAAGGAAGACTCCCAATGAAACTGTCAAATACATCTTGACAACAGGATGCTAGAAGCTCTATCATTGTCTATACCTACAATGTCATGATACACTTAAACAGCAGAATGATGGACTTGTGGCTGTTGCTGAAATCCTATACTATTGTACTAATAGAAGATTAAATAGTGGTGGGGAAGAAGGGGCGTGGAAGGGGAAATCCCTGTGCCTATGGAATCATATCATGAAAAACAAAGACTCCATTCCATGAGTACTCAAATTCTTCAACTCTCCTACGGCCGCTTCATTCCACTAGTTGTAGTCAAGGGAAGTGCTTGCACTAGCACTGGAGCATGTGGTTTCTGCAACTTTATTGAATCACCTATTCAATGCATATTCTTTAAACAGTTATAGTGTGAAGAATTGGTTATAGTCTTATTGCAAGGGAGAGGCCAGGAGAAAGAGATTGGACCCTAACATCTTTATAGAGTTTAACATCTAGAGTGATGAGACATTCAAGTAAATAACACCGCAAGTTATGAAGTCAGTGAGGATGGCACAGGGGGACTCAAAGTGCGAGAGTCTAGCACAGTTCTTTAAAACGACGACCAATGTTGGCAGTACAGAGGGAGAATTCCAAGGAGAGACAACAAGGTGAGCAGTGTCGTTCATGATGGAGAATCCATTACTGACTTGACTGGAATGTGGGGAGGAACTAGGGGTGACACAGTGGCAAGTAAGATCAAGGAAGGACCGGAGTGTCAGTCTAAGGTATCTACATGTTGCTTGACAGATAACATCACCCTACATGGGACACAAACCACATTCCTCTTTGTAAAATCTTCTGCCTGCAGATATGTCTAGCCTGACGATAGCCACCTGCACATACTGACTGTATAGAATACCAGAACTTTCCAGATGAGATGCTGCATTAACTACTGCTAAAATCTATCATCGCAGGAATCTACTATGAGGACAGCAGGATGTCTATTATGTGCAAATTTGCAGAACACCAGAGTTTTTGTTAACTTCCTACCAAACCAAACAAACTGGATGAATCTGCAAATGGTAAAATCCTTCAGCGTGTGAGAAAACACAAGCTCCTTTTTATCTGAAGAGGTAACCTGTCCATGGAGAGTCTGGAAGTGTTTGCAAGTGTACTGTTCTCTCCATTCAACGCTCTGGCAGCTGCTCCTGAGCCAAAATAAGTGAGAGGCTCTATAGAGTACAAGCTGTACTTTATGTACAGCAGCACATAAAGACCCAGGGGAGGGGAGGGTGAGTGGGGAGTCTGAGGGGGTGGGCAGAAAGAAAGGCTAGGTATGATTATGTCACCAGGTATCCTTGGTAACCAGAAAACATCTTGTACATTCTGCTTGAGAGTTCAGCAGCACATGGAGGAAAAACGTGCCCTCCTGTCAACATCAACAGCAAGGGAAAGGACATCGCTTTGCCTCAGTCAAAGTGGAGCATACATTGCCAAGGCCCTTCAATCTTAAGTATCTTGCAAGAGAACGAAATTGATGAAGTGTGTGTGTGTGTGTGTGAGAGAGAGAGAGAGAGAGAGCGCACGAGCGAGCGCATGTGCATGCTCGCATACCAGAAAGACTACTGAAGTGGGTAGAGCACAGAGGCTTGGAATAAGGTATTGTTAAGGTCCCAGAACATAGAGGCAGCACCCATCAACACCAGCACAAGGTGCATATCCTGCAAGAATAAGACCTGACCAAGGGTTTACACTCTCCAGGGGCAGGACACATGTGTTTCAAATGTGACTCTAATAAATGCTCGTTGCTATTATATTCAATTTGGTGGACTACAGAGCTCTTTGAGAAAAAGGCTAAAGGGTTTGCATTTCTTAGCTCCTGCAGTGGTCATGGGCATCTAGAAAAAATTCACCTGATTGTGGTGGCCTCCATGATAGAGTTTAGCTGACTACTTTCTTTGCAATTCTTTGTCAAAAATACACAGAGAAAGACATGTAAAGGCTCCCTCATTCACTACTGAGAATTTGCAATACTTAGTAACAAAAGTCACAATGTAATTTATGTCCACAGTTGAGCCTACCAAATACCCAATGCAAGAATACAAGTAACTTTGCCACAAACATCCACCTAGTAGGTGGCAGAATTGTGCATGGAATGTTTTCAGCTTTAGTCCACGTTGAAAACAATTGGGTGAAGTTGCCAAAAACAAAGAAAAAAAATGTACCTTTAAGTGAGCACCAGTATATGCATATGTGCATAGGCACACACACACGAAGCTTTTGTGCATAAAGACAAAATAAATTTATAAATATGTGAGAGCCAATGTATGCCTACATTCATGTACACACATGCACACATTCAAAGATACATGAAGAACATTACAGCTAAGCAGAAATGAAAATAAAACAGAGGGAGAAGAGGTAGTGACTGTGAACTTACTACAATGTTGTTTAAAAAGACTACCATTGGTCATATACACAATGAACACTGTCTTTGGTGTATGGCTTTTAGTTAATAATGACCTGTCACAGAATGAGATGGGTGACATTCTGCAGCAGGTTCTGCAGTTGCTGTGCTCACTCGGGATGACTTTCTGCTAATCCATTATAGCAACATGATTCCCTGACGTTCTCTCCTTCCTCCTCAGCACTCTAGTTCACTGCACTTAGACTTCTAAAGCTCAGTATGTCATCATCACCTTGGCCTTTGATGCTAAATTTATGAAAGAGACTGTGAGATTTCACTCCGGAATTCGGATACAGCCAAATAAATGTGCCAAAGATGCCACTGGACATATGGTACTTAAAATGATTCTGATGGAATTCAGAATAAGTACGCCTACTGATTGCACATCTGTGGTGATGCAGCTGACATGCCATTCAATGCAAAATAACCGCTCCCTCATGCATGCCAGGTTCATGGTCTTGCATGCGGTTCAAGAAGAGTCAGAATTCTCTGAGGATTATATTATTCTCATCCTCTCACTGAACAACGCATAGAGATACACTCCAAACACTAACAGCAATTTCCAGATCTCTGGAAGGAGGTAGTTATTCTAGATCAGTGCTGTTCATCAAAACTTTCTGAAATGTAGGGACATTTCTTCCACACTGTCCGGTATAGTAGTCTGATTATTTCACTATATGTGAAATGAGGCTATTGGGAGGAGAGTTAAAATTTTAACTCTATTTAATTTAACTGGGTTAAGCTTAAATAAGTTATGAGTGGTTTATAAGTACCACCTACAAGTCATCTAGGCCAGTATCTTATTCTATTGCCCCTAGAAGTCATCCACGTTAAGCCTTAAGTCGCCCAAATAATAAATACACAGTGACAAAGATCACAAAGGTTACAGACAGTCCATTACTCATTTCACAATCAAATGAACAGTCTGCAGCAGAGTCAGTGCAATGCAAATTTGGTTATTGTGGTTTTCCTTCCACTTAAACATGCATCTCTCTCTTTTTCTTAAGATTTATTTATTTTTATTGGAAAGGCAGGTTAGATTTAAGGAGAGAACAAGACAGAGAGAAAGATTTCTCTCTGCTGGTTCACTCCCCAAATGACTACAACAGCTGGAACTGAACTTATCCAAAGCCAGGAGTCATGAGCTTCTTCCAATTTTCCCAGATCAGTGTAGAGTCCTAAGGCTTTAGGTCATCCTCTTCTGCTTTCCCAGGCTATAAGAAGGGAGTTGGATGGGAAGTAGAGCAGTTGGGACAGGATTCAGCACCCATATATGGATTCCAGCACTTGCACAAGGTTAGGATTTAGCTACTGTGCCATTGTGCTGGGCCCAAATATATAAATTTTGATAGGAAAATGTGACCCCAATAGATCTCTGAAGTCAAATCCTGACAGTTAACTTCTATATTTTCTCCTAATCTTAATGACTTTGGTATTAAAATTTTAAGTGTAATGTACTTGAGATTATTTAAGAAATTGTCAGTAATGACAAGTACAAGCCAGCCATAGAAACTGAGAAGACACTCATATGGCAAAAATATAAAAGCCTAAGACCAATGAATAGCCAAACTGGCAAGTTAAAGACAGCATTTGAGAATGCTTTATTAAAATAATATTATCTTCTTTCTTGACTAATAAAATCATATTAGAAAAAAGCGATTGACTACCAAAGTTTTCCACTTTCTATTATTATTAGAATTTACTTAATTTCATTTATTCTTTGTATTTCTATACTAAAGTAGTTATAGATTTTCATAACATCCAAAAGTATTTTGGAGTCATGAAAATATGAAGAAAAAATTTCAGCAAAACAAAACATTTTAATTTGTTTTACTTGTTTCTTTCTTTTATTAACATTTACAACATAGAAACTATGTCTGTTTTTTCCTACCCCCCCAAGTCTGTACCCAATAAAAAATGTTTCCAAACTGGGATGCCAAGTTTCCATCCAAGACCCATTTTATTTAATATCCCTGGGTGAACCTTCCTTAAAACAAAAATTTACACTGTGGGTCAGATGGACTTACACTTGAAAAAGTGAGATGCACACAGGGTAGCCATTGAACCTCTGAAACCTAGATAGCATTAACAAGAGCTGCCTCCAATGGCAAAGACCACACTGCAGCAACATCAATGATATGCTCTCTCTTGCTACCTGGCAACAGTCCTTGATGGACTGTAGAACATTTAATTTCGTCCATTTTTTTTCTAGAGAAGCTGAGCAATTTCACACCTTTTCACCACATTTTATTGCTTATTACCCTTGCTTGTTCCTCTCTGGTTTTTGTTCCTAAGCTGGCCTCTTGGAAAGAAAAAAAATCGCATTATATATCCAAATATCTTTGAAGAGAAACCAGTAGCTTCTGGATAGATGTGCTCTCATCGCAAAAGAGCCACCCTACTGTGAAGTTTAGTTTGTATGTTAAAAAAATAACAAATAAACACAACAAAAATTTTTGAAAGGGGATTTAGCTTGGAGGGATTTTACACTGACATAACAAAGGATTCCTTGTACATATGGTATCCAATTTTAGATACAATACATTCCTGGAAGTTGTATCATAAAGCAAATCACCAGAAGGGAAAGCTTTGATTCTGCTTGCTGCTTTCATTTAACAAACACCCACTGAATGCCCACTGTGTCCTAGGCACAATGATAATCCATGCTTGGTTCATAGTGATAAAAATACAATGCATGCATTGGAAAGGGTAAAGTAGTATGAGCAGAAAGACTCCTTCCTAGGCATTGTCAGATGTGGAGGATAGTAATAGTACGGATGAGTGGGTATGTCACGGCTCTCTGGGCCACTGTGGATACTTCACACACTACTCCAGACTGTGACAGGGCTATCTTATTTATGCCTTAGCTTCCAAGCAGACTGTAAGCATCCTCTAAACATATGCCTTGTCACACTGAGGCGACCCAAATCTCATTAGAAATTGAGTGATGGCATCAATTTGCCACTCCTGTTATCACTTTTCATTCATTTCTCCCAGAGTTTGTCTCAACACTTCAAGACTCCAAAAACCAGGCTCATTTCACTGAGCTCAAGTAGATGGTACAATCTTTTTTCATTAAGAGAATGTTCATATGCTATGTTCCACAATATTTCTATGTTTTACTTCAAAGTCCTTATTGTCACTTCATGGCCTATCTTTCTTGTCTCAAAAGAGAAAGTCATAGCAATAATTTTCAGAATAATGTAGTTC
The DNA here is from genome assembly GCF_017591425.1 of Ochotona curzoniae. Taxonomy (NCBI): domain Eukaryota; kingdom Metazoa; phylum Chordata; class Mammalia; order Lagomorpha; family Ochotonidae; genus Ochotona; species Ochotona curzoniae. The sequence goes on from NW_024466927.1 coordinate 259,414, forward strand.
GTAAGGATCCTTTCAAAGCCAAAGTTAAATTCTCCTAAAACTAGTGCCAGTTATTTACCATATACTGGGTTTTTAGGAAGAGCAGAAAGCAGCCACTCTTTGTTACAATGGAGACAAAAGAGGTCTGAGAAGACAAAATCATGTCAACCAGGATTTACTCTCCATCTCAGAGGAAAATTAAATCCTCAAAGAAAATAATCAACTGATTGCAATTTATTCCAAAGGAAAAGAGTGAGGACCTCCAAGTTGCTTAAGAATATTTTGTGCTACGTTAATACATAAGAATATGAGCAAATCATGGCACAACTGTGAGTCTAAGTGTTATAAGTATTAAAATTAGGTTCTCAGAGACTATTTCTAAGTATATCTGGAAATATGTCTCTGGGAATAAACAGATTTTGAATCAAAACATGCACATAATTAATTTACACATAAATATATGTCAAATATGAAAGCATAAATACATAGATTTTATAATAAACACATGAACATCTTTAGCATATATATTTGTAATTTTATCTAGAAAGAAGGAAAAAGAAAACAAATTATCATATTAAAAGACAAATTACTTTAAAATGTTTATAGCAATTTATAGGATTCCAGGTGATTCAAAATTTATTTTTTAGAAATACATGTCTATAAAAATGGTGAACATAACAAAAAAATTTTAAACCTAAATCTCAACATTAGTATCAGTTGAAAAATTGAAAAGATGCCTGAGATGACGGTCCTGGCCCTCTGCTCATCAATGGGTTGTCTGGGTGCTGTCTCGCTTCCGGTACTAAAGGTACTCAGATCACTATACATTGTTAGCTGCAATCCAGAAGGACCAGTTTTTAAAAGCATGTTTTACTTCTACCATTTGCTTTATTTTAAAATCAGACAAGAGAATTTGACATCAGGATTGATCTATCACCCCAAAAGACACATCCAAGATGCTAGAGAAAAATGGAAGAGAAAGTTGTACCAGAAATGTAAAAGAGATTGTTCCCGTAAAAAAGCACTGCATGTACGTTTGTGTTTTATGGTAACAAGGACAAAGGAGTAAATGATGTGAAAAAAGAATTTCTCTTACAAAAGAATAGAACTAAATGTTACGAGGAATTTAGCTTCTACATTTAAAAACTGGCACTGACATGGTAGAAAACTTCTTTAATAATAATGCCACAGAACACAGACACTTTTTCTTATAGAAATCTCTTACACTGACTTCTTTAAAAAGACAAAAGAAAAGTGTCACATTTTAATGTTGTGAAAACATTGTAGTGGTAACTTTAGGGAAGTTGTCTGGACATACTTTAGGTGATGCTGTATTTATTTACAATAACGAGATTATTCAAAGATATTTGCAGAAATGCCTATTCTTTACACTGAGCTTCCACGCATCGAGCACAGTAGTTAGTATAGCACTTCCTGATAATAGACAGGATGGATCTGGCACATGAAGTTGGGGCTAGGCTGGGAATGGGATGTAGTGAGGACAAACACACACAATGGATGTAACAAGTCACATCTGCAAATACAAAACTAGTTGGTTTTTTTTCCCCCCCAAATAGTTGGCATTAACATTTGAGAGCAGCTCTGCTCATTTTACACCAACGAGCATGCAGAATCACACAGACACAAACAAAAGGCCAGGCACACACGGGTTGTTACTGTTAACTACCACAATGTGTTTATAAATATCTGACTCAAAATTACTTGAAGCTTCCAGATTGATCTTCACACACACACACACACACACACACACACACTAAGGCAGAGCAGCAAAACTGATTCAGGGATTAAAGAAGTTCTAAGGGTCTAAGGGAGAATGATTTTTTGGACATTTACACATAAGCAACGACTTACTGCTAATAACACTTAATGGGGTGGCTTTAGAAATTTGATTACCACACTTCCTTGGGAGAATCTGCTAAAAACAAAACCAATTCTATTACACAATGGTGAAAATAGCTCCAGAGCCTTGTGGACAATACATGTGTGGTTGAAGTCATAGACAAGTAACACTCTGAAATCTCTAGTCTGCTTCAAGTTAAGGCACAAAGCTTCCCTGTTAGCTAAAATGGCTAAGATGTTCTATTTTCACTTTTTCAATTACATTTCTATAAATTTTGAATCCATGGCTCTCAAATGCCAGCTGCTTCACCCATGAGTGTGTGGTCATGTCACTCAAGTCCTTCAGTTTCCATGGTGATAACAGGGGCCAGCCAGCCAGCCACTCAGGACCCTCCCAGAGTCCATCCTGAGAGAGCTACCTTCACTTCCTGTCATCTAGGCAGGGTGTCTTCCACTTCTAATTCTCCCTTCATACCGAAGGCCATCTGTCAAATATCTTGCTCAGGTCTTATGACCTAGTTCCCACCTACTTCACACAGCATTCCTTCATCATCTTGTTAAAATCAATGTCTTCATTATCCAATTCATATTACTATTATAGTACCTTTGAATGTTAACTTTTCTTCCTGCATACTTTTTAAGTTTTTTCCTTCCTCTTTTAAATTCCGGGGGTGTGGGGCCCTGTTGTATTGATCTTCAGGAATTTTTAAGAAGTCTTTGGAATTTTAAACCTGGCTAACCAAATAAAATCATATGGGAATAACAGAGAGGGTAAATCTTTCCTAAGCAATTTGCCTTGCCCTGACACACACGTTACAACCCCTTTAGAGACCAATCAAATCCTTAAATGATCAATGACTGAATTCTCATGAGATTTATCCGACCATTATTTTGTCCTTTTGCAACAACCCAAGCTGGACTGAAAACAGCTCTGATCATGAAAGATTGGGAAGGGAAGTGGAATATTAAAGTATTCACAAGGATTTTGGTGTTTTGCATGTGTGTGTCCAATGCTAATAGTGCTGAAAAAGAAAGACTTATTTATATATGTATTTTTTTTTTAATTTAAGGAAACTGAACCTCAGAGATGAAATAATTTGTCTGAGAGAAGACTGCCAGAAAGTAATAAAATGGCATTTACTACCTAAGCTGCAGAACTACAAAGTCTAAACTCTTTCATTCAATCCAGCTGTCTCTCACAAAGACATGGTTAAGAAATTTGCTGAAGTAAATGAGAGGGATTCTCATATTACCTTATATGTTTTGTAGGCTTTCAAGTAATACCTGTGCAACTGACATGCAACTAAAAAACCCTGGCAACTGTTGAGAGATTCAAGGAAAGAAATGGCATAAAACAAAAAATCTTTATATAAAATGTCATGGTACTCTATAAAGCTTGGTTATGAAGCTGAGCAATATATTTCTATCATTTATTAAATATTGCTGATAGGTTATATACAGTTTACTTCTTGATTCATGAAGAAGAAATAGTAGCTATACTGGAGAAACAAAGAGAGGGACCATCATGGTGGCTTAGAATGATAATCTCCCACCTGAGGTATCAGCATCCCATATTGGCCCCTGTTCTAGTTCTGTCTGCTTCACATCCAAGGAAGCTCCCTACAAGCAGCCTGGTAAAGTAGCAGAGAATGAATGGCCCAAGTGCTTAGGCCCATGCACGCATGTGGGAGATGTGGAAGAGGTTCCTGGCTCCCAGCTTCAAACTGGTCCAGCTTTGGCCATTATGACCATTGCAGAAGTTAAATAGCAGTTAGGAGTTCTCTAACTTTCAAGCAAAATTAATAAATCTTAAAAAGAAGAAAAAAATAAAGATCTTAATTAGAAGCTGTAAGATGTGGAATTCAGCTAAGAAAACTATGAACTTGGTCTAGTGTCCTCATTTTCTGTTTGAGACTGTTGCACAAGGGGTTGATTTCCCATGTACCTGCTGGTATCAGCATTCCATAAACCTGAGGCTTTTAACTAGTAGACCTTCAAGATTTCATTAATAAAGAGTGCTTCTGCTGATGTCACCACCCTGAACATTTGGTGTGTATCAAATTATGATCTACACTGTTTTGCTCAAAATATTTGAAGCCCATTGAGGAGTATAAGTTATGAATTAAAAGAAAGCAGAAAAATGCAAACTGCTAAATAGATGTCTGAAGGTGGTTCCTTCTCTGTTTTTCTTTGAAGTGAGCCCAGACAGTTCCTGGCACTGTAGTATCTGTTTCCTCACTTCAGGCTAGATTTTAGAATTTTTGCTTTGAGACAAACATAGGATCTATTTGGTCTTTTTTTTTTTTTTGGTTCTGTATACAAAGCGAAATGGTAACCATTCCAAATACAAGCAGAATGCCTTCCCATGCCACAGCCCACAGGAATTCAAACAGAGCTTGGTTTGTCATGGGGTGGAGGGTGGATAGTAGCAGCAACAGCAGTAATGGTTGTAAAATGTAAGAAGGTGTGACATGCTGTAGAAAAGTGATGAACTGCCAAAAGAAAGGAGGATGGGAAAACCTGGCAGCCTAACTGAAACAGCTGCTGAAGCAGCATTGGTTGGGGATGCTCATTTGTGTATCTTTTCATTGGAGAGCAGTTCGGACTCTGAAAGTAGACCTTCCAATCATTTATTCACACGCACAAACTTGTACTGGTTCAGAGAGGATATGTAGAGAGTCACTGCCCAATTGCATGCTGCAGTTTATATTAAACTTTGATAAGACTGAGGAAACATGGAAAATACCTTTGGGAGATCTGCAGAAGACCTGGACCAGATTCTATCCTAAGCTAACTGCTCAGGACACTAATGCCCAGCTTAATCTGGAACATTCTAACAAGCTAAGAGAGGGAGACTAAACAGATTGAACTGCTCTTTTGATTGTGAAAATAAAAACCAAAACAAAATCCTCCCTGCCTCCACAAAGAACTATTTGTATGCAACAATCAGAAAGCAAAGGAACAGCTGCACTCGTCTTTTCTGCCTAGACTCGAAAAAGAAAGAATAAAAGATTTTGCTCCATCAAAAGAAGTATAATCAATGTTTTCTAAGTAACTTCAATTGCTTTTCTTGTGTTGTTGTTGGTAAATATTAGGTGCTTAGCAATGTGTTAAGTATTAGTGATTACTGAAGATGTAATCACTAATGTAGGAAGACAAGATTATTCATTTCATTTGACTTGGTCTTGGCATTCTCAGTGCTTTCCAGTTCTATTCATTTTCCAGAAAGTAAAGAAAAACCATATTTTTTGGCATTGAATCAAAATTTCAGCAGAATTCAGAAGAGGATGGACTTGATTGTAAGTCTATGAAGAAGCTTCTAAAAGTTCATGAAAAAATGGAACTAAAAGATTATTTTAATGTGAACAATTTCAAACCCCAAGCAGTTTTTAATTTGTGTACATTTTCTGTTAAATTTGGAGGGCTCCTCCCATGAAGATGGAGGCATAATCTCTGCCTTATTTAGGGGAAAGAACTGAAAGCACAAGTTAGAAAAACATCCTAGAAACTCAGAAAAACAGGATTTTAGTTGAGGCTTGGACAGGAAGGGTAAAAGTAATGTCCATGAGGTTGAAAGTACCTAGAAAGCATTTTAGAGTTTAACAATTATAGTATCTGACTTCATATCAGATCCCTTGTGTGGAGGCAAGACCAACAGTGGCATGAAACTAAGTTTAAAAAAAAAGAAGAAAAGGAAGGAAAAAACCTATTAAGGAGCACAGTTTACACAGTGATGAACACTACAATTAAGAATTTCATACTAGCTTCCTTCTATTTTCTTTTTCTCTTCTCTTTTTTTCTTCTTTTTTTTCCCCTCCATTTCCTTCTCCTCCCCTCTCTTCTTCCCTCATCTCCTTTCCTTTTCTTTTTCTTTTCCTTTTAGATCCTATGTGAAAAACAATGGTTTGCATATGCGAAGATCCTTACTAATAGAATCTACTTCCCTGTGCCTGGCCTGCAGGAACCTAGCTGCAGCCCAGTTGCTGGTTTGAGGTAAACAAAGCTAATCCATCCTGAAGAGTCACCAAGAGATCAGACTGCATTTTATGACATTGTGGTAGGAATAGGGACAAACAGACTGACCCTGTAACAACACCAGACGACCAGCTGCTTGAAAAACCACAATCATTATCCAAAGTTATCTTCCACACACGCATCACCCGAAAATCCAAAACAACACATTACAACCGTGAAAACAATTACTTTCTTCCAATAAGCCTTCTATGGAGTTCTGACCCAAGAATAAAGTGAATTGCTGCTTATTCAATTCTTTGTTTTATGGGCAGTTAGAATTCCTTGTTATTTTATCTCATTTAAGATATTTACTCTTAAGCCCAAACTTACAGTATTTTTAGCCAATGTCAGCCAGAAAGGAAATGAGCTCAAGTTGACCTGCTTTAAAAGAAAACCTATACATAGTTCAATAGTGCTTGAATATCTTGGCTATCTTCACAAAATGATCCTGGGAACAGACAGAAAATCTGGAGCATCTGATTTTGCTTGTGTTGTATCAGTGTACCCAATGAAATGCCAGAAAACTATGCAGGTGGCCAAGGAGCTGGCTTAATGTAAGAGGACAGGGTGGCTTTGGAATTACATCCAAATGTATAATAAAACTTTGCTATCCATATGGTGAATATCAGAGCAAAGTGTTGGGGTGTTGGATTCTATTCAATTCCCACAAATAAATATTGTGTAGTTCCTAGATTTTAAAAGATGCTCAATACATGCTAGCTGGAAATTACAATAACTAGTGTTTATGAAGTTCTCATGGGTGAGACATTTAATTGAAAGCTTGATGTGTTCTGAAAAAATTTAACCCTTAGCTATCCAAAAGATAGAGGATGTATTATCATTGTCCACATGTTAGAGATAAGAGAATTTTGAGCTCTTCTGGCCTCTGCCTCCAATCAACTCTCAGGGCTGAATCTAAAGCCAGGCAAGGACTGATGTTGCACAGGGGATGGGAGATGAATCGCATATTGTGTCTGTCGCTTGAGGGCTTAGACAACAGTCTACATCCAAGTGCGTATAAATGTGCATGTGCTGAGAGCTCAAGAAGCAGTAGATAGTATGATAGCACAAATAACTCATCCAAGTAAAAATGAACCTAATCTGAGAGGGTAGAAAGAACCTTGGGAAAATGACAATGATGAATTCTAACCCAATTGCAATTGGAAGAAATTATTTATGTTAAAGGAATAAATGCCATTCAAACTTTGGAGGTAATTGGGAAGAATTTCAATTACTAGAAATGAGAAATAATAATAATAAAAACAAAACCTCACTGCTCTACTCTAACCCAGAATGATTACCATAGATGAGTGAATTGCAATACTGCTGGGATGCAAAGAAAAGCAAGTAGAAAAGGGGATTTTGAATTTATTCCTGGCATATGAATTATCATCACTTCCATGTCAGAATTTGGCCAGTGCCAAATAAATTACATTGGTGACATGAGGTTGTCAAATGGATCCCCAAGCTACCTCCATATATGTTTTATGTTTTGTGTGACATATATTATGTTATTGGATATCTCCTGAACAAATTTCTCATCTACTAAACCAGAGGAATTGTAAAGAGGTTTTCCTGACTAAAGTCCCTTTAGCATCTCCCATGCACTGCCAAGTACAAACATTAAATGAATGATATGCTGACTAAAGTCCCCTGAAAAGAATTTTCTCTAATATAAATGAGATCTAATCAAATGGGTCCCTAAATTCATCAACAGCATTAACCTTGTGCAGCCTAGACCATTAACAGACCATTTTGAGTTAGTAAAGTGTAGGTTTCATATGGCATTTAGTGTTACATAGCCAAGAATCCAATAATGCAAATAAAAAAGGTCTAGAACTCTACCTGATCCATGGTAGTTTTCCAGTATGTTGAATGAATGAACACATGAGGACTGATTAGAAACTCAAAAGATACTATTTAAATCCAATCCCATAATTATCTACTAGCTTTTAAAATTTACAGTAAGCTATTTTCTATCAACTAAACAAGAATAACAACAGTACCAATTTGAGTGTATTGATATGAGTTAATAAGTTTATACATGCAAAATGTTCAGCACATTAACCAACAAAAATTAAACCATGAATTAAATGATATTACTGAAGGGCTCCAAGGCACATGTATGGCTGAATAAACAGATACGACTGAAGTTAAATAGTGAAGTATTTGTCCATTTTCCCCTGGAGACTACTGGGTTCTTGCATATAAGTGTATATGTAGGCTATAATTTTCCATAACCAAACACCATTTTTTTTATTCTACATGTGAATTCTGTGCCTGTGTGGCATGTGTCTTCAATAAATGCTATATATGTAGCCAGACTGGAAGTAGAAAATGGTATTAGATTCAGAAGCCATATTTGTCCATAAATATCTAGTTTTCTTACTAGTTGTACGTTCATTCTTCCCTTTCCTTATTCTCACTAATGGGTAGTTTTTAAAGAGAACATAAAAACATAGCTTTTCCCCAAATCAGCCTGTGCGTGGGCTATGAGGTAATTGGTATAAAATTTATTATATACACATAATATGCACTTATGTACATTCATTATATATATTATCATATCTATAAAGGAGCACTCTAATCTACCATTATCAATGGGCATTTTGGAAACCACTGACTTTTACAGTGTAATTGTTAAAATAATCCTCAATATGCAGAAGGGGAGGAGAAAATAAACATAGATGTGAAAGAAACAAAATGTGGGGTTTTTTTTGGGGGGTCCTCCTATTAATTTTATAAATTCCCTTAAAATGTGTATTTAAACATTTTCATATTCTGATTACATTCATCATTGAAACGTTGGGTACAATCCACCATGGCTATCCATTGTTGAAATGGAAGTTTATGCTAGCTGTGAGTAGCACACGTTCAGAATGGTTACATGAACACTGTGGTTTGCCCATGGGTTCTGAAAATACTACAGGAAGGGAAATCAGAATAGCAAGGATTCTCCAGATTTTACTTTATCTCCTGTTGGCAATATTGACATCTGTGTGAAATACATTTTAATTTTTAAAAAGGCAAAAATGTATCTACAAATTTGTTTTTTTCACCAGTAACCCTGAAACACATCAACATGAATGCAGTCTACATTATTTCCACAAAGACTCATCAAGGGCACAATGCAAAAATTTTGGGAAATAAAGAGATGAATAAGACAATATTTGAACATTCAGACTTTACAATATAGTGGGGGAAACTCAATGAGTATGTAAATGATCAGAGTTCAACCCTGGGCAAGTCCCTTCCCTTCTCTGACCTAAATTATCTTATCTGCAATAGAATTTTGAACTCATTTGGTGAAACTGAGTGAATTGTTCTAACTTTATTTCTTTTAGAGCAAAAGATGCAAATGTCTTCACTACTGCTATAAAACAGGGCCAGAGACTTCTTTTCTCACAGCACAACTCAGCTCTGTTAAGTCATGAAGATGGTTCTAAGGTAACAATGATGCACCATGACAACTGGGATGGTGATGATGATGATGACAATTCTGACCCTGCTGATGATGAACATGGCAGTCACTAATATTTTATTAGCATTGAGCACTCAAAATGTGTATGTCAGGACAGGATATTGTGGGACAGCAGGCAAAGCCACCATTTGGGACACTTTTTTCCCATGATGACTTTATTATTATTATTATCTTTTTATAACACAGTTCCATAGGCTCCTGGAATTTTCCTTATCCCAGCCCCAATTTCTCTCCCACCCCACCTAGTTTCTCTATGTCATTACTAAGGTATATTTCTTCACAAACAGTCATATGTCCATCACTGTGGGCATGGACAAGGGCAGAGTCCAGCCTCCTATTGTCAAGATATAGTAAACAGTTTCATTGGAAATCCATCTTTGTCTGGAAGTAGAAATGCATACTATATTGTATCCTCAATCTGGATATGTTAGTCTCCATTACACAGTTACTGTACATCCCCTTAAATGAAAAGTCACAATACAAAATCAACAATAGGAAGAAAAATAGAAATTTATAATGCCATGAAGTTAAATAACATGTTACTAGATATGACAGTCTCCATTACACAGCTACTATACATCTCCTTAAATGAAAAGCCACAAAACAAAATCAACAACAGGAAGAAAAAAGAAATTAACAACACCATGAAGGTAAACATGTCACTGAATGACCAACGTGTCGCTGAACAGGTTGGCTTTGAGGTTGGCATAGGGTTTTGCTCCTTTGTAGGGGAGTCTTCAGTAATACTCATTTTGCCTTTGTGTCTTCTTTTGTTCTTGATCATTATATTTCTAGTTATCAGATCATTATATCTTGAACATGATACTTCTAGTTATCAGATTCTTCTCCTTGGGGCCAGTTTCTAAGCTGTGTCACCCACAGGTCTACAGTTTGATTTTACTTATTGCCATTGGTACACAGCTCTTTGCTTGCAGCCAATTGTGCCACTCCCTCCAGCAAGTTCCAGGTCTGGGTTCAAAGAACCCCATAGTCCCAACTACTGGCTCACTACTCTCTACCTCTTGTGATACTGTGCTGAGGCTGCACTGTTGTCTCTGCAACCTTTCTCCCACTTGTGGTTGTAGCAGGTCCCAGGATTAGGGAGACACCAGGTGTCCTATATAGATAGGTTGTTGGTGGTGCTGATCTTGCTGGAACCTACTGGATGTTAGGTCTGGGTGCCACATGGACCTATTCTGACCTGTACGATGCCACAATTGGTATTATTTTCCTGTGGGACCAGTGCAATCCACTGAACTCAGTGAGTTCTTGCGAGCTCAGCACATGCACAGTTCACTGTTGTCCCCTGCAGTCCTAAAGCTTTTGCCACACTGTACAAAATGGTGCCTGATGTGCCCCTACTAGAGTTCTTGATCTGCTGACCATCAGGTCTGAGGGCTACCCAGACCTGTCTTGGGTAGAACCTGTAGAATGCTGCAGTTCACTGAGTCAAAAATGAGTTCACTCCCAGCTCAGTGTATGCTCAGTCCTTTCCCTTGCCTTTGCCTCCTTAGGCAAAATGGCACCCAATTTGGCTCTAGGGGGCTGACTGGGCTGTGAAATCCACCCTGTTCTCACACTGCCCATCTGGGATCTGCTGCTCTGTCTCTGCTCCTGGTCAAATCAAATGGACCAGCAGGATGGACAGTTCTTTGTCTGGGTTCACCTCCCAAGCTCCCAGTGAAAGTCCCTTCCCACCTGGTTGCTGGTGGAGTTCAGGCTGCTGGTAGAGTTCAGATACCACTGGATTATCAGTCACAACAACATCACACCATTGTTTTTGCTGCTTTCCTGTGTCTGTCGTTCTCCAGGTACCCCTCTGCTGTTGTTCTGTCCTCTACTATTTCCTGGAATGTGTCCTCTCTGCTTCATCCTGATTAAACGTTTTTCTGTCTGTTTAAATGTGTATTTACCCTATTTTACCATCTTGATTCTCTGGGACACTTTTATTTCCACATCCAGCTTGAGTTTTAGCTCCTCTGCTTCCTATCCAGCTTTCTACTAATATGCTTGGGAAGGCAGCAAATTATAGCCCAGGTACTTAAGCTACTGCCACCCACATGGCATCCCTTGGTGAAGTTAGAGACTCATGGGTTCAGCCTGTTTACATAGGGTTGTTGAGGGCAGCTGTGGAATCCAATCAGCAGATGGAAATTTTCTATGGCTTCTTTTGCCCCCTCACTCTCCATCCCTCTCTATCTTCCCCATGGTTACTTAAAATGGGTTTTGTTTTTATTGTAAGTTATGCTTCATTGAAATTTTATAAAATGTATCAAGATTGTATATGTTCTATAATTCACATACATATATACTTTAATTGCACTACTACATTTATCCATTAAAGACATATTTCATGTGTGCACCAAAAGATAAGTTTTCAAATAAAATCTGTCTTGTAGTAACCGACTCAAATCTTAATAATCCAAATCATAAAAATGGATATGGCTTATGCTTAATATGGAGAAAGCTAAAATAGTATTGCTATTGCCAACACAAAAATGTGGTGGACAATCTGTAATTGCACAACTTTTTTTTTTTCTTTTTGCATGCAACAGAGAACTAACACTACTGAGAAAACAACTGAACTAAAGACTGATAACTCTAGAGACAGCCTGGGAGCATTTGCTTATCTATCTGAGATAGATGTCTCTGAAAGTTACATTGCTGAACAAAAACAACAAGAAAAAAAAGAATCACCACTAAATTGCTGGCCAATGGCAAAAGCCTGGTTATTTATTAAAATAAGAACATAAAATCTCCAGGCTGTGAATACAGGAGAAACCAAAGCATGCTTTTTTTGTTGTTGTTCATGAAGCTCAAATGAAAGACCAGGTAGGAAAAGGTCCCGATTGAGGTGTCTTGTTTTGTAGCTTTGGGAAGGAAGAATGCAGCAGCTCCGAAAAAGGATGAGTGCCAATTCCAGAGCCTTCCATCATATCTTTCCTTCAGAAGTCTTAGCTCCAGGAAAAGGCTATGAACTCCACTATTCCCAGGAAAGTAAAGACTCACTTCAGCCAGAAGAGGACAATGTTTCAATTCTGTGGGACAAGGAGGATCAGATTATGATGCCCTCAACAGAAGTTAGGTCCAAGTAGGGCAGAGAACAGTCTGGTGGCTCATTACTGTAAAGTTCAATGCAAGAGCAGTGTAGCATTGGGAGATGTATGTCCCTTCTCTCCAAAAATATCTAAATATTAAAAGTGGAGTAGATATGAGAGAATCTTCTTGGCAAAGCACCTTGCATTGCAGAAACATAGTGACTTTAGAGGTGTTTGAAATCTGTGATGCACCTAGGTAACCACAGTGAAAAAATCTCACTTCAAACCAAAGTCAAATCCTGAACAATCTGAAGAAAATATCCCATGCTAAAGGTCTAACCGGAAAAAAGGCATATGCATGTGCAGGAATCAACTGTATTTGCCTGTAGAGATAGGCAACTGTAGAGACAGTCTTATGCAAAATAGCTTTGAAAGAAATGACAAAGCTTCACAAAAGCAAAAATAACAAAGAGACAAATAACAGAAAGGACATAGATGGTAGATAAAAAATTAAAGCAACTATGATTAATGTTGAAAGCTGTAGTGGAAAAGGAAGTAATCATGCATGATCAGCAGACACATAGAAACTTTGTCATATGAGACTGGTCTCATTCTCTTTTAGAATACAATGAAAATGCCCAAGAGAAAGGAAGACAGACAGAGAGAGAGAGAGAGAGAGAGAGAGAGAGAGAGAGAGAGAGAATGAATAGAACAAATGAGTACTTTAAAAATACCTGAGTAGATTTAACAACCATGGAAAGAATTAGTAAACCCAAAGCCTGGTTAGTAGCTATTAGCACCAATGAAACCTAAAGTCAGCGAAATGGGTGAGGAAAATAAATATTATCCAAGAGCTGTTGGGCAATACCAAATACCTGAACTCAGAATTCCAGGGTAGCAAAGAGAAAGAATGACGTAATAAACACAAATTTGAAGAGATAATGGTTGCTTAACTTCCATTATTCAAACAACAAACTGAAGATATAAAAACCAAGAGATTAAGAGACTGCAGAACAGGACAGATATCTAGAATCTCAAAATAGAAAGATACTCAAACCTCAATAAACACATAATACCCAACCTACTGAAAACCAAAGATAACATTTTTGAAACCAGTCAGAGAGAAAATAAAACAACTCTTCTTCCCCCCCCCCCCCCCACAAATCCCCACAACAATACTGAATGGGAAAAAAAGAGTAGAAATTGACAGATTTCTTGTCAGAAACTATACAAAGTGAGAAAACAATAGAATGATGGTTTCAAAGTGAGGAAAAAGGAAAAAAATTTTTTTTTAAAACTCTCTCCACTTAAAAAAGTATCTCTCAGGGAGAGCCACTATGACCCAGATTTAGTTACACTCCTGCTTGGAACTTTAAAACTCCATAGCACAGTGGATGGAATCACATCACATCTTGACCAAAAGTTCTGATCCAGGTTCCTGCTGATGCTGCTGGGAAGGTAGCAAACGATGGCCTTAATCTAGAACCATGCCCTCATGTGCCATACCTGGCTGGAGTGAAACAGTAGATGGAAGATCTCTTTACTTCTATGCTGCTTGTCCTTTCAGATAAATAAATAAAGTTTTAAGAAACAAAAAGTACAAATCAGAAGAATAGGGCTAGCAACGATGCCGTGTGTTTAAAGCCTATCTTCAAGTCAAAAGAACCATAGGAGTACATGGTATGATAAGGTGACTAGAAGCATATTAATGCAAGGCGCTGAGACTATCCACTAAGTGTTATAATACTATTTGAATATAGTTCTTAATTGATATGTAAACTTGAAATAAAATGACAACATTAAGAAGCATGACATAAATAATAAAAAATGAAAATGGAATTGTGAAAAATACTCAATGCAAAGAAAAACATAGATGGCAAAGAACAAAAAAGAGAAGATGGCAAGATGGAGATTTTTAATCTGAACATATCAATAACCACAACAAATGTAAGTATTCTAAATATACAAATTAGAATAAAGAGATTTCCATACTGATTTAAAAAAAACATTTTTTTTTTCTGTCTAAAATTACACGCAGCTTAACTATAAGGCTACTGACAGAATAAAAACCAAAGACTGGAAAAGATATACCATTTGAACTAATAAAAAAGAGTTATATTAGTTTCAGATACAGCAGAGCTCATAAAGAATAAGAGTTCAATAAGTATATTTTGTAATAATGAAGGGATCAGTTCAAGGGCTCAGAAAACAAAACAATCTACATGTGTATGTACTTAATGGCATGGCTTTGGAATACTAACATACCAGAAAACCACATACAATTTAAAGAAGAAACAGATAAATTTGCAATTAAACTCAGGGATTTCAGTTTCCCTCTCACAGTAATTGACCAAAACATTCCATGAAAATTAGCAAGAATGGGGTCAAAAATGGGAGCCAGCACGAAGGCTCAATGGCTAAATCCTCACCTTGCAAGCCAAGGCAGCCCATATGGGTTCTGGTTCATGTCCCAGCTATTCCATTTCCCAACTAGCTCCCTGCTTGTAGCCTCCCTGGAAAGCAGTAGAGGATGGTCCAAAGTCTTGGGACTCTGTATTTGTGTGGGAGACCCAGAAGAAGCTCCTGGCTCCTGGTTTCGGATCAGCTCACCTCTGGCCATAGTGGCCATTTGGGAAGTGAACTAGTGGATAGAAGATCATTCTCTCTCTCTCTCTCTTAGTAAATCTGATCTGCCTTTATTAATAATAAATAAATACAATTTTAAAGAAGCATTTTTAAAAAATCAGTAAGAATGGAGGATATTTGTATAATGCCATCATCAAACGTTGGCATATAGTGAATACTCCACCCAACAATAGGAGAATGCACATATTTTTGCTGTGCACATAATATTCAACATAGATCACATTCTGGCACATATATCTTAACAACCTTCAATAAATTTAAATTATACCTATATTCACACACTATAGGAAAAAGACTATACAGTAGTGACAAAAAGACACATAAAACATATTTGGTAATTAAAGTACATATTACTAAATTATAGATAAAAATGAAGCTATAAAAATCTATTTCTGTTTTTAAATTTGAGAAGCAAAGATACAGAGGAAGATGGGAAGGAAGGAAGAGGGGAAGAGAAAGGGAGAAAGAGTAAGAGTTTGCACTCATTTGTTGGTTCAATCGTTAAATTTCTACAACAGTATTTGGGGGCCAAAATCAAGGTCACATCTCAGTTCAGATCTCCCACTATCTGAGCCATCACTGCCATCACTGCTACCTAACAGGGTGTCTCCATCAGCAGGAAGCTGGGATCTGGAATGGAACTAGAATTGAATTCAGGAACTGTCTTGTGGAATGTGGGTATCTTAATCAGTGTCTTAACAGCTAGGTAGAACATCTGAACCATTTTTAAAAATTATTATTTTATTTTCTCTTTTGAGAGGCACACACACAAACACACACAAAAATATCTCACATGGTAATAAAAGTATAGAGGTTGCCCCCCTGTGGTGTAGCAAATGAAGCTGTGTCTTATGGCTTCAGTTCCAGGTGCCCATTCTGATCCAGCTCCCTGCTAACCGAATATTAAGCAAGGAGGAACACCTTTCCACTCCCTTCAACCATTATTTCCCTGATACCAGATCGAGTCAAGCATATTAAATAGAAAGAAAACTAAAGACCAATAGACACAGATGGAAAATCCTTAACAAATTATTGGTAAATTAAATCCAAAAATGCTTAAAATGACCAGCACAACGTTACCAAGTGAGGTTTTCTTTGACAATGCAAAGCTGATACAACAGGAAAATTAACATCTTCTGTCATATTAAGCAGCTATAGAAGAAAATTCTGATGCTGAGAAGCTTTTTTTATTATTAAAATTCAATTCTCTTTAATAATTAAAACTCTCAGAAAACTAAGACCAGGAGGGAATTTCCTCAACGTGAGAGGGAGTATCCAAAAATAAACTACATCTAACATTATACTTCATGACCAAAAATGCAATGCTTTCTCCTAAGGTTAAGTAAAATAAAAATGGCCATAGTTACCTCTTCTAATCAATAATTAGCTGGAGGCTTTAGCCCACATAATACAATGGAAACAGGAAAGGCACAGAAAAAAAATACAGCCATCTATTCACAGAAAAATCATGATGTTTCCATTATTATTATCCAAAATCTTAAGAAAAACTTGTAGAATTAATGCATGAGCTAGCTATGAAGATCATCAGGTACAGAGTCAATATGGACAGATCAATCTTATCCTTTAATAATAATGATTTATCACAAACTTACTTTCTTTTAAAGAGTCCCACTAACAAAAGCACCTCAAACTATGAAACAGTTCATTATAAATCTTATAAAGCACATAAAAGATTTCTATGCTACAAAACCTAAGTGAAAAATACAAATTCATACAGATATACTGTATTCATGGATTAGAAGGCTTAATAACATTAATAACTCATGTATTCACAGAACATTTCAGTGATACAACACAATTACAATCGAGATCCAGAACTCTAAGGCCAATTCCAATATTTATGTGGAAAGGATAAATAACTAGAACAACCAAAGCAATTCTTACAAAGAACATTAGCACTGATTTCCAGATTCACTCTGAGATTACACTCTGGACAGTGTGATAATTAAAGAACAGATGCATACAGAGATTGATGGAATGGAATAGAAAATCCAGATATGGGCCCCGTATGGCTCACATGATCTGCATTGGTCACTTTGCTCACAGTCCACATAAGGTTAATTACTTAATTTACCAAAAATGGTGGTAGAATACTTGAAGAACATGCAAATGGTAAAAGAAAAAAAAAAGGAACCTTGATCCATAAGTCAATCAACTCATATAAAAATTAGCTTGAAATGATCAAAGACCTAAAAGTAACAAAACCTAGAATTTAAAGTTTTAGACTTTATGAATTATTTTGGAATTATGGCTATACCTAAAATCTCATTCAAACCTGAGCAACAACCAAGAACAAAATACAACTAGAAAAAGTCCATAGACCAGAGGTAGCCCACACGAATGCATGTTATTACCACTCAGGGCATTGTTCATTTTTGGAAACAAAGAGAGGCACGGCATAGAGAGAGCTTCTGCACTACTGTTCTTTCTCCTCACAGGGCATGGTTAGTGGAGCATGTTCACTTTGTGACGATTTAGCCAAGACACATATATGATTTATAAGCTTATCTACATGTATACAAGTAATACATATGAAAACATTATTTAGGGCCCAGTAGCATGGCCTAGTGGCTAAAGTCCTCTCCTTGAATGCGCCAGGATCCCATACGGGCGCTGGTTCTAATCCTGGCAGCTCCGCTTCCCATCTAGCTCCCTGCTTGTGCCCTGGGAAAGCAGTCAAGGACGGACCAAAGCCTTGGGACCCTGCACCCGCGTGGGAGACCCAGAAAAAGTTCCTGGATCCTGGCTTCGGATCGGCATAGCACTGGCCGTTGTGCTCACTTGGGGAGTGAATCATCAGATGGAAGATCTTCCTCTCTGTCTCTCCTCCTCTCTGTATATCTGACTTTCCAATAAAAATAAAATAAATCTTTTTTAAAAATAATAAAATAAAAACTTTATTTTAAAAAGTGCTCATTGATTATCATTGGACAGTTCTTTTCCTTTTTCAATATTCAGTTGGTCATATCTCAAATAAGAAGGTTCATGGGACTGGATGCTTACCGGAGCAGTTGCAATGCTTTTGTCTCACATCTGAGTCCCTGGTTGGATTCCTAACTCTAATTTCAGATTCCAGCCCATGGAGATCCAGTGCTAGTGGCTCCAGTGGTTGGGTGCAAACTCTGTCACCCATGTGGAAAGCTTCAACTGACTTTCTGTTTTCTGGCTTGATCCTAAACCAGACTTGGTTGTGGTAAGCATTTGGGCAGTGAGACAGTAGATGAGAGCTCTCCATTTCTCTGTCCTACATCTCAAATAAATATGTGTATATATAAAATTGAGGAGGTTCAACCAAATCACGTGTAAGCCAAACTTAGTTGGTTTACTATTATATTCTTAGAATTGATACTCTTAAATTGTACCTCTACAACTGACTTTGTATTTCAGGATGAATAGTTAAATCTCATGAATCAAAAATGAATATGTCCCTGGTCTAGAACTTCATTAGGGCCCACAAGATTCTGAGATCATTGCTCTTCTTCCCGTGGTATCTCTATGATTATAGTTTCTGCTACTCTGCAGCTCATTCATTCACCGACAGTAACCCTGAACTCACTAATGCCCCTCCTAACTTTAAAGTTATTGTGCAAAGATCACTTCTCAAAGAAATCGATCCTGACCACTGAAAAGCACAAAGTTGGTCTGTGCTGTACACTTATCTCCCACTAGCCTATTTATTATTCTTTCCATTGGCTGTATGACCTGCTAATATGCTATATGGTTTGCTTTGGCTGTATTCATTGCTGCATGTCTCCCTCTGGAACCTGAGCAACTTAAAGACAGGAATTTCTGGCCGTGTTATAGTCTGAAACACCTGAAGACTCTGGAATAGCTGCTGAATGCATTGAATGACTGTGAAATAACTCCAGATAATTTTTTTGTAAAAGAGATATTTTTGAATATGCAAGAGTATATTTTCTGGTGATATAAATATCCACCACTTTACCATTTAATCTGTGTTGAGTAAATCTTTGGCTAAATCCATTATAACATGTCTTACTTAATGATTCAGCTGGTATATATGAGTCTCACAGATCACTATAGAAACTAGATGCTTCTTAAAATAAGGAAAAGAGAAAGAACCCTTCAAAAATGCCCTTGGGCTACCACCTTGACTATTTGGAGCTATTATTTTGCTCTTATTTCAGAGAGAATGAAAGAATGTGAGCCACAGCTATGCCTTTTTCTTCCAAATCCAAAATATGAAACTGGGCAAAAGAACCTTGTTTCAGAAAAGAATGGAGATATAATATCAACGCTGGTCTACATTCTATGGGAATAATGTTAAAATTACAACACATTTAATTGTTACAGTCCCTGTCCAAACTAGCATTTCTACTTTCATCACCATAATGAAGGGCAATAGACACTTGGATAATTCCTCACATTTTTGTAAGATATTATGCTAGTCACAAAAGGTAAGAACAGTCATTATGCATCCAACTCCATCTTTGGATGTCAAAGCATGCTTTATTACTATCATTGAAAATAAGAGAAAGAACTGAAGCTTGGAGAACTTTAGGGAATCTGCCCAAGGTTACCCACCCAAAAATATTGAAGCAGGGAAAAGTACACTGCACAAGCAGGGACACAAAGGACTGAGAATTAGTCTGGGATTAACTGAGTACCCATGGTCACTCTACAATTACAGAACTGAAAGCATGGCTTGCATCTGCTACTCACAACTGTGGACAGCAAGTTTTCATTGAGTTTTGAAAGAAAAATCTTCAGATGAATATATCATCTCTGGGCTAGATCAACTAACACATGACAGACACATAAAAGCTTAAGAAGCAATCATAACAAGCCCTGCCCATTATATGTGCTTAAATGTGATGAATTTACATGTGACTATGTATGATTTGCACATATACCTCTGGTTTTCAAATATGTGTTGAAGCTATATTCTTAGTGGATGTATTAGGAGTCTGATATTCAGATACACCATTGAGCACAATCAACTGAGACCCTTTGGGGGTCACTATTTCAGTAGGAATAAACAGACAGGCAAATACAATTTTGACTGAGACGACTATTCTAGAAATCTCTTCTGATAAAAGTTGAAGACTCAAAATCTCATGATGATAATTGCACAAAGATATTTACCTGCAGTTGTAAAAATGGAAACAATGCAAATTCTCACCAAGAGGGAAACAACTGGAAGTTACAGTTTATACATCCAACAGAACTCGTACACCTTTAAAAAGACTATGACTCAAGCTGTCATTTTGAGAAATACATTGAGCCTACACTGTTAGGGAAAAAGCCAAAAGCAATATACGGAACAATAAGTACAGTACTGTGAGCATACACATGTGTGCATGTAAATGTTTTTAATGCATGAGAGATCCTAGAATTAGCTACACAGACCATTAACAGTGGCTTCCTCTAGGGACCGAGTTGAGAAGAATAATTCTGAATGAATTAATTTATATACTGGAAGATGAATTACATTTCAAATTAAAAAATTAGGAACACTATGCAGCAAACCAGGCTATTGCTCTACCTCCATCTAAATTGCTTGAACCAAAAACTTAAATTGCACTTGAAACATTAAGACCCAATTCTCAATCTCACTGATAAACCTTGATGCTGGTTTATCCTTATGATGTGAAGGTATCGGGCAAGCTTTCTGAGATGTGAAGTCCTTACATATTCTGAACACATTAAAAAAAAACTTTCAACAATGGAAAGAAAAAGGATTTTGATAATAAAAATGGATTTAGTAGCATCAATAAAGCACATCCTTAAAACAGTAAGTCACTATTTGAATAATTCATGCAGCACAGAATACATGGAAATGGAAAGCAGTCAATGGGGAAGCCGGGAAGTTTGCAGTGACCCCTGGGTCATGCTTCAAAAACTGTGCAAAAAAGATCAGTGAAAAAGTGGATCAGCTACAAGTCCATAAAAGGGGGCTTTAAATTTTAATGGTTTTGTATCCATCATGAATATAAAGGTTAAATGGGTATTAAAAGAATAATAATTCTTTCTAATTAAGTTTTTATCCAAAGACAGAGTAAATTATCCAAATGGAAGCAATCACTTTGCCAATAGTTACTGAAGATGCTGTGAGAGCTAAAATCTAACTAGCGGAGCGAGAACTTTTATTTATTTATTTTTAAGCTAAAGGTGATATTGCAAAATTGGAACCTTCTCGCTGTGGCAGACTGAAAGAAAACCTGTTAAAAGGCAGTTGACTAATTCTGGATTATTTTTATTATGAAGAAGGCTGGCTTCTTTCACTGAAGAGGGAAGAAGCCAAACAACTACACACATGTAGCTGAACTGGCAATTAAATAATTATTCATCACTACTAGTTAATCACCCTTCTAAGTGAAGAGGGAGGAACCCAGACCGCAGTTGTATTTTAAGATACTGAGCAAGAAAACTCGCTGGCAAGTGACAGAGTTCATAAAATCTACAGAGTGAAACCTCCCTTCGTGAAGGCATCACTCCCTGATTTCGAAGCGTGGCAGCTTTCCAGCAAGGCCATGTGTTGGCTGCACTGAGGCCCCACTGAAGAGGTCTTTGATAGCAGGAACTACATCATCTATGTTTCCCATCTCACTGATGAGTATCACAAAGCAACTGTACCCTACACTTTAAGAAATACATAGAAGAATCAGAGTCCGTCCAGGGAAGAGTAACCAAAATGAAAACATGGAGGAGATGAAAATCTGACCTGAGAGGAAAGATAAAATGGACTTGGGATGTTTCGCTTGGACAGCGAGAGCTTACAGGAAACTGAGATTTATCTTCTAAGGCTTGGCAGAGTGAACAGACTTTATTATGATCTAAAAGGGCTAAATTTATGAGCTGCTTTATCTGTTAAGTGATAATTGGATATTGAGAAAGTACCAAGAACACAGTAACAAGAGTCCAAGTCTTACACTCTGATTGGCTGAGTTCAAGTTCAAGTTCCCCATAAAATCTGTGATAATTTGGACAAATGATTAACCTCCCTGTTTCAGCTTTCTCCTCTATTAATGACCCATCTCAGAAGACAAAACGTACCACATAAGAGTTCACAATTAACAGCATTATTGGTTACATTTTGTATGTCATGAAAACATTAAATTCCAACCACAGAGAAATATGTGAAGGATTGAAAGTGTTCCTTCTGACATGAACTACTTCCATACCAAGAGTTGCTCTGTAAATTTCTGAATTTATTTCTTACAATGAAATATTCCCATGATGCTGGTGAAGAATTTAGGAGGCTCATGGAAGTCAATCATCTTTTTTCCAATTCCTAAACAAAGGTTTTTGTGCTAGGGTCCAATTTGAATTTAATTTATACTGATTAATAAAAGATTTTTTTTCCAATAGAAAGACCTTTAAGAGACACAAAGAGTTGAAACACCCTACACTCAAAAGCTGTTATTTTATTAGGAAATAGGACACACATATTAAATGTTTAAGATCATGAGTTAAGACAATCATGCATAAAGTGTATACAGGAAGATATGATTACTTTGACCTTAGGAAACAAAAAAAATCTTCAGAGATCACATGGCATAGGAGTTAGCTATGTCATATTAAGACACAAACATGTGGGAAAGGCTTTTCAATGTAGTACACAGGAGGAAAAGCAGAGGGGCAAAAGAAAATGGGGCTTCTGGGAGACAAATTAGGTCAGGATGGCTGGAGTGTAGGATATATGGAATAAGGTGAGATTGGACAACGTGGGTCAGGAGTTAAGACCTTAATGTCTACAACTCTCCTATACACAGAAGTTTAGGAGATTCAGTGATATTAGTCTTCAAGCAAGATTTAATCTTCAGGGAAAACATTCATTATACAGCATGAGCAGGTTGGACTGGATTAACTGCAAAATATTTTCCTAGCACTTTAATCATCTTTTACAGGATGCATTTGTACGTGGGGCTCATGAATGAACAAACCAAGAAAGAACATTCTAACAGCCTGAATATGACTTTCTTGCAAATTCAAGATATATTTTTGGATTTGTAGATTTTTCCTGAATCAAGTCACCAAAGTCGGCCATCACCAGCTCAGATCCCAGAGCCCAGACTTTTATTTGTGTTTCTAAGAAAACTAGTTGATGATAAACCTTTCACATAGCTAATCTATTCCTTGGGAGGAAAATAAAACCAACACATTTGTTATTGGGGTAGATGTTTTGGAGATAGTCATTCTGAGTTCTAATTTAGAGTTCACAGATAAAGAAAGATCATTCTGTGGAGAGAAGAGAAGATGAAGAGCAAAATGTCTGGTTCAGCCAGGAAGGATATTCATAATATTATGAAGAAGGACAGGAGAATTACAAAGAGAACTATGTAGAATTGTGGGAAGCAAGTTGGCCCAAGAATGAAAAAGTTGTAATCAAATGTCATTTCCTGAAAAATCACTGTCAGAAACTTGTTCATCAGATGGGCCTTCCCAGGGTAGGCCTGGGAATCTGGCTCTAAACCCACCATATCTTTCTACCAAATAACATGGCAGAAAAGGTAGAGAAAACTCATATTGCACTAGGAAAAGTCCTTCTCTCCTCGGTTGTAATCTTCAGTAAGCTGTATTTCCTGTAAGCTCATCTTTCTTTTTGTTCTAAGAAACAACATGGAGAATTAAGAAATGTGGAATACATGGTGTGTGGCTAAAACCACAACACTTTGGGAAAAAGTTCCACCACTTAGGATCTGCTTCCATAACTTCCCTATTGCAAAAGACCTTTCCATGCTTATAATGAATGAGTGAGGGTAAGAAGTAATAAAATACCTAGGCTTTGCTTTACTTTCGGAAGAAAGGCCAAAATTCTTAGCTGCGCCTACGTCCTTCCTGGTCTCCCTTTGAACATTGTGTTGCATTGTGCTGCTCCTTCAATTTCAGTGCTCTAACCACACTGGCCTTCTTTCAGTTCCTCAATCAGCGTACTCCACTGTCTGGATGTCTACACTCCGACTCATTGCTCACAGCTCAGTGAGGTATCACTTCCTCTGCAGTGTTTGCCTTGACCTCTTGGTCTAGGCCATCTTCCTTTGTCTCAACGCTCCTAGGATAAGGCTCCTTTCTTTACAAATCCTCTGTTCAACTCTTGTAACAGAATAGAAACATCCTGAGGTCAGGGTAATTATCTGTTTTTATTTATCCCTGAGTTCCTGTTAACTGCCACAGGGTAAAGTCTCCAATGAGATGTGCTAAATAACTGAATAAATTGTTTCTTTCTACAAAATAAGGCACATTTGCTCATTTGTTGAAGAGGTGAGAAAGAGGGAGCAGGAAAGAGAGAGAGAAGGTGACAGACAGAGAGAGCTTCCATGTGCTGGTTCTGACCCCAGATGACGGTAAATTCCTAGACTGGGTCAGGCTGAAGCTAAGAAATAGGAAGTCTATATGGGTTTCACTCATGGATGGCATGGCCTAAGTATTTTGTCTATCATCTGCTGTTTCCCATACGCAATAGCAGAGAGATAAATTGGAAGCAGAATAACAAGGACTTCAATCAACAGTCCAGTATGGATGCTAGTATCACACACAGCAATTTGATATGCGGTAACACAACACTGGCCCCAAATGTAAAAAATTTGATTGAGAAAGTTCTACTGAAGTAACCTGATTCCACCTAAGCTATGGTAATGAAGGTGATGCAGATGATGATGATGATGAAAACATTTTAGAGACTTGCTAGATAGACAACAAATTATTCTTTTCTCTTTTTTGGCTCACAGAGTAGTAATGCTTCCAAGTGTTCTTTGCAATTATAGTCAAAGCACTGAAATTTGGGGGTGTGTTTACTACAGCAGTTAGCACTATGTCCTCAAACTAACCATACATATGTGCTTGTATATAATTCTATATGCACAATGTGAATATATGGCTGTATATAGGTTTGTGGTTCATGCATATAGAGTACTGCTTTGAGGAAACTAACTTCACATATGTGTGTGTGTGTATATATATATATATATATATATATATATATTATATACTTTACAATATCTATAGCTACTTTTCTCAGTAATGCCTTGGGTAGAAGTATAAGGGCTACTTGGATGAATCAAATGTACTCTGACATGGTTTTCTATGCAGGTTTACTCTCCATTGCTCCTGTGGTTAGGCATTCCTGCAGCTGGCAGAATCATGGAGGCATTAGGCCTTGCTCCTGCCCATGCAGGAAGCCAACCTTGTCCTGGTTAGGTTACCAGGCTCAGCCTGTAAATTTCACTGACAATACTGGGAAGGACTCCACAAGAGGGCTTCTCAACCTGCATGGTTAACAAAATCTTAAGTCAAACTCCAAATGTTCTCTTTGGATTTTTAAAAATTACTTCTTTCTGTAACATAAACAAAAAGTGAGAAAAATGTTTGCTTTCTTTAACTCACCCTTAGTTTCCCTCTAATACGAACTGGGAGTATGAGAGAATGTGGGAGGTAACTACAGTAACAAACTACAGTTGCACAAGATGCCAGAGAACTGGAGAAAAACATACAAATTCACTTTGTATGCTGGTAACAGTTGAGGATTAGTGAGTTATCTTCCCTAGAACTCTTATGGGATGTTTGCCTATTAAATGCTATGAAGTAGTATTAAACTCTCAACGTCTGGGCTCCCCTTGGTTGACTCTGATTTTATTGTTCTGGGCTGGGAATCTGGGCATCAGAATTAAAAAAAAAAGAAAAGAGAAGAAAAGAAAAAGAGAAGAAAAAGGGAAAGAAAGAAAGAGAGAGAGAAAGAAAGAAAGAAAGAAAGAAAGAAAGAAAAGAAAATTCTGTTGATTCTAACGTGCAGCCATAGTTAAGGAAAATAGATACCCTTTTATGTAACTCAATAATCAATACATATAATCTACATACGAGTAGCACACTGTAGAAAATAAAATGGAAAACTGCATACAAGGCTATTTGTCCAAAACAGCTCGTAACAGCAGGTTGAATTCATTGCTTGAAGTAAAGCATTCCTATCACAACTTCTGTCCATTATTCAAGCACCCTGATTTGAGGTTAATGAAGGTTCTTAGCAAAAAAAAAAAAGGCCTGGCAGGAGCTTAGCTCAGTCAGGGAGACAGGTCCTGCAACATAAGGTAATACACATAAATCACTTTATTAGTGTCACAGGAGAAGCCCAATTTCCTCCCAGACATGGGAGTGTTAGCATCCACCAGGATGGGAGCGAA
This sequence comes from Ochotona curzoniae, assembly GCF_017591425.1. Taxonomy (NCBI): domain Eukaryota; kingdom Metazoa; phylum Chordata; class Mammalia; order Lagomorpha; family Ochotonidae; genus Ochotona; species Ochotona curzoniae. The sequence continues at coordinate 285,591 of NW_024466927.1, forward strand.
CAGACATCATTCCCAGCTCTGTCCCGGCACCTGTATCAACTCATATCACACATTCGCCTTCCTAAGAGTAGGGACCCTCTACATCAGGACATCAGTGAAAAGGACTCAGCATGGTAGCCTAGTGGCTCAAGTCCTCACTTTGCATGCCCAGGATCCCATATGGGCACACATTTCATATCTCAGATACTCTGCTTCTCTTTCAGCTCCCTGCTTGTGGAGGAAGGCACAAGGACTTGGGACCCTGCACCTGTATGGGAGGCCTAGAGAAAGCTTACAGCTCCTTGCTTCTGACTGGCTCAGCTCTGGCTACTGTGACTGCCTGGAGAGTGAACCAGCAGATGGAAAATTTTTCTCTGTCTCTCCTTCACTCTGTAAATCTGACTTTCCAATAAAAATAAATAAATCTTTTTTTAAAATTTATTTTTATTGGAAAGTCAGATATACAAAGAGGAGAAGAGACAGAGAAGATCTTCTGTCTGCTAATGATTAGAAAGATAATGAGATCAGGCACCCTTTGTTTATATATAAATTTATTTATACAAAAACAAATTTGTGTGTGCTGCCTGTTGTCAGCCCCTCTGTAGCTAACAGCCAACACAGCTGGACTTGCTGTGATGTGGACCACTGCCCACCAGAGGGACTAGAGGTTTACATGCTCACAGTCCTTGATCCTGACTTCCCCTCTATAGATGTTTCAAGATTCTGGTTGCTTTTCCTCTTCCCCATAAAAACCTTGCCTATGCCCCAAAGTGATATGGTTTTAGATTAAAATTAGCCTTATCTTGACCTTATGCTATTCACCCAGGTGATATTGAATGCAGTGGCTCACAGTATGCCAGAGATTTTATTATCAGAATAAGGTGACTGAGCACAGAATCTTACTTGGATTCTGTTCTCACTGCTTTTGATTTCAGTACAAATATGAGCAAGAGGGGGAAAGAAGGAACTAATAAAATGCAGTCCCCTTGCCAGAGCCATTTCTCCTGTGCTGTACAGCTGGGAGTGTCTGTATACGTCTATAAGTCCATGTTTTTTCTGACCGTGTCCCAGGTTCTGCACTGCCTCACACACACTGGTCCTTCCAGCTCACCAACAGCCCTCTGGAGGAGGAGGGAAGAGGCAGTTCTTGGAATATGGCATATATTTCAAGATTTTTAGTTTCAAAAACTGAATGAGACATTTACTAGAACCCTAAATACACAGGATTTGGGTCTCCACTACCCACCAGCAAAAATCTAGCAATACCCAGCACAATCTAGGGCAGAAGTGGTAAGCCCACATTAGGCAAGAGGAAGCACAGTTTATTACAATGCTGCTCCACAAGTCACTGAGATTCATTGCCAGATGCTGAGTCTGTATGAGTGCAGCAGAAACTAGGAAGGCTGGAGAGGTTTCTTAAAGAAGCAACCATTCCAGTGTTCCATGCTTTCTTATACAAAACCCTGGAGGGCATTAAATTATTAACTCCTACTGTGTCCTGAAAACTGAGTACAGGATATACATGTCTGGGTTACACACAGTGCTTGGGCTGAAGAAACTGAACTAGGGGATGCCAATGGAAAGAACTTGAAAGATGATAGGGTACTTGTTGGGAGCAGAGAACCATGAAGTCTTTCTCATCTTGGCTACTTACCTACCAGCACTCATTCATTTTGTGCCTGCCAATAAAGCATTTGTCATGTGTGAGACACCAAATTTTGTCTGGAAATACAAAAGTATACTTGATACAGCAGGAAGACAGAAACTTTTCTTGTCCTCCAGGAATGGAATTAAAACAAGCAAAACAAAACTTTATGCTGCAAATTTTAAAAAAAAGGACTAGTATAACCTGGGAGATATGGAGAATGCTGAGAATAATACAGATGAGTGAGATAAAATGTCTTGAGAGAGGAATTTACAAAGGAAAATGCGAGTCAGCTAAGACCCAATTGATGGCAAGGTATTGACAGGCAGTAACCCGCCAAAGAATATTTTCATAGAGAAAATTATGCACAAAGGGCTATGGATAGATTGGAGAGTAAAACTGGGGAACTGAAAGTATTTCAATATTTTAGGAAGAGATGAGGTTGGAGCCATACATAGATGTCTTACCTCAGTGACTTAGTCACTACAGCTTATTCATTCATGACCAACTCAAGGCCCGTGACAAAAGGTCACAAAACTAAGTCAATGCTAAAATACGTTAAGAAGCTTAGCATTTTTTTATGCCAAATACACAGGGGAAAAGGAATATGGAAGAAGAATCTCTGCAAAGGTTTTATGTAAGGGTGAGATATGAGGAAACCTGTATTTCAGGAAAATCGTACATTCTTCCTTCCAGTACTCAGAGCACAGGGCAGGGAAGCGCACACAGAGCCCTGATCTGCAGAGGGAGTGGACTACCCAGAGATGACAGGTGGCCTCTAGCGTCCCTTGGACTTTGAGGCCAGACCCCAGGTGCAGCAAAGGGGAAAGATAATTCTTAAGGTCCAGTATATTTGGGGTTAAATACGCGAATTTTGCTTTACTCAAGTTAAGTGTTAATGTACAAACAAACTTAAAAATTGCATGAATCTACTCTAACTTTTTTGTCCTTTAAAATATTTCCGTTTGAGCCAATTACGTTTAGTAAACTAATGAAAACCATTACAGTTAACTGCAATAAGCAAATTGTTTTAACTTTTTTAAAGACATGCATGCACATGGGTATTCACTGAAAACTCTTAAATCTGTGTTGTGATATATGTGAAACTTTTTCCACTTTATATATAAATAAATGCATTTGTATACAAAGACATAAAAACTAAAATCACTTCCCATAGGGGCTTGGCACAATGGCTCAATTGGCTAATCCTCCCCTTGCAAATACCAAGATTCCATATGGGTACCAGTTCATGTCCTGGCTGTTTCACTTCCCTTCCAGCTTGCTGCTTGTGGCCTGGGAAAGCAGTTGAGGACAGCCCAAAGCCTTGGGAACCTGCACCCGCGTGGGAGACCTGGGTGGAGGTTACTGGCTCCTGCTTTCAGACTGGCTCAGCTTCAGCCATTGTGGCCATTTGGGGAGTGAACCATTGGATGGAGTATCTTTCTCTTTGACTCTCCTCTCTGTAAATCTACTTTTGCAATAAAAATAAAGTTATCAAACTATCAAATCTTAGGCAATCTGATAAGGAAAGAATGCATTTCAAATTGTGCTTCTTCAAATATAGCGAAGTTCATGCCTTTTCAGACTCATTGGGTAATTTTATTTCCTAATCTATGAAATGGCTGTTGATGTTTTCTGCTTTTGTTTAAAGGATAGTCCTTTAAAATCTATTTTATGATTTTATATCTATTATATATATTATTGATTTCGTTGTCTCTTATCTGTTACACAGAAGTAACTCGAGGAGTCTGAGCTTACATATTTGTGAGGATTGAGTGAGATAATGAATGGGAAAGCACATTGAAAATCTTGAGGCAGAGCAGACATGTGATTCTTCCATTTCATGAACGTTTCTTCACTTGTGTTTCAAATCACTGTATGTGCATAATCTGGCCACATGGTTGGACAGAATGAAATAAGTGCTTATGGCCATAAATAAAAAACCTTTCAGGTGAAGCCAGGGAAGCTTTTTTGTGAATGACATGGATAGGCATGGCCAGTTGGTAGAGGTCAGCCAAGAAAAGTCAGTGCCTGGACAAGTTGGGCTCAGCTCTCCCAAATTCCAGTTCAAAATGCAATCTAAATCAGATATATGATAGCAGATGCAAAATCTGAGAACAGGCTCCAAATGCTGATGATGCAATGCTTACAGTCAGCACTGGTGAGAGCCTGATTCATCCTGATTTATACAATGTGGGAGAGAGAGAGAGAGAGAGTGCTGGCAAGATTTAGAGGAAATGACTAAAAGGCTTGGAAATGAGGGGCAGTGTAGCAGGGCTGTTGAAATTGGAACTGTTTAGCCAATAGGTGGCCACTTACTCCACAGCTATCTCTTTAACTCATGCATGGGGTTTGTACTCAATGATCTCATCTTTGTTCCATTCACAACCACCTCTGTGGCTGAAGTCTTACTATAGGATGCAAAAAAGGAATGAGTTAACTATTACTTTCCTACTTTAAGGAGAATTCATAGCTAATGGGGTTTGTGAGAAATAAGAAATTTAGAATTTTGTAAATGGTATGAAGTGTTAAAGTTTGAGAAGGGCTATCAGAGGATGGTGGGAAGGATCAGGACAAGAGGGAAATAGGACATTTAAATAGGTCTCACAGACAATAATTCCTGGCTAGGTGTGAGAGAAGTGAGACAGTTGCATGATACAGATGTTTTGGAAGTATGTCTAAATGCATATGCATATGTGCGTGTGTGTGTTTTGCTAAAGGCTTTGTATATATTAACATGAGGAATATGAACTTCTTCAAGGTGATAAAAAGTCATAGGAGGATTTGGAGGTAAGCTGCCAAACAAATGAAGGCATATATAGACTGCAGAAATATTACATCACGGCCTGGCATGATGGCCCTATTGGCTAATCCTCCAGCTTCAAGCCCTGGAATTCTATATGGGCACCAGTTTGTGTCCTAAATGCTTCACCTCCCATCCAGCTGACTGCTTGTGGCCTGGGGAAGCAGTAAAAGATAGAAAATGTCTTAAAGACTTGAGACCTTATACCAATGTGGGAGACAAGGAGGGGGCTCATTGGCTCTGGGCTTTGGATTGTCTCAGGTCTGGACATTGTGGCCACTTGGCGAGTGAAGCAGCAGATGGAAGATTTTACTTAGAGCCCAGTGTGGTAGCCTAGTGGTTAAGATCCTTACCTTGCATGCACCGAGATCCCAAATGGGCACCAGTTCATATCCCGACATCCCTGCTTCCCATCCAGCTCCCTGCTTGTGGCCTGGGAAAATAGTCGAGGACAGCCCGAAGCCTTGGGACCCTGCACTGTGGGAGACCTGAAAGAGGCTCCAAGCTCCTAACTTCAGATCAGTGCAGCTCCAGCTGATGCAGCCAGTTGGGGAGTGAAACAGTGGACAAAGATCTTCCTCTCTGTCTCTCCCATTCTGTTTGTATCTGACTTTTCAATAAAAATAAATACATCATTTTAAAATGATTGCATTAGAAGTTGGCTAACAAGTGGAAAGAGTTTGAGAAAAGGAATGATTTGCACAGCAGCTCAATGCCTTTCACTGGAGCCAACCAGGTGGTGCACTATTCAGTCAACAGGAACATGGCATGGGGAGGACCAGCTTTTAAGGGAAAGCCCTGGTTTCTGTTCCAAGGGTTGCATTTAGAGGCCTAGGGCCTATTTAGTTAGATTGTCTGGTAAGTCACCATGTGCATAGTTTGGGGAAGAGAGAGAGAGAGAGAGATGAATGAATCATTGAGTGAATAAATGAATCTGGACTGCCAGACTGGCCAGTTTTCAGTACCCATATAATATCTGTAGTCACAGGAACAGATGGAGTTCTCAGGAGTACAGTTTTGGATGAGAGGAAAGATTAGAGAAGACCTCAGAAAAACACTGAACCCAAGGAACCAAGAGAGGAAGAGAAATCTGCTAAGATGAGTAGGAAGTGGTATGTAGTGGAAGGAAGAAAACCCAGTATATATGGTGTCAGAGAAGCCAAACGAAGAAATGTTTCCAAAAGATAGTTTGAGCATCTCTAAATGCTACACAAGGCTAAGAAGAGGTAAGTGCTGAAAAGGCATCAGTATAGTTGGCATCAAAGATGGCACTGGTGACACTGAGGAAGGCGGTCTGAGCGCCGAGGCGGGGACAGACGCTAGACTGTAGGGAGCTGATCTGTGAGTAGGAGGTGAGAGCTTAGATGGGGGTGTGTGTGTGTGTGTGTGTGTGTAAAAGATTTTATACTGTAGAAGGGTTTTAATTTATTTTTTTATTTATATTTGTCAATATTTAGCAAAGCAGGAGTTTTCAATGTAAAACCATTCTAAAAAAACAACCTTATTTAATTAATATTTGGAAGGCAGAATTGGAGAGAGAGAGAGAGAGAAGGAGGGAGAGACAGAGAGCTCTTCAATCTAATGCTTCAATCCCCAAATGGCTACAACAATCAGAGATGGACCGGGTTGAATCCAGAAGCCAGCAGCCAGGAGCGTCTTCCTCCAAGTCTCCCACAGGGGAGACAGGGTCCCAGGGACTTAGATGTTTTGCTGTCCCATGAACATTAGCAGGGAGCTTGTTCAGAAGTGGAACAGCAAGAATAAAAACTAGTACTTATATGGGAGGCTGGCCACACCTAAACCTCTTATGCCACAGCTCTGGCCCCAAACTATCTTTTTTAAAAAAATTAACCTTTAATTTTTTTTTTGAAAATTTAGATTCACAAGAAGTTTAAAGAAACAATATAGATGGGGTGGGTCTCAGGATGGGGCGTCTCATGCCTGGATCCCAGACGACAGCCACCATGTGCACGTGGTGAGCTGTCCCTGGGCCTGCCTGGGCTCCGGGGGCTGCTCCCTTCGGGGTGAGTACACCGAGGGGGGAGGTCTCCATGACTGGGCAGGTCCGGGACCCACCCGCCACCTTCATTGGGCAGTGAATGGGATTTGGGAGGGGCGCAACCTTGGGCCTGGGAATTTAAACTTCCAGCAGCCTCCCAGCTGCTGGTGGGTCTCAGGACAGGGCGTCTCATGCCTGGATCCCAGACGACAGCCACCATGTGCACGTGGTGAGCTGTTCCCGGGCAGCCAGTGCGCCATTTGGTGCCAGGCTCCACCTGCTGGCTGCCCGGCCGGGGAGCTCTGGGGTTTTGGTTCTTTGAGTCGCTGCTTAATTAGCTCCAGGTTGAACCCATTGTGCTTCTAGGACCTGAAACATTCGTAAAGATTCCCACTGGCAGTAACTCTTCCTTTGTAAAACTTGTAATCACTGAACAATGCTGACCACCAAATACCAGTCCATGCAGAAGCTATGGCTTGGGGCTTGTCCTGCAAAAGTAGCTCCAACAGCTGGCTAATGTGTCAACTGGTAATGGAACAGAGTAGATCAGGCAGGACTGAGCAAACCTTAGCCCACAAGCAAAACTAGAAACCAGGAGGGAGCACAGGTCATGCCGAGCTAGGCTCTTGTACCTACTGGTCTACATGAGCCAGGGACGCTAAGCCACAGTGTCTAAGGCAGAGGTCGGGACAGGTGAGGGGCTGTGCCAAGCTGAGTCAGAGCAACCACTGGCATGCGAGTGATCTATGGCTGGGAACAGGCCTGGTTGGGGAGCTAAGGGGACAACCCTAGCTGGGTTGAGGTTCCTGCCAAGGGGTGTGGCCTGGAATGGGGGCTGCGTTCTGATCTGGAAACGGTTGTAGTCTCCCTTGGCACAAGTGTGGACTGGGATTGGATGCACTGAACCGGGCCAGACCCCAACACCCCCTGGTGTCCTGGAGGACCAGGGCAGATGTGCGATGGACTAGGCAAGGTCTCAACACCCTACTGAGCCATGTGTGAGCCATATGTGGGTATGGACAAACCATGGCTGGGCAGGAACATCCAACAGCAAGAACCAGATTGGGTGGAAGGCCAGTCAGGAAAAGCCACAGTTCCTGCTATGACAGGAGGTGGACTGAGTAGGGTTGGCTCATGGACCCACTGGTAAGCGTGAAACCTGGCATTGGGAGAAGTTCTGATGGAGGAGCCTGGGCAACTCCTCTGGCAGGACACAGACCCGGCAGGTAAGTGCAAGAAACATGACAGGAAACAGCCCAGAACAGGCCATGGAAAGTTACCCACTGGCATACAACTGGCAGGGGTTGGGGGAAGACCAGGCTGAATCTGTCCACATCATCCACTGGCAAATCCAAGCACCAGAACAGTGGGTCGAGCCAGGTTCGGTCACAACAAAGACTAGTGCACAATACAAAATGCCAAGGTGAGGTTGCCTGTGACGGAAGGGACCGCAGCGCCCAACCAGTGTGAGAACAAGGAAGGAACAGGGCAGAGCCGGCAGGGGAATAAGGGAGGGTTTCTTTGCTGGACAGCTAATCCCACAGGTGAGCATAGGCTGGGATTGGGGCAGACCAGACTAGGCAGGGCTACCAAACCTGTGTGCCTCATGTGGACTAGATCAGGGAAAAGCCAGGCTGGGCAAACAAAATTAGAGTGGGCGAGGGTTGTCTGGGCTTAGCCACAGCATCAGCTGGAATCTGGGAATGGGAGAGGCCTGGGAGGGAAATGTGGGCTCATCCCTCTTGGGTTACCACTTCCACAGGAAGACATAAAACTAAGACAGAGGCTGGGGTGGAATGGGGTGTGGGACAGACTGGATTACTGCTACACATACTGGCAAACCAGGGTAGGGGGCGGGCCTGGTGGGGGTTATTGCAGGTCGCTCCAACTAGGCTGCAGCTCCCACTGGTTTATGTGAGGGCCAAGTATGTGCTGGGCAGAACCAGGCTGGACTGTAACACCCATTGGTTCCAATGGAAGTCGGGAGTGAAAACAGAACCAAACCAGCAATTACAACCACCAGCTGATCAGGGCGATGGACTGTGCTGGGCCCTGTACTTGCTAGCACATACAAGAAGTTTCTTTGGAGATCTCCCCAATCAAAATGCTGGACTCAGAACCCTAACCAAGAAAAGAGAGAAGACAGAACAGGTCAACCAACCATCTCAGCTATGATGGACTATGTCAATCAGTGGATTTTTCAAAGACCTCATAGTGCTTGGAGTGGCAAGATTGGCAGCGATTCATAACTGTTAAAATATCAAAACCACCTGAGCAAGAACCTCTGAGCATGCCCTACATGCGGGACCTGGGGAGGGTGGGAAATTGGGTGGGTCTTCTTCCTTAATACCCCCCTTAAAACATGAAGGAAACAATATGGAGAAAATACTAGTCTTATCCACTTTCCTGTAGCCCTTGAACCTTTCTACCCCAATTAACTATGTAAAGATCATCAAAATTAAAAAAATAAATTTAAAAAAAACAATATAGATGTATCTATGTCATCTAAGTTTTTCTCAATGATAACACTTACTGTTTCATTGATACGGTCTATTAACCTTACTCAAATCTGTCTCTTTGTTCTCATTTGTTTCCCTATATATGTGCATGCACATATATATGTGTGTGTTTAGCTTTATGTAATGTTATCACATATGCAGACTCATGTATCTGCCACCATGGCTAAGATTCAGACCAATTCTGTCAATGGATTCTCCTGCTTTTTCTCAAAAACCCACAAATACTCCACTCTTCAAGCCTTCAATCCCTGACTCCAAGCTGCTCACCCTCCTATCCTTAATTTTGGATTTATTCTAATCTATTTTCTACTTTTGTAACATTGTTTCACGAATTTTATATTTTCATGATTATTTAATGTACATTTTGGGGACTGGCCTTTATAAGTCAACATTAGTTTACCAAATATATATATTTGGTATTGCTGAGTGGCTTTCTAGGGTGATTGTTTACACATTGAAGGACTCATGGTCTGTTTCCAGGTTGAAGCTATAATCGATACAGCTGCTATAAACAGATTTTTGAGTAAATACAAATCTTGATTTCTCTGGGACAAATGCTGGAGAGTGCAATTACTTAGTCGCATGGTAGTCTCAGGTTTAGTTTTTAAAGAGACTTCTAAATTGTTTTCTAGAATGTATTTTACATTCCAACTGGCAAAGTACGTGTAATCCTGTTTTTCCAATCCTCTCCAACACTGATATTCAAGGAAACACAAATTAAAACTATAATGATTAAAAGTACACACTTTTAAGAATGAATAAGATAAAAAATAGAATGAATAAGATAAAAATAGTAATACTTCAAGGTACCTATTTCAGGTATAGCTGCATACTGATGGTCTTTAAATCTTGGGAGTATACCAGAGAAGATCCCAGAAAAAACTGGGATAAACAGTCACGTAGGACGGCATAAGATGCTAAAGGAAAATGAGGGCCAAATAAATACAAGAAGAAGAGACTTGTGGTACCAAGGAAGTTGAGAAGAGACCTTTTAAGCAATGATAGTACAGTCTGCCTTGTAGTGTAATGGATAAAGCTGCTGCCAGCAATGCTGGGCATCCCTCATAGACACCGGTTTGAGTCCTAGCTACTCCATTTCTGATCCATCTCTGCTAATGGCCTGGGAAAAGTAGTATAAGATAACTCAAGTATTTGGGACTCTGCCACCCATGTGGGAGCCTGAATGGAACACCTGGCTTCTGTGTTGGCCTAATGCTGGCCAATGTAGCCATCTGGTGAGTGAAGCAGCAGATAGAACATCTATCTCTCTATGTTCTCCCCCTATCTCTGTATGGCTCTGATTACTAAACAAACAAACAAACAAATAAATGAACAAGAATGAAAAAGCCATCCACTACTATCACGTCTTAAGGAACAGTGATGAGGACTCATGGTTTGGCAATGGAAGTTTCTGATGTCCTTAACCAGTGTAGGCAATGTATGAACGGTGAGTATGAAGGCCAGGCAAGGGGAAAGACAGAAGGCCAGGTAAGGAAGACGTGGGAAGATTTCTGAAAACAACTTCCTGGAATTGGGGTGTGAAGGAAGGACTAAAGCAAAGCTAGAGGAAGCTGAGAAGTCATCACAGGAAAGTCATGACAGAACACAGTTGGACAGTAGTGAAAAGAATCCAGTTGAGAGCGAGAAAGGAAATAGACACAGGATAAAGAAAGGGTGGCCATGGAGTGAGGGCCTTGAGACAACATGGGGAAGCGGAGCCGAGCACAAGTATCACCAGCCCCTGGGGCTCTGAGGCGCACTAGGAACGAGAGCATGAGCACATATATTTGGCAGCAAAAGCTGAGCAGTTTCTTTGGGCAGCCTCCATTTTCACTTAAAGGCTAAGGTGAGGTCCCCCCTTAGGACAAAGGAAGTAACATTTAAAAATCAGGGTGGCACACAGAATGTATGAAACTGTGTGGACTGGAATTTAGGAATACAGACTGTGAGTGTGATAAGAGTCTACATCCAGGAGGTTACAAAGCCATATACCTGGCTGAGTACTCTTCTCTAGAATCTCAGTTGCCTTGGCAAGTCACAAAAAAATGGTTGGGTTTATAAAGAATAGAACATTGTCACATTTCCAGGAAACTGTAAGCAGAAGGAGAGGGAAAGGATTGAGGAAAAACAGTATAATATGAAATCTTACAGGATTTGCTAATCTAGCTGCCAGAACAGGTATCATATGATGTCTCCTCAGGGTGACTCGCAGTAATAATGGCTCGCATGTATCAGATATCTATTAGAGGCAAGCATTGTCTTTAGCACTTAACCAAAATGAACTCATTTAATCTTCCTGGTAGCCCAACATGATAAATACACTCTTTTATAACATTCTTTAATAGATGAAAGATCCTTGCTTTAGAGAACAGAGGAAACTTGACCCAGGCCATACTTCATTTCACAAAGCAGAAAGTGGCAAGATCTGAATTCAAATTGATGTCTCCTCAAGTCCAAGGTTGAGCTCTGTACATTGCCTTGCACCTTTTAGGTTTGTGGACACTGTGCCAAAAGGCAAGGGTGCTCCCAAATGTCTTGGGTTTGGATTTTTTTCTATTCTGATGCTTTCTGAGATGAATTTATGACTCGTGAGAAAGCCACACTCCCTTTAACTGGAAAAAGGCACTGAATGGTATTTACCATATTGCTTCCATCTGGGGCCAGTGAATAACAATGAAACTTTTTCAAGAAGACAGGATATATTGTGAGAAGGGTTGATGCAAGCACGTCAGGGGACTCTAAACACAGAGATGCTCTGTCATCCATTTTCTTGCCATAAACACAAGCACAGTTCATCTGCATGCCACATCCTATACAGCATATCTGAGGAGTGGTCATCTAGGCCAGGTGTGGGGTGTTGTTCATTTCTATTTTTACCCCAATGCATGATAATGAGAGCTGGCTATGTCCTACATATAGTACTCATCACTGTACCAAATATGTATATTTTTTTATATTTTCAGAAGACTTCTTCAAAAGTATAGTTGTAGTCACTTCACACAATAAAGAAAATGAAAATCACATTCACTTCTTCGAGTGGGTTTTGCCCAATGTGCACCCACAAGACCATTCTCACTGCTCCATCATCCAAAAGCTCTCTAGTGCTAACAGCCTGGATATAGAATGACTTCGGTCCAGATTTGTGCTCTGAATACAGCATGAAAAGGAGATTGCTCAATCTCCTTTCAAAGTATGGACCATTGCCTAATAGCTTGAAATGCGCTTTTGCCATTATTGCACTCAGTTGCCCAGCTCCAGGATTACTGGAAAGAGCCACTGTGATGGGAACACTTCTGAGAGGTATTGTGAATCCCTCTAATAAAGAACTAGATCCGCCAACAGTTGTGTTATGGGAAGGTAGAGGGTAATCCTGAGGTGGGTTGAGTGCAAATGGATAGTGGTGAGGTCAGAAGGTAGAGAGAAGTTTCTGCGTTTTTTTCCATGAAGGGCAGAAACAAGGAGAAGCATCATTTTTTGCTAATGCCCAGTCCAAGCACAAACACAGGCTTCCACAGGGTTGTATGTAACTGGCTGGAGGATTTAATTCTCAGAAACTGGCAGGTTACATTTCACTTTCTCATTTTTTATAGGCCTAATCTGCACATGCTCCACTATTGAGGGAAACCTCATTTTTCCCACTGTATTTCTAGATTTGCATACAAGGTGAGTCACCTGCTGGGAACCCACAAAAGTGGGTTCACTTGTCTCCTCTGTTCTGACCCTAACAGACTCCTTACTCTCACAGAGTCGAGCAGATTTGTTCTGGCTAACAGACTCACACTCCAAAGGAAGGATTCTCAAACAGCTCCTAGAAATAAAGGTCTGGTTTCAAACTTAGCAATGGTTCTTAAATATGATTAACACCTTTGACAGACATATAGAAATCAGAACTCTTCTTTCTCCTAAATCATTTTGCAACGTAGTCTATCCAGGTATAAACTAGTACTTATCAGGAAATAGTCTAGATGATATGTTTTATAGCCCAAAGTCTTGTATCATTAGAGTACTATACTCTTACACCCTCTGAGTGTTGGTTTCTTCATGTTCTTTTTCAAAAAATAGAGACAATGATATCTACTCACTAGGCTCAAGTGAAGTTTATAAATGTTTTATAAGTTGGAAAGAACTTAGCAATTATTACTGCTCTGTGATTCAACAATTAATGACCACCACCTACACCAAGAGAATGTTGAGTGCAGAAGATGTAAAGAATGAGTAAGCTACCTCTGGATGGTAAAAAAATGTGTTTCAATATATGGTAGAAAATGATAAATTGCATACATCTAATCTCATCTCTCTTCTACTTAAAATGGATTGAAAAGCACAAGTGTAATATTCAACTTCCTTTTAACCCACTAGAATTAGGATACAGGCTATAAAAGCCTTCATCCAGTTTAAAACATGTACTACACAGCAATTAAGAATGAAATTCTATCATTTTCAAAAAATGGTACCAACTGGAGACCATTATGTCTAGTGAAATAAGCCAATTCCAAAAGGACAAATACCATATATTTTCTCTGATAGGGTAAACAACTACATACATATATTCTCATAGATTAACTATATTATGGATACTAGCATACTGGAAAATGAAGAAAACCTGCAGTAGGCATCTCTTCTCCCCCAAAACAGACTCCTCCCAACGAATCTGTTAAAATAACTCTTGACAGTTCAACAGATTTTCTACCATTGCTTGTACCTACAATGCCGTGATATATGTAAATAGCAGAATGTTAAACTTAACTGTCACTAAAGGACTCTACTACTATAATAATATGAAGGAAAATGGTGGGAAGGGAAAGCAGGGAGGGAAAAAGGAGAAGAGGGTCTCTAAACCTAAAAAAAAACAAATTATGGAAAAATAACAATAAAAATTTTTAAAATGTATGTAACTCAATTTTTTTCTTTGTCTGCGATTGAACTCGTTTGTTTTTAGGTTGAAGTTCTCCATATCCCAGGAAGTCAACAGTGCTCTACTAGAAGAATAGTATTAACATGCTGGCTAAATCAAGAAAAGCACAGTCAGGGGAGACAAGAATTTAGGGGAGGAAACAATATTCAGCCAGAAGAAAACAGACCTGAGAACGTTAACTGCATAAAGTCTGTCAAGTGGAAGATACATTCGATGTACTATCTATTTTCTCTGTGGACTAATAAGTAGATGCCATAAAGACATGGACTTTCATTTATAGCATTAAGCAGTAACTTTTAGATTGGCCAACAAAGGAGAAATCTGCCTTGAGAGGTAGCAAATTTGCCATCACTGGAATTATACTTATTCAAAATAATATGTACATATAATGGTAAATCTATTGCAAAACTGCTTTGCAAAATCCAATACAGACACAGTTTTTGAAAAAAATTAGTAAACCCTTTGTTTGTTTTTATAAATTGTTACTTGGCTAACTGGTAGAAAATAAAATAAACCTCCATATCCCAAGACCGGCCGATGGAAGAGGAGTGAAACAGCACATGTGATGAATTTGGAGGCAACATTCACATATGTCTCAAACAAAGGTCTCAGCCCCACACTGGATCCACGTCACTTCCTGAGTTTCTTTTGGCAGTTGGACTGTGTAAATAATGTTGTACATCAAGTTTGACTTACAATCCAGTTTTACTCCTTCCGAGCACTGTGTCTACAACATACAATTTCTTCAACATCCCAGGATACAGCACACATTAGCATTATGTGCTTTTTTAAAGATTTATTTATTTTTATTGGAAAGTCAGATATACAGAGAGGGGGAGAAACAGAGAGTAAGATCTGTCTGCTGATTCACTCCCCAAATGACCACAATGGCGGGAGCTGAGCCAATCCAAAGCCAGGAGACAGAAGACTCCTCCGGGTTTCCCACATGAGTATAGGATCCCATTAGACCATCCTCAACTGCATTTCCAGACCACAAGCAGGGAGCTGGATTGGAAGCGGGGTTTCAGGACGGACCTTAGCCGCTAGGCTACCGTGCCAGCCCCAGCACCATGCACTTTTTAAGAAGGGGTGGTGCCAAGGTATTTCAAACCATACAAGTTTCTTTAAGTATAAGAACAGTCCTCATTTTTTAAGGGATCTCCTATGTTTTAAATTGTCATTTGAGTTCAAACTCCCTGGAAAACATGCATAATAATCTTAATGAGCCCACTGAGTTTAAATTCAAATTGTGGAGCATTTGAAACACCTTGCAAATAGCATGTTCCATATATTACCCTCAAATTCAATACATCCCTAAACACACACGTACACACACTTTTTAAGTGCCACATTCAAAAGATCTTTAAATTACAGTTTTTCTCTTTTTATTGTTCTCTATAAATTGTTATTTGGTTGAAAATTCAGTTCTTCAGAGTGTGCTCATAAAATTTCTATATCATCTTTTTAAAGATTAATTTTGTGGCAGACATAAATTTTTATATCCCCTCAGGGCAAATGGAGCTTTGTTTTGCTGAAGGGTTCCTGGCTTTGATGTGTGCCTTCCATCTGTATGGGTACACAGGTGTCTTGGTGTTCAGTAAATCAAGCCTGATTTACTCATTTACCTTGCAATTCACTATGGACACCAGCACTGTTAGGTAATGCAGGAGGAATGAACTTAAAACGTTTTACCTAGAACCTTTATAATGAACTATTTATGGAAAAATTAAATTGATTACACCTTGGGAATTTAAGGATTAAAGAAAGCTCTCCCAGATATATGACAGAGAAGGCATCATATACCCTTTTCTCTAGTATCTTTGAGAATTGAAATTTGTTCACAAAGCTGGCAGTTGCATTTCAAAAACAAGGAAATGTACACACATATGAATGAGACGGGAAATATTCCAACAACATGACTAGCAAAAAGCACTATAAAATGCAGGAATTTTGCAGTGCAATTCCAATCTTGTGCAATTCACAAACTTAATCACAACTTAATCATGAGGCAAAGTTTCTCCACACACTTTGGAAAATATGGATATTTTTACCAATGAATTGTACTGAAACATATCTAGTAATAACATAGTTGGGAAATATGAGAATTTTTTAGATTGATTTAAGGCTTGATCCAGTTAAAAGTTCCAGTTAAAACTAGCAATTCATTGACTCCAGGGAACAATTCTTGTAGGTGGAACTCTCAGACCTGCATTAGCCAGTTAAAACAGAGCATCATTTCTGTTCTGTAAAACTAATACTTAGAAACTTTCTTAGAAAATAATGTGCGTGTTTCTTTTTTAAGATTTACTTTATTCTTATTGGAAAATTAGATATACAGAGCTGAGGAGTAACAGAAAGTAAGCTCTTCTGCCCGTCAAATCACTCCCCAAGTGGCCGCAATGCCTGGAGCTGCACCCATCCAAAGCCGGGAGCCAGGAGCTTCTTCTGGGTCTCCCACATGGGTACAGGGTCACAAGGAATTGGGTCATCCTTGACTGCTTTCCCAGTCTACAAGCAGGGAGCTGGATGGGAAGTGGGACCACTGGGATTAGAACCGGCACCCATATGGAATCCCGGCATGTGCAAGGTAAGGACTTTAGCTGCTAGACTACCACGCTGGATGTGTTATTCCCTCTACATGTTTCTAAAAAGCAAGTTTTGAAAGGCTTTCTCACATTTGCAAAGTCTACTATATACAAAGGTCAAGAGAAAATGTCTCCAATTTTGTGAAGGTTGGAATGAAGAGTCGTCAGCACCATCTTCAACAACTCTTAATGAAATGCCAGGGGAGTGCGAGGCTTGATCAAGAAACTTCATGGAATAAGTCATGGTAAAAAAATATAAACAACTGATATCGGAGGACAGGACCCTCACATGTTTAGATGAACATCATCAAAACTGGCCTCATGATCTTTTTTTAAATGCCCTCTCTCCCTTCATCTCCCTGCAATCTTGAAAGGCAGGGAGAATAAATATCACTTATTATAGGTATCCATTCTCATTGTTTTGATGTTTAAGTATTTCTAACACCAAGTCTTCCAAAGTTTGGTGATTCTGTGTTTTTCAATTGTGTAACTACAGTGTCTATCTCAGTATATGAATTACAAAAGATACTCAGTGGGTGGACTTCATTGAACTAAGACCATTTATTTAAGTAGGCAACAGATGTGTAGAAGCAAAAAAAAAAAAAACAAAAAAAAAAAACTAGTCACAACATGGTCAGAAAATATATATCAGAGCTCTGGATGGGCCACCTTTTCTGAGTCTCAATTCTCTCATATCTAATCTAGGAACAACACCTGACATATGGGATTGTTGCAAATATCAAATGAAAAACAACTATAAAAGTACTTTGGGCACATGCATTGAAGTGTAGGGTATTATTATGCTGAGCAATTGGTACAGGTGGCAAATACTACGGGATATAATTAACATAGCTGGAAAACAAGCAGATCATTAAATAAAGTTGCCTAATACTGCCCAACGGTAACTTAGGGAACTAGAGGCAAGATATTCTTCCATGAAATATCAAATAGTAAACTGCTTGTTATACGATTTGGGAAATTCACATGATTCCCTTTTCCTTAGAAAAAAAACTGCTCTCTGTGTTTCACTTGAGTAATCCTCAGAAAGAGAGGCCTGGATTAAAGCATCTTTAAGGTCTTTTCCATTCCAGCGGCGTACAGACTGACTTCCACTCAAAGCTAATAGCAAAACTTAAATTACCATGTGGAAATGTGTTTTGTTTATTGCTTTTAAGCATCTACCTTATCAAAAGAGGAATGACAGCACCAATACAGCTTTTCCCTTGGCTCTTGTTTTCTTGTGCTTTCAGGGCAAAGGAATTTGTCCCTTGTAATGAATACCATCAAAATGCCGTCAGAGGAAGATGATGAGTCTAAGATTATTTGTCACGTATGCAAAAAAGGCTTGTGAACCTGCATGTGTGTGTGTGTTTTATCTCAGCTAACCTCATTTTTTTCTCAAAGTAATACACATACAATTAATGCTCAACAAATCCTTGCTGACCAACCTGCTGGTTTCTTTTTCTTTGATCCAAAACCAGTTTCAGAGTTCAACATGGAAAATCGTTGTTTATAAATTGGAATTGCCTTTGTTCATTCTCTTCCTGCTATCAACTCCTTCTCAACTTTCAAGGTCCTATGCAAAATCCTTTGCCAAGTCTCCCTTGATGGTGATGCTCGTCTCCCGTACACGCAGGACAGGACACAGCATGCCCTTGCCTCCGCTGCTGGTTCACCACAGCCTGAACTGTTTCTCACAGTGCTATTTGTCTGCATGTCTGCCACTCCCCACTCATTCAAGGTCCCTGGGAGCCTGGGCTGGCTGAGTTTCATCCTGCTTTGGAATCCTTCTCAGCACAAGCCCAAACCTTTGCACACAGAAGGTGCTTATACAATGTATCTTAAAACATGCAGTTTTTCCTTCAGTTAAAAGTACTCAAGAGGCAACTGTTGAAACGCTCACTTTTCTCAAATCAATGGAGACAGAAATCCTGTACATTTCCTGAGCTCTCCTCTGCAAGAACTCGGAAACACCCTGAAGCAGTATCTGACAATCCAATTTCACCAACACAATATTCGTTTTATTTTACTTTGAACTTAATTAATAGTAGTGCTTAACCTGCCACCTCTTGATTGTACTGGCAGTTTGGTGAGGTTTATTGAGCCAAGCATGAGGAGTTAATTCCAAAAAAGACTTTGACCAAAAAAAGCACTTTAATGAAGAAAACACATTATTATTCTAGCAGCTTTGCTGGCATGACCTGCAGACACTGCCCAGCCAGACTCATGCCAGTCTGGCTTCCGGTCTTCTGTACCAATTACTCAGTGATGGGATAGGAACATGCAATAACACTGAAAAGCATTTTTTTCTCTGATCTTAAAAATGAGGTGCGATCTGGCTGATAACATGTATATGTAAGGGAAAAAAAGCCTTGGAGCTGCACATTGTTTTAGACGTTACTAGGGTCCAGTTGAATACTTAACAAAATTCTTCACTAGTCTTAATATATGCTATATAACTATGTACATTTTATGTCCAGAAACACAGGGCATTCTAATCTCCATTCCATTAGTGAATACTAGTAGCATACTATCAACCTGCGGCCAAAAACTATGGATTTGTATTATCTTTAAAATTATATCAAAGCCCCCAACAACAGAATTTGTGAATGGGGCTGTTGGTAGATAATTGGGCTTAGCTGAAGTCAAGGAGAGAGAACCTCATGCTGCCACAAATGCTCATGTAAGACAGGGCACCCGAGAGCTCCTTCCCCCTCAGTCATGTGAAGACAGTGTCATGGTGAGCATTTGTAAATGAAGAAGAGGGTCTTCATCGGACTCCCACCATGCTGACTGCATTGTGCTGGCCTCCACAATCTGGAGACAAGGAAAGTCAAATGCTATAACTACCTTATCTGTAGCACTCTGTAATGGCAGTCACACTGACTCATACATCCATTTGAACAAATGTGCTAACTATTATACAGAATGGGAGGGATTACTTTAGGCACAATTTTGGGAAATGTGGTGTAAAGTTTGGAAATGAGTCAGGGGGTAAAAAAAAAAAGACCCTAAATCAACAGAAAGGATAAGCTTGCTCTTAAGGTAGTCTCTATATTTATGAGGGTTATTTATTAATATAAAGCAGAAATGTCAAAGGATAACAACAAAGGTAAAAATTTTAAATACAAGTATATGCAAAGGCTCTAAGAACACAGAAAAGGCAGTGCTTGTTTTCAGTGGCCAGAGTACCAGGAAGGATTCTGAGAACAGGAGCACCCAGACAGGGACCTGTAATAATGAGGCTTGCAGGGTTTTCTTTTTGAAGGCCCTATCTGATGACAGGCCATCTGTTCACATGAATTTATTTAAGAGTAAGGTAAACCGAAGATTTAGCATCCAGGAGCTTGGACTTCGGCTCTTATTCTAAATTAATTCCTCATGTTCCAAAGCCCTAGGTTTTCTTCTCTCTCTTACAATTTATTTATGTACTGGAAAGGCAGAATGACAGGCAGAAGAGTGAGAGCAAGAGCCTGAGTGAACCATTTACTATCTGTTGCTTCACTGCCCACATGATTACAACAGTCATGGCTGGACCAGGCTGCAGCCAGATCCCAACTGGGCCATTTTCTGCTGCTTTCTAAGGCCCCATTGGAGGGAGCTATATCAGAAGTATGGGGTAGCTAAGGCTTGAACCGGGCACTGACACGGGATGTAGATTTCCCAAACAGCAGATAAGCCAGATGTGTAACACACTTTCCCTAGGTTTCTAAGTTTATTAATTTGTACAAAACATTAATCATAGTCTTACTCATCCACTTGGGGTAGAGCAAAAATGAACATGGGGCACTGGTAGAAAAATAAGATAAAATAAGATTTATCTTATGATGCAATAGTATAGGCCTCCTCTTTCAGGAAGACTTAATGGTTGAGCTCCTCTATTTCCCCCAAATGCTCCTGAGGCTCCAGCACATTTATTACTTTAGTGGGGAACTATTTGTGTATATCTTATGCTTTATAACAGAATTCTAGATTCTTTGCCTAAACTAGAGTAATGATTATATCATTCATTATATATTCACTCTGGCAGAGACAACATTTCAGAAGGTTTGGTTTTATTTAACTATCACATCCCATGAGCTCCGTTAATATAAAGTGCCTCAAATATTTTTAAGCATTATGAAAGAGCCAAAAATAACTACTGCATAAGATGTCTACATGCTTTAAAAAATAATCGATCTAATTTGGAAAGTTATCACATATGTGAGGATTTAACTTTCAAGTTGCTTGAACATTCTCCATGTATCTACTTGGTTGTAAGGTTTCATGCAAGTCCAGCCATTCTCTCGGAATCTGATTTTGTGAGTGTAAGGATATCTTATTCTGTGATGTGCTACCACACACCAGCCCCTTGTCACTGTGTTTTTACAGCAAGCCCCTGCCTTGCAGCAATGATGACATCAGCCTTGGCTGCCAACCTCTTACTGTGCAATGTGAGCAAAACAAGAGATTCAGGAAGAAGAAGACTTGACTGACTGACTTTTAAGGAAGCCCTAGCTGTGACAGAAGATAATCCCACTCTATTTAAAAGCCATCAGAATCTCAGAGAACTTCCACTCACATTCCCTGGCGATTTTTATATGCAAGTCAGGTAGGTGTGCTTGACCTTGAGTGTGTCAGCTCTTAGGTAATTCTATGGCTGGAAGCTAGACAGCTGGCTTCACTCACACTTCTTTCTCTTCCTTCTTTTCTATTTACATTTTTGTAATGTCTCAGCTCATAGGCTTCTAGAGCCAAGTTCTCCCCGTTTTCTTCTTCTAATACACAGACTCTCAAGTCCAAGGTGCGCCAAAGGACAAGCCAATGGTATGTGAACCAGAGACTGGGAGGAAACTTTGGCGTAAAATGGCTCATCCTTGACTCCCCTTTATCTATAAAATTAGCATCAGGCTCAATTATTGTGATAAGCTCTACAGGAAAGACAAAGATGAACAAAACATGAGCCTGGTCCTCTCTCCAACACATTTTCTTTTATCGGGTTCAAGTCAGTAACGGAATATGTCAAGGACACTAATGACTTTAGAGTACAGCTGCAGTGAGGTTAAACATGAGAGAGGTGGAAACCACCTTCCATATTCAAGATAGGCCACAACTAGACAGGGAAGTTCCAGGAAAACCTGTTGTTTGAAATTTATTTTCAGGGTGGTGGTGGTGGAGAAGAAGAAAGGAAGAGTAAAAGAGAAAGAGGGAGATGGTGGGAGATAGAAAGATTAATTAGGAGCTAGGGCAGAAGTAGAAACATCTCCAACATGAACGTGCTGAAGAACTCTGTTTCCCACCCCACCCTCAAGAGCCTTAAAAAGAGGTAAAGCTCCCATTCCCTTATGTAGAAAGCTTGTGGAAGGATCTAGAATGTCAGTTGCTGCATGGGGATTTCAGGGAGATCCCAAAGCAGGTACCTTCTGACATCTTTTGGGAAAAGTAAGTTTCCTATGTCTCATGACTTTTAATACCTCACACTCCCTTGAACTCTTAAAGCAGCCGAGTGCAGGTACATTCCAGAGAGTCAATGCTGACCCATAAATGTTGTCTGGGGATTCCAACAGAATGTGCTGCTCTGTAACTTCACATCACCCTGAGTCTTGCTCAGCAATTCCCTATCTGAATCCTCTTTTAAGCATGTGG
Source organism: Ochotona curzoniae (assembly GCF_017591425.1). NCBI lineage: Eukaryota > Metazoa > Chordata > Mammalia > Lagomorpha > Ochotonidae > Ochotona > Ochotona curzoniae. Next base: position 307,661 of record NW_024466927.1, read on the forward strand.
CTATGTGATATAAGAAACAGTAGCTTTATTCTGGACATGGAGAAACTGAAACTAAAAGAAATGGGTGAATAAGGAATACTACTGGGAGAAACGGAGTGAACAGCTAGTCATGATCAAACTGACTCACTTGAGTTGAAATTCCGTATTATTTTATAATTTGCTGCCTCTCACCAAGCTCCTAAGTAAAAGATCAGCTTACCTAGGAACCTAGAATGTATTTTCAACTTATTTTGAAGATTGATTTTATAGCATCACATGATAGACAATCTTTTTCTTCTGGGGATACAGCAAAATTTAGTAATCCTGCTAACAAAGAGCCCACGGTGTAGCTAGGTAATTATCGCTCCTTTATCTGTTGAGAGATATAAGATAAATAGGAAAGAAAATGAAGAATAGACTCCTTCCTTATTTTCTTTCCATCCTTTTATCTCTAAAGTAGGAAGTTTACTGAACCACTGCCAACAATTCACTCAGCCTAATGAAGTGTATAAGTAATGGGATTAAATAATCTTAAACCATTATTACAGTGGCCTGATGCTGACATTCATCCAAACTCTGGCAAACATCGAGGGGTGAGTTCATGCTTGATTTAAAAATAAACAAACTAGGGCAGTGAGAAGGTTCTAGCATAAAATTTCAGAGGTATTTAACCTGGAAATCTGAGAGCCTTCATTCTGGAGAGGACTGAAGCAAACACTGTCCTATTTCTACACTCTCCAACCAAAATTTCCAAAATCCCACATTTTTTAGGGCTGTCTCTATGGACCCACAGCCACAGAAGGGTGTCCCAAAGCAAGCAGCATTTGAAGGCGCACCATCAAGGACCACAGTTTCTATTCTCACCACTGCCATTAATAAACCATGTAACCTCAGGCAAATCAGTCTGTATCCTTGGGCTCTATCCTTCTCAGTGATAAAATATTACTGAATTTCGAAGGATCCCTGTAGTACTTACAGAATATTCTTATTCTATGACAAGGGAAGTTAACACAGTTTGGGATAGGATCTTGGAGGGAAAGTTTAGGTTCTCCTAGGCTTTCTGTTGTTGTCGGCAATTATTTTCAGGTCTGTCTCACTTTGTCTGCCACTCTGCCTTGCCTTGGCGCCTGTGGGGGATGTGGTCAGCAGTTACCAAGATTTGCCAAGGGCTGGGGGCTGTTTGGGGGAAAAGGCTGAGTAAATACCATTAGGAAGGACAGTGCAGTAACTACCCATCCTCCCACTGGAAACACTGATGTAGAATAACAGGGTGATAATGAGAATGCTCGTAAAAAGGAGAGAAGCTTTCCAAAGCATATTAATCCCCAAATTATCTTGCTCTTGAGTAATTACTCTTACAAAATTTGATAGCATTCTTCATTTAGATCATTTACTCTATTAAAGTATTACCTAAGTATTTTTATTATTTTTGTTATTGTGGCTTCTGTCTAAGGTTTTTTTTTTCCCCCTGTTTTATTTTCTAAACCCTAAACTTATCAGTTTTTTTTTGGCAAGCTCACTAAACTTTCGCTATTCTAATACTTTAGCTCTGTTTTGGGCCTTCTTGGTGAATAATCATATTAGTTGCAAATATTTATACAACTAGCCTTAGAATTTGGAGTAAAAATTGCTCAAAAAACACAAATGATACAGTGCCATCGTTTACAATTAAGCAATGCTTTAGGCAAACAATAGTGTTTGCTGTTTAAAGAAATATACTAAACCTAAAGAAATGCCTAGATATGATACACAGAGATTTGAAATAGCAGCTGCCTCTGTACTGGAATTTGGGGACTACAATCTGGGCGTAGAAATCAAGATTTTGACTGAATTTCTTGTGTATTATTTCTTGAATAGGATAATGGGTTTATGAACTTTGTTCATATTATGTTTTATATCTTTCCATGTGTTAAAAGTATTACATAATAAGTTGAAAATGCACAAAGACACATATATGTCACTTTTTTTGCTTTCAAATTTCTAACACAAAGGCTAGAGTGCTGAGAACAATATTCAATACATCAGCTGTCCACACCCAGATTAATAGGTAGGGTGGCTCACAGATTTTTATTATCCTACTAAATATACCTTGTTCATTCTTCAACTTTACTTATGGCTTGTTTGTGTAATTACAATATTTTTTTGTTTATAAATAAGAATATGTGGGACATTTTATTAAATGCAATGCTTTTTTTAAAGATATATATATATTTTTAATTGGCAAGGTAGAAATACAGAAAGGAGGAGAGCCAATCCAAAGTCAGGAGCCTCCTCTGGGTCTCCCACGTGGGTGCAGGGTCCCAAGCAATTGGGCCGTCCTCGACTGATTTCCCAGGCCACAAGCAGGGAGCTGGATGGGAAGCGGGGCAACCAGGACCCAAACCAGCGTCCATATGAGATCCTGGCGTGTTCAAGATGAGGACTTCAGTCACTAGACCATATCATCAGACCCAAATGCAATGCTTTTCTTTTCAATATAAGATGCCAATTTTTAAAATTTGATGTATCAGTGAAAATGCATCAAAAGATTACAAATAATCTAACAATGTCAGACTACTCTGGAATGTTTTGTTATGTGATATTCAACTTACTAATATTTCACTTAGAATTTCTGCATCTGTGACAGTGAGATTAGCACAGAGTGCTCTTTCTGCTACAATCTGGGATAAATATTACTATCAGGTTCATACTAGCTTTACAAAGTGAATTAGGAAAGTTATCTTCTGTTGCTATGCCTAAAAGCTGAAATAGCACAAGAAGCATTCGTTCTCCCAACATCAGAAAAATTCCATGAGTGACATTTCCTGAGTCTCAGGAAGCAGTTCTGACTTTCATTCATGTTTATGAGATTATTCATGTTTTCCCTGTGAATTTTAGATTTGCCCAAAAAATCACGTTTACATAAAATTTTAAATATAATGATATAAAAATATCACATATGCCCATGTTGAGCTTCTTTTCCATTTGTAATTTTCTGTAATTTTGTTTCTGCTATTCCTTCTTGATTATCTTCAACATAACTTTATTTCACTTTTCCAAAGAATTGTCTCCAGGATCTAAGAATTCCAGTATTTTAAAATTTGTCATCTCTTTTTGTTTTAACACAACCCTTTTTTCTTCTGGTTGCCTTTTATCATAATTTTCTAGCTACATAAAGTTAATTTTCTTGCTGTAATTAATGGCACTCGTATTGGAATTCCACTGTGGTCACAATCCATCACAAACATGCAGGGTTACTGACATCACTACTTTCTGAGAATTTTTTAAACAAAAGAGTACATTTATTTATTGTCTTATACACTTCTTATTTTACTGTACTGCTATGTGTAACTTTAGCAGTCCAACTTAGAAAGTGTCTACTACCTTTTATATTTTGATGTGATATCTACTTTTCTAAATCAACCTTGGAGACTTACAGAATCTTGGCTCACATAAATCATCACATATTGATTAGATATATCTTACTTCTATTACTTACTCCTATAGTCAATTTGAGATAAAGAAAAAATGTGCTAGAGTTTTGTAAGGAATGACTTTATCACTTGCAATTTATATTTTATCAATATGTCTGTGCTACATTTTTAGTGTAATGACACTGAAGGAAGCTCAAGGCTTCTCCTCAGGGGAGCAATGACATGAATTAATGACAATCGTGTTGTTTGGTCCATTGGGTAGTTCTGTCCTTCAATTACACCTTTTTATTTTTCATTTTTAAAATTATTTACTTGTTTTATTATTCCATGATACAATCCTATAGTTCTGGGTTTCCCTTAATTGTAAATTTTAATTAATATTTTAAATAAGATAAATAGGAACTGGCCTTGTGGCATTGCCTGTATAGCTGCCATCTGTAGAGCCAGCATTCATATGGGTGCTGGTTCAAGTTCTGGCTACTCTGCTTCCTATCTGGCTTCATGCTAATACACCTGGGAAAGCAGTGGGGGACTATCTAAAGTCCACCATGTGAGAGATTCAGAAGAAGCTTCAGAATCCAGGCTTCCACCTGGCTCCTGGTCTAGCCCTGTATGTTGCAGCCACTTGACGTGTGAATCAGCAACTGGAGATCTCTCTCTCTCTCTCTTTTTCCTCTGTGTCTGCCCTTTTTAATGCTGCCTTTCAAATAAAAATAAATAAATCTCTTTTGAAGTCTGGTTTTCTTTAGGTTTAAACTATTACATCTTTTTAATACTTACTGATTTATATTATTAATATCATGGGGTAGACATTTGATCTACTTGTTAAATTGTTGCTTGGAATACTTGCTTCCTATGTTGGAATCTGTGGTTTGAGTCCCTGATCTGCTCCTTGTGACCTGCTTCCAGCATACCCTGGGAAGCACTGGGTGATGATCCAAGTACTAAGTCCCTTCTATCCACTTGGGAACACTGAATAGCATTCCAGGTCCCTGGCAAGGTCCTCACTACTTGGGGAATGAACTATTAGATGGTATATCAATTTTTTATCCTAATAGAATGTATAGATGCCCCGCCTCCCCTTGCAGCACCAAAAACCTGCCCTTATTTCTTAACTACTAGTTTTCTGGCTCCTTATTTTTATCAACAATTGATTTGCTCTAAAATTTTTGCATACTTTATCTGAATAACTTATTTTCCCTTTGCAATATTTCTTTGAGTAATGTTTCAGAATTTTCATATAGGTGCTATATGAGGGAATTTCATGAAAACTGTACAACATGAAAAAATACATATAAATTTCAATTTTTAAACTGATACAGGTTTACCTTTTGATGACATTTTCCACAAACTTTCTGTAATATTCTGGACATTTTTTAATGTTTCCAAAATATTTTTTAAAAGGCTAGTTCTGTAGAAGGCAATGGTTGACTATTCTATTGCAAAAATTACTAATTAGTACTTATGGAATGATCTCATGGTGTGTGTGTGTGTGTGTGTGTGTGTGTGTGTGTGTGTGTGTGACCACATGTATATAAACGTATGGTTAAATTTATTTATTTATATCCACACCACAGTTATAGAGAAACACAGAAGCGATATTTGGAAAAATGGCAATTCCTACCATATTTTCATTGAAGAAATGCATATCTTTCCCCTTAAATTTCTAATTTTTCTTTAACGAGCATTTAATACTGAAAATCTTACAGTATTCTTTTGCAAATGAATTACAGCCTCAAGAAAGATTATATTGAGCTCAATATTTGTCTGAAATATCTAAATATAAGCAGAAAGACATATCTGCCAAATTGAGATTTTGGTTTAATTAATTTAAAAAACCCTGACCTTAGGAGAGAGATGGTAATAGAGAAAAAGAGAAAGCAGTAAGGAAAAAGGAAACCTAGCAACAACAAATGAGATTCCCAGTGCTTTGTGTTGGATAAATAGACAAAGCTAGACTAGGAATTCAAAGGTCAGGGTCAGGTCCTAGCACTGTGCCCCATGAACTGAGCACACTGACATTTTCCGAAGCTCAGTTTTCAGCTACTGAGAATGAAGGCAAAAATAATTGCACCTTAATTTCTCTTGGTTGTTAGAGGATGAGATTCTGGAAGCATGTAAAGCACCAGTTGAAATAGTGAAGAAGTGTTCATTATTGTTATTATTTTTAATATTAAGAAAAGGTTTTGCCTTATAATCTGAGGTATGTTAAGAAGAACTAGAAATAAACTCGGGCTTATGTTTTGTTTTTGTGACTTTTTCTTCTATAAATTTATCCTTTCAGCGAGTACTGGAATGGATCGGGTTTGGTGCTTATCAATTCATTTCTTGGAAATAAAAATAAAAAGTCTGCAGTTAGCGCTGACTATAAACATGGGCGGAGGGCAGCAGACAGTATCCTCATGCCTTTAGCCACTTGAACATTAGTTGTAGGATAGTAGCCATGACTCAGTAACACTGGAACTGTTCCTAGAGGAACTGTCCTGGGTCTGTTTTCCACATGAAGAAATTTAATAGGACTAATATGTGCTCCAACCCCTCCCCTGCTTCTATTCTACAAGACTAACCAATATGGCAACATCAAGAAAAGATCTTTAGGAACATGTTAAAGTATAAAATGCTGAATGAATGGAAGAGGGAGCTCCAACAGCTGTTCCTAGTAGCTGGCAAGGGTTTACTCCTCAAGGGCATGCTTGGCAAATTATTCTGTATCTTCAACTTTTTCTTTAAGTCTTTCTTGGGAGAGTTTTGGTGAGATGATATAACACCAGGAATAAATTCTATGTATAAGAAAGAAAGAGTCAGAGGCAGACACGCAGGCAATGGCAACAGATGAGCACTACGTACAGATGTGAGCACGGAGGTAAGCAATCAAAAAACAGAAGCACTAAAGTTTATGTGGATTTTTCAAGTTCAGTCCAAACTCTAAGTTTCTTTTCCAATACCCAAACAAGGCACTGGTTATAACTGCTCTTAAAACATTTTATTAGGAGGAACTGAGTGTATAAAAAGGCAGCTTTCCCGCAGGGGTACAAAACCCTACCTTTTAATGTAGGTGGAAAAGTTAGAATGCTTTAACTGTAGTCATTGAGTGACATAGGGAGCAAAAGGCTAGCGTGTGGGGCACTAATGCACAAGTTCAGGAACCTTAAAGTGTTTAGTCTCCTGTGGAGTTGGCCTCCCATTTCCACAGGTCCCTTAATCACTTGGATTTCAATTCTAATAAAAATGTCTGTACTAACTTCCACTGTTAGAAAGTCAAGATTTGGACTCTGTTCCTTCTGAGTAAGAGCCCTGGTTTAGGAAGGTTCCTTGGCTGCCATTTCATAAACAAACTTATGCTGAGAATTTCTGATGCTCTATGCTTCAAGGTCCAGACTTGATCATGCTAAAAAGAAAACAGCCACTTTTTGCTGAATTTACATTGATGAGGAAGCTTGTTTCGTCAAAGGAAGAAGACCAGATGAGCAGGAGGCATTCCTGCTGCTCTTCAGTGGCACATTGTTGGAAGCAATATGAACCCATGTTTATTTACATCCTCATATTCCTTCTGCATTAACTATCCATTTCAGTCCTTGCATACTACCTATAGTCAGGAAACTTCCCCAAACCTGCAGGGCTTTTATATTGTACCATGTCATGCCAAGTTGGGGGAAAAGCACTGATAATGTTATTAATCAGAAGAAAGCAGTGGTGCTAGTAAATAAAAATACCACTTATTCATTCCTTCTCTTTTGAAGAGAGGAAAGAAATCGATATTTCCCTTTAATAATGATTACAAATGACCTACTCCACATATCACATCACTCTCAATCTTCTCAGTTTTTTCAATCCTATCCTAACAGTGTAAACCAAGCTTTCAAGGGATATATTGCCAAGGTAGGACAAGAGCTCATTGACTTTGGTGATAACTACACAAACTTAAAACAACTATATCATCGATTTATTAAATTATTTCATAATGAACTTAAAGAGAGTTCTTCAATAAAGGATAGTTTGCAGTGTAACACAGAATTTCGTAATGGTTCATGGTTCTACAAATTGGGAAAATCTTTTTAAATAAATCTAATAAGGTAAAACAAATGTCCTACAAGGTATGTTTCACGTGACTTTGCAATAAACATCAAGAAACTTACAATAAAGGATTCTTTCCAAATAAAAATGTCAGTAAGTTATCTACAGGCATGTAATTGTGCAGAACTAAAAGTTTGGAAATGATATATGAGAACTAGCATGCCACACCAATTTTACTTTTTTTTAATTAAAACTATGCATAAGGATTAAGAATTCAATAAACCAAATGAACATGTCCATAATTGCTAGACCACAGTTGAAGACATTGCTGGCATATTTTCCCTCAAAACTATGTAAATATTTAGCTTAAACATGATCTTAAGTTGATTGATGAATAATTTTGGCAGAAACAGTGATTAATTTAATTTCTATTTGGCCGATCTCACAGTGTTAAAAGTGGGGAATCCTTACACAGTGCCCTGGATGCTCAGTGTCAAACGTGGTCAATCCTTATAAGAAACTAATTAATGAAGCTATTTCAATATTCTGAGTACATCAATTAAATGCAATAAGGGCATACAGAATGGCAGAACTGTTGCACTCACTCATTGCTTGGGAAGCCTACAAATTCACTGGAGCACCTAGTTCAAGCACTAGCTACTTCCAACACAGCTTACTGCAGATCTGTACCTTGGAAGCAAACAGTTGCTGCTGCAAGTACCTGAGTCCCTGCTACACGTGTGGATGATCTACACTGAGTTCTATGCCCTCAGCTTTGGTCTGACCCAACCTTCATGGGCATGAGCCAGTGAACAGATGATCTCTGACTCTTTGCCTTTCAAATAAAATGAAAATAGAAGGGGAAAGAGAAACACAATGACTTGTGGCAAGGTATTGGGTTTCCTTTGCTTTGACAGATGTTTCTTATGCATTAGTTTCCATCAGAGTCACAAAACGCAATTTTGCTGTATCACACAGATAGTACTTCCTGTTCTAAGGTCTTTGGTTCTAAGAGACACATGCCATTTCTCAGGCTCCCTTAACACAAACTTCATCTCAAAATCTACTTGTTTTCTTCCATCCACGCTCACCCCAGGCTTTCCCGTCCTCTTTGTGTAATATATTAGACTTCTGACAATTCAGAAGAAATAAAAGAGCTAACACATTCACTGAGAGCTCGAGAGTTGTGCTGAATTCTGGAATCATTGAAAAAGGGTCTTTGAACAAAGCTTAACTGAATCCTGATATGAATTAAATTGCATTTTAGAGTCATCATGGATAGATATCAGTAAATAAAGACAAATCTTGATTAAAATTTTCTACGAAGAAGAGAAGTCAAAAAGGGTGATTAGAATTCACTCAGCTCTTCTTAGTACGGGGACAAGCATAGTACAACAGTAACACAAGCCAAAGCAGAAGGAGCTAGCAATATTGAAGAACCACAGAGCTCCTGGGCCTGGAACACATATCAAAACAGTCCACATGCTGTAAAGCCTATGTTTCAGTCACACTGAATTTTCTTCAGTCCTGGCATTTACTCAGGAAAGCAAGCAAAGCACTGAAAAATGGGCAAGAGGTTGTCCAAGAGATGCAAATACCTTCCTAAAGCCTAGTGAATTTCGCATTACATGTCCTGTTTCTCACATCCAGATTCAGAAACAGGACATGTAATGTGGACAGGATGTAACAGAACAGGATTCAGAAACCTTATTGAAATTAATCTCAGAATAACATTGATTCTACTGCTATCATCGGGGTAGAACAAGTGTGCTTTGCAAAGACTGCCTCATTTCATCTTAACAAAGCCTTGGAAGGAAAACACTGCAGTCATTCCCATTATATGTAGGAGGACACTGAGGCATCCAAAGATCAAGGCACTTTCCCAAGGAGACAAACCATTATGTTATAGGACTGAGTTCAAACTCATCTTCTCCCTGTGCTGTTCTATTACATCCAAATATGCCTATAGGCTTCGAGCTCAGAAAGGAGACAAAGGGACAAAAGAAGCAGGCAGCCGCAGCTGCCACGGAAGCATTATTAAAGTAGCAAGAACCAACAATGTATTCAAAAAACAGAGGAAAATAGCCCAAGAGATAATGAAAGAACACAGCAGAGTGTGGTTACTTACTGTAAGGAAAATCAACCTTAAAGACCTGTACAAGCCCAGCTGATGTCACTGTCACAGAGCTTGCAGCCACCAGCGATTTGATTCTTGTGGTCCTAAGTCACTGAGAACAATAGTCCCCAGAAGCCATTTCAAAAGGCTGGACATGATCCAGTGTATTTCTGTTTTCAACAAGGCTCATAAAAGTGATATTCAAAATATTCTAATAAATTCTAATTCTAGAAAAATCATATAGCACCCTACAAAACACACATGACATATGAATAAGCCTTGATTCTGAAAATAGTCATAAAATGTAAAAAGTCCTTTTCTTCTTGTCCAGGTTTGCATGTTCTTATTTGTAAGGAAAGTTAGGCAAATGATTTTTTTCCTGCAAATATAACACTGTATGGCTCTACCACAATGGTCTGTAAGTTCCAGTTGTTTTGGGGAAGAAAATGAAATAAACTTGAACCCAAAAAGTGCAATACAACATTCAATCCTATACAGCCTTTATCTTGCACAACCTTCAGATGGGTGCTACAGGCTCTAGCAGTACAATGACTTAGAGCTGTGGGGTCATGGGAAGACTTTGTGGAGGTCAGAAACTTCCTTAATAAACTTGAGCCTTGAAAACCTAGACAATATTGTATGACTTCCAACACCTTATACTCTAGACCTCTTCAATATTGGAATGCCTCAGTATTTACAGCCAATTATGACTCTCATGGGATTGGGAAAAAAGTGCTTTTTTTCATTAACAAGTGTTCAGTTCTGAAAACTTGTCATTCAGGACAACAGGAAACTTATTTTCAAACCCCCTTTTTTTTAAGAAAAAAAAAAGGGAGTAATCAGTCATCAAATCACTCTGTCACTAATAGGTTAACTTGCCTAATGAAAAGCTAAAATAATATGACCAAGAAATTTTTATTGCATAGCTATGTCATTATATATGGTTGTGTTACATAAAACACCCTAATCCATCAGTATTGTGATCATTTCCATTAGTGGTATTTTAGGACAAAGGATTTGACTTTCTAAAACAGAAAACCTGTTCAAGAAGAAACATTTTGGGTAGGTTAGTTATTTACACAGAAAAAGAAAGTGGAATAGCACTGATAAGCTCAGAGAACCTGCTAAATTTCTCTGAAAATAATTGGGTTTCAAATAAATGATAAGCTCTGATAATAAGAGTTGTGACTGAGGTGTTTGAGAAAGCTCCTGCTTCAGGAGGAATATACTAGCTTGAATACACACAAATGTTAAAGGCCACAAACCTTCAGTCCAGCTCAATTTTCTGACTATATAGGAAAAGGGAATACAAAGAGAAAGTTATGATATGCAGCTTTATGCCTCCTCCCCAACACACATATTTCAAGTGGAAGAAGAAATAAAGAGAAGGGCTACATTCTATCTGGAGTGAGTGGCATTTGGTCAAATGAGACATTTTTGCAAAACAAGCAAAAGAAGAACAAACCAGGAACTTACGATGTAGCAAGGCTCGCAGTAAGCTTTCTTTTCCACAGCATAGAAGGGCTGGCCCCGGAGCTTGTTGTTGCAGGTGATGCAGGTAAAACAATCCACATGGAAGACCTGATCCATGGCGGTACATCCTGTACCTTCCCCAACTACATTTTCACCACAACGAGCACAGCGGCCTGTAAGAAAAATGGGGACTGAGTTCAGAATAAAGCAAGGAGCACATCTTCCTTTAATGCATCAGAATGCAAAGGATAGCATGGATTCATCGTGTCAGTTGTTGCAAGGGAACTGTTTTCACTATATCACTGGCACTAGCAAGTCCACTAGTTCAACCAAGCTAGGCTGTAGAAGGCTGGTGATGAATCAGCTGAGAGGATTGTTTTCATGGGCTAATATTCCCTAGAAAGTAATGTAGTAGCACAGAACAGCAGGAATCTAAATGCTGCTCCCATGGGATGCTGCTGTTGCAAGTGCAGGTTTAACCTAATGTGCCACAACACTGGTCCTTCCAATTTTCTTAAATGAGCTCAGTGGACATCTTGGTCACATGTGGACATCAAGCTCTAAACATTCACATGAAGTCATGGCTGATATTATTATCAGTCAGAGTCACTGTGTTCATTACAGCTCTATCTGGCTTCACTTTGGGAATCTTGAGCCAGGGGTCAGATATGTATTTAGCTCTGCTTTTTATTTTCTATTTTTATTTTATTTTATTATATTGAGAAATTCAAACAAGTAATTGTAGGTCACTGGGTATAGCAGTAACAACCCATAGGTTTTAGGGATGGGCATTTGGCCCAGTGGTTAGGATATCACTTAGGGTGCCTACATCCCATATCACACTGTTTGTGTTTGAGCTCTGTTTCCATTTCTGAGTGGAGGTACATGTTAACATGTGCCCTGGGAAGCCACAGGTGATGGTTCAAACAGTTGTGCCCATGAAAAACTGTATCCACAATGGAGACATGGGCAAATTTCTCAGTTCTTGGTTTTTGCCTGATTCAGCCTTGGTAGTGCACCAGGTATGTAGGAGATATGAAAGAAAATTGTATAAATAATTTTTTTAAAAGTTATCTGATAGCTTTGACAGATAAATCATAGTAAACCAAACCTAATACTTCACATAACACAATTGTCTAAAGAGGATTTAAAGGAGGCTGCTTCAGAGAAGTTCTTGAATAATTAAGAATTACATATAATTTAGTGCAAAAAAATTTGAAACCCAAGAATAAAAGAGGTATTTCAAAAAGTTCATAGAAAACATATTCTATGCAATGACTATACACATGAATTTCAAAATGTGTATATACAAAAATAAAGTTATCTCTGATTTCTCCTTTTCCATAAACCTACATCCTCATTTATTTCTATTCATTTCATATTTACAACAACCTGTATTAACTCTGCAGTTATTCTCATCATAAAATGAGGAAAATGAGTCATAAAGCTGTTTTACCTCAACCCCAGCTGTCTAGTGTCAGCATCCTTGCCTTTAGCAACTGTGCAGTACTGCCTGTTGCTAGCTCTGTGTGTAAGAATGGATGCCGATTTGACATTGTGGGAACTATTTCTCAATGAAGACAGCTTTCAGCACTCCATCATAAGGACTGACAGCCATTTCACACATAAACTGGGAAAACTAAAGTGTTTCAACTTGGGGAAAAAAGAGGTATACATAATTACTAATTCTCTCTGGTTATTTGGGGACCTGGAAAATAAAGTTTTATATCTAGTCACAAGACTGGACTGAGTCTTTGAAAAAAAAAAAACCCTAAATTATACAGCGTAAGTTTTTCTCAAAGAAATAGATATCAAGAGCTGAAATACAAACCATCTCTGGAATAGTTAATATTATTATGAAGTCTTGACATCACCCTCTTGAATTTTAATGAACATTTTCTATAGCACTTGTAATCAACGTTGTTTTGGATGTTACAAATTTCTGCCCAAGAGTTAACCTTTACCTCTTTTATTATAATATGCATAAATAAAGCTGCTTTTAAAATTTTGAACCTTCCTTGCTTAACAAAACCAGGTTTTATATAGCCCTGGCTTTTATGATTATCATCACGCAAGCAACTGGTATACTAAAATGCTGACTGGGCTATGCTTCAAACAATAATAAAGTTCTCTGAGATGCATGCCATATTTGACAGCTTTACACTGCAGAAAACATTTTGAAGATAAGGAGCAAGTGATAATTGATCAACCTGATCATTGAGAACATATTGAATTCCTGTGAAATTTATAATTTTACTTTTCAAATAGACAACTGCAGGTCCAGAAAGTGATTTCTTTACTCTTCTTTTCCTTTCTAGATGACACTTAATAGAGTGTCAGGGATAGTACATTTGGAAAAGAAAAAAAAAAATAGAAGCCTGGTTCTGGTTGGGAGTTGCTGACTATCGGCCACATGATCCACTGAGTAGTCATTGGTAGCTATTTTGATTCAAGCATGCATGCCTACAGTATAATAATATCTGGAATCCAGGGTATTGCCCCTACATGATTTATGGAGATTTTTGCTATCTATGAATGAGGATCCTGGACTGAACTTGAATCACTGCTTCAGAGGGAAGAGTCTCAGCTGAGTCCCAAGGAGAGAAACTTTGAAAATGTCAATCATTTAAAAGATACTCAAGTATCCACTCCTTGCCCACACTACAGTTTGCTTCTGTGTGTCATGCAGATCAAAATTAGACAATGTCAGTGACTTTCATGGTCATTCAAAGACTAAATACATCAAAATCACATGACAAAATTGGAAGGAATGCTGCAGAAATATACAATGAAAAAAATCACTTCTGAGAGGGCTCTGAAAAGGTTTGTTGTAGAAACAGGTATTTGTGCCCAAGTTTAAAGGATGGAATTTTGACAGGTAGGGATAGAACTGAGAAAAACATTCTAATTTTCCGAAGAGGAATGAGTGGCTGTGGTTTGCTGAGTCCAAAAACACCGCAGTGGCTTGGGATGGCACAACAAGGTTTTGTCTCCTCTGCTATGAAAGCAGATGGACTGTAGTCCGAAGACACAATCTTCTTTATGTCTTGGAGAACATTCTTCCAGAGTGGGTCAGGCCAATATGCTGGACCCAGACATGACCAGCTTTGCTAACTCCCGTATTTTTCCTATACTTGGGATAAATCCGGGACACCACCCTCAAGGGCAGTCAGTCTGGCACCTTTAAAATCACAAGCACAGAAACAGAGCGAAGAACAAAAAATAAAAATAGCCCTACACTTCAGCAGGACGGAAAAGGTGCCCAAATGTTCCCTTTTTACATTAACCAAAGCCTACAACCATGTGTTTTAGGGAGGAATTAAGACAAAGACATAAAGTAGTGTATCGTTGCTTCTCTTAGTTATACCCGGCATTGTTAAAAGCACACCACAATCCTTCATTTTCCCATCTGGGACAAGGATCTCAGCACTTTTTAAAAGAAAAACCATGGGGCGTTGTCAAAACATGAAGGCATTAGAACGCAAAGACCAATGAGCTGACTCTTTTTACCTTTTTTTGAAAGGCAAAGTTATAGAAAGAGGGAGAGACAAATGTGCACACGTACACACACAAACACACACACACACGCATTCACAGAGAGAAACAGAGAGAGAGAGAGAGATTTTTCCATTTGTTTTATTGCCCAAATGGCCACAGTGGCTTCGACTGGACCAAGCTAAAGCTAGGAGCTTTGTCTGAGTTTCCCATATGGTTTTAGGAGCCAGTGTACTTGAGCCATTCTCTGCAGGTCTCCCAGGTGCTTAGCATGGAGCTGGATTGGAAGTAGAGCAGCTAGGATTCAAATCAGTATTCACATGGGATGCTGCAGCTTCAGCATCAGCCCAAAAGCTAACTTTTAAGACAGGAATCACAAACCAGCAGGTCCAACGTCACAATATGAGACAACTCATAAAAAAAACTTTCTCAGTGAATTAAGACCCTGTACTATGTGTAAAATGAGCTTGCTGCTTGTTATCTGTATTGCTCTAGGTTGACTGAGGAGCCATCCTGGGGTTTTCTTACTGTTTCCTTTTGTCTCTCATTGGCAGCCATGTTGGTAGCATCTTTGAAATTCTTGCTTTATACAGCATGCCTACCACCCATACCAGGCTTCTTAACCTTTCATTTGAAATTGATTTCTGATTATTCTGTAACTTAACTTCTTACAAAGAGAAAGGCTATATGTAGCTTTGAGTGAAGGTTGGAAGGCTGGATGTAATTTGGACCTGTCAGTTTTCAGAAAGCATTAAGTTCAAGGTGACAGTCTAGGTAAATCTATAGGTTGTTCACATAATGAGATATGAATTTTAATTTTTTCCCTCTTTTCATAATGTAAACTTATTTATTTTATAATGTAAAAAGAAATCCTTTATTTAGAAACATGTTCCCATTCATTTCAAGATATTGGTGCAAAAAAAAATTTAGAATAAGCTCCAGAAAGCACAGGAAACAAAGCGAATACAGACAAGATTATATCAAAGCAAGAGGCTTCTTCAGAGCACATGAAACAACCAACAGAGTGAAGAGAAAACCTACACAGCAGAATACTTATCATCTATTTACTTGATAAAGAATTAATATCCAGAATTTATTAAGAACTCAAAAACATCAATATTAAAAACACACCTAGCCCTAAATAAGAAATATAAGCAGGCAACAAAAAATTTACAAACAAACAAAAAACCCAAAGAACCCTGCTCAACACTACTAGCCAACAGGGAAATACAAATGTAAATGACAATTACTACTCAGCCCACCCCAGTCAGAATCACTATTATCAAAAAGGCAAAAAGCCTAATTGTAAAGGAGTGACAAAGAGGGGTAAATGACAAATATCATGAGACTTAATCAGTGCAATGTCTATCTGTATTAAAATGTCAAACTATATCCCATAAATATGTACAACTATAGTTAATTTTAGTATCTGAAAAACTTAATAAAAATGTATTTGCTATACTCACTATACAATTAATCTAACGGCCATAGGTGGTCTCGAACTGGACCAAAAGTGCTATAGCCATCTTTTGAGTGTTGGTGTGATTGAGATAACTTACTGTCATACTTGTATTATTCAGCAATAAAAGTAAAGTGGCAGGGCCAGGCACAGTAGCCTATTGACTAAAGTCATCTTCTTGCACACCCTGGGATCCCGTATGGGTGCTGGTTTATGCACTAGCAGCCCCTCTTCCCATCCAGCTCCCTGCTTGTGGCCTGGGAAAGCAGTCAAGGATGGCCCAAAGCCTTGGGACCCTGTACCCACGTGGGAGACCCAAAGAAGCTCTTGGTTCCTGGCTTCAAATCAGCTTAGCTCCAGCCACTGTGGACATTTGGGGAGTGAATTATCGGATGGAAGATATTCTGCTCTCTTTTCTTTTCTGTATATCTGACTACCCAATAAAAATAAATTAATTTAAAAAATAAAGTGGTAATAAATTCATGCAGACATGAAGCTAGGTCACACGGCTTAATGACCTCATTTCTACTGAATTACAATAAAAAATGTCAGCACAGAAAAAATGAAGATTGTATCTTTAAATATGATAATGAACTGAAGCTCTATTATGACAATTGTCTGACACATCAGCTTTCTCATTCAGCACCTTCTTCAACATATTTTGAAAGGAGTCCTGCTCTAAGTTACACCATGATATTGCACAAAGGTAGTGAGCAGAGTGTAAAGTATTCCCAGAAATGAAGTCTGCTCCTACATAACCTGGAGACACCTACTAGAGCCATCATTGTCCTAAAGAAAGTCTCCATCAAACTTATTCAGAAATTATTTTCCATGGAAAGTATAAAAATAGAATATGTTTTTTTTCCTCTACGTGACAGGCCCACACATGACACTAAAGGTTCTAAGATGATGGCATTTTCTGACTATCAAACCTTCTAATTCATGGGTGTCCTATAGCAATGATGCATGCAGTAACAGTTTGTTTCTTAAATGGCTCACATTTCAGCCAGTGAATCTCAATCTTGCCTATATATTTCAATCTCCCGGAGAATTTCAGAAAATATTGATACCTGGGTTCCTGACATGGAGCTGAATCCATTGGTCTGATGTGGAATACCATATAAATGGTGATAGTTTACTTTGAATTTTTTTTAATTTCTATTTATTTATTTGAAAATCAAGATGATAAAGAGAGGAGAGAGAGCATGAGAGAGTGAGCAGTGCCATCCATAAGTTCACTAGTCTAAATACCCACGCCAGCAGGGCTGGGTTATGCCAAGGCTGGGATACACAAACCTAATCCAGGTAACCCAAACAGGAGACAGGAACTCTGTCTCTTAAGCCGCCTTGCCTCCCAGGGTCCATATCAGCAGGAAACTGGAGGCGAGGGCTGGAGTTGAAAATTGAGTCAGTCCAACTAATCTCATATAGGACATGGATGCCTTAACATGTATCTCAACTGCCAGACTAAACACTTCCCAGGTTATCCTAATGTTGAGCCAAGCTATGCCACTGTGTTTCTGCACTGTTTGGCAGGATAAAAACTGAAAACTATGGTCCAAACAAGTTTCATCTGCATGTAAAAACAGTTTTAAATGTTCAACCATAACTTGGTTGAGAAGAAGAAATTCCCATGGCATTATATTACACATTTTTTTTCAATAGTAAGAATAACATCTACCTATGGAAAACACACACAGAATAGGCAGAATTGTCCCATAATTGATTTTGCTGACATTGAGCTAGAGAAAGCATTGCACTCACATTCCATAGAAGCACTGCCATAGCTTAGGCCACATCTGCGCTGTCTGTGAATTTATTTATTATGGCACTGCTGTATGGCTTTAGACAATATGACACCCACAAGTAATGTCAACTGCTCATCATTTAAGATTAGAGATTACTTATTATATTGTATATCAAACCAAGTAGACATGATTAGAGTGGTTTTAAATAAGGTAGCTGTACCCAACCTTTGATAGTTAATGCCATTTAGTGATGGGAGTCTTGGAGTCCTTGCCATTTCTTAAAAGCTGGACTGTGGGACACATCCAGGTTTGTAAAATCAACTTAGATATTTAATGGTGTTATTTTACATAGTTCCCATAGACATACTTGCAGGTATAATGGGTCCATGGGTGGAAGTGGGAAGGAGGCTACGGATACCTGCTCTCTTCTCTCCTCTTTCCTCCTACAGGTTGTGGGGAACATTAGGCCTTAGGGTCACACAAGACTTGTGAAAGAATTTGGTGTGGCCCTTCCAAAGCAATCACTGGTGGCATACAAAATCCAAAATAAACACATATCAAGCTAAAGTTGATGATTTCATATGGCCTATGAAATAAATCTTTCAGTAATCCTTAGCAGAAAAAAAAATATTCTCCACCTCCATAGACACACACACACCTGCTATAAGCTTGGGAAGAGAAGTAGATAAAAGACACTTTCAGATAGAAAACAGTTTAGTCCCCCAAAGGAAATTATGCAATGCAAGGAAAGAAACCACATGCATACACAAAACCAAACCCAAAGTTGTCAGGGAGAAAACTTTAACAATGGGCAGATAAAGCCCTGGGCAGCAAAACAGGTGGGTTGAATTGAGGGCTGAGCAACTTGCCGATAAAGTGCAGTTATTATGAAATCAAACCACAACATGATTCATTTGGATATATATTTGCTTAGGTTACACCTTTGGGTGAAAGGTACAATGGGAGGGGGAGTCCCACAAATGGGAACATGTTTCACTGATTCAAATACATGTATTGTGGTGAACTGTAATAAAAAGTAGAACGCTATTGTGTGGTTTTGTTTTTTATTATTTCCTATGCTAGGCACTGCGTAAAGTACACATCTCATCAGATCCTACTGGCCGTTACCTGCTATTGTGTAGATAAGAAACTGGAGGTTAAGTCACCTGTCCATTTCAAAGGCAGAATGTAATGGGGGCTGTGAGCAGAAGCCCAATTTGTTAATCGATAAGTGTTTCTTATTAATACATTTGTTTATTTGATCACTGCTCCCAAGTTCTCAGCTTTGCTGAGGAGTACAGCCTATTCCCACTTTCAGGGAGGAAAGAAGGTTCAGGATAACTTCACTTTTCTGTCCTTAGGTTTCAGAAGATCCTTGTGAACCCTGTGACCCATGGAGGTGGACAAAGCACAGAGGGAGGGGCTACTTGGTAGTTTGCGGGTGTTGACCCTGAACCCTGGCTGCCCACCAGGAGAGCATTTTGAAAAATGGGGATCCTGGAACCCTACCTCCAGATAAGACAGAACCTTGAAATTACAATTTTTTGAGGATTGTAAGGTGATTTCAGTGCCCTGGGTTTGAATAACTCCTGTAATGGGAAATGTGTTTATGTGTTCCACCAAGATGATAACTTGAACTGGAATGTCAGAAACCTCCTACAAACTGACTCCCATGACACGGACACTTTAATATTGGACTGACAGAAACAATGAGTTGGGCACTTCATCTTCAGGTCCAGATCGTCCCTCAATGCATGGCAAGGGGTGCACATGTGCATGACTATTGAGGCACAATAAGCAGGACAAGAATTTCCTGGCAACTTCGAACCTTAGGAAGAGCTATAAAAATAAGGGGGGAAAAAAAAGCAGAACAAAAATAACACCATTTGCACAAAGAATACATAAGACAAAACATAATAGTGCTTTTGTTTTGGACATAAGACATGGCTCCCTATAAACAAAGGTGTTTATGGCACTGCGTAAAGGCATTCAGACCACAAGCCTTGTCTTCAGCACTTAACTAGCAATGGGCAACTAGCAATGGGCAGCCTGAATAATTTCCCTGTATTTCCCCAGCCTCAAATTCTGTCTATTTTCTCGGTAGGTGGTCTCAGCAACCTACTAAGCCATTCAGTCAACCTCTCAACATACACATTGATTTCTGTCCTCTGTGTGCCAAGTATTATGTTTCCTTTTCAGACTTTCTGCAGAAAGTCTAAAAGGCAATGATAGTAATTGCCTTACTTGATCAAGAAGTTCAGCAAAGCTCGAATCTTATGTAGTGAACTACATCTTTTTCCCTGCATCACAGGAGGAACTAGACAATTCCAAAACGTTGAATCCAAAGCAACAAGGATCAAAAAGATACATGCCCTGACTGCTCTTGGAGAATAGGAGTCCATGTGTGGGAAACAGGCACACGCTACCATAATGCAGTTGGTTAATATTTCTATGAGGTTACCACAACAATTTTACTGAAAATTGAATTAAAATACGCTCATTTTGGTGCAAACATGTTGAAATCTACGTAAGAGGAATCTTAGAGAAGTCAGTTGAAAAATGCTTTTTTGTGGAAAAATTATACATGGGTTTCACAAACTTATTCCACCAAAATATCTTAATTTCATTTTCAATGAATTTTTGAAATATCCTTTTATTTATCGATGTATTATTATTATGTGGAGACCCAGATGAAGCTCCTGCCTTCAGCTTCATCCAGTGCTGAAGAACCAGCAGCTGTGGTAATCTGGGGGAGAGAACCAGCAGCTGAGAGATCTCTGTTTCTCCCTCTCGCTGTAAAGTTGACTTTCAAAATAAATAAATCATTTACAAAACAATTTGGTATTAGAAATTTGATTCTATGGTACCAAAATCCACAGAGTCCTTGGTGAGGAGAGTAACAATCAGCCAGCATTTACTATGTGCCAGGTATTGGTCTTAGATTTATAACCATCATGTCACACATTCTTGCCAACAACAGATGATATGTTTTCCCTCATCAACTCAATGATAGTTGAACAGATGTAGTGTGGGGAAATGAAGTACCTTTCCATGTTGACACAATTAACTGTAGAGGCTGCATTTGCTCAGGCATTGTAGCCCTAAGGGCTACACACTCATCCAGTCCTTTAAACTGGCTTATTACTTTAACAGCATCTGGCTTAACAGCATGCACGTACAACCTTGGAACATCCCTGATAGGAATGTACATCTCACTTTTGGTTAAAGCTGGATTTCTCTTCATGTAAAATTTTACATTTGGAAATTTCCAGAATCCCATCTTTGTATTGAAAATTCGCTTCACAGTTGATTTGTTAATGGAATAAAATCAACACTGACCAGTGCAGTTACAACTGTCATTTCAACGGTATGCTTTCTTTACTTGTTTGTTGGTTTACTTATGATTCCAATTTACTCCACGGTGTCTCTCACGGGAATTTGTCTTTTGCCTTGTTCCATCCAAAGGTTACATTGGACCACTTATTTTTAGTTTTCGTGGTAGGAAACATCCAAATTTATTCTGGTTATTTGACAGCAAACAGAACAGTGAGGTCACCCCAGGGGGTTACTAAAGCTCCACTTTTCACTACACAGCAGTAACAGCATGGTCTCCGCCCTGAGATGCTGAGAAGCACAACTAATACTTATACAGTGCTTTATCACATCAAAGTAGATTCTTATTCATCAATGCATTTGATCCCTCCACAATCCTTGGAGGCAGCAATGCAGTGCTCTGATTATTTTTAACCGTAAAAAAACATAGCCTGTAGACGATTCAGCAGCCAATAAATCTAGCTGGAGTTCACTGTGTGGCAAAAGACCCATCTCTATTTGTATCAAGTTGCAAAAACAGAGCTGAGGCTAAAGAAAATGTGCCAAAGGAGGTGGGATCCACATGTAACATGTAGAAAAAGAAAAAAAAAACACTGGCAAGACACAAGATACAAGTCTCAGCAAGATTCCCGTTTCATATAAAAAGAAAACATACAAAATATTGACACTAAAATGAACCTCTGGATTCCAGCAATATTACAAGCATATGACACATACATTAAAATCTTATTGCAAAGGAATACTTTACACAAACATTTCAGTTGACATTTCTTTCACTTTAGATGTGTACTATGGTTTAAATGTGTCCTCTTTAAAATGTGATCAAGGTGACAATAAAAGGTGGGGTCTGTAAGTGGGGATTGAGCCAAGAGGGGGAATTCTCCCAAGGGGATGGGATGAAGGCCCTCAGAACAGAAATCTTAGGCATCATTTCGACAGCCTTCCGTTCTTTCTTCTGCCATGTAAGAAGGCAGCAACAAAGTGCCATCCTTGAAGCCCGCAGCAAGCTTCACCAAGCAATTGCCACTTTGATCATAAATGTCCTTGCCCCTGGCACTACATTTTGCTTTATTTTACCCATCCTCAAGATTCTATTTTAATAGTATGCAATGGACAAAGACAATATATAGCTATTTAATGATATCTACCTTATAATACCTTACTCCATGTGGCACACACATTTAGATTCTAGACTAAAATATAAAAGTGAAAGTTGCCACTTCATTACTTTAAAGCTATTTTTTTGCTATCTGAAAATTGTAATTCTCAACATCACATACAATCTCCTAATTTCCATGATCTCCTTTGATTATCAGAATGACTGAGAGCTGGATAAGACAAGTCTTTTTTAGCAGATGAGCTAACACAGGAAAAATCTTAAGTTTGACTTGGGAAGTGGATAGCAAAACTGCAACTCAAACCCAATCTAATAAACAACCTCAGAGTTGGGCCATTTTACTTAAACACATGGCACTATGCCCACAGATACGAAATAATTTCATCTGAAAATACATCCTGGTAAAACCAATAAATTTTATTTGGGCCCTTGCTTCTCCTTTAATACCAAAACACCTCTTGGAAGTTGTTAAGAAAATTCAGGGCACTAGAACACGCAGATGATTCAGAGAACATCAGCTGCATTTCGTTTATTTGTAGATTCAAAACCAAATGTTAAGAGAGAGGTAATGTCTTGACTGAGATCCTATGGCATCGCTTCTTGGGGTTTTAACTAAGATCAAGTGAGATCCTATAGCTAACCAGCAGCAGTAATGAGAACTGAATCTAGGTCAATGGACTCTCAGTAACAGTCTTCCAAAGCACCACAAACTCTCTCCCAGGTGTGCCGTTTCAGACAGGACTCCCCCTTTCCCCACTAGTAGGCGCTGTTGCCTGAACATATGAAATTTTAACCTCCACATGATGGTAAAATTTCACTGCTAATTGGGAGCATTATGAGGAACACGGCAAAAATCTACTGGGATAATTCTACTAGATTCCAGATTAAGGTAAAATCCATTATCATCTGAACCAATGGAAACATTTTATTTATTTTTTTTTTTCTGAATCAGTCTGACACATTCTGGATTTGCACATGTGAAAAAAAAATCCAAAGGTTGGCATGCAAGGATATGGATAGAGAGTTTTATAGGGACATGTTGGGATAAAGAAGATATAGCTGTTCCCTGTTTGACCATAACTGGTGTAACTTTTTTACAATAAAATTTATGTACAACATTCATTTGGTAGATTTTCAATTTTACTTTATTATTCAGTTATCCCAAACAATACAAACCACTCAAGTGGAATAAGTGATGAATTTGTGGTTACTTTAAAAATTTTTTGAAATTCATATTTTTTCTTGTAATATACCTTAAGAATATACTTTCTGAAAACCCCTTGCATGCATGGATTATTAATAGTTTGGTATGAAAATAAACTTATTTATTTTTTCACAAACTATTTGAAGTACTGTCATAACTGATCAGTGACTTGGAACAAACTCCTTCACCAATCTGAGCTGTATATGGAACAGGAATAATAATCCTAGCAGCATGTATCTCAAAGTATTACTGGATAAAAGAAAAAAAACACATATATATATGTATGTGTGTATCTGTGTACCTACGTACTAAATAACATTTAACTATATTTATTCAATACACATATACAGATTTAGGAAAGGAAGTTATAAGGAATTCTTCGAAGTTATACTGGTATAAAATAAACTTTTGTGTATTAATATTATCATAAGTCTTATACACAATAGAGTGTGCATACTCATGTTTGTGGCTTCCACTCAACGTGACATTCTATGGAATTTCTATACCAAAGCAGAAGTTGGACTGCAGGACTGGCATTAAGTAGATAGACTTTGAAGTCTTAGAAAATAGGCAATAACATTTACGATCTCAACGGAATGGGCAGATGGATGATGTGGACACTTGCTCCATGATCTTACATCGAAGCTCAGAGAGAGCCCCGTGGTTCATGGCATCTCACGGCCTCAGCCCTCTCTTGTCTTGCTTCTGCACAATCTTCAAAATGCTTTCTGCATCCAATTTTATCACCAGCACCTGCATAGCAGCAATAAGCTCTCTGAGTACTGAAGTGACATCTAGGGAACAGTTGTGAACACAAGTGTGTATGCACACAGTATGGGAAATTATGTGAGATTGAGAGCAATTAGCATTTCACGTTTAGGTAATTCTTCCCGCTGGGACTGCACTCCTGGAAAAATTTCTCTCCCCACAGACGCTGGCAGAGTTGCGTGCTATCACTTGCCAGAATGTTTGGGATAAAAAGGGTGTCAAGTTTAAGGAAACACACTTTTCCGTTTTCTTTGTTAACATCTGAATAAAACATGAGATGATTCCTACATGCCCTTTCTCCACTTTCATTCAGGGAGTAACTCTGCTCACACTATTACTTGGTGTGTGAGAGAAAAAAGTCACCTTTCTTTGCTACTTCTAGATTAGTAGAATCATAGGATTTTCAAAGCAGGAAAGTTAACATCTCAGTCTGCTCTCTAGCACTGCCCATTTCTGGGCTGAAGGAAGATAGAAGCTCAAGTGCTTGCCCTGCATGCACCAGGATCCCACATGAGCACAAGTTCATGATCCGGCTGTTCCAGTTCCATTCCAGTTCCCTGTTTGTGGCCTGGGAAAGCAGTAGAGAATGGCTCAAAGTCCTGTGTGCGAGACACAGAGGCGGATCCTCTTTCCTGGCTTTGGATCAGCTCAGCTCTCTCTGTTGTAGCCACTTGGGAGTGAATTAGCAGATGAAGGATTATTCTCTCCTTCTTTTTGTAATTTTCACTTTCAAATAAAAAAGTATATGTATATATATATATATATATACTTACATATATATAAATTTATATATATATATAAATTTCATTTCTACCCCCAAAAGAACTGACAGCCCTACAAATTGTTCAGAGATAGCTGAAAGAGAAAGGCAGAAAGAGAATTTTGGACAACATGAGGCTGGGGTATCACCTGCTGCCTCCATGCTGTGTGTATTATCAAGAAGCTGGGATCACAATGAAAGTGAAAAAAGTTACACCCAGGCTTTATGATATGGGATGTGGGCATTCCACATGGTTGCTTACCTACTATGTCAAATGCTCACCTGTCCTATACTGAACTTAGATTTAGGCTAAGAGCAAGGTGAAGTTACTCAACAGCAATTTCTGGGAAACCCTTCAACAGTCTAAACTTATTGAAACTTTATAATACTTATGAAAAACATCAGGAAATAGCTATGTTCCATTTATGGTGTATTTCTGGGCAATTCTTCTTGTACCCAAATTTAGATTGTCAAATTCAGCAAAAACATCTGATTTTATAAGATGACTAATATCCAAGTGCCTACTAACCAGTGAAGCAAGTCTAGGACTCTCCTATGAAGACTTATAGGAAGTTCCAAGAAACCATGTAAATCCATGGAAACAGCATGATAAGCTTAGTATTAGGTTCTTGGAGCATCTCTTGCTGTCTGTTTTAATTTGAAGTTCCATCTTGGGCAAGAGATATACACAGGGGAATACAAAGTTGAAGGTCTTTAGTAAAAATTTGGACTGCAAACACAGCCTGGCATTATCAGCATTCTCTCAAGTTCAAAGAAGGAATAGTTAAAACAAATACAGCTTGCTTTATTTCTGAAACAAAACTGTACACATATTTGTGACCATACCACTAATTAACCTGTAGGATATTCCTTTCACCTATACAGTATATTTCATCCAACCCCATGGCTTCAATATGTTAGGGTTATTTATTCCCATCTGCAATTTACTCAAACTGTTCTCTTATATGCATGCGCACAAGAGAGAATGGTATAAGTGGTTGAGCAACTGGAGAGACTGACTCGTGCTATATATGTACATGCATCAAAACTGAAGAATGACTAAGGAGTGCCATGATGACAGTCTATAAATATTTGAAAGGTGTAAACACTGAAGAATCATTTAGCTTGGTGCAGGTGGTACAACTGGGAATGATGGCATATCTTAAAGAAAAGGAAAGCTTTTTTGTAAAGAAAGATTTTAAATGTTGAAGATGAAGTCTATGAGTATAATAGAAAGCTGCTAACACAAAGAATAGCTCAAAGAACAAACAGTAAGAGAAGATGATAGTGGCTGTGTAACATGAGAATGTTCATTCACTTCCATGGGGTTGGTTACCTCTCTTATAAGTATAACCACAAAGAGACTCCAGGGTTTCTCAAAGTGTGCTCCAAAATATCCTATGGAATACACAAGTTCTGCCTACTGATGGGTAATGGAAAGAATAAAGTGTGATCACCCACATCTCTTCATCAGTTTCCTCTGAGGCCATAGCTTCCTTTGGACATGTCCCAAGAAACTTACCACCCAAAAACTCTGTACAGACATATACTGACAGTTTGGCATGGCATAGCAGGCTGATCCCCTGCATCCCATGTGAGCTCTGGTTGGTGTTCAAACTGCTCCACTTCTGTTCCAGCTCCCTGCTAATGGCCTGGGAAGGAAGCACATGATGGCCCCAAGATTTTGAGCCCCTACACACATGTGGGAAACCCAGAAGAAGCTCTTGGCTCCCAGCTTTGGACCAGTTCAGCTCTGGCAGAATTGTCCATTTGGGAAGTGAACAAGTGGATAGATGACCTCTCCCTCTGTTTCTCCATCTCACTCAATAATTCTGATTTTCAATATAAATAACTAGATCTTAAAAAAAATAAATGCACTAACATAAAAGGTTTAAAAATAGTATTAATAGTATTGGAGATTGGTTTTCTTTTTTTTATGCTTCTTACCTTTTTTTTTTTTTTAAGATTTACTTTTATTGGTCAGTTGGATATACAGAGAGGAGGAGAGCAGAGAGGAAGATCTTCCACCCATTGATTCACTCCCCAAGCGGTTGACACAACTGGAGCTGAGCATATTTGAAGCCAGGAGCCAGGAGCCTCTTCTGGGTCTCCTACATAGGTGTGCAGGGTCCCAAGGCTTTGGGCCATCCTTGACTGCTTTCCCAGGCCACAAGCAGGGAGCTGTTTGGGAAGCAGTGCCATGGGGATTAGAATTGGCATCCATATGGGATCCTGACACATGCAAAGCAAGGACTTTAGTCACTAGACTATTGCGCTGGGCCCTTTGTTTTAATTTCACTTCTACCAAAAGTCTCTTGGCAAGGTAGAAGGGTCATTATGGTTTCACTTTCACAAAATACTGAGAGCCTGTGTGTACCACCATCACAGGTACAGCAGTAAAACAGCCATCGTTGTTGTCTCTGTGGGCAAACATTCTAAGCGTAACCAATAACACAGGATTGCTGGAAATTGACCAGTGAAGAGGAGTTACACATACAATATCCTCCAAGACTGAAAATAGTCAATTCAATTTAGCAGAGATTGAGTACCGCACTATTAGGCTTTACTGTCCTTAATAGATAATATAGACCCTAAACACTCCAATTCAATACATATTGGATGCTTACTATGCATTAGGCACTGTGAGTCAAAGTAAGACTACAAAGATGAGTGATATCTGGCACCTGCCTTGCACAGAACCACGTTAGCACAATGAAGGCTCTTAAAGAGCTCTACAAAAATATCATGAAAGCCATAAAAGGAAGCAACTAATTCATTCTTTCTAGAAATGAGTACATGCTAGAGTAAGGGTGATGCTGATACAAAAATTTAGAAGGGAGACAGTGGGATTTGGATATATAGCCTAGGTAGGAAATGTCACTTATTTAGAGAAGCAGTTAGTGGGGAAATCATTCTAAGTAAAGGGGAAGGTGAAAGCAAACAGGAGTAAAATTGAGAGGCATGTTCAGAACCCAGCAATGGATAGGAAATATTGGAAAATGGGGCCCATGGCAGGCTAAAAAAGGTTTCTTAGATGAGACTACAAAAAGCAATTATTCTATAAATTATTCTGTAGATACAGCATTTGAAATAACACCATGACAGGACTATGCACATGCTTTAGAAAAATATCCATCACTACTGTGGATGAAAGACTAAAGAGCACAAAAGGAGTTGAGAGGCTCCTTACAATGCTATAGCATGATGTCAGGCAAGACAGAAAGACGAGAAGGAATTGTTCAGTGTTTTCTACACCTACCTATCAGGGAGGCATCATCTTTTTCCATCTGCAGATTACAGCAAGGAGGCTCAGAAAAGTCAAATAACTTGTCTAAGATCACACACTGAATGCTCCTAACAGAGCCAAAACACATAGGTCATATATTTGACGTTAAAGAATGTGTTTTCTCTATTACATATGTCTACAAAATATGAGAGCAGCAGTTGACCGTGTCGTGTGGCTAGGGACAGACAGGGCCGATTGAAAGGTTGTTTCAATACACAGGGTAATGAGAAAGACTGGGAATGCAGAGAAGGAAATGCAAGGGACAGTTTCTGTATGCTTATTTTGGGGAACACAATGCATGGCTACAGAGTTAATTTTGTTCTGATTTTCTATAGCGTGTAGCTGACCGAGGGGTGCTGGGGGAAGCACAGACCTGTGTGTATGGTCATCACGAGCTCTAACAAAAACAAGTAAAAACACTGAACTCACCCATGAGAAACATACTTCAAATAGAAAAGGTGATGCATGATTGACACGTCCAGTTTCTAGTGGATACATACCGATGCCTCTCACAGTCTAAGGAGTCATTACGCTCAAAGGAGAGAGAAGTCACCTACCAGAAACTGAACTGGACAGAGAATTCTGGGCCTCAACCATATAGGAACCAAAATGTGGGGATATTAGTATATTAGCATATGAAAACTGATCTTTAGATCCAAGTATTTGGTGCAACAGTAAAGATGCTGCCCAAGGCATCTTGTATCATATATAGGAATATCTGGGTTCAAGTCCTGTCTCCACTTCTAATCCAGCTTCCTGCTAATGTGCACCCTGGGAAACTGAAGACAATGGCTCATAAATATGCATCCCTGCCACCTTCACTGGAGGCATTGGAGAAGGATATTCAGAATCTTTGCTATTGTGGGAGACAACAGCCAATTAAATCCCCCCCCCCCCCACCATCAGCAATTGATAAGGTTTAGATAAAGAATCTGCTAGAGGAACTAGCTGTGTTTTGGGGAACTTTACCTTGCTGTTGAGATGTAAATGGCTCAAGCCCCTCCTCCCTGGATGCCTAAATGACAACCTTCCTTTAAAAGTCTGGTGCTGTTAAACTTTGGCTACTGACCACCAGTCACGCATGTTATTATTGGCTCCATGCACCAAGTCCATTGCTGCAGGACAGTGACAGAGGCCTAGATCTTCTAAACATGAATGCTCCACACTTTTTTTTCTTTGCTAAAAATAATTATTTGTGGTCATGGGAAGTGAGAATAGGCATAAAATCTGCAGAGATTTTACAGTTCAGCAAGAGGTAGGAATTAGTGCCTAGTGCTTTGTGTGAGAGAAACAACAATAAAAAGAACCCACACTATTTTTCCTAGTGGGAGAATGATGATAACCATTTTGCAATTCAGATGAATCAAATTTAAAAATATGTCATTATGAGATACTTTATGTCAACCTCTCATAGATCACCCAGAAGCGACAGATTTTTTTGCTCTGCTGAACACATGCAATAAGTCTAAGTGTATGATAACAACCTGAAGACAAAAGTTACTACATGGTTCTCATTGTGTTAGTCCAGGCTTATTTAAAACATTTTTTGGAACATATTGTGCTTGAAATATTTAAACTTAGTTAAGAGGTCTTAAGATATAAAGTACTTCTTATAAACTATTATTCTTTACTAAGTGTATACAATTTTTCTAATGTTGCAGAATAAAGTATTCATAATGAATTAATGGGAAGGAAAGAGATAAAATTCAATATAATTTCCTTTATTAAAACTGATTTCTAGGGCTTGAATATATATGCTCCTATTGGAAACTACAGATGTTGTAGCGCATAAAGCATATTCTTGCAGTTCTTAAAAGTAAAAGAACGCTGTGAAGTTCACAGAGATGTATTTACTCACTGATATTATTGTAAGCTTACTGAAGTTCAAAGCCCAAGATCTAAAGGTTCTAAAGGTATCAGAGTATTGGCTTGAGGATGCCTGTCTACTCACCCACGTTACCTTTCATACTGACGACTAAGAGTCTTACATGCAAAATCTGCTGTCACACATGGGTTTACACTTTGGGATTTGGATCCAGAAGTTTTTTTAAATGTTAAAACATAAATGACCTTTTCCAGTGATTGGCTTATATGTGATCAGGTTTAGGCTCCAGCACTGACAAACAGGGACGCTTGTTGAGGGTGTCCCTTCCGGCTCCAAAACCCCATGAGCCAGAATCTCACCAATGAGCCCTATATAACATATTGTGGCTAAATTTCTAAACTCTTCACAATTGGTCACTTTTCTGTTTCTGGAAACGAACTACTGGAAAAGACTACAG
Source organism: Ochotona curzoniae (assembly GCF_017591425.1). Lineage (NCBI taxonomy): Eukaryota > Metazoa > Chordata > Mammalia > Lagomorpha > Ochotonidae > Ochotona > Ochotona curzoniae. The sequence continues at coordinate 338,108 of NW_024466927.1, forward strand.
GTGTCATCTCCGCTCTTTCTACTTGCCTTCAATTTGAATTAAAGGAGGAAGGTATTGAAACATTCTGTTAGTGTAGATTCAGACACCATTTCACTGCCAGGCTGTTTTAGCTGACCTTGGGTATTGTCTGTTACCAAATTCATGATTCCAGAACTTCTGAAGTACTTAGTTCTCTTAGACAATAGCACGGTCCTTTGGGACTGAGGAATCCTAAGTCTACCTTTTCAAACCCTGTGATTTACATTGTAAATCATATTTTGATGATGGTAGTTGAGAAAAACCTGTGCAACACAGTCTACAGTAAGGCCACTCTTGTCACTCTTGTTCAGCTTTTTTATCTTATTGTAGAACACAGTTTACTCTGTTTAATGAACCTGCTCATCTGTCAGCGTTCCAGGAATACACTGAAACATCTTCAATGTCGTGACCCCCAATTTTACTATACATACTCTCTCCTTCTCTTTGCTGCCTCCTGTTTATTATTTTTAGTAACTGCACACTTTTATTTTAGTGTTATAGTGAGCAATTGTATTTCCAGTTTAACATCGTGAACCAGAAGTCTAATTTGTTATCTATATTAAGATATATAATTTTATAGAAAATGAATCCCCAGAAGTGTGATTTCTGAATCACAGAAAACTGATTGGCCATACTTTAAATCTTTAAAATCCTTGTCAGTAGCAGTAATAATGAGGGTAGTGTTTATGGACGTGACGGATACTATCTTATTCATAAATATGCATAAGTGAGTTTCATATTCATTAACTTGTATAACATATCTAAATCATATGTATTGGCTTACAAAACTCAGACAACACAAACCTAGTTAATACTACTATAACTCTACTTTGGGACAAAGCAATTTATGTCAGCAGTAGAGATGGTGACTTGCCTGAGGTCATCCATGAGAAGTGACAGAATCAGATTTAAAAGGCAAAGAATAGATCTTCAAAAAGCAAGCTCCAAATTGTTGTTCCTTAAATATAGTAATACAATAGTAATACAATTATGTTATCCCTTAGTGTTGAATTTAAAGTTCTTCCATTTACCTACATGTCACTTAACACATGCGCAATGGATCCCCAGTGCCAAACATGGTCACTTCATGGAATATGGGATGCTGTTAACCATAAATGTGGGTAGTCTCTTACGTGCTTCAGCCAACATTGTGGTGTCTCCTGAATCTTATCTTTGAACATTTAATTGAGTTCCTGATGAAATGCGTATTTGTACTTTTGCTATGCAAGCTACATTTACTTTATTCCTTCATTTGACATCAGCAAGACATAATTCTTATGAACCAATTAGTCATTTTTCCTTTCATCTCCTACAATTAAAACATTAGCTGGCATAAATATCAAACTTTTTCTAAATAATTACTGTCCTAGTCCTGATTAAATTTTGAAAATCTTATGAAAAATGATGTTTTGTCACTGTACACACTGATTTGAAGTATTTTTAAGACAAAGGTTGGGTCTGGTGCGGTGGCCTAGTGGCTAAAGTCCTTGCCTTCAACACGCAGGGATCCCACATGGGCACCGGTTCTAATCCTGGTAGCCCCACTTCCCATCCAGCTCCCTGCTTGTGGCCTGGGAAAGCAGTCGAGGATGGCAGAGGGCCTTGGGATCCTGCACCTGCAAGTGAGACCCGGAGGAAGTTCCTGGCTCCTTGCTTTGGATCGGCGCAGTACCGGCCATTGTGGCCATTGTGGAATGAATCATCAGATGGAAGATCTTCCTTTCTGTCTCTCCTCTCTGTGTATCTACCTTTCCAATAAGAATAAATAAATCTTTTTAAAAATATGCAAGACAAAGGTTGAGATCTAGGTGGTTTCTGCTGCAAACACAGTAGATGATATAAGACAAAACATTAATGCTTTTTAGCATAAAATTAATATTTTCCAAAAGAGTTAAAATTTCTGTAAGAAGGTGAAAAAGGAAGAAGTTAAATATGTTTCAGGATATATGGACTTCACGAAAAACTCATAAAAGATATGGGGCAAGCTTTGAACAGGAAGTCACAGAAGGAAAATTCAGTAACACGCACTAGAAAGAAAGAGTCAAGGCCATTACCAAGGGAGGAAGTAGGCCCGGAAGGGCTGATTGCCCCTGGCTTCTTGGAGAAGGCAGCATTTGAGACACACCACAGATAATGAGCTGGGATTATGATTGGTTGATACAGATTGCAGAGCATCAGGGAGACAGGAATAACTCATGCAAAGAAAAATATTGGAGGCTGGGAAACACGGAATGGGTGGCTACTAGAAATCTAGACACCTAGGAGTCACATTTTACACTAAGGAAGGGTTTATAGTTCAAGTAATGAGTTAGTGTACAATTCCATAAGAGATGAAATTCTGAGGAATTCAAGAAACAGATGATGAGATGATGAGAAAATATTGACGTTCTTTTTAATGACAGAACACTTGAGTGCCTCTTAGAGCCCCCCAAACCAAGCCTTGCTTGTGATCATTTCGTTTTGATTGAAATAATTTATTCAGACTTGTACTTGAAAAACACACATTAGGAACCATGCATCAAGTATGTTCTACCAAATATTAGGAATGCTTTCATGGGAATACATTATTTAACTTTTCATAATTAGACATTAAAATCATAAGGATCAGATTTCATTTTTAGCCTAATTGGATATATGCATAATATTTTTCTTCCCAAACAGTACCCTGGAATAGTTCTAGCTTATGAACTCCATTGTCCTAGGCAGAAAGTTGCACATGTTCCAGTATCTAATTGGTAACACTCCTAGCCAAAAGGATAAAAAAAAAAAAAAAAGAAAAAAAAAAACCACAGAAATCCTCTACCTTTGGGGTTGGTGCTGTGCTATAGTGAGCAAAGATTCCACCTGCAAAGTCAACATCCCACACGGACATCAGATCAAATCCCAGTTGGCTCCACTTCTGATCCAGCTCTCTGCTAATGTGCCTTGCAAAGCAGTAGACAATAGCTCAAATTGTTGGACCCCTGCACCCATGTGGGAGACCTAGAAGTCGTCCCTGGCTCCTGGATTTGGACTGACCCAACTGTGGCAACTGTGGCTATTTAGGGAAGCAAGCTAACTGCCTTTCAAATAAACAAATCCTTAAGAAACACACTTTTAAGTTACCTTTTTACTGGATGTGGGAAAGGAGGAGAGAAAGAAGTTGCAGCGCAGAAATATACTTATTAAAAACAATATGTCTCCTACATTGAAAAGTTTACTCTTTGGAACAATGATTTTGCAACAGATGATGAGTGTTAGTCACCTTACCCATATCCTTGATTAGTCAACATGCAATGACTTCGCTGAAGATCAACATTTGTGGTAGCTTTAAATTTTCAATGTCCAATGATTGTCTCTTGCTACACGCAACAACAGAATGAACCTGAACACTTTATTGATAATAGTATGGTTGAATAGAAAACAGTGCCATTTTTTTGTGTGTATCATTGTTTAATTTTGTTGATACTAATTGTTGCTATAAAATGTTGTGCTTCTCAAGATGGGCATTCACTGAAATCAATAGTGTTGTTATCTATGACATTTACACATATTCATTTATCAACCACCCATTCATCAGGTCAGCCACTCCACCTAGCCATCCATCTGCCTAGACCGAGCCATTTTAACTTCTTGAGGAAAACTGCCAAAGCATTTTAATAAGTGTTGTGGACCAATTTGCACTCTGCATACTGGAAATAAGAGTAGTCTCTTTTTTTTTTTAACATATCATTGCTAATTATATAGTTGTTTTAATTTTTATTTCATATTAGTGGAAATGGAATTTCTTGCAAAGGTGAAAATAAAAGGGAGAGGGAAAAGAGGGAAGGTAGAAGGAGTGGGGCAGGAGGGAAAGAGAGAGATCTCCCTTTTATTGGTTTACCCCACAAATGCCTGCACTATACAGGAAAGGCAAGGCAAAAGGCAAAAATCTGGAACTTCATCCGAGTCTCTTGCACAAGTGACAGGGACTGAGCACTCCGCTGCCTCTTCAGAAGTCAGCCAGCAGAAAGCTGGATCAGAAGAAAAGCAGCTGGGACTTGAATGGTACTTTGATATCGAATGTGGCTTTATCCCTTTAAAACTTGCATATCCCTTCTCTTTTCCATTTATTTGACTGCATGGAGAATCTCATGTATTGACCTTTTGCTTCTTGTATTTATTTATTTTTTTTTAAGATTTATTTTTATTATTTTTTATTGGAAAGGCGGATATACAGAGAGGAGAGACAGAGAGGAAGATCTTCCGTCCGATGATTCACTCCCCAAGTGAGCGCAACGGCCGATGCTATGCCGATCCAAAGCCAGGAGCCTCTTCCGGGTCTCCCACGCGGGTGCAGGGTCCCAAAGCTTTGGGCCGTCCTCCACTGCTTTCCCAGGCCACAGGCAGGGAGCTGGAAGGGAAGCGGGTTTCTGGGATAGAACCGGCGCCCATATGGGATCCCAGGCGTGCAAGGCGAGGACCTTAACCTCTTGCGCCACCGCGCCGGGCCCAGCTTCTTGTATTTATTGAAAATGCAATTTTCATGAATTAATATTATCTGATGTTTACAGTTTTTTATTGTTGTCTAATCTATTGATGATTTTTTTTGACTGATTGCTATTTCTTTATAGGTATAAAACCGAAAGAAAAAAAAATCTTCCTCAATGATAAATAAATCACCATTTACATTTCACCTTTTTTTTTTTTTGCTTCTACTTTTTAAGCACTGAATGATTTAATCCATGCAGGATAATGTATACTGTTTTTGAACTAAAGTTCTATATTTCTCTGAGAGTACTGTTCTATTTCTTTTGTTTTTATTGGAAAGGCAGATCAGATTTATGGAAAGAAGGAGAGACAGAAAGATCTTACATTCACCGATTTACTCCTGAAATGGCTGTGATGGCAAGAGCTGAACCATTCTGAATCTAGGAGCCAGGCTGCGTATGGGCCTGGCACATGGGCTATGGGTCATCTTCCATTGATTTCTCATAATTATGTAGGCCATAAGCAGGAAGCTAGATAGGAAGTGAAGCAGCCAGGACACAAACTATCACTCATATGGGATCCTGGCATATGCAAGACAAGGATTTACCCACTGGGCTATCGTGTGGGTCCCTATTCTACATTTTAAAACTCCACAATCCTCATTTTAAAAATAGTTAAATTTTTAGGAGAAGTGTGTGGATCTCTCTAAATGTCCTAATTTCACTCTTCCCTTTCTGCTCATCCAAACTTCCTCTTCAGTGCAGGTCTTTTCTGCATCATCATCCCTGGGGCAGTTAGGTGAATCCTAAGTGTCTCCCGCGTCTAAGTTTGCTACCTCATATTCTGAAAGCTATTTAATATACCCACAGCCATTTTCACAGTGTTGGGCTCATGTCCGACATATCATGGTAAAAACTTTTTGGCGGAACTTTTCTTTCTTCACAATTTAAAGTAGAGTATTTCTGTTTGGATTTGGATGTAGTTTGCTTCCTAAGGGTCTGTGTATCGGGAGTTGGAGCTTATGGGGATATTGGGATGTACTGGAAACATTTAAGACATAGGGAATAATGAGCAGTCCTTGGGTCAATAGGAGCAAAAATTTAAGTAGAAAATACTGGCTCTCATAGCATGAGTTCCCACAACACCACGTTATTCCAAAAGATTGAAATTGACTCCCAAATCTGCATCTGGCTTCTCTTTTCAAGATGTGATCCTCTTCTGTAAGCGCTCATGACACTCGCAGGTGCACCATTCTATTTGGTTGATCAGCCTCCAAAACTGTGAATAAATAGACCTCTTTATAGAGAGTTTCTGCCTTAGATATGTTTTCATTAAAGCAATGGAGAATAGATTGATACAATTACAACATATATAAAGCAGTAATGTGGTTAATTCATTTAGCTATTTTGGCTTTGCATAAATCTACTGTTGAAGCAATTAAGGCAGCTTTTCAGAAGAGTTAATCAATCTTTACATTACTGGAAACAAGCAGAGAACCAGTTCTGAGGAAAAAGGTTGGAAAATCCAAAGTCAGAGAGTCAGTGTGTGCTGTATACTTAGAAAGATGTGGCTATCAAAAATCAGGCTCAAAAAGTGCTTCAATGCCTGGGTATGGATCACTTGAGCTAACTGCTTAAAAAGCATTCTTTATCATGAGCAAAAAAGATTTGAATTACTGAATTTGAACAAAGCATGTAATTTTCAAGGGTGAAATAGCTGGCTGATGAGTTCTCTGTAGAAGATGATGTTCTGGAATTCAGGGCTTGGGGTAACACCGAGAGGCTCCAATTTCAAGAAGGGCTCAATACCGTCAGACTCTTGACCATATGCTCCTCAAACTTATCAGACTTCCTCCTGGACTCTTTTCAAACTCAGCAAATGCAACCTTTCCATTGAAGTCATTGGGATGGATGGCAATCTTCACAGGTCATCTAATCCATGCACCTGCTTTAGGCAGGGCTGCTCTTAAAACCACCCCAGACAGATGGTTGCTTACTGTTCTCAAAATTCCCCAGAGAAGGAGGTTCCACAGGCTGTCACAATAATCCATTCCCATGTCTCCCCATCACCCCTAGGACATTGAATCCTAAGCATTTAGTTAATAGCAGGTGGCAATGAGACAACTCTTTGTCTCTCCCTGAGGAATTGGAAGTTGGCCAAATTAGCCAGAGGGCAATTGCCAAAGAGTACAGGAACCCCAATGCTGCCCTGAGCTTTACAAATATCAAGTTAAGTGAGGGTATTTAGTGTTCCCAGCTGACAAAATACCAAATTCAGCAGTGAGCTGGACAAGTTTCATAATGCTCAGTCAGTTAGGAATTCACATGTTAGTAATGAGTTTCAAGGCTTAGAGTCTTTCAATTTAAAAAGCTTGGGTAAATAACAAGAGACAGATTTTAAAATAACTTTCACATCGAAGAATAATTGAACCATAAAATATCTGCAGTAAATAAAGCTATAGTATCCTTGGGATGAGGACAAAGTCAAAGGGGATATTTATAAATTTAAATGTTTATAATTAAGGATAACAAATGAAGCAACATTTAGATTGGCATTATATAAAAGAAAAATGGAATAAATTTAATAAAAGTTGAAAGTAGAAATTAGTAAGTATAAAAACTGAAATTAATGACTTACAGACAATCCAAGTATACATACATACATACACAACTCTTGTGGAAGGTTAACTAAGGAAAAACTAAGACTCAAAGTAATATGGGAGACAGAAGTGAATGATATGCCTACATAATTTTTAATACACTAAAAAAATAGATGTATGACATTTTAAAAAATATAAAATATAGAAATATTGATATTACTTTAAAAAAATCAGAACAAAACCTTTTGCAACCTAATAATTACTGAATCAGTTGAAAATATTGTTAATACAAATATTGGCTTTACACATAATTCAGGAAGATATTTGGATACAACAAAAGTAAGTGAAAGTCAAGGATTTCCTTTCATACTAGCAAAAACCACTTCGAAATAAAAACAGACATAAAGATGGTGGGGGTTATTGACCTGTTTGAGAGCTGAATGGAATGTGGGACAGACTGGCCCAGTCTGCTGTACACACTGGCAAGCACAGGAATCATGGCAGGGGGCAGGCCTGGTGGGGGTTATTGAGGGTCGCACTTTCTAGGCTGTAGCTCCACTTGTCAGCATGAGGGCCGAGTGTGTGGTGGGCATGATTGGATTAGGCTTCAACAACCATTAGGTTGTGTAAAACATGGGGCTAGAAATTGAGCTGACCAAAAAAAAAAAAAAAAAAAAAAAAAGAAAGAAACTGAATTGACACGGCAATTGCAACTACCAGTATGCACAGTATGCAACAGACTGTGCCAGAACCGGTATTGGCAGGAACACATAAGAATCAGGTCTGAGAACACCTCAAATGAAGTTTTTGTGGGGATCCCCACAGCTGAATCGCTACATCCATGCAGGTTCCATGTTCTGACTGCAGAGTACATGAGTCAGAGCTGGGCCTCCTCAATAGCTTTGATGGAATAGTGGTCAGCACATCCAAGTGTACATGGAGGCTATAGCAGTACATTGGAGCCTGTGGAGGACACCCGGTACCATAATAGAGGACAGAACAAATTGATCAACTACCCCAGCCAAGTGCTGCCACTGTATATCTAGGCAAATGGATACCCTAAGGTGGACTATGTTAATCAATGGATTCTGGAAAGATTTTGCTGTGCTTAGAGTGGCAAGATTGGCAGTAATTCAGTAATGTTGAACTATCAAAATCTCTTGAGAAGAACCTTTAGAGCATGCCCCACATCAGGGATCTAGGGTGGTGTTAGGTGTCTGTCCTTCATCCAGGAACAGAGGCATTTGGGACACTGGGTGTGGCTTCTCCCCTTGCAGCTCCCTTTCTCCAGATGTAGGAAGGGGGAAAAAGAGAGAGAAAATGTGAAAATGCTACTCTCACCCACTTTCCTGTAGCCTCTGACCCTTTGTTAGGGTATAACCAACTATATAAAAACTATATAAAAAACCATAAAAAATATAGATACTAATGAATCTAACCAAATCACATAGGTCTTAAAAATACGAAAACTTTTCCTAACTATAGTCAAAGATACATATGACCATGGAAAAATGAGACACTATGTTGCAGGTTTTGAAGATGGAAGAAGATAGTCCCAAGTTAAGGAGTGAGGGAAGCTTCTCAATTTGAGATTAAATAGGGAAGAAATTTTTGTATCCTGCCTAAAGTACTCTTTTGTCCTGCCCACATTGTTATTCTTCTTTTTCCTTTTGAAAGATGGCTTGAAATAAGGCAATATATGACAAATTCATTTAAGTATTTCCTTTCAAATTCCTCAAATACCCTGCATTAGTGCTTCTCTAGTTTCAGGTAAGTACCCATATATATTTTACTTGGGAATAATTCACCCAATCCATAGGTAAAAAACTTGTTAAATAAGCAATGAATAAAGGCAATGAAGTTTCCAAGGCTAATGGAAACAAGCTTTAGTCTAAACAATGTCACTTAGTGGTTGTGGCTTTAAACTCCCATTTTTTTCAGATTCTTAGATGAGGACACACAGTGATTTTTCTAAGATGTGCTAATTTTTTTCAAAGTTGAAAATAATCCTTAAAATGTACACGTGAGCATGTGAAGATTTACAGACACAAACACACACATATACTTTTGTAAAATCCTTGTAGTCCATCTTCCGTTGAATCTGGTGGATTATTCACTGAATGGTAGTCTCGTTGCACTGCTGATGTGTAAGAAATCTCAATGCCAAAAAAACAAGAAAGGTACCAAAAATACAGTTGACTTCGTTTGTATTTCTGCATACTGAGGCACTTCCTGTTTTGAACACTAAAAGGAAAGATAGCAACACCATTTTTCTCACTCTACAAGGCTCTCAGATCTGTCTCAAAAATTCCAGCCTCATTGTCACAGTGAAGTGGATGTATAACGTTATTCATGTCATTAGAAGTGCAATAAATGGGATTCCTTTCTTTCTAAAAAAATATAAAGCACTAATGGTTGTGATCTGTTTCATAGTAGTCAACAATTTCCCACTCTTTACAGAAACATATTCAAAAGATGTTTTCTCTGCTGCATTACACAATATCTTTCATTGTGAATCACAAATTTCCTATTCTTCCATATGTTCTCATTCCCCTCTCAATTCCATATACCTGGACACTGAGAATCCTGTTATCAAGTCTCCCAAAAATGTTTGGCTAGTCCCAGTATGTTATCATACTTTTGAAGATGCTATTTCTTCTGTATGTAATACTATTCCTTCATTTTCTTTATTTGAAAAAAAAAAGTGAATTTTTCCCTTGAAGGTATGGCTCCAATATCATTCCTTTATTATCTGTCTTCCCTCTAGGATCCCAGACATTCTCTAACATAACCACATGTACCAAGTTCCTCTACATCACTTACCACATGAGAAAAGGACTATCACATACTTTGGATTCTATCACTTCTAGCAGTCTGTGTGAATTTCTTGGAGAAATACAAATGCAAATTTATTTATAGCCTTTTGTTTCCATTAAAGATCTGAAGCAATCCTGATTCAAACATCCAAGGTTAGTGATAGATATATATTAAATTCTCCATAAATACTAGGGTGCTTCTCAATGTGTATTAAAAATGTGGATTATTAATTTATGCATGGACTTCAAATGTTCTGAGACAAAAATAAATTCATGTTCTAATTCCATCTTCTCCAAATTTTTGGAAATTATTTTTTAGTCAGATAAAATCAAATGTCTTTATAATCTCTTGTGTCATCACTAAATACATTGACTCATTAGGGGAGAGAAGTCACTCAAACCTAGAAGACAATTCTTGTCCTCAGTTTCACCAAAACTGTTATTTGTTCAGTTACCAAAGGAATAGAAATTGAAAAGAGATGCAAAGACACGATGCAACCTGCAAGCCAACTATTATGAAAACATGTACTCTGCATTGATGGGCTGCTACTTAACTAGAATCACACAAAAAGTAGTAGACCGACATTGTACTTTGAAGTGAGTTGATTAACTGTTTTATTATGGGATGTCAGTAATCTTAACCACTCCCTTTAATATTAATAATAATCACTCCCATATTATCTAATATTCCTGTGAGTAGAAACACCAAAGAAAACTGCATTCTACAAGGCAGTTTTGAGGAATAAACAAAGTCAGCTAACATTAAAAGTCAGATAATTCAGGCCCTACGGCGTGGCCTAATGGCTAAAGTCCTCGCCCTGAACACCCTGGGATCCCATATGAGCGCTGGTTCTAATCCCGGCAGCTCCACTTCCCATCCAGCTCCCTGCCTGTGGCCTGGGAAAGCAGTCGAGGATGGTCCAAGGCTTTGAGATCCTGCATCCATGTGGGATACCTGGAAGAAGTTCCTGGCTCCTGGCTTCAGATCGGTACAGCATCGGCTGTTGCACTCACTTGGGGATTGAATCTTCGGATGGAAGATCTTCCTCTCTGTCTCTCCTCCTCTCTATATACCTGACTTTGTAATAAAAATAAATAAATCTTTTTTTAAAAAGTCAGATAATTCAACTTTTCTCTGCAGACATATCATAAATGAGCTGTGATATTATAGAAATTATTGGCACTCTGATTTGGTTTTATATTTCTGATATGAGAACATTGGATTAGATCAGTCATTGTATAATTCTCCATTCTGTGGGCTATTCACACATACCTAAATTTTCTCAAGGGACCATATTTCTCAGTGAGGGTTATGTCAGAATCCCAGGGTACATACAAGAAAGCTATGTGTTGGTGTCTAGATTGTGCAGTTACAAAGTTCCCCAGGTGATTCTTGGTCTTGATTTTGAGAACCAGGAAACTAATCTATGATATTATAATTCAATGAATGAGTAGTAGGAAAGGAAGGACAGAAATGTGAATTGAATATTAGTGGCCAAATTCAGTAACCTGCAGAGAAATGTATGCTCATTAAAATAAGAACAGGAACCTGATTATAAAAAAGCAAAGCTGTGTCTCAACATCTATATGGCCTTAGACAAGGTACTAACCTGTACTAGGACTCAAGTTTCTCATTCATAAAATCCAAATATCCTCTCTGCTGGGAGGATAAAGTGTGCTCAGCTGTGCCCAGTGTTCAGCATCATGCTTGACCATTCAATACAAGCCTGTTAAAACAATGAAGCCAATTTTTTTGGAGGATATATTCTAAAATAATAGAAAGTGCGCCTATCTTTAAAAGTTAGGCCTCCCTTTGTAGTGTAGAATTTCAGAAAACTGCTGTAAACTGGATTGTCTAGAACACATGAATAAAACAGATGCCAAAGTTACTTTAGCACATTTTAGAGTTTTTCAATGACCCAAGCAGATCTAGTTTCTATTTTAACATCTTGACTGGAAATGCCAGAAGATCTTAACTGTGGTCATCATTATAGATTGGTTTCTGGTTAATGCTCAAATAGGAAAAACCCAAATATCTTATCCAAGATGTTCTAACATCCTTGGTATTGCAATGATATAATGAACATTTATTCAATGCCATCTATGTGTCAGACATTGCAATAAGAGTTGTATTATTAATTTAGTTAACCCTCCAAAACCACATCACAGATACTATTATAACCATCTCTGCTTTGCAAATGAGCAAACTGGTTCAAAAAGTCTGAAACTTGATCAAGGTCACTGTGGCAAAGAGAGAATTTAATCTCAAGCAGTTGAAAGATTAGTTTTATTCTTACCTGGGTATCTGGAAATAAGCAACTCCCTGCCTACATTCAAGGCTTTCCTGTTTAAAATATTTTGATTAAATCTGTTATCTTTTTCTGTAACTTTAAAACTTAAACCACCTAGCTTTTTGAATAAGGATTAATGCCTAGGGGAGTTTCCTCTTTTGTGCATTTTTGTTATTTTACCTTTTTAGCTATGTTCTGTTTTTTTCTGGCATGTGCTATGTTGACAACACAAACTATTCACATATATCTATATGTCTGTAAGTATGTATGTTTTATTGCTATTTCCTTTCTTTATGAGAGTAGGTTACAACTCAAACAAAAACTGAAAAAAAAAAAAAGGTTAGGCGAATCAGATTTTACCAACAATAGGAACCTCACAGTTATGTTTGACATACTTCTGACCATTATACATCTACCTCCTATGCCACTGCATCACACACTATTCCCCATTTTAGCTTAGCTTTCTCTGTAGGATATACCACTCTGACAAGTGACATGTTTTAATCTTTTTTTTTTTAGACTACAAACCTCATAACATAAGTTATTTTCTCTGCTGTTGTACCAAAACCTAGAACAGCGCATGCTTACAATAAATATTGACGAATGGAATCATTAAGCATTGCTGAATGGGAACTAAACTGCTTATCAGTGGGGAGCATCTCTGTGGACCAATGACACTATTCTCCTTGGAACTTCTGTTTTCTCATATTACTTAACGATACCATTATTCAATTAAGACGGAAGCCCAGAGTAAGCCTCATCTTCCCTTCCTACCCCTCTTGGAAGCCAGTCTTTCTAACCCTTCAAAACAACTACTTTGATTTAACTCTTAATTCCCTTAGACTAATATAAATTACACCCAGACTCTTCTCCAATTGCTCAAGCCCTTCCCATTCTACACTCCCCTCCCTCAACAACTGCACTAGAGCTCTTGACCCTCTAATTCCCTTTACCATTGATCATTCTTTTAGTTTCATTTTTCCTTCCCCTGCTCTCTATCACTAGTCATAACACACTTTTTGTAATTCTCGTTTGTCTCTATTTCTTTGTTGCTACCAAACTGCTCATCTAAAATGTCCTTGAATACAAAACTACATTGATGTTCAGCCCCAGCATGATCTGTGTTAGAAAATCTTTCCAACCAAAGTATGCCACTTCAATTTCTTTCCTCCATATTATATTACCAATCTCTAACAATGCACTGTCGTATTGTAACTGGGCTGCTTCTAACTGCAGTCTCTATTTTGTATACAGTATTTAAGGGAAATGGCAGTACACAGTAGGCCATTCATATTATTAAAAATTCAACAAAGAATGCTGTAAGTTTCTTATCTAGAAAGCATGATACTTCTCATTGAAAACATTTTTAAATAAGCTCAGATCCCAAATCCTTACCAATAACAAAATTCAGAATTTTCCTAATCTTACCTAAACAAATCTTGTGGCCTCTCTGGGGTATGTCTTGATGTCAAAAGTGACTGCTGTGCTGAGGCCAATCTTTCCACAGGCATCTTCTTACATGATCTCCACATAAAATCTCACTTTAGGCCTAACGCCTCAGTGAAAGTACAGTTACTTCAGACACATTTTGCATGGCAAATGCTGCAAATACCTGGAATTTCCTTGGTCTGAAAGAGGAGATTCAGGAGCAATTCTACTCCCATGCCACCTGTAACCAGAAACGCAGAGCATGGGAAGTTCCAGAAGAGTAGGATGTGGGGTAGATTGTTCCAGGATTGCTTCAGAGGCACAAGAAAAGTTTTCTTTAGAATCAGGGTGTCACAACAGCTGCCTGAAGATACCACACATCCAAAATTAGGAGTGGGAACTAAGTCGAAGAATCAGTTAAGCAGTCTCTGGCTTCCTGAACCACCTTAATGAAATAAAATGCCAAAATTCACAGATACATTGACACTCCTGCTGATGGCCTAAAATAGCAGCAACTTCCGACTGAGCGAGCCAATTGCTAGCTATTGCACTGAACTCTTCTGCCTGATTACATGTCAATAGGGTGACCTTATTTTCAAGATGAGTTCTTTTCCTTGCTCACTGTCATTTCTAGCTTGGCAGTGCCATTGGACCTGGCTTTTCTAAAGTTCACAGGATCATTAGAATTTAAAATAAACTATTTCCATGTGTGAAGTAGGCAACACTGGATTGTGACAATTTGTGAAAAAAGGTAGATTTCTGGATATAGCCATCACTAAAATTTCAGTAATCAGGCTTTAAGTACAAGAGAGAAAAAGAAGAACACAGATGGATTGTCTTCTCGTCATAGCACTTGGAGTAAGTGGCTCACTATTATCCTTGTAGCGCTGTTGATACACTAGGCCTGCACATACAGTGATGGAACCGTAGGGGTGTACCTGCTGCCTGCTCAGTGCTGGTATCCTGCAATCAGGAGGAATTATATCAAACAGAAAAATTTCTTCCAGAAGAAGTACACAGAAAAATAGGATAACATTTGGCAGAGAAGTTGAGAGACATACAACACACCCTGTGGTTCTAATCTTTGGAAGGCCTCAGTTATTTAATCCTCTACAAGGTTTAGTCAAGTCAAGGGTTATTAATCATGCTCTTGGTTCAAATGTCAACTATCAATTGCTAAATCCTGGGAAAATTATTTAACTTGTTTTTGTTTCAGTTTTCTCACCCGTAAGAGAGCATTATCTAATCACAGAATGTTACTATAAGATACATGAGCAAAACATATGCAACTCATGATACATAATTATAAATCAATATTTGTCAGCTGCCTTTTTAATTGAAACAATGGTGTTAATATTTAGGATTAAATTATACTAGAGACTCGATCTTGTATGCAAAGGTATCAGTGGAATGGTAAAGAAATTTAAAACATCTCGTTCTATCTTCCCATTTTGCATTTTGGGGAAGACAAAAAGCAGAAAGTATCTCTATTCAATCATTTTAACATCATGTCAGAAGTATGGACACAAACACACCACACACATTCATGAACACCAAGAGACTCTGATAGATATGAACAAAACAGACCACAATAACAAGAAAACTCTGACTTGGGAATTGGAGACTACAACCTAGGGTGGGATGCAGTGCCTTTTTGTGCAAACCTCCTCTCGTCCACCTTTTAAAGCTACGTTTAGAAGCAAAGTAGTTTATACATCCTGACGTGAGAAGCCAGCAGTTTATATATTTCTTTAGTAATTCACATCAATGAATACAAACAAGTAATGTTCAGAGAAGCAGAAGTTTCATCCTGACCAAATACCTATGGATTTTCTGTCACTCTCTCCCTACCACCTGATGAACAGACACTGGGACTGGATGTTGAATCAAGAATCCAATCTCTGTAGGGCCTTGAATTGTTCAATAAAGATCACAGATTTCTGAATGGTTTAGGCAACAGTTGTTAATGGATCCCAAACTACTCTTGACTGAAATACTTTAACCAAAGCAGGAAAAGACAATTTCAACAGATCACAGACAAAAAATAATTAGGATTCCAACTACCTGCAATTCTCAGACTAGAAGAACGATACCCTTTGTTCTTTTGAAAAACACTCTATGTTGATTATGCTGACACAGACAGTAAAGCTGCGTATGTGGTTGTTTTCTTTACTTTTTTTCTTCACATCTGAGATGAGAAAGTGGGTTATGATTCATCTTGAACAATATGAGTCAAAATTCATTTTGTATCTTTTCAATTAGTTCTACTGCATTCCACATTAAAAAGCAAGAGTAGTTTGCTCAGCAAATGAGAACACTGTGGTATATCTGGGTGTGTTGCTTTCTCACACACAATGACTGAAAAATACTCTGTATTTTTTCTAATGATATTCCAAAAACAAGAGAACAAAAATGAAAACATTAAGTATTAAAATTCAAACGGACATAAATGCTAATGTTAAACATCAATGAAGTGATTATTACACACTAATCATAAATGGCATAAATCAAGTCAGATACTGTATTGAGAGTGTACATCTCTTAAATGTACACTTTTCTATTAACGGTTTACAAAATACTTTGACAACTATTTATTTAACTTGATACCGTAATAAGAATATGAAATAGATTATTTTAAACAGATAAAATGAATTATACTCAGGAAGGTTACAAAGGTTCATAAAAGAATTAATATTTCAAATAATTTTCATTTTAGTTGAAAAGCAAAGAGACAGAGACAAAGAGACAGAGAGGTGAGAGAAAGTCAGGCTGGGCTAGGCTGCCTGAAGCTGGGGGCTGGATCTTACTTGAGGTTTCTCACATGAAGCCAAGTACCAAGGTACTTGAGCCACTAACTGCTGTTTCCCAGAGGGTGAATGAGTAGGAGGTTGGACTGGAGACGGAATATTTGGGACTCACACTAGGCTCTGATATAAGAAGTGAGCATCTTAAGTGGTAAATTAACTAATCAACAAATACCTGCAAAAAAAAAAAAAAAACTAATATAAACAGAGTTTATATTCATCCTTTAATCTGTCCTTGGATAAACTGGGTTTTCTGTAAAAAGAAAAATCTCTAATCTTAAGATTGGTTAAAAAAAAATGGCTCTCAATAAGGAGTAGAAAAATGTTTGATGCACAGTGCAAACATTAAATGTCACCAGTATTACATAGAGAAGATTAAGGGTTTACAGTTCTTGACTTCAAGTCTATCGCTTACTTCACTATGTTATTTAACAAAAGATGAATTATTCATTTTTATAAGAGGATTGCGTTATGTTGAAGACCACTGTAATCCAGGAAGAACCTTAAATAACACAATACTACACTAGTAAACAGTATTATTATATTGTACAAATATACTTTATAATGATTAACTGCTATGGTCCAAGGTACTTTCAATGCAGTGAACATCCTCATAAACCTCAAGAAATGAGACATTGCACCAAATAGAGCATAAAATGGTCCAGTAAATTTGATTCTTGAGTTTCCAGCTCTGCCTTAAAACTCTGAAGCACACACTATTGAAATCTTTTATACGGCAACTGGTTATTCAGCTGTTCACTTACATTTTAATGGTTTGTAGAGGGCAGAATATGAAAAATGCTTGAGGCAAAGAAATTCAGGGGCCAAAAATTTCATGATATAGTTAACTTCCTAAAATGACAGGCAAGAACCTCAAAGGTGGACTGGCCTAGGATGCCTCAGCAAGTCAGTTCAGACAGTACCTGGAGATGGATATCCAGGTCTTTGCACCACTGAACTGTGTCAACACCCAAATCCCCAGATCCAAGTTCATTTAATAAAAATTAATTTAGCAGACAACCTTGAGGGCATTGTTTCATCATGGCTTCCCATCAATTTGTCTCTTATCTGAATGACAAATTAATCAATATTTCAAACATAACCTATATTAAGGATGAACAGCTTAAAATTGAAATATACTTCTATGTCTTTTGGTAAAGACGAAACAATTCGCACCTCAATCGACAAAATAAACTTAGAAATATTATTAACATAAAGGTAGGAAACAAGGAAGGCTAAAAATTTAACTGATTTAAATAAAAGCTTAGGCAAATAATAGATAATTTACATACATGGTAAAAATCAAGAAGGGATTCTCTGACAACTGAAGGCTGGGAAACTGTCAAGCTAGATGATTTCTAAATTCCTTCTCCTCAGGCTGAACAGGAGAGAATGTGAGAGTTCTCTCTTCTGTTTGTGTGTCCTCTTAGCCTTCTCAGCAAGTACCTTCTGTACAGTGTTTCAGTTCTCTTTTGTTGAATTTAAACAAACAATAGTCATGGTAAACTTAAATTTAAGGTTTGATGGCTAGAGAACCAAATGAGGACTGAGAGCTCAGCTCTATATTGCTGTAGTGAATCTAAAAGGATTTGATGCAACATGGTTGATATCAGAGTCTGATTAAGAGGACACCTGGGGTACATGACATCATTAATTGGAACTGTTTCTGAGGCTGCTTGTGATTCTTATATTTGGGACAAGGATTGAATATTCTTTTCCTTTTGTTAATGTTTGCTGACAATGCTGACCACAGACAACACAGTGCTTTACAGTGTTTCTAATCTCCAAACAAAAATCTCTTCCTGTATATTCTTGCAGAGTTTTTTCTGGCATAGGTAAGCTCGGACAGTAGCAGAATTCCCTGGATCAGAAGAGTGGATTTATCACTGAATGTCAAGAAATTTGTCCTTCATCAAAGCCCTTGGCTCTACATGATTTAGAGCCTTTATTTTTTTTGGGGGGGGGGGCATCATGCTATTTTATTTCCATTATCTCTCACAGCATAGACTACAATTAGTGCGTAGTAGGCACTCAATATTTGCAAATGAATAAGTCCGCTCAATTAAAAATACAATAAATGTCTACCAAATAGAACTGCGCAGATGTTCAAACAATGGCTTTGCTGACAGTCAACTAATTATGCCTCTGACAATCCTAATATCACATCAAAGTCTGGAAGGAGATGATTATCTATGTTTTAGAGAAAGTTGTGGGGTAAGTGCAAGTATAGAGGAAAGGTTTGGAGGGGAAAGAATTGAGTAGACAGTTAAGGTGTTTGTGTGTGAAGAGTAGAAAATGCATAATTAGCACTTGTAGGTTCAGTTCTTATCTCTATTCTTGTCTCAGTAGGAAACAAAATATAACCAAAAATTTGTGAGATCTTTCTCTGCCATACAAGCAGTTGATCTCCCGTTATTTTTTTTTTAAAGTTTGCTTCCGTAGTAAATAGTTAAAGGATGTTCAATGATCAAGTAGGAATCATCTTCCTACTTTTCAGTCTTCTGATGAAATGGTGAGACCAATCTTCACTTATGAGATCATGATTTTTGTTTCTATTAAGATAGCATAAATCACCACTCAAGGGTAGTGGTTCACAGCCTTGAGGGGGCCCATTTTACTAAATGACTTTTCATGACTAGCTATTTTTGGACAACTCAGGCAAACATAAGGAATGGATGTTTCCTTCACAGTGATTCTCTTAACATCACACCCAATCAGATTAGATGGGACAACTAGAGATCATCTAGGAAACAAGCACCAGACGAGAAATTCAGGTTGGGGTAGAATGTGGATCTAGAACTTGAAAAAGAAAATAAATACAACTGGAAATCATCACACACAAATGACAAAAAAACAGCTTTTGTGATTTAATTATGTCTACAGCCCTTGCCTATAATCTTAAGAAACTTTCTTTTTCACTGTGTTATTTGATGAATTCTTTTCCTAATGGGATGCTAATCCAGTAATTATTAAGTGAACTGAAAAAGCAGGAGGGTGTGTAGAGTGGGAAGTATCACAATGCTCCTAAATCTGCATTGTGAAATACATGAAATTAGCTCACCTAAAATAAATATTTAAAAAACAAAATACTAATCAACATTTCATTAGACCTATTCAATCTTTCAAGTTCACAGAATAATACAAAATAGATAAATTCCAAAGGCATCAATAAATGTGGGACCAGGGTCGTCATTAACTTTATACACTGCACAGTGCTCTGACATGACTAACAAAAGGAACAAAAATATGGAATTATACTACATAGCTCTGTCACTAGCTAGCCTGTGATTCTAGAAAATTTATTCATTTTCATCATTTCTAAAAATGAATGTGCTTTTCTATAAAAGTCCCTTAGATACCCTCCTTATTTCTCCAGTATTTTTATGATTATATAAGGTAGTAAATAAATAATATCTATTCAATAAATATTTCTCTCATAATTTACTGTGCACCATATCCTGTTATAGAAATGTGAATATCTTCATGATTTTCATGTAGTAAGTTCATTAATTTGCTAAAAAAATACAAAATACCTAAGTGGTAGGTAGTGCTCTAAGAGTAGACATGGAGATACAACAATGAACTCTCAGACTTACATTCTAGTGGATAATATGACCAGTAAGACAATTTTTCAACACAAAGAAAAAGAGGTACCTGAAATCTGATTCTTTAGTGTTTAAATATTAGGAGTTTGGGAAGATACAGATATGAAAGCTCTACAAAGTTATTTCATTTTATTATAATTTCAAAAATTATTTATTTTATTTGAAAGGAAGAGAAAGATGCAAATATACAGATGCTCCCATTTGTTGGTATACTTTCCAAATGCTTACAGCTAGGGCTGTATCAGGTTGAAGCCAGGAGTCCAGAATTCAAGATGGGTTTCCCATGTGGGTTGCACGGACCCAAGTACTTGCCCTATTGATGGCTGCAAGTGAAAATACATCAGCGGGGGGCTACTCTTGGAAGTGGTGCTGGGACTTGAAGTCAGGAAATCTAATATGTGATGTGGGCATGCCATGCATCATCTTAGCTGCTGCATCAAATGCTCACCTCAATATATGCATTTCCAGGTATGATTATGGCGAACTCATCACAGCTTAAGAATTAGACTAACCTACTTTTTCGCATTTGTAAAAAGCCTCCCTATTCCTCTCCTGTCAGAGACTAATTTATACTCTTTATTCAGAAAGGAAAATGTGGCTACAGGGTTCAAAATACTCTTAGTTGTATGACCTTGAATGAGTCATGTGGCTTTCAGCTTTCTGGAAAATGAAGGGTTGTCCTGCATACTTTCTAAGACCACATGGTTTGCTGCTATAAATCTAGGATACCAAATCAATACTTAAAAACATAGTAGCTGAATTAATTAAAAATTAAAGTGGGCTAAGATGGAATACATAAACTTCTTAGCATTATTATTTATTCAGTGCTGTAAACATATACTGCTCTAGCAAACATTTTACCAGAAATCATTACCACAAAAGGAAATATATCTGATATGCTTCATTAAATTCAAACTTTGTATTCCCAGGACTCCCAGACAACCTAAAAAATATGCTAGAGAGAAACAAAACCAATAACCTTACTTTTCCCCCAACATCAATATAACCTTTCCTCCAAACCACCCATTTTCTAATTTTTCTTCCATTGTGGTTTTGGATTTTTAATTAATTTGGTCCTTCAGCTATGAAAACAAGATCCTGAAATCTTAGGTTCTAACTGTGCTGAAGGCAGCTGCCCATCTGGTGTCAAGCCCCAGTCTGTAACTGACAGGATTATTTTAGTAATCATTGTTCTGCCATACAGTAATAAAAATAACGAAGTACAATGCACTTAGCACATCTCAGCTGAGACTTTCTAAGCATATTTGAAAGCAATCACATTTCTTCTTGTATAGATTAAAGAGCTAACATACAGAGGATGTGAATTTGTCTATCTTATGGCCCTTGTTCAATGCAGCAAGTGGTGCTAAGACAGTACACTACGGTGAAAACAGGCTGACATCAGAAGGCCTGGGCCCCAGCGTAATTCTGCCATCCACAGTTTCTATGATTTGTGAGATCCTAGAGAGTAAGAAATCCCTTATTAAGCCAATCTTTTTTGTTTTGTTTTGTTTTGTTTTGTTTTCCTGTGCCAAATGGAAATAAACTCAGCCAGTTGTGCAAAGTTGCTATCCTTGCTCATACAATGTAACATGCATAAAAGTGCTTTAAAGGGAACAATCAAAATGTCAGTCATGATCATACAAAATAATGACATTCTGGGAGTCATACTAGAATTTGCATGGAAGACATTATCTCCCATGCAGGTTTAGATAATCAAGTCACAGAATACAAGAGTTGCACAGAACCTAAAAAGTTGAATTTACTCATTCATCAGTTGTTTGAGTATCTATCATCATCTTCCGCAAAAGGGATTGTTACGATTTGGCCTAGACTTTTCCCCAGGACTTCTTTCTGTCTGTCACATGAGTCATTTTGATATACAGAGTAGGAATTTGCCAGCTTCTCCTAACTTGCCTTTATTGTTTAATTCTTTCTGGGCATAGGAGTATACTGACAACAGTCAGCCTGGGCTCTGGCTTTTCTGTTCTCTGTGTCTCCAAGCCATCCCTTAAACCATAGCAAATAGGTCTCTAAGCATCTTAGAGAACATCTAGACACACTTACTTCTCTAATTCTTCAACTAGTGTAGAAAGCAAACAAACCATCCTGTCCATGGTTGTGAGATCTCTGTTTCCACTGAGAAACATTGCCTGGATCTCTACCTACCTCTCAGTGGAAAAGACACATAGCACAGGGTGTATTAAACTGGGGCTTCCATGGTGAAATCCTATCAGGTCCTTTGTTTTATTTTTGTGGCTTCTTTACTGGCCTCCTATAGCGAGGCACTTGCTGGATTCTGTCCTTCACCTCTGTCCAAATGTCCTTTCAAAGAGTCTAAAGCCCAGTTTCTACTACAACAGTTTCTTGGCTGTATGCAGATTCTCAATATTCCTCACTAACAACACTCAGAGAAAAACAACAAAAAAAATCTTTGATAAATGCCAAGTTCTGTGAAGAGAATTTACCTAGTGCTGTTCTGAAAGCACAGTGCTTCTTCAAATAGCTCACCAAACAATTTTAAGACTCACACACTTCAGTTTTTTTTTTTTAAGAAGGAATAAGACAACACCATATGAACAATGCCAAGATAATTACAGCTTCAGGCTTAAAAATACGCTGTCAGATATTTCCAGTCCATCCTCAGATACATAACAACGGCCTCTTCCAGAGACACTGTCTTCAGCTCTGATATATGCTCAGAACACTATTATCTGCTGAGAAGCACCCTATGGTCACAAACATACACATATGGAATACCCAATACACAAACATGCTTTTGCTTTTAAAATAAGTGGAAGCACAAAATTTAGAGGCTCTGGGTGTATATATCAACATGGGACACTCTTGGATCATTTCAAAGAGATGTGCTGAGTTCCACGCAAAAAACCCAAGCATATTTTATATTTTCCCTCTGTACTGACGGAAGTAAGCTGCACAACTGGAAACGATTCCTTTAGTTTCCCCAATTTTCCAAATGCCTTTCTCACTCATTTATTTCAATAGTTTAAAATTATCCATACTCCTGGTTTTAGATTCGGAGTTTACTATAAATTATAGTTACACAGTCCATTATTTCTCATTCCTCCTGGGCATCTGTCACCGGACTGGAGAGTCATCTTGAGAATAAACATACCTGTCTAGTAGTCCCAGAGATACAGCTGGCTACAAGATGCAAGTATTTCAACCAAGGATTCAGCTTTGGTACAAATGAATTGAGCTAAAACTATAGCTCAAAATTGACAAACTGATCAACTGAAATAAGTAAGAATTTTCTCCTACCCCCAACTTTATTCTTTCTTACCTCTTTGTCATATAAGACAGTGATTAGAGGTCCACTTAGTGACACCACTGTCAAAAGGAAGACAGGTACACAAGCTCAGGAAATATGTCAGAGCCAAAATTGAAGGGCAACTAAGATAGCAAATATACACAGAATAGTGAACTTATATTGCATTCTAAGATATACGCTTATTCAACTGCTACATTGTGATTCATCCTGCAATATAACAGTAAGAATATTTAATGAAGTTGAGCAGGGTCCATTAAGGTGTGGTTACACTAAAACCACCATTTCCCCACCCCCCCCAGGAAAAATCATTTTATATACCTACCTGTGGGAAAGCAGAGGCTTTCAACTTGTAATTTTTAAAAAGCAATGGAGAACTTGAGAAAGCAAAAGTAATTGTGGCTATCCATAATTTGCCTTTATTCATGGTCAAAATAATAGGCACAGTTACCTCACACAGTGGATATGGAGGCAATAGACAACTTATCTTCCCACAGTATGTAACTGAAGAAAGGAAACATGTTTACGTACAGTTCCATCAGCTAATTCAGAGTTTTAATGATAACCAAAATACATTGTCAATAATACTGAAATCCAGACTACAAAACATGTGGCCTTGTACAGAAGTTGTTCTTGTATCTGTCAAGTGAAAGTAAAGATGACATAAGAACAATCACTGACAATCTGCAGAAACAGCACATGCATCTCTCTAATGGCAATGAACCAAAATGGATCTGAAACCAGAAAAGTGGGTCCAAATACTGAAATTACTAACCATAGGACCTTATACAATCCATTGAGCCTGTCTATACCACTTGTTGCTTCTTTTAAAAAATGGAGACATTGCCAGTTTTACCAATCATACTGTAACTGCTACAGGGTCTTTTAAAACTGTAGTGCTTCCATTCCATTTCATTTTTTTTTTCAATACCATAAAAATTGTCCTCACCTCACCAACATTGGTAAGTGGTGCTGTGTCTTAAAAAAAGAAAAAAAGGAAACAGATTAAACAACAAGGAAATTTCAAAAATGCAAAGACTCAGCCTTTTTTGTAATGATTCATTTGTGATGTGCTTTAATGCATTCTTGAGGAAGACTTATTGTAGCTGTACAGTTATAATATATCTAGCTGTTGTAGACTAAAGTGAGTTTTTCCTGAAACATGTTTCTATATTTATATACATCTAGGTTTCTGTCTATAGATCTACCTATCAACAACCCAGCTGTCATGTGTCACCATTTTAATGTGCTTCATAGACACAATCATACTTTATAATATACATTTACATATAGCTACATAAAAACAGATATTGCCCTAAATAACCATAAATGCATGCCCAGTGAAATTGATAGTATCTTCTATACAGTATATACTAAAATTTTTGTCCCAGATATTTAGAAATATTTTTTTTTCAGAACTCAATATAGATTCATGTCTTGCTTTAGACTGGTATGTCTCTGTAGTCTCCTTTAAGTTAAAATAGTTTTTATTCCATTGAGAATGTTGAAGAACATTGGAAAGTTGTCTTAGGGTGTCCCATTACCTGGTTTTTCGGTTTTTCTAATGGTTACACTGGAATTAGGTATTTTGGGTAGATTTACAGTGATATTGGCATACATTCAGGATTACATCAATTACAACATATCAGTTCACTGACACCACCCATACCATAATTATAATAATTGTTTGAATATAATTAAAATGCTAGATGTGATCAAAACACCATAAACAACAACAATTTATCCTTAATCTGTTTTAACTAAGTGAAACTAGAGGTACAATATGAAAAGGAAGCAAGATAACCATAGCAATAAATGTCACCATTTATCCACATTCTATGCCTTTTCACTCTCTGGTACAGCATGTGGTCCAGCAGGAGATCTGTTATGAAAGCCCTTAATTATATTCAGCAAAATCAGCTACAGTTGCAGTGAAAATTTTCAGCACTGAACAAATAAAAAATGATGGAGGAAGAAAGTACGTTAAGGGTTTTAGCTGGGGCCAGTGTAGTGTTCAGACACAGAGAGAGGGAGAGGCAAAGGGAGCGAAGGAAAGAGACAGAGGGAGAGAGAAGGAGGGAAGAAAGAAGAGATGGAGAGAGAAGGGTGGAAGAGGGGAGAGAAAGAGCGAGAGACAAGGAGAGAGCCAGAGAAAAGTTGTGGTAGACTGCAAGAGAAGACTTAAACTTCTTGGTCAGGCAATGTGGACGTGCACAAACTTCGTGTAATCTTTGTGTTATCTTTAGGTAGACTTACACCTGTTTCTCCCAAGTCAACATAGTGCCCTGATCTAATTGTACACAGAGTTGTTAGTTGCAATGAAAGTTTTTTTTACCCATGTGCCTCTCCTGTCCTTCCCTGGAAAACTGTGAGTATTGTGAGCGCACAGCCTGTGCATCTGATGTCCCTGCTCTCCAGCATGATGCAGACCCAAAGATGCTTGGGAAATGTTGAACAAATCAAACAGTTTGTTAGGCCCTTTGCCTCTTGATTTGAATGGCAGGAAGAGGTATAATCAGCCTTCAGATCAAGGCATTTGGTTCTGAAGCTGATGGTCCTTACCATTACCCGCAGAACAATGCCTGTTACATATCATCCCAATGTGTAGATTCATTATAGAAGATTAATTCAACAGTTTCTCAGGGAGATCCTCACTGGTCTGAAAGTAGAGCTGGCAGAATATCATCCAGTCCAATGAAAGGCCATGACATGACATCAACAACAATTTACAACACTATGGAGTTAATTGACATGGTATTGTATGACCAATATGTTAGAAAATACAAGTTCTTAGTCACATCCTGTGACTACTTCATTGAATTTATCTGGACAATAAGAGGCAGGACTCTATGCATGGTACATGTTTGCAATGAAAGAATCATGACTGGACTTGAACTGCACTACTGAAACTATTGGAGGATTCCAACACGGGGGGGAGGGTATGGGGAGAGGTTGGGGGAATTCCAGAGCCTATGAAACTGTGTCATAAAATGAAATTTTAAAAAATTTCATGATAATACACACACACACGCAAAAAGAAGACTATATCCTTTAGCCAGAGTTTAAAAGTTTTCTCCAATTTAGGCACAATCAGTTTCACCAGCCGATCTTGAAACATGCTATTGATCACATAGATGTTTCACTCTATATTTTTATGCCTTTGTATGTCGACATTCTCTTCATTAGCAATGACCACAGCTTTCTACTGCGTTCTGATTTCAAGTCTCCATTAGGACAATCTGAAAGACCTGCTCAAAGACGAAGGCTTCCTCAAATATTTATATTCCTGTTTCTGGATGTGCTCTATTTTTCTAGATTCACAATGAGCATTTGGCTGAACTTTGATTTGGTAACATGTCACATTCTGTCCTATGTATGATAAAACATTGCAACTGGGTACATATCCCCAATAGACTAAAATGACATTTGACAATTAGATCCATGTCTTTCTTAAGGACCATCTAATAGAAAATCCATGACATAATAGAAACTTGGAAATTTCCCACAGGAAAAAAAATTTCTCCTGGAATAATCCTGGCACTAACTTGTACTTTACTCTCAGTTTTTTTTTGCATAAAAGAATACCTATCCTTTATTTTCTAATTTCTCAAAACCAGTCTCCACAAACATTCTCCTAAATATACAGCCTGACTAACTCTCACTAACTCCTGAAGTGTAATGTCCAAATGTACACACTTAGATACTGGTTTCTAATCCAGCTCACCAAGCTATTGTTACTGGGCAATTTACTTAATAATTCTGTACCTTCACTTCCTGACTTGGAGATGACGATAATGTCTATTTTATACACTCTGTTTTCCTAGAAGGATGAACTGGTTAATTTCTGACAATGGACATAAAATACTGATGTACAGAGATGACTTAATATAAGCCATTTTTCTGCCTTCTCTTTCATGGTTAGTAATCTTCACTTGTTAACAATTATTTGCCCCTGGGTGACATATGCCCTACTGTGGCTAGGAACTGAAGTTTAAGATTCATTAATTAATTTTTAATGGGCATATCTTATATTCTTAAATCAAATGAAAGCCCCAAGAGCATTGGACAACTCTGATTACTGAGTATGAGCCTAATACCAGTATGTGTTTGAGTGCTCTCTGTATGTATTTTACTCAGTAAGAGTATAGGTTTTACATCCCCCTCCATAATTATAGATTTTAAAAGAAGATATAGAGGGGCCATGCACCATAGTCCAATGGCTATAGTTCTCACCTTGAATGCATCAGGATCCCAGCTGCTCCACTTCCCATGCAGCTCCCTGCCCATGGCCTGGAAAGCAGTGGAGGATGACCCAAAGTCTTTGGACCCTGCACATGTGCGTGAGACCCAAAAGAAGCTCCTGGCTTTGGATTGGTTCAGCTCTGGCCATTGTGGCCACTTGGAGAGTGAACCACTGGATGGAAGATCTTTTTCTCTGTCTCTCCTTCTCTCTGTCAATCAGACTTTCTAATAATAAACAAACAAATAAATCTTAAAAAAGAATAGAGAATAAGATATTTGCTCACATTTCCTATGCTTGTACATAGTAGAGAGGACAATACTTAAAGGAAAAGATAATTTATAGTTGTTTCCCTCTTTGTTCACAATGTTTATTCATTAACACAATTACTATCTGAATTGAATTTTCCTTATTGCTGTATTTAGCTGCTATCATATAGCAGAAAATATATTTAGTAAATTAGATTAGCTTTTCATTTAACAAAACCTGGTAGAGCCTTCATTATTTACATTTTTAAATTTTTGCTATGGAAAAAATTTCCTAGACTTAATGATGCAATTCTGATATGTTTTAATTTCAGTATAGACCTTGGTGAGTTACTTATTTTGCTTTACTCTGCTTCAAGTACTTGTGATGATGACTACCAGCTTATTATACCTTGACTGTTATATATCTTTAGATTAACACTGTTTTTACACTGAACATACTAGTGTTGAAAGAAATGTCAGAAAAAAAAAATAACTGCTCCTCAGCCCTTATGGATTAAGATGGGAAATGGGTCTGGGCAGATGAAGGACTTGCTGATACTGCACAGACAACAAGGGGCAGAGAAAGGAACAGAATCAGACTTTTTTAGTCCAGGCAGATATTTTCAGTAAAAATACATGGCAATCCGCGTTCAAAATGAGTGCTGTGTTTTTACATCCTAATACTTTCCACTTTTTATATTGTGTGGCTTTAGAACAGAGCCCTTAGTTACCGTCATTACAGTTCTAGTCTCCAACAGGTTGCGGGCAGGAATCCGTTTTTACCATGAAATATTTGAATAACAAAGTTTAAATAGTTTATATTAAATAAATCTCATAAAGCAATTCCTGATGATGCTGATAACCTTAAAAATTTTCAGCCACTACAAAGATTTATGGCCTAAAATGTGATACTCAAATACACACATGGCCAATGTATTCTGACCAAAAAAGAGTGGTCAGCACTTCTCATTTTTTGATGTTATTTTATTATTGGAAGCTTTGAGCTTTTTTCTTCCATTTGTTGGTACAATAGCAACAAAATTATTGTGTGCTATTCTTTACAGTGTGAGTGTGACGCTACAAATTTATTCTTTGTATCTAATTTTGATTTGTTACCCAGTATTCAAATTGTTTCCATCCTCATGCCAATCTTACAATTACCTTCTCTGTTCAGCCTGAGTTGCTTTATTTTTAGTAAAGCAGAACATGTGGTATTTGTCTTTATTCACTTAACATGACGTCCTTCAATTTCACTTATTTTGTTACAAATGACAGGATTTCATTCTAGTTTTTCCTGTGGGAGAGTACTCCATCGTATATGTAACCACATTTTCATCTTGAATCAATCTGATGATGGATACCTTTATTTCCTATCTTCTCTGTAAATGATGATGCAAAAATCATGATAGAATGATTTCTCTTAGATACAATAATGTCATGATTTGTTGAACATATATCCATTAGTGGTATTGCTGGGTCAATATGGTAGTTCTATTTATAGTTTTAAAACAAATGTCCAATTTTACAGTATATAGACCTAACTGTTTTTTGACATAGATGCCAAGAACATACATTAGAAGAAGGATTCTGTGAAATACTGTAGACAAAACTGGATATTCATTAGTAACTAGATTCCTACCTTTCACCCTATTCAAAAATGAACTCATGATGCATCAAAAACTTAAATTGAAGACTTGCAACTAAATTTTCTGTATGGAAACATAGGAGAAACACTTCAAGAGAAACACCTCAAGAAGTTGGTATACGCAGAGGTTTATTTTGTTTGTTTGTTGTTTGTTTGTTTTTGCTAAAACCTGAAAAGCACACTTAACAAAAGCAAAATAATTGGCACTATATCCAACTCAGAAGCAAAATATAGAGGCTTCTGACAGAAGAGGAGAATATGTGGCAAGCTACTTATTCAATAAAGGATTATTGTCAAGAATATATCAGGAACCTGACAAGCTCAATAACAACAAAAACAATTAATCCAGTTAAGAAGTAGTCAAGGGACCCGACTAGACAGTTCTCAAAAGAGGAAACAGAAATGGCTAGAAAAAAATGCTAAATTTCACTAGCTGTCAGGGAAATGCAAATCAAAACCACAATGAGATATCACCTCACCCCTGTTAGAATGGCTCTTATCAAAAAGGCAGAACATGAAACATACTGGCAAATGCATAAAGAAAAGGGAATTCTTATATACTTTGATGGGAATGGAAATCAGTATAGTCATTATGGGAAACGACATAGAGTTCTCTTAAAAAAAAAACTAAAAAGAAAACTTCTAAAATTTGGTACACTCTTACATCTCACGTCACTTTCCAGGTAGATAAATAACTAATTCTGTGCTTATCTCATTTTTTCTATATAATTGCAATCCCCCTGAGGACAGGCTTTTGAGTCCACAGTGCAGTGTGTCATGATTTTCATATGAAGATTTAGAAACACATTAGTGGACTGCACAGGTAAACTATCCACAGTAATTCAGTTTGGAGACAGGCAAATCTAAAGACACTTCCTTCCTTGGGATCAGGGAAAAAGTTATAGTTTATACAATACTCAGTTCCACATTTCGTGCAATCATTAAATCCATGTACGCAGAAACCCAATTTCTATATAATAGGAAGCGAATGTGTTGCTAAATACCCTGAAATCAAATTTGTATCTCAGCAAATGCTGAGGACCACTGCTATTTCATCATAGGTAAGCACATATCAGGTTCATGACAGTCTAGCAATGCCATTCCCATTGCACGTGCATGCACTTCAACTCCCACACATATGAACGCTCATTGTTCACTAGTGGAGTTGATAATGCTCCTCATGGCTGAGTTAGGGAAACCGACTTCCGTCAGAAGTCTGCTCTAGATTCCACTCACCAAAGTATTCCTCGGAAGGCGGATTGTCCATGTCATACAGCATCTTCTTGGTCAGGTGCTCAAGCTCATCCTCAGGACGAAATGAAGTGGGGGCAGATGCAGGCCCCATTGAAACTGAGTGTCCTCCCTGAAAGACAGAAAGGATGTTGTTAAATAAGTGCAATCATCTAACAACCAGAGCAATCAGCCAGAACAAGTCATGTTCACAATGGATTGTAAAAATGATTGGACTTTTGCTGTTAGGAGACCTGAGTTTTAGGACACATCACTCTGTTCATTTGCCTAGCAGATGATTACAGCATTAGTACTCCATTTTGCTCAACAAATACTAAGAAGTCATTACAAACTAGTTGCATATTTATTTTTTTAATAAAAGAACGATGAATTCATCCTTTCCTTTTCATGAACCTTATAGTCAACTGGGAGATATACATATATAAATGGTTAATGAGAAAAATAGTTATAGAAAGCGCACAAGCAAAGTGTTGATGGAGACTTTTTCATGCATCCTGAGAGAAAGATTTCCTGAGAAGAGGCAACAGTGCGGATCAGAACTTTTTCCAGTTGAAGAATACGGACGATGGGGTTGTTTCTCATGTTTAGATTACAGAAAGGAAGCATCAAGAACTCCTGACACTTGTGTTTTTCTGGACCACATATAAAGCTTGAGGTAGAAAGCGAGATAAATCTTATCAAGAGCAGGGGCCCAGAAAATGAAGGGCCTTTTGTTCCAGTGAAGGAAGTTGAGTAATTCTTTTCCCCTCAGCACTGTTAACAGTCAGATATTGAACAGGATGGTTAGTCAGTGCCATTGGTACTAGGCTGGTGGGTGAACCAAAGAATAGCAATGTAAGAGAATCAAAGGTCAGATGAGAGAACACTTAAGATAATCAACCAATGATATAAATGCATAGAAAATGGAAAAAACATCAGTTGTTAGGTGAAAAATTAATTTTGTGTTATTTAAGTTGTTATTTAAGAGAATTTGTCATATTTCCCTTTGTCAACACTGTGACTTTGACTATTTCTAATATCCTGTTACAACATACATAATCAAAGTGTTATAAAAAAGACACAATTATTAAAAGCTTAGAAATGATGATATCCACAATGGCCAATGGGCACAGATATCAACAGGGGATGATTTGACCTTGATGGTTATGCATTCTTGAAATAATTGGCTAAGAGTTTCTTGTGTCAGAATAGTGTACATGAGTCAAACAAACCCAACAACTGCATATTCATTTTCCCATTAATTTCACCCTGCTAAATGAGTTGTCAAATATGAAAATCTTGTTAAAACATCCCTATACATATGTTGCTTTTGTTGCAAAATATTTATCTCAACAAGTACAAGATGGATATTAATCACATGGATGAGGTCTTACGCAGTAAATGTCTTTTATATACATTTTGGCCAGTTAGAACCTATTGGCCTTTTCTGTATAATAATTTTGCATTGTTCTAAAATGTACAGAACTTTGGAGTACAGCTATGTAGAAGACTGAAAGACTGAGCATCATTTATGCTTCTCATTAACATTACTCTTGAATTTTATTTCATTGTTGAAAGATATAGACTGGGGAAGGAAAAGCAGTAAATGATCTGTGGGCTGTGTCTGATGATAAAGGTAAGAAATAAAACTATACACTGGATCTGAGAATTATGATGTCAATTTCTTGACTGTGAAATATGAAATCTGAGACTCAAAAAGACCAGTGTAGGGTTAGTTTTGGTAAAATCACAGCAAGGTACAATCATAGATCCAGTTATTTATTGAAGACATTTTAAAATATAAATTTAGAGAATCCTCTGAACTATAGCCTATATCTGACATTCAGGGCTGTTGTGAGAGTTAAAGGGGCCATTATTTAATTTCTAGTTTATTAGCTTATTCACTCATTCTCACAATGGGAATTTCGTATTACTTGTGTAAGCAGACAAAACAGACATCTTTGCCTTTGGGAGGACAAGAGTCTGATCAGGGTAAGAAACATTTATAGATGATAACTTATTAAAAATGATATATTGGTGTTCATGTGCATGAATGCAAACACTAGACAAGTGATTGGCTGATATTATTAAACTTTAAATTGTACATCGCTAGCAATTCTAGGAAACATTTTTCACAAATACACATAAAATCATTTGATGACAGCTATTTATAGTGGTCATATTTGAGAGAAATGGGACTAAAAAATGTGCTCCTATACATCAGTGAGATCAAGTGACGCAACAATTGACAGTCATATTGTCAATCTCCCTGTAGAAATGTGCAAAGAGGATCAATAGATGTTAATAAGTCAATAAATCCAGCTATAGAATTAATCCTAAATGATTGCCTCATTTTTGTAAAGCAGGTATAGTGTACTTATTTACAAAGAGAAATGACTAAAAGGATAAATGCTGAAGCATTAAGGGGGGAGCTTTTTCTGGCCTGCAGAATCCTAGGGGGCATTTATAAAGTCATAATTCTTTACTTCACCACAGAATGTCTTAACACGACTACTTTGGGTGACAGAGATGCGCTGGATACTACAGAAGTCCTGGAGTAGGCTTCCAACGCAAGTCAGATGAGAACCTCTGAGGAACAGTCACAGCTCAACAGTTCTGTGCTGGTGATTGTGATGGGAACACAACTGGCTCAATGTGTAAGTTTGGAAGGGTGAGCTAATCACCGAGTGGCCCAACTGGATGTCTAGAGTGTTTTATGAGCTAGGGTTCCTAGGCCTTGGATGAAGCCATGGACAACAAAGACGCTGATGATCTATCTAATTCAATTTTTGGTAGAAATGGCATCAACAAAAAAGGGAAAATGTATATGCAGTTTCAAGAAGCTCACGTGCCACCAAGAAACATGACTGAATGTTCTTAAGAACAACAACATGCTAGAAACAATGCTAGGTATCTTTGCCAGGTGCATTATCTAGCAAATCGCAGAAAATTCTTTCTGGAGTATAGGTTAGAAGATAGAGGAAGAGAGTTATGAGACTGGAATAACATAGGGGTGTTCATCATAATATATTCACAGCAGAAATACAAGAGGGATTGTATTGTGACTGGAGGCAGAAATTTAATGATGACACCAAGTGGGTGTCTTTAGGTAAGTTCATGCAAACTTCAGATTTTGTTCTGTACTACGGGTTGCCTATGTATCTGCTGCTCTTTGTCAGAATTAATCTACTTCATATGCTTTACAGAATTTCAGTATTTCATACCAATAAAATGGGTTTCTTGCAAACCCTCCACCTACCTCTGTGGGAAGGGATAATCCCAGTTCAGGTAACAAAATAGAAAAGTATTCTACACCTTTCTGCCAGGTTGGTAAGGAAGGGGAGTTTGACCTGACTACAAATTCTATGCATTTGTTTTGCCATTATTTCCTATACAGAAAATGCTGGTAATGTATAAATAATGTTTAATAATAATTATATCAGCTTCTTTTAATTAAGTGGTCTACTGTTAATGAAAGCCTGATAACTCTTCCGTCCTATCTTAGAGTGAATCTTTAGGGAATGGACACAATTTATCATTATTTAAAGCTAATCCTTCTTGGACTTTTATTGTATATACACGTAGCAAGGAGGCCCAGTCTTTCCTCCATAAACTTAAGCCAGAAGATCAGATTTAACAGTTAGCATTCACATTTGAAACAGAAATTTAATTTTAAATTATCATCATTTTCAGTATTTTTTAATTTTAAGAACAATAGTATCATTACTTTTATTCTCTCACCAGTTTCTATTGGCTCTCTGAAATAATAAGTTTAGAAGATCTTGCTTTCTTTTACATCTTACATTTTATAAGATGCTACACATGGACTCCTTGTATTCCTTAGAAGGAAAAGGCCCTAAGAGATCATCAATGTGTCTTTATTTGGTTATAATATTCCTGCCACTACTTTCATCCCCAGTGTCCAGTACTTAGCACTTTTGTAATACATGTGAATCCTGAACCCTTAGTTATAAGGAGAATTACACCAGTGAGGATAGGAAAGGAATTTGTCTCACTGTTCTGTAGTTTTATTGCTGCTAAAAAGAGAGATAACCCCTATTAATTTATATCTCCTACTTAAACTTAGGACTCGGTATATTGTAACAAAAATTAACAAGCATGCCCAATTAATTTTTAATAAACACCTTCTAGCACAGTAGATGGGTAATAAAACAAATTTGAAAAAATGAGGGGAAGCATTGGATTTATATTATTTTGCTTTTTATTTAAAAGCAAAAGTGTTGCATACATAACAGCACATTCACTGTGGCAAAACATTCCTCAAACTTGCATCACACTTTCCAAACTTTACTGGCATGTAATTGGGAAATATTTACTAAACAGCCCTGCAGGACATGCAAGAGTGAAGACACTGAAGTTCAAGAAAGTAAGCAAGCAAAAATGAATGAAGCATCACTGTTGAAAGAAGGCAGAATCTTACTGAAACCAGGGAATGCTGAGTTTGGTGTACTTTTGCTACATTACAGGGTTTTTAGGGTTCCACCAGCATTCCTCTAAGCCCATCAAGGTCCATTGATGGATTTTATTCTACTGAATCCATTGTCTCTTTTAAGAGTACAAGCTTACTGCTAAACAGTAAAACAAAAAACTACGAAACAAATACAAAGCCTTCAAGCTTTACTAATAATAATAATTTACAAAACCCTTCTTCTAAGTAGCACTATTAATTTCTTATGTGTTCATCAAAAGGTTGGATTTCTTTGCAAAGGCAATAGACCATTATATGATTCATTAGTAAGTTATCAAGTACTAGATTTCATGGGACTCTGTCAAATTTTTCTTAACATTGTCTTCCCTAAGGGATCTGGCGATGCCAAAAATTACGTATAAAGTCAAATTATTTGGAGTTCTGACAAGTCATTGAAAGAAAGGAACACATAAATAGAGAATCCCAATAAAGTGTAAGCAAAAAAGCCATGGCAGGAATCCAGTGATCTGAACTTGGAGAAAGCTACCAGGAAGAGAAGGCACCTTTGTCTGATCTTGCAGGACAAACTAACTGAGAGAGAGAGGAAGAGAGAGAGAAAGAGAGAGAGAGGAAAGGAACAAAGAGTGAAGGAAGGGGAATTGAAAGAGACAGGGAGTAGAAGAATACCTGAAATATTCTAAGAATAGTATACAGAAAAAAGATATGAATCAGAAAAACTACTAAGAAATAGAAATTAGACTGCTAGGCTGGGGAGATGGCCTGTGGTCAATGAGAGCATTTTGTTTTAGCTAAGACAAAGTCACTAGGAGATTCCAAACTGGAGATGGGGGGGCAGCCTTTATTAAAGTCATGTTTCTCAAATAAAAGAACACTGGGAAACATCAAACCTACAGGCCATGAGGATGTGTTAAAAACAACCAGGCATAATGCTATTGCTGAGGGATGAATGAACACCTCATATGTTTAAAGAGGGTCTCTGTTATCTAAAAAGACTTCTATAAGGCAGAGACCGCTGGTGCACCACCAAATCTATTTCCTATTCTTTCTGGGCACACAGCTTGACCACACCTCTCATTCTCTGTTGCAGTTACATATGGTCATGGGAGATATTACAAGAGGGACAATATCACCCTGAATTACCACCAAGAGGAAAGGCATCCACTCACCAGGCTGGTTGGCTAGCTTCTGATTCCATGGAGGGACCAGAAAGAAATACACGCAACCACTAATGATTAAAGGCCATGGGGATATCAGTGCTTGATAATTTTTATGTTTACATGTCAGAATTTTTCTTTTTCTAATAAAGGTTATTAGAAAATACACAAACATGGCTTCTGCCACCAGTTTTTCCTTGCCATTGTTTCTCTCTCACTTGGGGCTCATGTGGTTGGCATCAAGGGAAGACTCAATATAGTGCCATATTTATGGTCAAAAATGGGTCTAGCTCCCTGGCAGCCATAGGAGCAGGACTGTACAACAATGAGAATGAGTTTTAGTCTTGTAGCAAACAAAATACATAAGGATAGAGTTTTTTATGTACAGCTAAACTTCATGAGATTAAGAATAACATTAATAACATTAAAGGCAACATTAATCGCATATATAACAAAACATAGTCTTTGAAGTGTTTTATATATTTTATATATTCCCACCTAGGAACCCATAATTACAGAAATACTACCTATTTAGAATAGCTTTAATCTTAATTTTGCCTTTAACTTGCCCAGAGATTTTGATCAAATCATTTCCATTTCCTGGGCCTTGGTTTCTTTATGTGCAATGTGATATTTTCAAAGCTTCCTTTGATTATACTGCCTCACATTTTTTTGCATCTGAGGTATACAGGGTGCCTACTATTACCCATGGTTAGAATGAAATTACAAATATATATACCACGGATACTATGTAGTCTATAAAACCTGATGATGCCCTGGGTAAGTAGAAACCGCATTTTTGTTGAGATTTCCATTTCTAATGGATACAGGCCACTTGTCAGCATCCCCTGAAGCATCCAGAACTTCACTCAGCGTTCTGAATCTGAGTAAGCAGTGGGCAGTTCATAGGCTTTCCACAGCCTACTGAACTTTCACTATACTTGGGTCATGAAATCTAGAACATAAAAAGTTAACCACCTAATCCTAATATTGTCCCTCCCTTTGGTAGAAGTGGAAAATCCATCATCTTTTTTAAACAGAGAAAAAGAAAAAAAGCACCATCAAGAGCCTGCACTGGCATGCAAATAGTGAAGACTCCCAGAACTCTGCCTTGATTTACTGCTATTGCAAATGCAAGAGGCAAATGGATATATAAAGGCTGCTTTTTTTTTTTTTTAGTGTTTTACAAATGGCTTTCCACCCATTCCAACAGCTGTCACTACATCAGTCTCCTGAGTTGTTCTGACGCTGACCTTGCTGTGGTCATTGTCCTCCCTTACATCCTCATCTGCTACTAGGATCCTGCTTACATGGTGTTACACAACTTGGATTTATTGCACTACCAGAAAAGCAGCACTCAGGCAGGTAAAACCAGGGAAAGCTAAGATATGCAGGAAGATTACATGATAATGAATACTCTATCACTCTGGGTACCAGAGCTGCTCATTCTTCTTGTCCATTTGTAATGATGTACAAGAGGTTCCTTCTCTCGGATGGAAAATAACTTCAATTATGTGTTCTTGAAAAAAGAAACATTGAAGTTATCTTCTTTTCAAAAGGTAGAATTAGCCCCATTTTAGAGCTGAAAGCCTGCCAGAAGAAAATATATTTTTGAATACTTTCATTCTCCTCCCCTCCCCCAACACTTAGCTGTGTCAAGTCTGCAGTTTGTAATTTCCTCTGATTGCTCCCACTTTCTGATTCTCACTGAATTATCATATTCCACTCTCAATGTCTTGCCATCACCAGGGAAAGCTGTTTTGGGGGGACACCTTTTCTATTTGTTAAAAGCAACAGAGCACAGAACACTAACACGATGGGACTGACTTTAACAGAAATGCTTACGTGAACCTGTTTCTCTGCCTCACTGGAATAGAGCATCATGCACTTGGCTATATTCCTAAGCGCTGTTTTCTTAAAGAATGAATGGTAAGAGTATAACGAGACAGACTTCTAAATTATGGCTCAAAATCTTGATTCTAGCTTTGAAACCCATCCTAGTCCATCTTAAACTTTCTTCTTCTTTTTTTTAAAGATTTATGTTTATTATTATTATTATTATTTTATTGGAAAGGCAGATATACAGAGAGGAGAGACAGAGAGGAAGATCTTCCGTCCAATGATTCACTCCCCAAGTGAGCACAATGGCTAATGCCATGCCGATCTGAAGCCAGGAGCCTCTTCCGGGTCTCCCACGCGGGTGCAGGGTCCCAAAGCTTTGGGCCGTCCTCAACTGCTTTCCCAGGCCACAGGTAGGGAGCTGGATGGGAAGCTAGGCAGCCGGGATAGAACTGGCGCCCATATGGGATCCCGGGCGTGCAAGGCAAGGACCTTAACCACTTGTGCCACCGCGCTGGGCCCCATCTTAAACTTTCTAAAGCTTGACTTTGTATCAAATTCTCCTTTCATATGATCCTTTTCTCATGACCTGCACGGACGCCTCCAAATCAACCTTCTTAAGCCACATTCACAGTCACTGCCAGACTGAATGAGGCTTAAATCCAGCCTGGTGGAGTCAATAGGAGAGTGACAGGAGCCAAAATAAAGGGCCAGGAGCCCACTAAAAAAGAGGGTGATAGCTCACAGAGCAAGGTTCTGCATCACACCCTCCATCTCCATGTACCACACTAACCCTAAAACACCCATGTGTGGAGAGTGAGATTTTGATTTTATGTTCAGCAGGACATCTGAATTCCCTAGGGATTTGTTCTTCTGTTCTTGCTTTTCTCATGCACAAACCAGGAAACAATATCCAATTCTTATGAAGAAGTTTTGCAAAACATTAGGCATCAAATAAATTGCACCTACAATTACCAAAGGGGAGCGTTTATAAATCATCTGCAAAGTCAGCAGAGAATGCTGGCTCTTCACTTTCCCATCTGTTAATCAAGTACTTGAGTGAGGTACGCCTGAACTTCACATTGTTGCTTTAGCACATTCTGCAGTTAATCTGTGCACGTTTAACTATAAATCTGGAGATTTATAACTGGCATGTTTTACCAGCTCTCTGAGATTTAAAAATTGTTACCACCTAACCTTTGACATCAAAAGATAAGGAATGAAAGCAGCTTAAGTTTGCTGATCTAGAGCACGGCAGCCATTCTTATGCTTTCCTAGTGGGATAAGCTCCAGGTAGATAAGAAACAGCAACCGGTGCTATCCACTCTGGTAGGCGGTAGATGGGAAAGGTAACAAATGGGAGCCCTAGGTCCTCAGGGTCAGAGAAACTAGGCAGGAGGTCTCTTGCCAACTAGTTAAAAGTTTTACTGAGCTTAGCTCTGTAGCAAGGTCGCCCTTCTTACAGGGGAATGCAGTTGTCTCCGCAAGTGAGAAATGCTCTATTTTCTCCACAAGACACTAAAAAGAAGCTATTTCCATGGTGCTATTACTAAAATCTGCATTTGTTTTCTCTTACTAATAGGATTCTTGAACTGTATACATACAAGAATTGACATAAGGGAAGCTAGAGAACTAGTATATGTTATTTCACCTAGATGGCTTCTTCTCAACACGATTCCTAAGAGTTTGCAAAGCAGAACAAACTTATTCAAGGTTGTCCTACGTCTTGGTCTTTGCTGTACTCCATTGACATATTAGAATAACCTCTGAGAAGACATTTCATTCACTTTCTAAAACGGTTTATTTTATTTTTATTGGAAAGTCAGGTATACAGAGAGGAAGAGAGACACAGAGGAAGATCTTCCATCCATGGACTCACTTCCCAAGTGGCCGCAACAGTTGCAGATGTGCTGACCCAAAGCCAGGAACCAGGAATCTCTTCCGGGTCTCCCACATGGGGTGCAGGGTCCCAAGGCTTTGGTCTGTACTCGACTGCTTTCCAGACTACAAGCAGGGAGCTGGATGGGAAGTGGGGCTGCTAGGAGAGAACTTAAGCTGCTAGGCTACTGTGCTGGGCCCATTTCATTCATTTTTGTTTAGTTCCCTGGAATCATGCAGCAGGCTCTTTTCCATTTGGGAAGGCTTTCCCACAGTGCACAGCCCTCTATGCACTCATTCACAGGAGAGCTGTTCCTTGCCCAGAACTCCACTGCAAAGCAGCGTGTATCAGAGAGCAAGCGCAGCTCTAGCCCTGATTGGGTTCAAAGTCACTGTCTATTCAAGATGGGGCTTCACTACTCCCTTATGGACAGATATGTAGATTCTCATAATTTTTGACATTATGTTTTTTTAAAATTAGAAGACAGCATATTAGTACATTTGATAACTACAACTTCATTAGAAACAGACACACACACACATGCATATATGTATAAATAAGTGAATATGAGAATATATGTGCCTGGGTAAGTATGAGGAACGGATACTAGTAGAAAATATATCTATTAATAAGGCTTATATCAGGACGGTGGGATTAAAAATAATGAATTTTTTAAAAAATAAGAAATTGATCACTCAGTATTTCCTTGAGTGGTTTTACAGATCAAGGTGGGAGAGAATACAGATCGCAAAGTGTGGACAAATTGAAAAGAAATGGAAGGCACCTAGATTTTTCAGTGTGATCTGCATAAAACACTTTCCTACTGTACAAGCTGTTTCTATTTAGTAGGATTGACAGATGCCTCAACGTGACACAAGACACTGAAATAACATGCAAATCAGTTTTTCAGTTCTAATATGCAAATCTCATATTTGGCACATCACTTTCCATGGCTGAGGTAAATTTCTGTTTCTGACTTTTTCGTGGGAAATGCACACCAGCAAACAAATGGTTAACTCCTCAAATTTCACCGAACACAAGGTGGTTTTCATTTGAGTCAGAGGGGCTCTTGCTTAGCCATCCAAGGCACCTGGGATGCAAAGAAAGGGCATGTGTTCTGTTCAAAAACAATGCCACTCTTGGCAAACCCTCTTTTGACAGACATACTGATCACACTGGATTTCTGGGTCTCAGCAGGGAGGCAAGTGGAGTACTTAAGTGAGAATAAGAGAAAAAAAAGGATTTTTTTTGCTTGACCTGTGAACATCAAAGTAGCTCAACATGCTGAGCATAGATGCTTTTAGTCAGAAAAAAAAAAAAACAGAAGTCAAAAGCTCTTGCTTCTATAGTATTTGAGCAGCACAGAAAGTTGTACCACCTGTAGTGGCATTTATATTAAATTATCCACAAATACTAGTAATTAATTAGGCATCAAGGCAGTCAGCAAAATGAAATACATCTGATCTGTGGAATCTGTAATTATGTCAGGAAATTAAGAAGTGTGAGGGAGAAATAAAACAAAGCCAAACACTGCTGTCCTCATCAGCCTGCCTTTAGCACACCATAAGCACAGGATCTGGATTTGCCTGCTTGTGTTCAAATCCCAGATCCCCTACTGCCTCAACGAACCATGCTTGACTTCACTACTTCAAGCATAAAATGAGGTCAATTGGATTTATCTCCTGAGAAAAATGAGGTGGTCCATATAAACCATGTACCACTTGCATCTGTTAAGAAATCACCATCCTAAAAGACAGGTCATCTGAAATTAATACTCTTCAAGTGCATCAATGGATGAAGCAGGTTCCCGGAAAAGAGAGGTTGCACTGGGCTGCAGTGTATCAAACATGTGTCAGGAGAACATAGGCTGGAACTAGAATTCAGAGTTCAGGTGGAATGCTCAGCTCTTTCATGGGATTAAAATCTCTTTTGTTTCTGATGGTCCTTTTCAGTCAAAAAGGAGCCTGCTCAACACCCGTACACAAGGCCATGTAATATTTCTAGAGCAAGAGCAACTTCTTGTTTTAAAGAAACAAACCAAGGTACTAGCTTCTTGAATACATCCATATATATGAATACACTTATATATATATATATATGTATGTATATATATATGGAGGGAGAGAGAGAGAGACTAAGGTAAAATCATACCCATAATACCTGGCAGATCCAGGAGTGAAACGCAAGCCTACAGATCCAGGCTTGGTGTTTTTCCACTAATTCACAGCTGCCTCTATATATTCATTTAGAAATATGAAACTTACATGATCTATCATAAAGGTTAATCAAGACAGTCAACCTCACTGATTAAAGCATGATGCTAATTATATGAGAGGTTGGAGACCAATGTGGCCCCGTTTTACTTTCAGAAACACTGATTGTGGTATAATGGAGAAAGTGTGGGCTTCGGAAATAGAACTAGGTGGCTCAAATACCAAGTGATACCACTTATTTTAAACAACATTTCACAGGTTTTCAAAAAAACGTATCCTAGCATTTGCTGTTTCATCTCGAAACGAGGCCAAGGGAGCAGGCAAGAAGGAAGGGAGAAATGCTCCATTATAATCCACTTGAGCGATGCACAGCTGTGCTAATACATTTTTTAAAAGATTTTATTTCTATCTTAAAGACAGGATTACAGAGATAGAGATACAGAGAGATATTCCATCTGCTGAAAACCTCCTCAAATGACCGCAAGAGCCTGAGCTGGGCCAGTCCTAAGCCAGGAGCTTCTTCCAGATCACTTTCATGTGTGTAGTACCCCAAGGAACTGAACCATTTTTTGCTTTTTCAGGCACATTTGGCAGGGAGTGGGCTTGGAAGTGGAGGAAACTGAGACTTAAGCTGGAGCTGATATAGAAATGCCGGCCCCCACAGATGGATGCTTAACTGATTGCACCATGGCATCGGCCCCCATGCTGATATGTAAGTTTCTCATGATGATTTGTATCAAGTGCTCACATACTGGCTGAATCGGAGTCATGAAAGTCTTCCAAGTGTGGCAGGCAGGTGGATGACTAACTGAATGGTTTAATGTGGAGAGGAAAGTTCATGTTCTCTTACTGAATTTAAAGACCATGATCATTGAATATTTCTAACTGATCATCCACTATG
The DNA here is from genome assembly GCF_017591425.1 of Ochotona curzoniae. Classification (NCBI taxonomy): domain Eukaryota; kingdom Metazoa; phylum Chordata; class Mammalia; order Lagomorpha; family Ochotonidae; genus Ochotona; species Ochotona curzoniae. The sequence goes on from NW_024466927.1 coordinate 381,206, forward strand.
CTTAAAGTAATAGTAAACTCATTGGCAGAATTATTTTTTAAAGACTTATTTTATTTCTTTTGCAAAATCAGATATACAGAGAGGAGGAGAGACAGAGAAAATCTTATGTCTGATGATTAATTTCCCCAGTTGGCTGCAATGGCTGGAGCTGAACCGATCTACAGCTAGGGTCCCAGAGCCTCTTCCAGGTCTCCCACGTGCGTGCAGGGTCCCAAGGTTTTGGGCCATCTTCAACTGCTTTCCCCAGGCCACAAGCAGGGAGCTGGATGGGAAGTGGGGCTGCCGGAATTAGAAACGGTGCCGATATGCGATCCTGGGGTGTTCAAGGAGAGGACTTTAGCCACCTGTCTACTGTGCTGGGCCCTCATTGGCAGAATTTCTTATGCCTTTCCCACAAATGCTAAAAGGCAGAAATGCATTGGTTACTGATTTATATATTTGTTGGGTTTATAATCTGAGAGTGAAAATCATGAAGGTATACTGAGTTTACTGAGTGCTCAGCACTTGCCAGGCAAAGTGCACAATACTAAATTTTTAAAAAAATGAATTCCAGCAGCGAGTTACTCTCCTGATGTTACAAATGAGGAAAGTGAAACATAAGATCTTGGCAGTAACTGGAGAACCTGCAATTTGTATGCAGCACATAGCTCCAGATTGTGACACAACCCAACTGCCTCAGCCTCACAATTCACTGCATATTTTCCAGTATGTAATACTTATTTAGAAAGAAATTTAATCACACAGTACAAAGTCTTGAACTAACAACAGAAGTTTCTTAGCACTAAATACTACTTTCTTGATTAAATATTTCCTCTTCCCCAAATGGTAATAAAAGGCATAACGAGTAAGCTATGTAATTTTGTTGCAAATGGTAGGAGAGAAATCTTTGAGAGAGGCGATCATTTGATGTCTTTGCTCATGATTCAGCAAAAGAAGTAGAAGTGCTCTTCAAAAATTTCCTTTACCAATTTTACATACAAATTAAAATGTTAATAGCAAATCTTAAAAGAGCACAGGGAAGTACCAGGGAGGCAGGTAAAGGGCAAAAGATGTAAAAGACACAGATATTTTATTCCTACAAAGCTAAATGATGGGGGTGGAGCTGGAGCGGTGCAGCAGTTAAGGCAGTGACTGGGATGCCTACAACCCACACCAGAGTGCCTCTGTACTTCAGATCCAGCTTCCTGCTACTGGGGATCGTGGAGGGCAGCAGGTGGCAGCTCTAGTGCTAGGGTTCCTGCCACCCCAACAGGAGAATGCTGGAGTTCCTAGCTCCTGGCTTCAGCCTTTGGAAAAGTGACTAAGTTGATGGGAGATGATTTCCTCCTTTTATGGCTTTACTTTTGAAATAAAATGAAAGCCAACATAAAAAGCTAAAAGACAATGTCATATTAAAAGATGGAAGTGATAAAATGTCCAATTGGGTTTTGTGCTAACCATGAAGAAATAATAAACAGTATACAAAAAGAACATTCTATTTTGCAAGAATTTATGTCCCCCTCCTCCAAATAGAGAAAGTAACTTTGACTCCCTTGTACTCTGCAATCCAGTGACAGAAGGGTCACAAAACAGTAGATCCCACCACTTATAGTGAGAGGACCTCGCAGGGAACTAAGTCAGGTTGTCCAAGTTGGCCAAGTAAACAAGGGGGGTAAAATCAAGGGTAGAACTCTGCTCACGAAAGAATTTCTAATTCAAAACCAGTTTAGTTCTTGTACTCACAGCAGTGACACATTCTTGATGCTCTATAAAGTATGCACATTTTTGGCAAAAATCTTGGGAGCCCTAATATACATTTTATGCAGCATTCTGAGATCCCGAGATGGAAGTTGCTATAAAGTGAAATTCACTGCTGTTATTCTCAGCGAGCCTACACAGACTGACAACAGCTGGTGCCGGCAGATGTGGTCCACAGAGGATTCTGCCAGGCGGTGCTGGTATTATCCTGATGCAGCTTTCCTTTTCCTCGACTAACAAAGGGTGTTTCTCTTCAGCCTATGCAGTTCTCCTGGGTTTCCTGTTGTCACAGGTGAGTTCTAATCAAGCTGCCTCTATCCCCGCTCCTTTTCTCTCAACCATGATTTTTGAATGATACACATTACAGAGAAAGAAAATTTTCACCAGATGAGAATTTTCTTGATATGGATTTTAAGTATCTGGAGGTTATAATAACAATCCTTGTGGATTAACCACTTTTTACATGCATTTTCTCCTTTGAAATAATCCACACAGGTGAGTACTTTCACTAGCTCACTTACAGATAAGGAAATTGTGACACACTGAACCCAGATAACTTGTTCAAGATAACACAACCAGCATGAGAAATAGTTGGGATGTGTAGCCAATCACATTCCTTCCCATGTTCTGATAACTACGGAATCAAATTGAGAAAGACTGAATCCAACTCAATCCAACTCAGACTGAAATGAACTTGATGTAATTTAGTGTCATAAACATGCACAGGTTATTATAACCCCACCATGCATATCATCAAAACCTCAATAAGCTCCTTTGTCTTGTTCAATCTAACAATTCAGGGCAACTGGTAGGTAGCAAGTTATTGCTGGTGTTATTCTTCTCATAATCAAGGAATGTAATACAGTGACTGATTGGTGTCATTCAGTAGTACACTGACCCCTATGACAATGCCGAAAGTTATGGTCTCAGCTCTTAGTGCTTCTTCAATATAGAGAGTTTTTAAGAGAAGAACAAGTGAGTAGATGTTAAAGACCAACAAATCTGTAAAGAATCACACTGTGTCACATATAAGATGCAATCTGACCGGCTTCTAATTAACACAAAAATAAATATATCCAGACAGTAATTATAAATACTACATTTACTCTGATTACACTCAGTGAGTGCCTCGTAGGTGCTATTCACCTGAGTCTTGCCCAGTCAGGGAGGTACTGGAAGTTATCAAACATGACGGGTGTCTATTAATCCCAAGTGAAACATTTTAGTCAGACGGTATCAGAACACAGGGAAAGACATGACTGCACCTATGACTACAGGAGGACGCTCACAAGAGGTGACATTTGAACAGGGTCTTGGCCAAAGGTGGAATTTGCATGTTCGAGGCAGATGCGAGAGGAGCATTTCCGGCAAAGACCCAAAGAGGTACATGCAAGTGAGTCAACTTCAGAGGCTGGCATCTTCTCTTTTAGGCAAATAAATATTAGTGACCTCCGGCTCTTCTGCCCTGCTATGTTCCTTTGTTTCTCTGTCTGTGCTCTGCCGAGATATATCCATAATAACTTCATGCAGGTGAGGAAACTGTTTGCTGAGCGGGTCAACCTCCACAGGAGGCCACGTGGTACAGCTGTCTGCAGATCACCCTAAGACGCTGGCGCAACCACTGGAAAACAAATCAGTTATTCCAGACCCAGGCAAACATCACTGACTAAACTGTATGCTTCTTAAAAGTGATCACTTAAATGAGAGGCTGACACAAGTGAGGACCCAAATGACTGGTCATTTGTGATACGGACAACACCAATACTTTGAAGGTGAAGAAATGTAGTAAGCTGGATGTTAGTAGGTCCCGTAGAGTTCTTTAAAGTGTTTTTTTTTTTTAATGTGCTGTCTTTACATAAAAGCTTAGTTATGAGTTTCCAGGACACTGCATCTACTCCTCAGGTACCTATGTTCCAAAAGCTAAGAGACACTGTCACCCAGAGCTAGGATTATCATAAAAGCCATACTGAAAGCATTCAGTGAGCTTTGCTGGCTCTGTAACTCAATTCACTATCTTAGATAAGCAACTAGGCACATAGAATTTCTATGTCATGCCAGGAAAACATATAGAAAATATGGACAAAGCAGCCTGTTAATGAATTCTAATGAGTGCTAGGTTCTTCCACCCTGAACTAGCTGGGTGCTATTTGGATAAACATTTGATCTCTCCGAGTCAATGTCTTCAAATGCATATAATTAACATAAGTCTCCTAAGACATAGAAACTTTTTTGGCAGTGAACTAAGGTATCAAGAGAAGTAGCATTACTAAGGTAATTTGTGAATGGTGATGTACACAAAGGGCACACACATACCATCTTCATTCTCAGTGCCGTCATCCTCATTATCATTTCAGCCACCACAAATGGGTTTAGGCCTGACTCCTATGATTTTAAATATACCTTGTCTTCCCCACATCCTGTATAGGTGCTTAGTACATTGCCCTCATTCAGCAACAAGGCTATCAAAGCAGAGACATGACATGTAAGCAGAGCACTCAACTAATTATAGCCAGGATTTAAACATGACGCCACAGTCCATGTGCATTAGCCCCTGGGCTACCTGTGCTATTACAAATGTGGCATTCTAAGAATCCAATTATTTTCCCTTTCCAAACTTTTGTTTATGCTCTTATAATATACTTACAACTAAATATGAACATCTGTTAAACCAAATTATATTTACTGAGCAGGCACAAGGTGGCAGATATTTCATTTGTTGGCACTTTAATTATAAAGGTAAAGATAAGGTTAGAAATGTAAAAATATTCCCTGACATAAGTTTAAGTGAACAATTGAGCACAGCTGACACTGTTTTTCTCTGAGAAAGAAATGTGGATAGAAGCATCTTTAAAGAAAAGGGTCTTTCTTAAAGATAGCCACCATTTCGCAATTTAAACATGCAGGCATGTACGAAATGGATATTCTAAAAACTTCATGTGACACTGCTAGCCTCCATTTGTAAGTGTATAAATGGAAGCTAAAGAAGTTAAAGGGTCTGCTAAAGTCTAACTGGTGATGCAGGTAGAGAGAGACTCAAACCCAGGGATGTCTGCCTCCAGCATGAGTGCCCTTAACTACCCAATTATCTCTAGGAGGAACATGGTAAGGACGGAAGCACGGTCCTGACTCTTCTCTCATTCTACCCAGTCTTGATGACAGGGATTTTAGAAATATTTATAGAACCTCTCTACATCTTACACAGCTATTTATCATTCTTTAGAATGTGTTATTGCTTGTGCTGCAAGGGAGCACAGAAATCAGGCCACCCTCTCCAAATGAATGTCTGGATTAAAGGAACATTGAACATTTTTTAAACATTAGAAGAACTGGAAGGAAAACAAGGAAATAAATGAAAACGTTTCTTGAAACAAGCAGAACAGGCTTTTGAAGCCACATATTATTACATTCACGTTAACAGGTACTTCATGAAACATAAGCACAGCAAAAAAGGGTTTATTGATTTAGCTTTACCAAGCTCTAATTTCCAAAGCGAATGCTAATCCAAAGCAAATGGCAAGATTAGATCATTAAATTGGGGTATCTGTTATGCAATGGAACATAAAAACCAGAGGGCTTGGATATCAGCTCCCAATAAACTCATGACCTTGGTTGTATTACATAGTTCTATTTCTCATCTGCCAACACTTCCTAAAGCATATTTGAAGATGATTGGTCTCTGGAAATTATTATACAATTTCATGGAATGTAAAAATTATGAATATTGAAAACGTCTTAAATGCACACAGGGATAAAATAGGCTAACTTCATTATCAGAGCCAGGGAAACCAATGCAGTGGTTTCCGATTGCAGAAGTCTTTTGATTTTAAAAATCTCACTTTGAATTTGCAAGATTACTCTGTGACCAAAACATGAGCTCATGACTTCTAACACAACAACCTGTGTTAATTGTAGAGAAACTACTAGTATTTCTCCCAAAGTTTCTCTGATTCTGTAGAAACTTCTTACAATGCACAATGAGCTTTATGACTGACTTGAACACTTCATTGCTGTGAGACTATGACCCCACGCCCTCTACCCTGGCTTGATGGACACAGAGTTACGGGTACAAATTCCTTTCATGCGGTCATCATAGACAATTTTGGGGGGGGGGGAACAGCGAGATAAATGAGTGGTGAAAATGCTCTGAAAACAACGGAATGTCAAACAAAAGTCTGAGACACCCAGCGCTTCCTATTTAAGCCACTGTGAGAAGGACTTTGTCACTTGGAAATACAATTGATTACACAAGCACAGGCAAGTCAACTTCTCCTGCCAAGAAGATTTGTTGCCCTTGGGGAAATAACAGCATATTGGCCAAAGAGGAAATTTCGTCATTTTCATTTGACTTTGATTCTGACTTTTCTAAGAGGCGTGCTTGGGATTTAGAGTCCAGAATCCAGCCTTTGGCCCCATCTTGACTGATGGTTTACTGTCTGGAGTAAGCGACTTGAACACTGACTGTGTTGAGACAGAATCTTCTGGCTACCCAAGTTATGTTTAGGCAGGCACGAGCTTAAACCCCTTTCAACCTTGAGGCACCACAGATAGGCACTCCAGTCAGTAGGCAACAGACAGCATTGAGTACCTTACATGTACCAGGAAAAAGACACAGCACATTCAATATCACTGCGGTGTCCACAATGTCTCATTCTTTTCTCAGTTAAGCTTTCCACAGCCTTAATGAGTCAGGCACTAATGATTCTGATGTTCATACTGGTTGAATATGGTAAAAATAACAGAGCCAGACAGTTAAACTAAATTCCGAACTTTAGGTTCTATTTCAGGTGAACACAAGTGCCTGCCCTCCAGGAGCTCATAATCTAGTGGGGAAGTCAGAATGGCAACTCAATAGACTGTGAGCTCCTTGAGGGCAAGGACCAACTTTTATTTTTTCTTATATCTTCAACACTAAGCATGACTTACCATGCAAATACACTCAGTAAGTGTTTGCGGAATAAACTATACTCAAATGTTTTCATTTCTCACTCTTTTCCCCTCATCAGGCTTTGCTGGTTCCTTTGTATCAATTCCCTGAGCATTATTCTTAACAGCTATTTACAGCTCTGCTTTCATAGTCTCATCTTGCATAATACACATCCGCCACCACTGGGCACCACCTCCATCCTGTAAATATCTTGGCATATAGCTGGTACTGAACAAATGTTAACTGAATGAACAAGCAAATATGAGGAGGAATACATATGAGCTATATCTGAAGCATGAATACAATGTCCTATGAATACCAAGGGCATATTTATCCAACTAAAGGCATCCAGAAGGCTTCGCCAAAGATATGATAAAGGCTTGGGTCATCTAGCTCTAAAATCAAAATGGCCAGATAACATTGCATAGAAAACATTGAATTCATTTTTCCTATTAATTAGATCTATGACATCAGAACAAAATGTTTTTCTTTAAGTCAGAATGAGAGCTATGCCAAATTCCATCTACTAAAGGATATGGATTTAGGCCAAAAGTCCATCATATAGATTATTGTTTTTCTCCTCCCAAGTACTTAGGGAAAATTAAGTTCTATTTGGTATGTAATAGCTCCCAGCAAGGTCATGGTTCCTTTGCAGTGTTGCTTGGGTCAGGTAAGGTAAGAACTATGTTTTCAAATAGGAAAGATTAGCCTTCCTTGAAAATTAGACAGGATGGGGTGGAAATATTCAGTGTTTTGTTGTGAAATCAGCAGTGGTCAATAAGGAAGTTTAGGGTGCTCCTACATTAGCCCTTTTATCCTTAAAACCAACATTATAATAGACGACAGTACACAGTTCACAGAGATGAGACCTGCTGCTACTGTACCGTCAGAAGGCAACGTTCACCCCATTTGCTCATTCATAACATGAGACAGTTAGAATCGAGTTAGATAATTTACCATAATCAGACAGGGGTGAGTGAGAGAACATGGAGAAATAAGATAGGCTGTAGGAAACTATAGGACTGATTAAAAACAACAACAACAACAACTACTCACAGAAAGCTACAGAATTCACTTCTCTCTCCTTTAAGAAAACGACTCCGCCTTTTTGACAGCCTGATGTCAAGCCTCTTTTACTAGTGCCTTTGCTTTTCCCCAGGCTAAATAAAGTCTTAAAGGATATGCCTATTCTGTTGGAAGATTAGAAGCAGTATTCAGACCCTTGACATTGAAGTTCATCATAATACTTTTGACAAAAGCCACATGATATGAGAAAGATACCAGAAGTGGTTTAAACTAGATGCACATTGGTGAATCCTTGTTTCATGTGATTTTCCCCATGGTCACCATCAGAGCTTTCCCATTCTTGTTTCAGCTGGCTCTTCATTTACTTAAACTGTAGATCCCTAATCTTAGCTATGTATCAGAATTACGTGGCAGGTTTAAGCCATAACAATTTCTGCTGTCACAGGAGCAGTGAATTCAGCATCTTATAGAGAAAGAACCACAAAATGTTACAGGTTAGAACGCTTAACTGGACAATCCTGATGGACAACTGGGCACACAATGAGGGCTAAATATAACATGACTTCTTTTTATTGGTTAGTGATTTTTTTTAATGGTCCATCTACCCTCTATATCAATAATGCCCATCGAATTTGTCCCCAGAAATAAGTAACAAGGTAAAACTTGGAAGTAAGAGTATAGAAGCAGTTTGGAGTTATCCACCTTAGCTTAAACCTTCCTGTGCCTTCTCTTTATCATTATTGCCTTTGGTGTAGGCCTGTGTTTACATAAAATAAAAACAGCCACAGGAAGAGCCACATATATTCTCCATATCACATGTTATTATCAGTAGAAATAATAATATTTATTGGGTCCTTATCACATACAGGACACAGGAAAATATTTTTATGGTGTAGATTACTATGTTAATAATTTTAGGCAAATAGTTAATTTCTCCATTTTTACAGCTGAGAAAAATTCAGTATTAGGAGGTTACCAATGAATAGGCATCATTTTGGTCCAAGACTGCCTGACTCTAAAACCTATACTCATACACACTAGGATGAAACTATGCACAGTTGCATCATTGCCTTCATCAAGTAGAATGAGAATGAGACTTTTAATATGTGGATGCCACTTTATATGAAAGCATAAACCTGGAATTTTCCTTAAGAAAGTAAAGAAGGTTGTCCAAGAGAGTATAAAGAATGTATAGAACATGGGATTCATTGTCTGTCATGGGACAAAAGGTTGTGCTAAAAGCAAACAAAATGAAATGGAAATGTTTCCTTGTCATGAGCAAAGAGGTAACTGCTTCTTAAGGAAATGGTCTGATTTGCTTAATTCAGTTTATGGATTTGAAGGTGGTGTCTTATGATAGCAAAGACAAAAGTAAGCTTTCTGACCTTAGTAATGCTGTGAACATAAGATGTGCTTACCTTCCTTGCTTTTCTTAGAGCTCTAAATAGCTAGTTACTAAGACAAATTAGATGAAGTGGATGAACTCTCTGCCTGATCTGACCCTCAATGTTCCACACATTCTGGCACTAAATTTTGGTTCAATCATATCTTCCCTATAATTCATTCTCTCTATTCCAAACCGATTCACTCGCTGTTTTATCAGCATAATCAGAGATTGCTCTCTACCTCGAGGTTCAAATTAATCCCATTGCTGTTAAGAGCCAGATATTCCAAAACATCTTGTGGCAGGGTCATCCTGGCAGTCTTTGAATCCTATTGCAGCTATCTTGCTCCTCCATCCAAGCAGCCCAGAGCTATTTCTCCCTTCTCTTGTTCTCCCAGAGCAACAGCTTAAGGGCAAGGGATCTGAATAAGCATTTTTCAAAAGACAACAGATAAATGGACAAAACGTGTATGAAAGAAGCTTCATCACCAAAAATCAAGGCCCTCAGGGGGCACAGAGATGATAAATACGGCCAGGCGTGTGGGAAATGGGGAACTTTGGTGCCTGGCTGGCAGGAACGGAAATGGGCAGTCTTGGAAAGCAGGACTCGGCTCCTCCTAAGGTTAAAAACTGCAGCACCACGTGATCCAGCAATCCTGGGCGTGCAGCCAGGAAAACGGAACGGGCACTTTCTGGAAGCGCCTGTGATCCCAAACTCCTTGTCACACTTCTAGGAGCCGGACACAGAGAGCCAGAGTCCACCAAGGGGCAATGGATAAAGGAAGAGGGGCACACGTTCACCCTGTCACCTGGGACGGCCTGGCTGAGCCTGGGGACGGGACACAACAGCGAGAGACCACGGCCACAGCCACTGGCAGTGGTCACTCAGAGAAGGGGACAGAGGGGGGTACAGGGGCTGGGGGCAGGAGGACGGGGGGGGGGTTGCTGGCAAGGGCAGCAAGCTGGCAGCCTTCTGGTGGAGTCAAATTGGGGTAAGGCATAAACCCCTCTGCCTGGCTCCATTATTACTGACTGTGCAACCTGGGTTGTTAACTTTTCCCTCACTGTGTCTCAGCTTCCTTACCATATAATGGAAATAACAGAAATACTCACACTTTAATGAAATGCTTTGAGAATCATGAGAGCTAATGTAATTAGTGAAATGAGACAGTGCTTAATGTGGAATCACTCAATGCATTAACAAATACCTATATCATGCGATATCAACAACTGACTAGGCAGCTGTGTAGTTATATGCTCTTAAAGTATTTTGGGAGCCTGAAATATTTGCTTCACTATTGGTGCCTGTATTTTCCCATTGCATGGGCCTAGCACCCAACACGGAGAAGGCAATCAGTAAATGTACATTGCACTGAGTCATATTCAACCATCAGTATCAACAGTGTCCCTATGATTCGACATACTGAACACCACAGAAAGAAGGGTTGGCTAAGTTTGAACACCTTTCTCATCCAATACCATGTTTCCAGTAACACAGAGAGAAAATGAGTAAAAAGGAAATTTTGTTTTCTTTCAGTCTTGTGTAATTTTGATTCCATGTTAGAATGCCTCAGGGAATATAATATGTATTTACATAAAAATTCCTGGTAATAGCATCTTGAAAAGCAATTACATGACACAACAGATTCTATTTGGTAAGGTCTCAGTTCCTAACACAAAGTATGTGACAGTGTCTAGATGTGACATCTAGATAATTCCTTTCTCCTACTAGTCTTTACTCGTGAGCCACCTGAGACACGTTTGGATCACTCCTGACATCAGCAATTCACAAAGGTCTTTCAAATACAGAATAATCTAGCATACAATGGGTTTACTGACATAGCCCGATATGCAAGGTGAACATAAATGTTTCATAAGGGAGAATTTACCAACAAAAGTGGATGAGGGGTATTTTAGATTACCCTAGGCTAATGATTCTCTACCTATTATTTATGGTACCTGATGCATTCATGTCATGCCTAGTGGAACTTGTAGGGTTCAATTCAAACTTTATGCTGTGATGAACATACAATATTTGTACATTTTATGGAGCAATATATGTGTGTGTGTATAATATATACAAAGAAAGAGAGAAAACATAAAACTATACAGCTACAAAGTCAGATGTTGATGTCTCAGAAGAGATAGGCATTAGTTTATGTATCGAGTACTTCACATTAGGCACTGTCCCTCTTCATTAACCTCACTAACTCACATGATCCTCAGAGCATTTCTTTAAAGTGTGTGCACTTCAGTTATCTGAAGCACATACATGCAACATGAAATGATCTCATTAGAAGACTGTAAACTAGAGTCACTTTACTGTGCAGCGAAGCACCAGGACTTGTTACTTCTATCTTACCATGGGATAAGATTCCTTGTCTGTGCTGTGCACTTTCCCTGACCTCCTTATCACCCTTGGGTGTGAATGACTACATAACTAACATAAGCATGCTCAAACACATACCCCCCTCCTCACCCTCCTTGTCCCCTAAAACCCTGATTTCCTAACTGACCACTCATTTTCATATACTTTATTCTTCACACATTTCATGGGTTTTCCCCTCATGTGGGGCCCAATGCTTTTCTGTCAGATGAGAAAATATTAGCGGTGCACAGTCAAAAATTTCAGGCAGTTGGGCAGCTGGACATGGCCACTCTTACAAACAATTTCCCTAAGAAAGCAGAAGAAAAGCAGACTTATAACCAAATGTAAAATCAGCAGTAAAAACGTGAGAGTAGAAGCTGCACACTGTGGACTGTTGGGGAATCCCAATCTCCCGTTCCTGAAAGCCTCACAGAGGTGGTGAAACCAGAGCAGTAGTGCTTCTCTGGATGAAACTAGCATGGCCTGGAGGATGACATGCACTTCCTCAAAAGATCATTCCAGTAACCAGCACACATGGTTTTTCAGTGAGACTCCTGAGTCATTTATGAGAAAGGAAAAAAGGGAAAGAGATGAGGCCCAGTGCAACTAAGAAGTCAGCATCTATGAGTTATAGTCTGACTCATGGTTGAATGCAGAGCATGGCTTGGGAATTCGCACAGACAACCCTTTCCTCCATCACAATCTAACTAAGAGAATATAAAACAAAGCCTTGGAGAGTTCCTGGGCTAGACACTGCTATGGTAGCAGAGTCTGTAACACAATTCAGGACTTAAGATGCCTTTGTATAATTTTTCACTGACCCACAAGGGTTTTAGATTTAAAAACCAAGGCTAGCTTTTCCTTGTGCTTTAATTTCAGATCCCATACACTATATACCTTGTCTCCTTTTTTTGTAATCCTGTTTTAAGATAAAGGAAGAACCAGTGGAGCCTGAGAGTAGAAAATGACTGTTACTGCAGGTCCATTTGACTGGTACCATCTACGTGTCTACAGTATTCTCTGCATTCTGACCACCATGGTGGCCCTTTCCTGGGTGCTATGAATGTGTTCAATTTCTCTCCACTGATGGAGAGAGTAGACAAGGTGCTTGGCTTCTGCAAGAAATATTTCATTTGGATTTCAACGTGATCATAGATACTCTTGGAGGTTCACAACAACTTAGTAATTTTCATAGTTGTTTACTTTGTTCGCCACCATGAGCTCCAATTAAGGGAACAGAAACTTTTACAACAGCCTAGCCTACTTCTCTTCCTGAAATGCCTGCTTTCCATCTTCCCTTAAGCCTGGTGTACTTGCCAAAGTAACCATAACAAAGCCACTGCATTTTGCTTGGCCCTGGCCCACCCTGCCAATAGCCATGACAGGCAACTGGGATGGTCAGAGCTGTGAGGGCCTTGGAAGGAATTAATGAGACTGGAAAAGTACAAGATGTGAGTTGTATGTTGTGAGTTTGAGTTTGTGTATGCACTGAACACATATGATAATAAAGGCAAAAGGATGGGAAGGGAAGGCTTTGCTACTAAAAGTAACACAAACTTCATTATCATTAGTTTGAAAAGTTAGTAGTTTTGTGTTTGGGCTTCATGAGCTTAAATATGGAAGAAATATTCCCTGTGTGACATTTCCTATTTTGCTATTACTGTGGCAAGTTCCCAGAAGTCAGAAAGAAAAAAATACGGAATGGAAAACCTGAATTAAAATCGTGGGCAATAACTAGCTATGGAACCCTGAAGGGGATTTTGAGGTCTCAGTTTTGCTAGCTGCGTAAAAGAAGCAAATAGTAAGGGTTATGCTACAGATCAAATAACATTATACTTTCAGCCAATCAACTAGTACATCTTAATTTAGCTTTTTCTGTGTTCCAGGATTTGTCCAAAGAAGAGCTAAACATACAGTAGTAGAAACAGTGAAGTCCCTATAACTTAGAATTTTATGCAACTGTATGTACATCATGAAAATTCTGATGGATGTATGAAACCCAAATACACATTTAGTAGATATATATAGATATGTATGATTACATACTACATACCATACACACAGTATGATATGGAGACACATGTGAAATAACTTTTGTAAATACTAAGATTTCATGCAAGTCAAAAGCATTGGCTAGGACCTGGCACGGTAGTCTAGTGGCTAACATTCTCATTTTGCACACCCAGGATCCCATATGGGCATCGGTTCATATCCTGGCAGCCTTGCTCCCTAACCAGCTTGCTGCTTGTGGCCTGGGAAAGTAGGGAACAGTAGAGGATGATCCAAAACCTTGTGATTCTGAACCTCTGTGGGAGACCTAGAAGAAGCTCCTGGCTCCTGGCTTTGGATCTGCTCAGCTTTGGCCATTACAGCCACCTGGGCAGTGAACCAGCAGATGGAAGATTTGTTTTTTTGTATCTCCTCCTCTCTGTATATCTAACTTTCCAATAAAAATGAATACATGTTTTTTTAAAAAGTATTGGCTAATATTATTACTTTATGGTCCAAATACATAAACTTTTTGCAGTTGTAATATTTCCTACCTCCTGCCAATTCCCTCCATTCCTCATCCACTCTATCTATTCCTCCTTTACTTCCTTCTTTAAATACTAGCTGTAAGCATACTTTCAAAACTGCCTTAGAGGGGCCAGTGTTGTGACACAGTAGGTAAAGCCACCATCTGCAACAGTTGTATCTGTGTGGATGCCAGTTCTAGTCCTGGTTGCTCCATTTCCAATTTAGCTGTCTGATAATGCACCTGATAAAGCAGAGGAGGATGGCCCACGTGCTTGTGCCCTTGCACCCGTGTAAAAGACCAGTAAGAAGCTCTTATTTCTTGTCTCTAGTATGGCCGTCCCCTGGATCTCTGCAGTCATTTGGGGCGTGAAGCAGCAGATAAAAGATGTTTTTCTCGGTTTCTCCTCCTTTCTCTCTATAACTCTGCCTATCAAATAAAATCTTTAAAAACCTTAAAAAATATATTAGGGGACAGTTTCATTAGGGCACTAGATAAATTAGAAGCAGATTTCTGCACTCAGGGAGCACACAGATAGCATAAAGTAGGTGTTAAGTAAATGACTGTCACCATAGATACAAGGTGAGAAAAGCCACCCTAGAGAAGAAGGGATTCTTGAACAGAGTCTCCTTTGGGTAAGCCTAGAGATGTCCCAAGTGGGGCGCACATGTACAGCCTGCTGCAGAGAGAAAGAATTAAGCAAAATCTTTACAGTTCAAGGAGGAATGATGACTGGGCTAGAGATGCACCTGAAAGACATGGCAGGCAATCTCTCAAGGGAATATTCAGCGAACCAGCACCAAGTTCTTAGCTTCACCAAAATGATTTTAAAGAATTGGAACGTCAGATACACAGAGAGGAGGAGAGACGGAGAGGAAGATCTTCCGTCCAATGATTCACTCCCCAAGTGAGCGCAACGTCCAATGCTATGCTGGTCCAAAGCCAGGATCCAGGAACTTCTTTCGGGTATCCCACACGGGTGCAGAGTCCCAAAGCTTTGGGCAGTCCTCAACTGCTTTCCCAGGCCACAAGCAGGGAGCTGGATGGGAAGTGGAGCTGCCAGGATTAAAACCGGCGCCCATATGGGATCCCGGTGCGTTCAAGGTGAGGACTTTAGTTGCTAGGCCACCCCGTCGGGCCCTTCACCAAAATGAAACACAGGAACACTCTCCAATCTCAAGGCTTTTGGCAGGGATCACCAAGATTTTGTTTGTGTGTTTGATTTTAATAATAGCGGAACAAGAATTTTTGTTAACAGTAATAAGTAAGTAAAGCCTCATCTTCCTCATCTTCTATTGGCACTGTAGCTTGCATTCCTTCATAAAGATGGCCTCTCAGGAAAGCTGAGGACTTTTTGGCACATTTAAACTTTTTCATTTGGCTGTTTGTGTTTGACTGCATCACTGTCATTTTCTTCAGTTGATTTGGGGAAAAGGTGGGGTAGGAGAGGAAGTGTTCTGTCTCTACCGCCAGCATCTGAAATATGAAGTTAGAGAAGCTATGCTTTTGGCTTGACTTCAAATACCCTTCTTATTATGAAGGGTGTGAACTGGAAATAAAGATGTCTCCTTTCATTTGAGAGATTGTGAGCATTCTTGCTTGATAGTCCAAATAAACGGGTGTAAGCTGCCAATAGCATGTGGCTTCAAAGCAGATTGTTCTTAAAGTCACAGACAACTGAGACAATCTCAAGTGGTCCAATTTAGAAACATTCCTCTAATTGTTTCAGGTGAAGAACAAAATCCCAGCAAGGGGAAAATAAGAACATATAAAGTGAAAGCCTGCTTTAAAGGTTTCTTGAGACTTTGGAAAAAAAGGAAAAAAAATGATGATGATTATGAAGCAGCAGCCATGAAAACTGCAACTATGGTACAGGGGAAATGATCATTTACAAAAAGCCAGAATAAAATATTCTTTCTCTCGGATGAATGCTCCTTCGGGGCACTAGTTAGTACTTACTGACGCATATTCACGAACAATTCTAGTCACTGCTTTTCTATTTCATCCTCCTACCAGAGGAGATTAGAACCAATAAACATTAGAAGGTGGTGGGAAAAGCCAAGACACAGCACAGTGACAGCAGAGATGACAGCTGACAGCCTGAGGGGACAGGACAGAAAAATCACTGAATTTCAGTGCAATGTAATAATAGATGGTCATGATGATGACCTTGAATTAGCCAAAGGATTCAAATGTTTTGAGTGATTCCTTTAGAAAGAAGAGAAATGCCCAATGTACTTAAGCAAGACTCATCACAATTATTGTTATTACCCACGTCATGAATGCAAGCAAAATCTTGAATTATGTGTAATGGTCAGAAGTAAAGTACAAGGTGAGCATATGTAACAGCCATAAAACATGTTCACGAGCTCATGAACATTCACCAGCTCCTCATGGTGGCTCAATATTTTCAGTACTAATGAGACACACAAACAGAATTCAACATTTTGGCAAACTTAAGTAACATAACATCAAAGCCCATAATATTTGATTATTATGCAACACACTAATGGCAGGAAAAAAACTGAAAAATAGTTGAAAGGGTACAGCTTTAAAAAAATCATAATCTTTATTTGGGAGATAGGAAAGGATGATGAGAAGGAAAAAAGAATTGAGAGATGGAGAAGGAGTGAAAGGGAAAGAGAGAGAAAGAATAAGAATTGTGTAACTGTAAGGAGAAGGACAAGAGCAAGACTTGTCAGAACTCAGTTCTGGTCTCTTACTTGGGTAGAAGGAACCTGATTAGTTTTAAAAGATGTACTTATTTTTATCATAATGGCAGATTTACAGAGAGAAAGAGAGACAGAGGGGACCTTCCACCTGCTGGTTGATTCTTCAAGCTGCCATAATAGCTGGAACTAGCTGCTCCAATGTGAGGAGCCAGGAGCTTTTTCAGGGTCTCCCATGAGGGTGCAGGATCCCAAGGTTTTGGGCCATCTTCTGCTGCTTTCCTAGGCTACATGCAAGGAGCTGCATGAAAAGCGGAGCAGCAGAGACATGAATAGGTACCCATATGCGATCCTGTGCTTACTGATAAAGGATTAGCCAGTTGAACCATTTTGCCAGTCCCAACAGTAAAAAATGAATCAATGGAGTTTCCCATTGATCTTCTTGAACTATAACTACACCTATGCCCTTTTGTTCATCTAGCATTCTTTTTCTAGCCACCCTGTGAAGTGGGCCTCCTGCTAATGTGCTTTGTTACTAGGGAGTCAGAGGCACCTGTGCAGCTGGAGTTAACCCAAGTCACGAGAGTTGTTCAGGACTGGTGTTGAACTCCACTGAGTCCCTAATCTCCATCTCTTTCTCTGCCCAGCACTACCATTCCCCTGTTTTTGTGGCTGCTCTTTCAGTACTTCTGAAGACAACTGACAACCCTACCACAAACTATTGATTGAATGTCAGCAACTTCCCGTGTTTTCCCAATTCTTTCAACCAATGATTACAGCAGATAAATTAACCATTTTATCATTGAGGAAACATATCCCAGAAATGTTATTTACCTACATCTGCCAATGTAGAGTTGAATTCCACTCATCTGTGCCTAGACTTCTTTTTTTTATTTTTTTTTATATTTTGACAATCTTTACATAGTTAATTAGAGTAAAATGCCTAGACTTCTTATACATCTTTTTCTTATCACAAAACTCAGGATTTAACCTATTTAGTTCTTTCTATCTCTCTTTTAAATCAAGGCAAGTTAAGAGTCTTTTTCAGCTGCACATTACCCATCATATCTTATAGAATGTGGGACACAGTGGGCACAAAGGAAATATTCAAAGGTGAATATATGAGAAGTCTTCCCAGCATTCATGGGAAATGTATATTTTGAAAATATATATATACAGATTCAATTTTTTTTGCTAATCCATAAACATGTAGCATTAATATTCAAGATTAATTTATTTGTGTCAACTATAGAGCAAAAAAAAGAGAAGAAAAGGGAGAGAGATCATTTTTCATTTGTTGGTTCACTACCCAAATTAGTGTAACCGTTGGAGTAGGGCTGGGCAAATGCTAGGAGCCAGGATCTTTATCCAAGTCTCCCAAGCAGGTACAGGGGCTGAAGTACTTGGGCTTTTATTGCTCTCTTAGGTGCATCAATAGAGAGCTGGATAAGAAGAGCAGCCAGGAGATGGCCTAACCCACTGGACCACAATGCCAGCCCCATAAATTTATCTCTTAATTACAATTCCATAAAAAAGTAAAGTACGTTTGTAAGCCTAAAGGTATATACATTTTTATATTTAAGCATTCAGATGTATATATGATGGAAACAGTACATATACCATTTAGAAGCACTAACACTAGGATTTGCAATTCTTTGCTCTAAGTTCTCAACTTTGTGTCTTTGGGCATTCTTTATAACCTTCATAAATCTTCTTCTAATGGCAATGTGGAAATGTTGACGTATTTCAATCCTTGGAATTAGTCAATACCTGGCTAAGTCATAGTCCAACTTATTTCCCTATAATCTTTGTAGTAACCCAGGCTGAAATGTTACAGGAAGTTTAACAAATTGTCTATACATAGCTGTTGCAGGTACAATGACTCTCAGGGGAAGCAGTGATTGGTTGATAACACTAACATCCTGGTCCTTAACCGCTCATATATTCATTTATTGTGAGTAACCTCACAACTGAGGAAATCCTCCATGCTGGAAATTGAGGCTTCAGGTAAGATATCTTTGCTGATATCGCCACAGAAACTATAGAATGATGCAGACTTGTAAAGTAAGAAATAGGAGGTGTGGTTTCTGGGAAGCTGCCAACAGCTATCCATCTCCCAATTGGTTCGGTGAGGAAAGAAATGCTAGAGATACATTTGCGGGTTAGGAAATATCTCTCATGAGTCAGAAGTGGCAAGACTACCCTGGGATGATGTTTGAACTACTCCAGGGCTATAACTTGTTTCTGAACATCGGACTATTCTGTCATTTCTGAACTGACAAGTCCTGCCTTTTATCAAATCACTCCAGGGTTCACCTTGACTTGGCAGAGATGAAAGAATCAGCCGTGATGTGATCCAGCACCTTACACATATCCCTCACTTGGCCACTGTGGGTTCCTGCCCCACTTTTCTAATATTTTCCAGCTGCAGAGTTGCCTTGCAAGATAGCTGCTTCATTTTAAAATCCTCTTAATGTGATTTTAGACCTAATTTCACTAGCATTCAAATGGTAGAGCTGCATACAGACTCCTGTCTTTCCCCTAGCCCATTTCCCAGCACAAGTTCTGATATTACCATCTATGTCATAGTCACAGGAAAATGTAAAAATAGCTTTGAGAGAAATTTATCTCCATGTAATTCAACTGAACCCAACAACTGTTTATCAATGATGTTTAACCTTATTTAACTTCCTTATAAAAAGGGCATTTCTCCCAAAGAGATGCCAGAAATGAAGAACAGAGTTATGATCTACACAAAACCACAAGTAAATCAAGCATTCGATAACATGCCTTTAATGATTTTCAGGATCAGGAAAATAAAGCACATTCACTTAGTATGATGTAGGAAAGATGAAGAAAGTGATAAATCCTAAACAGTAGCATGACGTTTGTAATCTATTGCTGCTCAGCACTAAAAAATTAGCAGAGCGAGAAATGTATCTCATAGCTTAATTTCTGCAAGTTGCAAGCGCAAGCCTGGTGGAACCCTTGTCTCATGGTCTCACAGACTATATAGGCCAAGTGTTGGTCAGGGCTGCAGTTTTGAGGGAGGTTTAATTGGGGAAGTACTTACTTTCAAAGCTACAAGGTTGTTGTCAAAAGTGAATTGCCTGCAGACTGCTAGCTGTGAAGACTTCAGTTCACAACCTGAGCCTATTTCTTCAAAGTCAATGGGAGAGAGAGAGAGAGAGAGAGACCCTCACAGGACAGATGTTACAGTCTTTGTAACAATTGTGACAAGTAACCATGAGGAGATTCCAAAATGGCAAGAACAATGCAAATCAGGGAAAATTAGAGACATCTTAAAGCTATCGCAATGTCATTTTCTGTCTTTTGCTCAAGCAACTAATAAGCCTCCTTGGTCTAAAGAGTAAGAGAGAAGTCATAATTTTCTGAATGAGAAGGGACTTCAGAGGTTGATGCAGATTTTATCAATCATTGTTTACCTAATACATCATATATCTTTTAACTTTATCAAGCATTAAGGCATATTCATTATAGGCTTTTTTCCCATTATTTGGAGAAAACATTTTTCTCATAATGTTTTAAAATATAAGCACTGCCCAATGGTAAGAAAACTTAGGTTTAAGATGAATTCCCTCCCTTCTTATATTTATCTCTTTCCTCAGCTTCAGTGCCAGGTCTACCTATGTAACCTAAGAAGTGAGGACCACAGAGAAAATAGCTGAACATATTTAAATGAGAATTGGCTCAACCTGCTGTTGCTTTTAGTGTGTTTGGGCAATCACATAAGGTGTAGCTTTATCAGCGAGTTGGCTACTCCTCCCAATAATTGCTAGAATTTTATTTAATCATTCCACAAATAGGAAATTCTTCAAGCAGTACATTTCACCAGAAATATTACTTACTGCTATCTCTTTTCAAAAAATATTTTTGCTTTTCTACTGCTTTCTTATTAAAGAAATCCTTTCTTTTTCGTTAAAACTCACATTCTTAAAACGTAAAATTGGGGTTTAGTCATCCTAAAGATGCCATTACATGCTCACTTCCCAAGCAGAGTGCTGGGGATCAGCGTCTCGCTCTGGCTTCCTTGCCTGCAGCTTCAGCTTCCTGCCAGTATGGATCCCAAGAAGCAGTGGTGAGAACTGAAGCTGTTGTGACTCTGCTACCTACCTGGGAGACCTGGACTGTCTTCTTGGTTGTCAGCTTGACCCCAGTTGGGAGGCATTGGCTACATTTAAGGAATCTACCAGCTGATAGGAGCTCTCCTCATGGCTCTCTAACTGTAATTTGTCTTAATTTCTGACTCTCAAAAAATAAAACTGAAAGAAAACCTCAAAACGGGATTCAGAGAAACAGAAAGGACCACCATAGCAGTAGATGTATTACAATGAAAGAACAAAAACCATAAAATTTAAGATTTGGAATACATTATTCCAGACTGTTCCTATAATAAGGCTGAGGAGGAAGAGTATACCTTTCTGGTGTATAATAAAGTGGCTAATTTGTACATACATAATAGGAATGGGCAATGTTTTCTAGCCACTTTTGAATTATCAAATGCTGGAGTTAAAGAGCTTTATATTCATTCAGCCTTCTCCCTATCATTCGAGGAGGACAGATGTGGACTGAGAGTTTGGGTGACTTATCCAAAGCTATCACATAACTTCACGGTAGAGGTAGACTGTAATTATGGCATACTGGTGTCTACACTCAGCATATTTTGCCACCACCACTACTTGATGTGCTGTCCTTCACACATCAACAAAACTACCCCAAGGCTATACCCTTGAAGCTGTTTTTTTAATCTGTGGGGAGCTAGTCACAGTCAGTCTCTACTTTGTTCATTTTCTCTTCTCCTTCAACACCCTCCCTCCTTTATTTTTACTACTATTTGAAAAGGTAAGGAAAACTAATGGAAAAAAATGGAGATATAGTTCTTACCACTCTCCACTTCTGCCCCAGTCATGCTGAAAGGACTTCTCTGTATAACCCAGCCAACCAACTAATATAACCCACTGCCCCTTATCTATAAATGAATCTAATTAGTGCTACAAGTCTGAATAGTGGTTGTGGAGCTGTTCAGTTCTTCCACTCTTTCATCTGGCAAGCCATAAAGGACTATCCTTCTTCTTTGTAACATATAAATTTCTAAGCCTAAAGCTAGCATATGCAAATTGCTCAAAACCACGAGATTACTTACTCATATGCCATCAAAATTACAACTAATTTAAATAGTCCAGGATCACAACTACACCTAAGAGCTACTGTGTCAATGACTTACATGATTCAGCAGTACCATTTAATACCCCTATCAGCTCAGGTAACATGTATTTTCTCTGAAATAACAAACATGTCTCAGCATTTGAAGAATGTATCACTCAGTCTGCTCCACGATTGTTCCATGTAGTAGAAAAAGAAGGGTTTCTTAACTCAGACATACTGGGCTCCAAAACTCGGATTTGCCATCTATCCCCAGGCAAGGTATTTAATATTTTGGAGTTTTAGCCTCCACATTATCCATGAAATGGCAATGTTCACAGGGAAGGGCTAACTTGAAGACTAAAACAGGGATAAACCTAGCCCAGTGTTTGTTGCAAAGTTGGTATCATTATGTATGAGTTTTCTTCATTGCATTCACTAATAGCACATTCACTAATAGCACAGGATTAAGTTAATTCAACAGGTTTTGGCCAAAGTAGTGTTAACAACAAAACCAAGAAAGATTGACAAATGAGAAGTTTCCCAATCTAAATTACACTGTAGTGTGCTAAAGATTTAACTGTGTGACTGTGCATCCAAGGACGGCTGAAGAAGTGGGGAAAGCCAAGCTGTTCCTGTTATGAATGAAAAGTGAGAAGGGAGAAATGCTGAACATTTAAAGTGTTCATAGAGATGAAATTAGGAAACACTGAAGTGAAGACTAAGAGGGCAGATTATCAGGAATTTCAAAGTTTGGAGGAAGTGGGGTCTTCTCACCAAAACTGATTTTCTCTCTCTCTCTCGTATGCATGTGCATATGCACACACTCACACACATTGTAAAACCAGTGCATCTTTAGTGTCCTAGGATACATTGTGTAATCATTAATCATTTAACTTCTTACAGCTGATTCTCAATGGGAAAATTCATTAGATGGGAGGACATTTAGGCAAATTCAGCATATCATGAACTCAGCTCAGTAATACATTCCTAAGAGCTGTTGTGTTCATCAGGACATATTCTGTGAACACTCTGTAGAAGGGCTGAGAAATTCTTTCCTACATTGCACAGGCATGAGATGGAAATAATGTATGAGATATATTTTGTCCATCATCTCCTGGAGAGATTGAATTTCTCTCAATCTTTGAAGGCAAGATGAAAAGAAAGCAAAGAGTGACTACAGAGAAAGAAAAAGGGAGGAAGAGAAAGAGGGGGAGAGAGAAACAAACAACCAGAAGATCCAGTTTCACCTAGAGCCTGGATGTCAGCCCCGGTTCTGGACCAACATGCCACTTTTCAGTGATGTCAACAGTAACTGCCCATTGTCTCTTTTGACAGGACATGGTGAGATTTGACTTCCAAAACTCAGGATGAAGAAGGGACACCTGGCTGAATATCCTGTATGTCAAGAGAGCAAGCAGGTTCAGAGATTCTGGAACCAGTACTCCAGGAAGAGAAAGAACAGCCATGATGTGTGAGTTCAACCAACCCTTAAAAGACAAAGTTCTTTATCCTTACACATAATCGTATTTTAAAAGCCTCAAGGATAGAAGCTGATTATTTCTGTTGTTGATGCTAATTTAAAATCTGGTATACGTGTTTTGTTTTGTTTTTCTCATTTTATGACACAGTTTCATAGGCTCTGGGATTCCCCCAACCCCTCCCCATGCCCTCCCCCCATGTTGGATTCCTCCACATTGTTGCAGTAGTACAGTTCATATCCAGTCATGATTCCTTCATTGCATGTACCATGCATAGAGTCCAGCACCTTATTGTCCCAATAAATCCAACAGTTTCAATGGCAGACAATCCCTGGTCTGAAAGTAGAGCTGGCAGAATATCAAGTGATATGAGTTTTTCAGGGAGGCTTTCATATAGTTTTACACTGAGTTAATCATAAAATACTCATGAATGTGGTAAACATCAGTCATCTTTCTTTGAGCTCTTCTACAGTTGTTTCTTTTGTTGCTGTCATTTGTTTATTTCCACACACAGGGCCTCCAGTCTTTCAAGGGAATGAGTAAACTGACCATGCTCACAAAATTTTAAGAGTGTTCACTAAAATAATCTTGGCTAGAAACAAGCTTTCTTTCACTTGAACTTCCATATGGTGTTTTATTTATGTCTCTTGAAGGATATTTATTACTTTCAGAAAAGTGATTTATAAACAATGTGAGTCCTTATTCGTATCCTAAGTGGACCCCCAAGTCAGCTTGGAGAGTCTTGGGAAATAAGTGGTGAACAGAAGCAAAGCAAAACAACACCCAGGAAACAAAGAAAAACAAAAACAAAATAACAAAACCCCTCAAAACCTTACTTTTATCCTCAGATATTGAACTTGAAAGCACAATAGTGCAATTATAAGCAATGAAGTATGAAGTATTCATGTATGGTATTGATTTAATTCCTCTTTCCATTCCTTGTTTGCCAGAGGGCAGTCATTTACAAAAGCAAAGTGTGTTATGTGTTTCAGCACCAACTCCAAGAGCATCTCTAAAAGTGCTGTTTGGGGCCAACATTGTGGCATAGTAAATTAAGCTACTGGATGATTTACTGTAAACAGGGACACACGTTTTTGTCTTGGCTTTTCCACTTTCTATCCAGCTTCATACTAATGGCCACTACTACACATGTGGGTGACCTCCTGCCTCCTGTATTTGGTTTGGTATAGCCCTGGACATGACAGCATTCTGCAGAGTGAAGCACGGATGGAAAAGTTGTCTACCTTCTCTCTCTGCAACTCTCATTTTAAAAAATGTAAATCAGTCTTCAAAATTCTGTCAAAATAATGGAACTAGACAACAAATGTATTGAAAGAAAAATTCAAGAGCAGTGAGGCTACCAATCTTCCAAGACACCAACTGGGGGCAACCAGCATTGATCCCATTTCTGGCTGCAGGAGTGGACTCAACCCAAGTTTAGGGAGCAGGACAGTGGCAGTTAGCAGAAACAAAAATGGATCACAAAGAAAAGTGCTCATTTTACAGGACATATTAAAAGTCAGAAAGGGGAAGACACATTTTTTCTCACTCTGGTACTTCATCCCTGTTTTTCTGCATCTCCAGCAATAACAACAAAAACTTTCCAAAAAATTTGCATAGATAACAAACTGCATCGATACCTGCATAGATATGAAACTTTGGCTAAGTCCTGGGGAATAAATAGGGGTACACATGTCCCTCCATTTTTTCCCCATAAATCTTTGCATTCACTGTTTTAAAAACAAAAACAACCTTCATAACAAATACAAACATTTGAGAGAAAAGGCGCAGTCTAAGCAGCATTTGGAAAGCAGAATGCCTTTTATTAGAACACAAGAGATGATAAACCTGACTTTTGCCTTCCAGGAATGCAAATAGCTTCTTCCTTTCTGCTTCTCCCAGTCAAGTCAGTTCAGACTTGTTCAGTCCCTTGATACCTAAAGTGTGAGCAGCAAAGCAGTCGACATTCAAAAATAATAAAGCAAGATTTATCTAGCAGTTGTTTATACCAATGAAGGGTACAGAATGTCGTTTTGCTCTTCAGGGCAGTATCAATAGAGACCAGTAAAGAATATTTTCCTCATACTTAGATGCCCCCCAAATGCAGCAAATGATGCAAAAAGAGCACAATGTTTAAGCTGTCATTTATAGGCATAAAATGAGTCAATGTGACATTCAGATTGTGCCAGTGTTATATATAGTTTTTCTGGGCCTGAAAGCGTCTATACCTCCAACTGAATGCAAGGGTCCAGCAATTTGTCTGAAACAGACTCCCTGCTTTCAGGAGAAAGTGGCTCAGCTGCTGTACACCACAGATCTGGTATATAAGTGAAAATAAGCAAGATAAGAGAATTAAGTGGAAATCATTTTCCAAAATCATCCTAGGCAGCTGCCTCTTGGATCTCAGAATTCATGACATTGTGTGTAAAGAAGGCAATATAGATTCTTAACATTAATAGGATTTGTCTCTTTTGATCATGCCAGGATGTAATCTTCCTATTGAGGTTTGACATGAAGGGGAAGCAAGAGGCATTAATGACTGAATTTGTGCTTTTCATGGAGAAAATGTCTGAAGATTAAATTTCAATAAATATTGAAATTCAATAAAGTGATGGAAATGCTGACAACTCTGCCCACACATCTAGATGTTAACTTCCCATGGATTTTAAACATGATTGCAAAGGGACTCACATGAAACTTTAAAGATACAAGAGATAAGATGCTAAGGTTATGTATTTCTGGAATTTTAATTCACAATCCAGGAAAAGCTGAGTTGTAGAAACAAATAAGTAGAGAAAAGACAAGAAATTGATACTGGTTAGAAAAAGTTTGAACTGTCTAGAGGTATCCATTAAAAAGAAGGCCAAAAGGCAATGGAGGGCTTATTTAAGGCTGAGGATGGCCAGACAGTCAGTAGCGATCACACTACTGAATGATGGAAGAAGTGCATGTCTGCAAGATATAACAGAGTTTCTCGGTTTCATTTTGTCCCATCTTCTGCTAACTGTCTGGTTTGGAGGCAAAGAAGGCTGCACCTAAAAATAAATACAATCTTTAAATACGCATGTGGTCAAAGCTTTAGCCCAACCACATGTGTTAAATCCAATAGCAAAAGTATAAAGGGAAGAGGAAGTAATGTGTGTGCCAACATGGAGGTGAGTTTAGTCCAACATGAGATTCTTGTCTCAAAAATGCCCTCATTTGGAATTGGTTCAAACCACAATTACTGGCCCAAAGTAGCCATGGGTAAGAGTAGAAACAGACATAAAGCTAAAACAGTGGAAAGACTATTGGCTTCAGTGATTTAAAAAAAAAAATTAAACCTGGATTTTTCACACTGTACTTTAAAACTAATGACTTGATTATTGTGTTTTTACTTATAGTCACATTTATAGATTTATAGATAGATAAATCTGCATATCTGCTGCAGGTCTCCCACATGGGTTTAGGGCCCAACCACTTGCAACAGTCTCTGCTGCTCTTCCAAGTGCATTAGCAGGGTACTGGATCTAAAGTGTAGGAACTTGGACTCAATTCACTGTCCCATAGGGGAGTCTGACATCCCAGGTTTTGGATTTACCTGCCTCAGTACAAGACCAGTCCCAATTATTCTAAGTAATACAGAGCAGCAGAGATAAAAAAAAAAAAAACCAAAAAACAAAAAACACCTTGCAGCTGTTGCTTCCCTCCCCAAATGGCTACAGTAGCCAGGCCTTATCAAAGCAAAATGTTCAGAACTTGACATAACCTTCCCATATATCTGGAGGTGCTGAGCACTTGGAACAACATCTATTTCCTTCCCAGATATCAACTGCATAGTTCTGAAACCAAAGAGTTAGTTTTATCCCATATTAGAGTTGAAATGGTGCCCGAATATGGGATTCTGACCTTGCAAATGGTGACCAAATGTGTTGTCCTAAAGGGTAGCCCTCCTTCTTCTTTTAAAGAAATGTAAATACCATTTAATATTCATATGACCATTTGCAAATCCTAGACTCTTGTCTTTCCCCTCTTAATACAAGGAACTTCGTCTTGGGGATTGATGACACGTGTTTGGACATTTACCACGTAACTGTAAATTCTGCTTGTTCAGAGTAGAAGGATCCCCATCATGTTCCTTAAGACTCACATGGGATATGCAGCATTCTAATCAGCCTCGTGAGCCTGTTGTCTCTTCCCCCTGTCAAAAAAGGCTAATACTTCCTTCTCAGTCTTTCTGAGATCACATTTTCTTGTACTCCTCTTCTATCCATCCATGTACCACTTTAAGATTCTGCCGGACTCATGTTTATTTTGGACAGGGCTCCTAGGATCTGGCAAATTATAGTCATCCAATAAATATTTGTGGAATGAGTGAATGGATACAAAAGTTTCGTTTCTGAGTAACATCCTGGGGTATATTCGTCAGAATGAAATCCCAGAAAATTTTTGAAAGACATATAAATGTTAAATATTATGAAAGCTCCTACATTATCTTTCTGCTATTTTTTTCTCATTTTGAATATTTCCTGGGAAATCTGTAGAAATAAAAATGAAGGAATTGTCCCATGGAAAAAAACAGCAAAACATTCAGTGATCATGTATTTCCTGTGCCAGAATGTAATCCAAAGCTGAAGGCTTGATTAGCACACTCATGCCTCAGAGAGAACACGAAGCCTGGGGATCTAACTTCCTTTCTTACCTCTTGTCTTCAAATACCTATTAAAAAAACAAGATTACATTGAGGCTGTCTGAATGCTTCTGGAAATTCAGGAATAACCGTCCGTTAGCACTAAAGATTACTTGTTTGAAAGTGATTACACACACAGTGCACCTGCCAAGTCTCAAAAACCTTACAAATCTTTTATACCTGAAAAGTTACACAGTTCCCAGAGAAGCCATACTATGCCAGTCTGCCTAGCACTTGCTTACGATATTTGCTACAAACACCTCCCAACACCCACTCTGCACATCATATGGTGAGTGTAAACTAAATGATTTCCTATTGTACATTGTTCATGTCACAGGCATAAAATTATAAAAGCTTCAATCTTCAGAGTAAAAAAAAAAATCTAGGAAACAGAAAAAAAAACACCCTACAACTAATTTAACACATCATCTTTAAGAATAAATGAGGTTACAAATCTACATTTGGAAGAACAGAATCTAGTCCATATGTACCAGATACCATTTTTTTTTTCAAACTCAAACTCCGGATTCCAAAATGTATACTCTGTATATACTGAGGTAACAGCTTGTCAGAGAAATGTGGCAAGCAACAGCAGGACTGACAGAGCAGATGGGTAGTATTTTTACACCGGCTTTTAAGTGATACTGTGAGTTTACATAGGGTCATCCTAAATATTGGTTAAGTGCATGAGATGAGTGGAGTCACTGTCTAACCTTGGGCAGGCTGTTTTGGTTTCAGTTTTTGTCCAAATGCACTGCTGTCAAGGCTTCGTCAAGAGAAATCTGTCTTTTTGTGCAAAAGGAGCAGTACACACTTCTCAGAACTCTCTCTTTAGAGTTGTATATATGTTTTTCATTGCTATTTTTTTTAAAAAGTTCAAAGCAAAAAAACTTCTTTAACTGACAAAGTTAACCTAATCATTGCCAATGATCACAAATGTTAGGTAACCTACGAGAAAACAAACAAAACAAAATTTAAACAGAAAACAGTGGATGGTGAGGTTGGGAGTCCTAAACTCAATGTTCAGCTTTTCTATAAATTGCACCATAGTCTCTGAGCTTAGTTATACCATTAGGAAGAGGTTCTTTCCAGAAACTACAATGCAGAATTATTGGGGTGGAAATTCTTAACAGAAAGCTCAGTGAAACACTTACCAACACATTTAGGGTTCCTGTCCTTCCTCTCTTATGGCTTAGCCTATTTCATTTGCTAATAAATTAGGCAAGTCTTTCTTCATAACCTTGAACTCCAACTTCCATATAATAAGTGAAAATTAGTCTTTTTGGTCATATAAGGAGTGTGCATCAATCTTAAGAATGCGTCAAGTGATAGTAAGTTTTCGCAATGCTCTTTCATTGTAGGTATACCTCAGGAATACAAAATACAATACAGAGGCTTCCTCCAGGGCAAAGATGCTTCAGTGGGAATGTGTTGCTTAGAGGACAGGGCAATGATTCTAGGAATTCACGTGGTAGTATGGACAATTTCCCTTGAAAAGCCCCATTTCCCTCTCTCAACATAATAATCAGAGCTGAAAGCACCAACAGGACAATGCTGCTTATTATTGTGTTCACCTGTGAATCACAGAGCCTGGAAAAGTGACTGGTACGCAGGAGACACTCAACAAACATTTGTCAAATGACTACTGAACAAACAACAGTCCCTTTCAAGCACTCTTTGCCTTTCCTTTGCAAAGGATGCTTTTTTCCCTCAAATATGGAAATACTGTATTCAGAAACAAACATACAAGTTTACCCAGTGAGAGAGTGCCTGCAGTAGAACCTTGCCCTAGACTTGTCCTTGCTAGCAAAAGTGCATTGATGAACCTCTTAAGTCTAGAGAAAAAGGCCAACTCACGTGATCAAGGACAAGGTGATGTGAATCTGGTCTTATAGGTTTCAAGTCTGGAAGGATGATTTACAAAATATACATCAGCAAGTCATGGATGAAATAAAATCTACTCATGGAAAGTAGAAAGGAATGTTTCCTCATATCTTTTGAACATACATATGTGATTTGGCTTGGTAAACAATAAATTACTGCAGAAACACAATCATTAACAGTATATCCCTAATATACTGTTGAATCAGGATACTGATTCAAATTAATCTACTTATGAAGGAATTGGCCAATAGTTAATAATACTATCTAGCAATGTGGGCGCTCTGAGACTGAATGAATAAAAATGACAATATCTTACAAAAATAAATATAAATGACTATGTTTCTGTTAAGCCATTAATTATAGAATTATATGGAGAATGTGATCTTGCCAAGTAAGGCAAAGTTATGATAAAATTATGTATTAATATAGTTTATTTAAAATAACAAAATTTATAATTTGCCATTACTTCTTCAACAAAACTTATACATATTACAAAATGAATAGATATATTGGCTTCAAGACGTGTATTTTTTAAAGTGTGCTTAATGAACATAAGACTCTGCTAGTCATGCTTAGAGAGTAAATTATAATTTTCTAATAACTACTCAGGCAAGAGCTAAAGAAACTATGATAAAACAAAATGAACTACCAAAACATTTCTTTTCATTTTTCTTTTTTGCTAAAATTCCATCTATGTGTAGAAAATTTAGGTTTTCAGGAAATTAACAATATTTGGGGTACTATGTAGTACTGGATGCTCGCAGTCCACTTGGCAGAGAATGGGATAAGGATGAACTTGACAGCAACATTCCCTTGCATTGAGTTCCATAAAATGATGCAGAGATCAAATAGAGTACATGACATAAAAATCCTAATTTGAGAAAGGAAAAGGAAATATTAAAACTATCACAAACTTTTACATGACCTCCAGTCATGACCCAATTACCTCAGTCAGTGCACCATAAATTTAGAAGCTCTCAAAAGACTTAAGGACTAAGGGGATAAATCCTGCAGGAGGCTTAATATACTGGGTGCATGCACGCAGGGAGAAACACCTTTGAAATGAAAGGTTGGAGATTGGCCATGTTCTGTCTTTGCACAGGACACTTCCAGACATTGACTTCTCTTTCCCTAAAGACAAACAGCAATACCAGAGAAAACACCAAAATCTGAAGCTGATAATATTTCTATTTCACATGACAAATCAGTCTTTGATCACAAAAGATCACTAGTACAGAACACAAGAGAACATAGGGATAGCGCCAACATGATTAGATACCTCTGTTGTTTCTAGTAACTTGAGGGTGAAGACTGCCTCAGCGATTCTATTACGTTTCTCTCTTTCTCTCCCCTCTCCCCCCCTCCCCCGATATCCCTGTCCTCAAATGGCTAAAGACCATGTTTACAACAAGAAGGGCAAGTATCATTTTCAGAAAAGAATTTTATAAGGTCACAGAGTAAATGAAAGTCACAGAAGACTTGATCTTCATTGTTGCTTTAATGAAACAGAAGTATTGATTGTCCGACTTGAAAACCCATGTGTGATTTGGTTTGTTCATTCATTCAAATAAGGTTGTCAGATACCTTCTTGGTCTTATGCACTCTTAACAAAAGCACTGGCTAGGAAACATGTCTTCACTGAGTTTTAGCTCTTAAGAGTGATGTTAACACATGCAGACAAAAACTAATATGAAGGAGAGCATTAAAATTTACTTAAGAGGTATATGATAAAGGGTAACAGGAATTCAGAGAGGGGATGATCAATTACTCCAGGGTCTGCAAAGGCTTCCAAGTGAGGCGACATCTGAACCGAAGCATTCCAGTCCCACTTTCACTGAAGTTCTGTCCAGCTAAGACACATATGTGGCTTTGCATAGGTTTAAAGTGCATACCAGATTACATTTAATGGTAAAATTCTATAACCAATTTCATTCTTCCCAATTATAGTCTTGAAAAATCCACCTGAACACACAAATTGCAGTATTTGGATTCCCATAATTATTCCAGCTTTTTTTGTTATTGGAGAATTGTGAGTATTCTGGAAATATGCACGGTATATAAATTTTGTATAAATACCAAAGATAATAGGTGCTTCACCTGCTAATTATCAAAAGCAATGTAACTGAAACAAAATAAGTTGAAGGAGAGAACAGCAAAAACTTGCTTGAAACGCTTTAATATATTGGGAACAAGGAAATGTTGGAGGCAAAAAATAAAACCTCCTGTGGAAATAGCTCATTTACCAAACAGCTTGAAATCTTTACTGTGGATTATCTGTCATAGGACACTCCTCACAGCCTTTTATGAGTCTATGTACTACAACTAAAGGTAATGGAAATCCTACATGCCAGAAACACCAAGCTCCTTAATCAGATCAGAGGCACCTGGAAATGGAATGGAAATGGGTACCCATACTCTCAGAGGTTGCTTCTCATGTACATTGGTTCATGCTCAGGTACAGATAACCTCCAGTGAATTCCATCCTGACTGCCAGTTTGTCATGGGCTGTCTCTCTCCTCTTCCATCTTCATGTAAGTTTCCTCTTCACCCCCACCCAGCGAACTTGTACTGTCTTCTATTCTGTTTGATGACACTTTGTCAATTAGATACATTCTGTTCAGTTCAGAAGTTCATTAAATTCACATAACACAATATTCTTCTAAGTTGAGTGAAGTTTAGTAATGTTAACATGTGACACAGGTATTATAGCAGAGAATCTGCACCTTTCTTAACATCATTCAGAGATCTAAAATAAGGTGGTACATCTGCAATTCATCAGGGAATTTATAATATTATTTACATATTTCAAGATGTCTTGAAAGTCACATGCCTTTGAGAAATTTAGGAAAGCTTGCATTGCATTCCAAAAAATCAGAAACAGGCAATATACTAATTTACACATTCTTCAAAAGCTTAAATTTTTGTGCTTGTTTTGTAGGGGAAATGAGTGGACAGGGAAAGTCAACAACAAACTCTTCACATGGTTTTGCTTTGGTTATTTCATTTGAGGAATTGTTAGCTGCCAAAGGAGTGGTCTTCAAAAGATCATGGAAAATGTATGCTCAGAAAATCATATATGGGTTTCAAACTTTCTTTGCACTAGAATAAAATCATCTTTTCATTTTATTTTTCTGTATAGTTTTTGAAGTCCCTTGTATTTAATCTTTAAACAATGAGTACGAATTGAAAAGCATTTCCCTCTATTTGCTGTTTTTTTTTCTGAAGAATAAAAGCATAAATAAAATATTAATTTGTCATTCAAATCACTTCCCTACCAGGAAGGATTCCTAAGAGCATGCCACGAATGGACAAAACCTCAAACGGGCACAATTGTTAGAAACCTTCTAGCATCGTAAAAGCCTAACAACTCTTTCTGGCAACTGAGCCCAAACAACAGACTTCTAGGGCCCAGTGATACCATATTACATTAGGATAAATACAATGAGGAAACAAAACACTGCATAAATGCCTATTACTTGCTGAGGCACTCTTAGAGATAAACCCTCTCCTCCTAGAGGGTTTGCAATTTTGGAAGAAATAACAAATATCATGACTGCTCAATGAAAAATTCAAATATTTTTACTTTTTCACAGGTTATTGAATCTAAACCTAGTTCCTTTCTTTTTTGTCTCTTTCTGAACATACTAATAACAAATATGATGCAACCATATGTGTTTAAAGGGACCAGTCTGTGATGTAGTATGCTAAGTAATCATATGGAAAGCTGGCCTCATCCTATATGAGTGCCAGTTTGAATCCCAGCTGCTCCAAGTCTGCTTCATCTCCCTGGTAATGTTCCTGGGACCCTGTGCTTCATGTAGGAGGCCTGGATGGAGCTCCTGGATTCTGGCTTTGGGGGGGGTCTTGCTTTCACTGATGCAGTCACTTGGGGAGTGAACTGGTGGTTAAACGAACTAACACTAAGCAGTTGATTCCATCCTGGGAAGATAAAGCTGTCAAGGGTGAAAATTCTTGTGATTGGTGGCCATGGAACCATGTTCACACATGACATGGACAGAGGTAGAAATGATGAGGTCGAGAAAATAAGCAGAGGACACACACACACAGACAAGTATACAAATCTGTTAAGTTGAGCCATGTGCTGTTCTGCTTGAGTTATTCTTACATCTCAATGTTTTGAATAACTTCACCTTTGTGTTCCAGGATAAGCTCACTACCACTGCATGTACTGTAAAAATCATCCGAGCAAGAAAGGTTAAAGCAGGTAGAAATAAGCTCAGAATAATAAGCACTAACAGAAAGGCTGATGAATTACAGAATCCATTTCAGTTTTCAGTTTGTGTTTGCATCCGTAGGATCCAATCCTCAAGCAAAATCAATGATAAAAAGTGAAATATGACGCTGAACTTTATGCTAGGCAGGTGTTTGCAAGCAATGAATCTCAACTGAACTTGAACTATGGTTATGCAACAAGGTGGAGGAATCCACCATGGGGGGAGGGGTATGGGAGGGGTGGGGGGGATCCCCAGCGCCTATAAAACTGTACTACATAATATAATGTAAGCAACAATAAAAAAAAAAAAACTTAAAAAAAGTGAAATATGAGCAAACTAATAAAAAATTTCTCTGAGCAATGGGTTTCATGTGAGCAGTCTGATGGCATCAGCCTTTGTAGGAACGTAAGATAAAGCAAGCTTTTGGAACAATTTGTGAAGAATGACTCTAGCAGAACTTCTCTGATCTAAAGGTGCAACCCTCAAGCTACCAATGCACCTACTTGCCTGCCAGACTTATTTTATAGAAACCTATCTTTGAGAACTGAGGAAATATTTGTTGAATAAATGAAGACGAAAAATCTATCAAAAACCGTCCCAGGTTCCTTTGTTAGCATCTTGTCAAGCTGCACGAATAACCACATGTTGCTTGATGGCTACACAAAAATGACTGCAGGGTCCCAGGACAAAGATTAGTGTTCCTATATTATAGATTCAAAACTGAGGTGTTCTGACTTTGATAATAGCAGTCTGGACACTATATCAAATTCCAATCACCTATATTCAATGAGCATTAAGTCTCTTAGAAGCAGAGAAATAAATCAACACCTAATCAATCTAATGATGAAGAAAAACTGCTTCATGGTATCTACCAGGGTTCATGCTAGAAGGAATCAATCAAGACACCGTGCTGTTTGTTAACACCTAGTATGCTTCTGAAGGGTATTTGGAAACACGAAGCTGAGAAATAGGGTAGGCTGCCAGCTCTGTGGACACCAAGAACACCTTGTATTTCCCCTGAAAGGACATTAAAAATATCCAAGTCACTCCATCATTATTTCACTGAATGCACTCTTGTCACTTCCAAACTAAGTGTTGTGTGGAAATGAGTCCCCAAAGGATCATTATGTCACTGTTTGGCCTCAAAGGCAAATATAATCAACTTAAAACATTGGGTCAGCAGGCCAGCAGCAAAGCTGGCAAAGAGAGGCAGATTGTTGGGCCTCCTGTAGTACTGGGGAGACTTAAAGGAATCGTTACTAAAAGGCTGCTTTCCACCATGAGATGGGAAAATGCTCCCAAATGTAGCATGCTCCAAAAAGTCAAAACCAAGTAGTGGTGCAGTATCTGTTTTTTCTATATTATTAACTCATATAGTTATCTAAGATTTATACATTCAGAACATACTTCTTTTTTTCAAAATGTGGAGCTTTGCAAATACCAGAGGTAAAAACTCAGTGTATTTTTGCCGACTAAAATAATCTGCTAACTCTGAGTAGTACCATCACTTTATTAAACTGCTGAAAAAAACTTATGAAATAGGGCCCGGCGCAGTGGCGCAAGTGGTTAAAGGTCCTTGCCTTGCACGCCCGGGATCCTATATGGGCGCCGGTTCTAATCCCGGCAGCTCCGCTTCCCTTCCAGCTCCCTGCCTGTGGCCTGGGAAAGCAGTCGAGGACAGCCCAAAGCTTTGGGACCCTGCACCTGCGTGGGAGACCCGCAAGAGGCTCCTGGCTTCGGATCGGCATAGTATCGGCCCGTTGCGCTCACTTGGGGAGTGAATCATTGGACGGAAGATCTTCCTCCCCGTCTCTCCTCTCTGTATATCCGCCTTTCCAATGAAAAAATAATAAAAATAAATCTTTAAAAAAAAACTTATGAAATATAAAAAGCAACTTAAAAAAGAGATATATATTGATACACAAAAGCAATAAGGTTCTCAGTTATCCAAATGTCACCACATTTTCTACATGAGGTAATACACAACTATATCAGACAACTCAAGGTAGTCAGAGAGTCAAAAGGTTAATGGAGATACTAACCTAATATCTGTGTTTAAAATAAATAAGTGGTGCAATTAATCTAAATTGTACCATTATATGAGAGTGTTTTTGAGGGCTACTTTTCAGCTTCTAGAACCCACTTTACAATGCCATAAGAGAAAGCCAATATGTAGCAGGAGAAAGAAATTACTTTCTTCTGGGGGAACCTGTGTAGTTGTGACAAACATGATAGGTTTGAGCTTTATTGACTTAACTTTCAAAGGCCTCTTTCACAATGGGTCAATCTTATGAAAAGCAACGGAATGATCATACTGGATTAGTGTATGCATGAACAAATTATTCTTTCTATGCTTTTTGGATTGGGCAAATTGAGGAGCTAATAAAGGCATATTTGGAGAAAGGTTTGGAAAGATTTAAAATAGTCCATGAATACTAACCAGGTGTGGGGCACACACCTGATCCATTGTCATGGGAGCTATTCAAAGATAAATTAATGACTAACCAAGTAACAACACCAGAGAAGACCATTTAAAAAATAAGAGAATGAATGGTAAAACTAAATTATAAACCTGATTGTGATCAATGATTTAAAATATAGAGGAAGGCCAAATATAACAAACAACTTAAGTGTATACCTATTCATACAGTGGTTGTTAAAGATTTATTTATTTTTATTGGAAAGTAAGACTTACAAAGTGAAGGAGAGAGAGAGAGAAAAATCTTCCATCCCCTGGTTCACTCCCTACATGGCCACAACAGCTAGAGCTGAGCTGATCTGAAGTCAGGAGCCAGGAGCTTCCCCACAGGTCTCCTACACAGGTTAAGGATCCCAAGGCTGTTGGCCATCCTCTATTGCTTTCCCAAGTCACAAGCAGGGAGTTGCATGGAAAGCGGAGCAAACAGGACATTGACAGACACTTATATGGGATCCTGGGCGTGGAAGGCAAGGACTCTAGCCACTAGGCTACCACACCCGGACCTCATATACTTTTTTATTTAGCTCAAAGTTAAACCATAATAACTGCCTTGTGCTCCTTGCTTTTGGCTATTCACATATGGACAGCTCTTGGGATGACTACACCATTACAGTATTAAGGAGAGGAAAGATGAAACAATAATTGAATTCACATTCAAGATCCTCACATAATTAAAAACCCCCAAACAATTCAGTAATTAATACAATGCCTGATGGCTTGGAAAATAGTTCATGGAAGTGGGCCAATATGGACTCTATGTGAAAGAGTCCTATGAGAAAGCATGGGTTAAGCATTATCTTCAAAGAAGGAAACCATCTCCTTTCCAAGAGCCACTGAATATTCATATGACAGGTAGAAGCACTGTCATGTGACAGACAGAGCAAGTCATTTTGGAAAACTTGGGCTTGAATTTTTAGCTCACAGTCTACGAGTTCTGAGATCTTTAGCCTGTCTCTTCTCTAATCCGGCTTCTGTATTAGTTGCACAAACGTGTTGTGAACCTCCCAGTGGTATGCCTCATGTAAATGTACATTTGATTTCCCCCTCCAAGGAAAGCATTCTGAGAGTTTTCCTTCCAAATACAGAAAAAGCATATGCTTTGCTCATGACCACTAGATCACGGGTAAATTAAGAGCAAAGCTCCCAAACTCCTCCAGATTCAATCAGTAGAAGTGTTCACCTGTCAGTGCTAGCAGGCAGACACTAAGCAATGTCATTTGCTATCCTTTGCCAAAAACAGAAGCTCAGATAACAGGCCTTGGCAGGTAAGCTAGAAGATTGTTGCTGTTTGGTTTTTTCCAACAATTTAAGATGTAATTATTTGTTTGTTTTTCTTGAATCTATACAATCTGTTCTTTGATTTGGGATCTCAAACAGTTTACTGTTGCTTCATGGATCAGAAGATCAATTTTAAATAACAAAACTAACTAGCTGTACAGACTGTGAGTTTAAAGCAAGCCAATATTTGCAGGCACAGCAAGTGGAAGCAGACACTCTGACTTAATGCAACAACCCTCACTTTGAGCCCTGGCAGCATCTGAGTTCTCTTGAGCTTGAGTCTTCTTAAAAAAAGTGTTTTCTAAATGTGAGGTTTTCAATGCTTGGTATTTGCATGAAGAAACACTGAACTTAGAACAGACTACACAAAGTTTGCTGTGAAAATTGAATTTCTGCATGCAAAAGTGTGAAACAAGACCCTTACCTTAAATCCTATACAAAACAGCAACTTAGAATGGATAAGGGAACTAAATCTAAGGCCTGAAACCATCGTATTACTAAAGGACAATAAGGAGAAAACTCTAACATTGGCATAGGCAAAGATTTCTTGGATAAGACCCCAGAAGCACAGGCAATAAAGGCAAAAATAGACAAATGGTATTACATCAAGCTAAGAAGCTTCTGCACTGCAAAGGAAACACTCAAGAGGCCACTGAGAGAATGGGAGAAAATATTTGTAAAATATACATCTGATAAAGGGTTAGTGATTCCTATCCAAGATAAACAAGAGAAGCTCAAGAACTGCAATAACAGCAAAATGAGCTATCCAGTTAACCCAGTAATGAAATGGGTTAAGCATATGAGAAGGCATTTTTCAAAGGATTAAGTACAAATGGCCAACAGAAACATGAGAAGATGCTCAGGATCGGGGAAATGCAAACAAAAAACACAATGGGATTTCACCTTACCCCAGTGAGAATGGCCATGATCCAAAAATTGAAAGATAGAGAATTCTGCTAAAGATGTGGGGATTGCGGGAAAGTACCCTAACATACTGTCCATGGGAATGCAAACTAGTACAACCATTTTGGCAGAGAGATGAGATTCCTCAGAAATCCAAATATCAGATCTACCATATGAGGCAGCCATTCCACATCAGGAATTAACTCACCAGGAAGTAATCAGGTTTTCAGTTATCAGCTCAACACAGAATTGCTAACATGTACAAACAACCCTGATATCCATTCACTGATGACCAGGATAAAGAAACTGTGGTATAAATATGTGATGTAAATACAAACACAGAGACTTTGGAATACTACTCAGCTATAAAAATGAATGAAATCCTGTGTTTTGCAACAAAGTGGATTTAACTGGAGGCCATTAGACTTAGTGAAATAAAGTCAGTCCCCAAAATACAACGATCACATCTTTTCCCTAATTCATGGTAACTAATATACACAGACAAAAATATGGAGTATGTTTAAGTGAAAGTGACATTTTGAGATTTGATTATTGCTCATAGATGTTATCTATACCCTTGAGGAATGGTGGTTTTTCTATTTATTACTCAGTGAAATTTTTATGTAGTAGTTTTTATTAAGCTTCTGATCATAAAGTAAATTGAAAGTGTGTCCCTGTAAAATCTAAAATAAGAAAATGAGGAGAGAGGAACAATTTTCAGATTATCCCATTTAAATAATCCTTCATATGAATTGCTTATCTCACATCTCTGGTGGATCTCTACCTTCATCCTAGCAGAACGTTTTGCAATAATGAGAATTTTAGAATCTGAGTTGGAAACAACTTCCACAGTGATCTCTCTAAGCTGCTCTGCTATGAACCCCCACTGCAATGCTTCAGTCTTTCCACAGATGAGAATTTCATATGGCCTTCCACCACAGTGTGGAGTTTTTTCAGAAGTATATTTTGAGTTTCTTCTCAGTGACTTAATCTGTGCTTTCTCCATGGCAATTTCTACCCAGCATCATAATTATATAGTGATAACTCCTAAGCAAGTTTCTTAATTCTATCTTGAATTTTATCTGTCTCATTATTCCAAGCTTACATATGCTTCATTTCTCTCTTGAAATGTATAAAGCTAGAACCACTCTACCCATTTCTGATGGTTCTCATATTATTTCCTGCCTAACATCAGTTAATTTCTGGTAGCTATGGGTTATTCTCTTCTGTTCACCTTTTGTAGTTGATGAAGGAACATTACACCCATGTTACTAGTCAGGTGAGCAAATGGATCGATTACAGCTAAGAGTACAATCATGAATGTTTCTTTTCTGTTGGATGTAACTGAGGAGATGCCATCTTCCTAATCCCTGACTAAGGATACAGCAGCCCAGAGAGGCTGGGAATTTGCCTTTTAAAGGATCCTTATAGTTGCACATGTGCAATCTACAATCTTCAATTACATTTCCAGGAAGAGATTGGATAAGCTATTTGGAATCACACAGAAACACAGCAGGAGTGAGAAATGTCAATAGACTTCATCAATTTGCCGTGTGTAGTACTTAAGCACACAGTTATTTGGACAAAACTGTAGAAAATTGCTCCATTTGCTATTGCCATTGATTTGTGGTGACATGTGAAGTATATGTGTACACACACATGCATACACAAACACACACTATTTGAGAGAAAAGTGTTTAACCATCTGTATTTTAAAGGCTTTGTTGGTTTTTCACCGTAAATTATACAGGAATCGAAGTAAAATGTGGCTAAATTAGTAAAATGTACGTTTTAAAATGCATTCTGCTAAACACAGA
This sequence comes from Ochotona curzoniae, assembly GCF_017591425.1. Lineage (NCBI taxonomy): Eukaryota > Metazoa > Chordata > Mammalia > Lagomorpha > Ochotonidae > Ochotona > Ochotona curzoniae. The sequence continues at coordinate 421,738 of NW_024466927.1, forward strand.
TTAATCTGCAGAATTCTCCATATCTATAAGTTTACTCATTTTTTTTTAAAAGACCCAGAATGGCCCTTGGTTAACATTCCCTATTAGGAGTGTAGCTCAGTTGCTAAGACCTAATCAACTGCACTTTTCTTCCACATCCCCTCTTACCTCCTGAAGGGCATTGTTCCTCCTCATGATATTAAAATACTCTGCTTTCAATATTTGTGTTACTGGTGTAAAGTAATTGGATTTGAATTTGTATAAACTGCAACAGTTTTCATAGTTCCAGGATATGATAGAGTCCTTAAGAAATTTTTCACAGTATAAAATTATAAAAGAGGAGCCTGAGACATCACATAAAGAAAACAAAGAAACTGTTCCGTTAGGACTGAGCTCTCCGAAAATGGAGAATGTTGGCTTGTCAATCTCAACCATTTCGACTACCAAGGAATAAAAAAAGGTAGCAAAGCACTGAGATCCTTTTAACAAGCCTCAAGAAAGAAATAACACATGACAGCAAAATCCATAGAGATTTTTAGCTCTATATCTAAGACCCATAGGCAGATGCCTTCAGATCCGCTGATTAGATACTTTAATTTCTTATTACTAAATGAGGAAGACAGAACTGAAGAAGCAAAAATTAGTCTGGCGCCTTAGACCACTCGGCCACCCTGACACATAAGAAGCAAAAATTAACAAAGAAATTAAACTGACCTTGTAAACCTAGGGACTAAAGACTATATACCAGACTTTGATAGGATTCATTGGAGCAGGAGCATTAGAAATACTTGAATCCAAACTCACAAGTACAGTGGACTTAGCAAAACAACATTCCTGCTGATCTTCAGTTGGCACCTTTCAGCACCAGTCTCCAATTCCAAGTTGGAATATCCCCTGTAGATGAGTGAACTCTTTAACTCCTATTTCTTCGTAACTCATTTACTTTGGAAGTCAGGAATTCATACTCTTGTGAAAACAGTGCTATATGTAGATATTAGAGTCATTACTAGTCCAAAAATATTATTAAACCCATAATTATAGCAATCATATATTCTGGGCCACCAGAGACATATTATTACACGATGAATGTAATAATAACAATTCTTGATAAATAAATAGTATATCTTAGACTGCTAGGAACCATCCTAAGAGCTTTGTATCCACTCTCTTAATCCTGACAAGAGCCCAACAAGAACTTGCTCTGATAATGCCTTTGCTAAATGATGCTAAGAGTTTAGCAAAGGTGCTGAAAATCCAATGCTTTTAAGAGAAGCAGCAAGATAAGAACTCTGGTGTCTGATACTAACATTCATCAGTTAATTTCTAAGCTTTACTATTTCTTGTTAAGCAAGTACATAGGGAAAGCTCAATTCATGTTTTCAAGAACACTCTTACTGAGGTAAGATTCAGCAGTAGGATCAGCCCTCCCTTTTGCTATAGGATAGGAAATAGAGAGACATGCTTCCAAAATGCTGCCAGATGTACTCACGGCTTGTGAAAAAGAATAAGGTGAAAGGCTGAAGTTTTGCATAGAGGAGAGCTTGAGCATTCCAGTCCAGGGATCAAGAGTGACGTAGCAATGTGAAAAGTGAATATGGCAAGTACAGTGAAATGACAAGTTGGAGACTTAAGTTTATCAGCAAATTTTGAAAGTCTGATGTTTAAGTAGACATAACTCCATATGACAAAAACTTTGCTAGTGAAGAAGGTACCTACGAGGAGGGAACACAATTGGAGATAGAGGGTCCTACGGCCTGGTGTCAACAACAGGGTTTGGAAAAATAGGACAGGCAGGAGAGAAATTTTCAGGGAAAGTCAGGAGTGAGTCACATGATCATGTAATGAGCACAGCCACATTTGTGTAACGGAAAAGTACAGGAAGTTCTGATTGGAATTACTTCAATTAGCAGCATGTGCAATAATGTTAGGGTTAAAAAGAAAAAAAATAACTTGGCCATGTTTGAAAAAAGGGAGGTTACTCTAGTACAGTCAGTAAAAGGCTCCTTTCTCTCGTATTTTAGAACCATTACAAGTTTTAGGCAATATTTGTAGATGCAGGCCAGGGAAGTTTGACCCAAGGGGACTGTCTTGAGGTTTTGTAGTCTAAAGTAGGCTCATGTCATTTTTACTGTGTACAAGCATTGGGACCCTTAGCAAATACTACCTTAATAAGTCACTTTCCTTAACAAAATGTTGGTAATATGCTACCTTCATTGTAAAAATCAAACAGATAACATATGAATTAGTATTTTATATAGTGTGATCATATTACTTCAAGACACAGGTAAAGCTTGCAGAACAAAAATATTTGGTTCTGCCCGCCCCCCACCCGTGTATCAAGCTGCATTCTTTCAGACCAAGACGAAACTGAAACTCCATTCTGGTATCATCCCCTAGAATTCCAAGAAGGCAATACACTCCCACGGTTGTATCCTTTCTGCCCCTTTATTCTATCCCCCCAATCACATCTGTTATAGGAAGCAGCATTTGCTAATTTGCATGTCCATCTCCACTAACAGACTAGGAGCTCCTAGAAGGCAGATTGTGTTGTATTTGTCTGAATATTCTGACATCTGGCAGAAATTCCTGAAGGGTATCATATCATCAGAACAATCTGGGTAAACAGCTAGAATTATATTTTAACAATTTCTCATCCATTATCTCTTAGCTCAGGTCCCCCCTCTTTTTTTTTTTTGTTTCTGCTATCTTGCATGTTAGTTTTTTTCTGAATTGGACTGAGTTTTAGAACTACACATTGCATATATATTGAAAAATAAATTAATAAATTTTGGAAGACTAGATTTTTTTCCTCATTCCTCTTCGGGTACTAGTAAGTTATTAGAGATGGGCATACACCTTCTGCAAGGAGACAAATAGTAAATATTGTACAGTTTGGGGGCTACTTGATCTCTCAAAAGTACTCAACTCTGTAGAGGGAAATTGCTTAGACAAAACAAACAAATGTGGGTGGCTGAATTTTAATACAACTCTATTTACAAACACAGTGGTAGACAGATTTGCTCCATTACTTATAGTTTGTTGCTGCTCCTTCTTAATGCATAATATAAGTCTTCTTTTTTATTCTATGTTTTTTAAAAGATTTATTTTTATTTGTTTTTGGAAAGGCAGATTTACAGAGAGAAGGCAATGCAGAGAGAAACATCTTTCATCTGCTGGTTCACTCCCAAAATGGCCCTAAATGGCTGTAGCTGAACTGATCTGAAGTCAGAAACTTCTTCCGGGTCCCCACGTGGGCTTTGGGCCATCTTTGCCTGTTTTCCCAGGCTACAGCAGGGAGTTGGAAGGGAATTGTAGTAGCCAGAATACAAACTGGTGCCCATATAGGATCCTGGCTCATGGAAGGTGAGGATTTAGCCACTAGGCTACCACGCCGGGCCTTTCTTCAATATTTCTAATGGCTCTAATTAATCAAGGTAATATGAAATGCTAAGCATCAACCATTTTAATGCTCTGAGGAACAAATTCTATGTTGCTATCAAACACTAGACTTTTACAAAAATGCCATGAATCTTAAATTTTTAATCTCTCACTTCCTGATAGTACTTAGTGCATGTCTATTCAAACCCAACCTAAGAAACAAAGCTAACAGAAAAGGCAAGCACTGGGATAAATGTGCACAACCTTGGCGGTGATAGGGAGGAAAAGCACAGGTCCAATCACAGTGAGAGACTCTCAGGCTTAGAATCAATGCCTCATGATATCAGAAGATGATGTGTTTCCACTTTCTGCTCACCATGTCTCATGCAAACTGAATGGCAATGTATGCTGATGGAGTATAAAACGAGTACATGTCATTTTACCTCACGGGCATCCTGTGACCACTTGCATTTCAAACTGTAATGAAATCATCTTCAAGAATTGTCCATGGCTTTTTATTTAATTTTTCTATGGGGTCACAATATTTTTTTTCAGCTGTTTTTGTCTCCATTATTAAATTTCATGTTGCTGCCTAACTGGATTCTATTGTCAAGAATAGGGGTACCATAGTACAAATGGATGCATGGGTGTGAAGTATTACAAAGACTTTTATAAAGTGATAAATTTATGCTAATATGAAACTTATCATTACGTGAGGACTTAAGATGGACAGTTATAAGTGTTAGAGAGTGACAGAGGTAAATATTACACTAGTGATATCTCTAGAAGGCAAGGCAGTGGTCTAAGTGACAAATACTACATATGGCTGAGATATATTTCTTCAGGAAGAATTTATCCAAGCCTTCAATGTGTTCCTTGGACACCTTGTTCATTGTGATACGTAATTTAGGCATTAGCCATTTACAGATTTGTTTGATATCTGACTCAGGAATTACAGCTGATTCAGCTCTCTCTCTCTGTCAGATCCCATTTCATTTTTTTCTATGGCCATTGCTAGGCTTGCTGAAATGAAAACTTCCATCACTATTTGAGGACCAAAGGATTTTGGATTTCTGACAAAGAATGTAGAAATTTCGCTATCACCTCGGAACTACAAAAATAATCTTTATCTAGCTCACAATCTTGTCCATACTAATCGCTTCCCATAAGAGCTTGGGTACACTGCAAGAGCTCTGTTAACTGTGGTTGGCTGGTCTTGTTACTGTAGAAGCCAAAGGGACATTAAATCATAGTGGTACAACTACTATCCCAAGCCTGCAGGCCACCTTGGTACACAGCCCTGATCTCTGCCTATGAGGATATGGTACACTTATTTTTTTATTGTTTACAATATAATAGTAATTGTTATTCTTAATCTGCAGATGTACCATGTAAATGCATCATGCACAAGTATTTCAACTTTAGGATTTTGAAAACAAGTGTAAAATTAATTAGCTTCTCGGTATTATATTTTTGCATCTGAACTTTCTCCGTTGTTATGTTTACTTGAAATACGAAATAACCTTGGTACAAGTAGAACATTCCTGCTATTAAATTAAAAATGACAATGACAATAACGCTTTGACAAGATAACACAATGATAAAAAAAACATTTTGTAGTCAACACTTCATATGCCAGAATTAGAATCAAGCAAACACTGTTTTCCCCTCTGGAAGCACTACAGAAAAAAAAAGGGAAGACCTTTTTAGAGAGGAAGAAAACATATTTTTCGACATGTGCGTCTTAGCTTGGTTACAAGAGCTAAGAAACCAACACAGCCTAGCAACGTGCTGGCCCAAACTGGCCAACAATAAAGTAGAAAAGGAAAAAAAATATACCTCCAGCGCCAGGTCCACCTCAAGTGGAAATTTTCTTGGTGTTTGAACACCAGAAACAACATGAAACTGGAGATATTTCCCCGGCTCAGGAATACTGGAAACAAATATCTAAAGGACAGTGGCCATTTATTTATAATGTGAGCATCATGCAGAAAATTATTCAGGAAGTGTGAGGATTGGAGAGAGCAAAAGAAGGAATGGAGGAAAGAGAGGCAGGCAGAACAGTAGTCAGGGCTTCCATTGCGGGAGGCACAGCTGGTATCTGGACAGGAGAGGAGTGCTGGCCAGGAGAACGGCCACAGCTTCCCCTCAATGTTCCTATTCACAGTCTGAAATATTAAATTACAAGCCTGCCATAAGCACTAACTAGGATCTAATGTCTCATTCTAATTTAGAATTATGTAAACCCCTGTGAACTTAGCTGCATTTGCAAGGGTCTGGGCTCACCATACACAGAGTAGGAATAAGCCACAGTTCTTTGAGAGTTAATACTGATGTAGGAAAAAAATAAAAAGCAATCACCATTCTTTTTGTAGCATCCAAACCCTGAAGTATCACATTCTCAGCTAAGTTTTTCCAAGTACTGGTTAGGTAGAGTTGCATCTAAAGTCATCTATACTATGTGATTCAATCAGCTACCACTCTAATTGAGACTGCCAATTTGTTCAAGGAATGTGAAAAAGGGCCAGTTATATCTTCCTATTTATACTTGTCTACTGTTTTCTACAAGCACTTTCCCTCACTGAGTGTCTTCATTGATCCTCACAGCAGCAAAATGGAAAAAGATCTTATATATTCACCCCCAAATTAAAAACCAAGCCATTGACATTGAGTTAAGACCAAATGATTTAATTGAAGTCATAACTCTTACCACAGACCCAAGATGTTGGCCACACCTGATCTTTAATCATAACAGTAACACCTTCAGAAGAGACAAATACGCTAGGGTAGTGAGGGTAGGACAGTGGAGGATCAGGTCAGGACAACAGTGACACATGAGGGAACTGACCTGCAGTGACTCTTAGAATTAAATGCCTGAGCTCAGTTCGGGTGCTCAGATGGTCTGTGTTAAGCCTGGGGGGAGAGAATGGAGGACATGCTTGTTCGAACGTCTTCAGAACTGTGAATGCTATCCGTGTCTTATACCCACACCCCTTTAATTGTTTAACAGCATGCAAAAGGAAGTACAAGGAATGGCAGGAAAGGATTTCTCTTGACCTGACAAGGATATCAGTACCAGCTCTTTCCTGAGTATAAACACCTTAATTCACACAAAGGCCAAGAGAGGGCAAGAGAAAAGGAGCAAGTGAATCAGGCCTTCTGTTTACAGCTCCTCCTGGCAAATATTTTGCTATTAAAGAAAGCTCCATTCATAAAACCCTATCTGCCGATGAAGCAGGTACTTTCCACCAGACACCCCTGATCAAGCCAGGTTCCTTTATACAGTAGACACTTTGTAAGGCCACTGTTGGTACATCCAGGCAGGCAATGTCCTCCTCAGGATGCGCCATGAGGTCCAGTGGTTGGGACTGGAGGCTGGGGAGAATACTGTGCTCATTTCCAATATATTATTTGAGTGTACACAGCAAAATCCAACATAAAATGAACAGTGCTCAATCATAGTCCCAATTGTGTAAGGGGATGAGTGAGTGGATGAAAGCAAGTAAATATTAGTTGAAAATTATGGGTCAAGCATCAGGCCAAACAGTGGCTTGTTATCCTGATGAATACATTCAAACATTTTTATTGATACACGTTATTGACAGTGGGGGTCAGGGAGGGGGAATAACTTAGGTAGACTCAAATGCCCAGGAAGTGGAAATGAAATTTGCACTGAAGTGGTAATGATTCCAAGAACTATATTTAGTCTTTTTAATAATAGATTCCTGATAGCTTGTTGGGTTTATGTGTGTCATAAGCCTCAGAACAAACTGATATAAACTTTATGCCTTTACCTGTAAAATGGGGGCATCAGATGAGATGATTTCTACTAATTATTTCATATTTTGTAAGGCTCTGATTCTGTGGACAACCACCTTGCAATAAAGCACTGGTTTTGAGGCTATGCTCTACAAAATATCATCTGATTATTGGTAATTCATCCTTATCACTATAGGTTACCTCAATTCTATGTGTGTCAATTAATTCACTCACAAAAAGGAGATAATAAATTCTCTGCCTTACCTCATCCAAACATGTTCAATGAGGATCACACGAGTTTATATCATTTAACATAAAAACAAAATTTTAAAAAATATTGTCAGATCTGCTCCTCAACAACGGTTAACTTGTAGAGGTCTTGATCATGCACAGGCATTCAGAATTGTATCAATGCATAGAACTCTGCATATGGTTCTGTTTATGGTATTACTGCTCCAGGTAACCAATTAAGGTTCTCACCATTCTTGGGCACTTCCTTGAGTAATACTGAAGGAAAATGGAGAACAGCTTGACAGAATGTCACTGGCAAATCACTGAAAGTATAATATAATAATACTATATCATTTAAATATACATATAAATTATATATAATTACATATCTATATACTTATATACATATAATTTCTACCAATCAATAAACCTCTGATAAAGGGAAAATATTTTCCTCACAGATTGGGACACATACAATTCTAAAGTGAGAATAAAACTTAGACACAACATAGTTTTATTCTTTTGACAAAATTTAGAAAACAGACACCCAAGTCTTGTGAGACATGGGCAAAAGAATACAATATAATGGATGGCACTGTGGCGTAACACGTAAAGCAGTCAGTCACCTATGACTGTGGCATGCTATATGGGCACAAGCTGGAGTCCCAGCCATCCTACTTTCTTTTTTTTGTTTTTAATTATTTTTTTTTAAATTTTATAATACAGTTCCTCAGGCTCTTTCCCTTTCCCTCTTCCTGCTTTCCTCATCCTCCACTGATTTCCCCTATATTATTACAATGAAATTGTTAAATATATCTGGACTATAGAATGCTGCACTCTCTGCCATTGTCCTTACCTATAATGTCAGGACACACTTATACAGCAGAATGCTTATGGCTCACACTACTTTAAATCTAGCTACCAGTTAATGACCTGGCAAAGGATAAGAAGATGGTCCAAGTGCTTGGGCCATTACCTCCCATGTGGGAGACTAGGAAAAGTCCTGACTCTTGTATTTGTACCAGTTCAACCCCAGACTTAGCAGTCATTTGAGAAATGAACCAGTAGATGGATGGCCTCTCTGTCTTTCTGCCTTTCAAATGAATCAACAAATGAATGTGTGAATGAATGAATCTTTCATTTTTAATGAGTAAGATATAAAGAGAAGTGAAACACTTAATTTTTTACCCCTAATGTTTAGCAACATTTTCTACTACATATTTTTTGGCCAACATTTGTTATCAGATGTAAATTACTGAATGCACCGTGAAGGTCTTTATTTCTTTTTCCTTTGTCCTTTTTCAAAGGACTGATGTGATTTGGCCAACAGGGAAAGCCATACTTTATACTCCTCCCAGGGGAAAGGAAGTATGCAAAATATTCCTGCTAAATGTACCATGCTTCACATATATTTTCTATGAACCAAAAGCAAAGGGCCAGCATTTCCTCTGCAGCCACTGGGCTACAAAGATCCACACTGACAAGAATGGGTGTTAGAGGGATCAAAGTCCATAGACTGCAGCTATTTTGTTGCCAGTGTCTGGATGAAAAGTGACACTGCACTCCACTGGTGAGAGCACACCTCAATGATAGCATCTGATTTTCAGATTTCACATATCCTAACCAGAACAGGTATAGTTCTCTGAATACAGATGTTTTCCATTGTAAATGAGGACTTTCTGAAGAACTGGGAATAGATACTCAAATGATGAAAAGACTGAAGGGATTGCTATGATTGTCCACAAGATCTACTCTGTCTGTGAAGTCATATAAGAATGTCCTTCCTGGGCCTGGCGCGGTGGCCTAGTGAGTAAAGTTCTCTCCTTGAACACCCTGGGATCCCAGATGGGCACATCCACCAAATGACCCATCCATCTCACTCCCAAAAACTTATCCAAGTGAAGTGAAATCAGCATATGAGAGAGTTACCTGCATACTCATGCTTATGGAAGTTCAATTCATAATAGCCAAGCTTAAGAATTGACTTACATGTTCATCAACTGATGACTGTAAAAAGAAATATGGTATACATACACAATGAAATACCACTCAGCCAGAAAAAAGGAATGGAATCTTGTCTTTTTTGCAACTCAATGGATTCAGCTGCAAAACCTCAGTTAAAGCCACTCCTAAAAAATGAACAGTTCCCTAACCTGTCACAATACTCTAATACATAGAGTTTAAAATTGGTAATCTTCATAAGCAAGATTATGATCCTTGGATTTGATCACTGTTTACAATACTCATGAGAAATTAAGGGGCCTTTTCTGTTCTTTTATTCTCTTTGCTATGCCTTGATATATTTATCTATTTGGAGTTCTAAGCTTGTGATTATGAAACACAATGAACATTTGTCATTATAAAAATTAGAAAAAAATTAGGACAGGAAAGGAAGCTTGAGGAGAGTGGGGTGTGGAGTATCCCTACACTACTAGATCTGTATCATGGAATCTGTCAGGTTTATTCACATCACATAAATATAATTAATAAAAAAGAACTTGTCTCCCCAACCTCCTCTCTCTTTTGCACAACCTCTCCTGCTCTCCATTTCTTTTCCACTTCAGTAGAAAATGGTTCAGGAATTTAAATAAACCAGGGAAGGAGATAAAATATTAGGAAGGAACATTTATGTATTCAAAGATGAGAGTTGGATAATATGCTTCATATCACTAAGAATAATGAAGTTTAAAATAATAGAGCATTAACTGAGTAGATACTATTTGCTAAAATTGGAATGTTTACATGTATTTTATCTATGTGCTATACCACATTCCTAAGGGAAGTTTCTATTAGTTTATTTGCAAATTTTAAATTGATTATTTTTAAAATTTATGATTTTAGATGAGTTTTTCTGTAATATTTATTTATTTATATTGGAAAGGTGGCTACACAGACAGAAGGTGAGACAGAGAGAAAGACCTTGCATCCACTGGTTCACTCCTCAAATGGTTACAACTGCCAGAGCTGAGCCCATCCAAAGCCAGGAGCCAGGAGCAGCTTCGGGATTTCCCACGCAGGAGTGAGGTCTCAAGGCTTGGACCAAACTCCACTGCTGTCCTAGGCCACAAGCAGGTTGCTAGATGGGAAGTGAAACAGCTGTGATATGAACTGGTGCTCATACGGGATCCCGGCTCAAGCAAGGTGAGAACTTTAGCCACTAGGCTACTGTGTCTGGACCCATGATATGGTTTTACAGGTATAGATACATCCCCTCCATTTTCCCTTCTTTTCTCCTGAAGTTGAGACAGATTCAGTAACTCACTTAAAGGAAAAATGTTAATTTTGAAGCGCATTGTGTATGATTGTAGTTTATACTAAACCCTTTTATCCCATTCCCTGCTTTCTCTGTCTCTCCCCTTTCCCCAAGTGAGTACACAGCTACCTTCTAAAGACTGCTGGCAATCAATATAAGGTTTGGAAGAATTGTTGGTTCCTTTGCTGAATCCAGAAATCTAAGTAGTATTTGGTCATTTTCTCTCAGCATAGATTCTTTCCTCTCCATTAATAAAAACAAATCAGTCTTTATATTGGTTTCTACATTATAAAATAAACTTTGTCCATTCTATAGGATAAGCATTACCTTAATACCAAAACCAGAAAGAACACACACACACACACACACACACACACACACACACACAGCCAGAAGCCAACATCCTTGATGAACAGAGAGGGCAGAATCCTCAACAAAATAGTAGTGAATTGAATCCAGCAGCAGATTAAAAAGATGGTTTACAAGGATCATCTGGAATTCTTCCCAGTATTGTAAGAGAGCATCAATATTGAAATCAATTAATATAGCACACTACATGAATACAACGAAGGACAAAAATCATAAGATCATCTCAAATGCAGAAAAGACATTAAATATGCCTTCAAGAGAAACATTCCAAGTTATATGAAGAATGAGCATATCTCAACATAAAAATAAAAGTCAGATATAACAATCTAATAGCTAATATACTGGATGGGAGAAAAGCTGAACACTTGCCTACCAGATTTGGAACAAGACATGAATGTTCTATTTTCAATTTCTATTGAAGATCGTACTTGAAGTCCTAGCCTGAGTAATTAGGCAATGGAAAGAAATAAATGACACCAGACTGTAAAGGGTGAAGTCAAACTGTCAATGTTTGTACATGGTCACACACACACACACACACACTCTCTCTCTCTCTCTCTCTCTCTCTCTCTCTTTATTGTTCTACCAAAACAATGCTGAAACTAGTAAAATAAAGTCACATCATACAAAGTTGATGTACAAAAACCAAAGTATGGCTATATATGAATTGTGAATCACTTGAAAAAAAATTCCACTGTTATAGCTACAAAAACTTAAAATACTTAAGAATAAATTTAGCAAAGAGTTGAAAGATCTCTATAAGGAATACTATATGTCACTGATACAAGAACTTGAAGAGAATGAAAAGGACAGAAATCCCATATTTACAGATTGGAAAAATCATATTTAAATTACATACTAACTAAGCAATTTATAGATTCAATAAGATCCATGTAAAAATGTCCATGACATTTTCCAAAGAACTAATTTAAAAATTTTACTTAACTTTGGAATAATAAAAGGCCTAAAATACCAAATTGATACTGATAAAAAATAAATAAAGCAGGGAACATTACACTACTTCATAATAAAATATATTAGAAAGCTATAGCATTTAAAGACATGGTATTGACATAAAAACATGTGATTGGCACTGGGTTGTGTCCTGGCTAGTTGAAATTCAGTTCCCTGCTAATGTGACTTGGAAAGCAGCAGAGAACAGTACAAGTGGTTGGGCCCTGCACCATGTGGGAGACCTGGAGAAAGTTCCTGGGTTCCTGGATTCAGAGTGGTCCAGCTTTCAGCTGTTGTGGTCAATGGATGCAAGATGTCTCTGTGTCCTTTGCTTCCTCTCTAGCTTTGCCTTCTGAATAAATAAAACCTTTTTTAAAAAATGTGAAAACATAAGAAATTCACTTCTAGACATGGGGATTGGCAAGGATTTTTCTGGATCAGAACCCCCAAACACAGGAAACAAAACAAAAACAGAAAAATGATATTTCATCAAACTTAAGAGATTTTGCACAGTATAGCAATGGTCACAAGAGCCAAGCACTTGTGGAACTATGATCTTCCTTGTTTCCACTTGTTGAATTTTATGATTATTGACAAATTAAGCCCGTGAAACAGAGTGGATTATGCTTTTGTAAAAGCTGAAGGGGACAAGGGGGGCATCGTGAATGATCAGGAGAGTAGGGGTAATATGGCCATTATTTTGATACTGTGCTTATGGAATGAATAAAATCTGTTTTCTTTATATTAATCAAAAGAATTAAAAATGAAATACATTAAACAAACAAGAACCTACATAATGATATATAAGACAAAGGGTTAACATCAGAATATAAAAAGAATTCAAATAACTCCTTGACAAAAATACCTCCAAATAATTAGGTTAGAAAATATGAGGGAGGACAGGAGGGAGACCATATCGTGCACATTATATTAAGTTGCTGCTTGGCACACCCACATCACATATCAGAGTATCTGCTGGTTCAAACCAGCTAGTTACCCTGCTTCTGATCCAGCTTCATGTCAGAACACATCTGACATGGCAGTATTTGACAGTTCAGTACTTGAGTTCCGGGTTCTTACATTTTGAATGGCTGAGCCTTAGCTGTTGTAACATTTTAAGGAACAGAGATTGTTTCCCTCTCTCTGTCTCTTTCCCTCTTTCAAATAAAAATATATAAATAGTAAAAAAAAAAAAAAAAATCTAGGCAGTAGATGAAGTTTGCTCAAATGAAGACATAAATAGTGCACAGGTACCTGAAAAAAATGTGTAACATAACTAATCATTAGAGAATTATAAAATCAAAACCACACTGAGATATCATCTTACTACAGTGTGGATGACCATTAGCAAAATAATAATAATAATAATAATAATAATAATAATAATAAATGTTGGCCAGAATATAGGCAAAGAGAACCCTTTTGCACTGTTGGTAGAAATGTAAATTGGTACAACCAGGGTGGAAAACTTTAAGGAGGTTCCTCAAAAAGCTAAAAATGAAACTTCCATATGATCCAACATTCCCATTCTGGCATCATATATGTAGGAGAAACTAAATCCACTGGTCAAAGAGACATTCACATTCTCATATTTATTGTATCACTATTCACAAAATGCAAGAAATGAAAACAATCTAACTGTTCATGTACCGATGAGTAAACAAAGAAGATGTGATATACCCACAAAGGAATATTACTTAGTCTTAAAATGAGAACAAAATTTCTTCATTTCAAATAACACAGATAGAATTGGTGTCACTGAGTTATATGAAATAACCCAAGCACAAAGTATCACATGATCTCATTCATATGTGTAAACTACAAAATAGGTGGCCCCATGGACATTTAACATATAATGGTGATTGTCAGAACCTGTGGAGGGAAGAAGGAATGCAATGGGTACAGATTGACTAACAGGTATTAGGTTCCAGAAGAAGTTACTTTGGACTAAGTAGTTCCATAGTTCTATTGCACAATAGAATGATGACGAGAAAAAATGTTCTCCATAAGCAGAGTGCACAATAAGATTTTATGTTTTCAATATAAATAAATCTTAAGTGTTTAACAGCATATATTTATTGATCATGAATACACATTGCACAATTTATACATGTAATGAAACATCATATACTATCCTTTTATAAACTTGCAGAAATAAAAAATAAGTGCACTCTATTGCATCTGGAACTTTTTAAAAAGATTTTATTTTTAGTGGAAAGACAGATATATAGAGAGGAGAGACAGAGAGGAAGAGCTTCCGTCTGTTCATTCACTCCCAAAGCAACCAAAATGGCTGGAACTGAGCCAATCAGAAGTCAGGAGCCCAGAGCCTCTTCCGGGTCTCCCAGGCAGGTGGAAGGTCCCAAGGCTTTGGACAATTCTCAACTGCTTTCTCATGCAACAATCAGGGAATTGAAGGGGAAGTGGGGCCACCGGGATTAGAACTGGCACCCATATGGGATCCCAGTTCATGCAAGACAAGGACTCTAGCTAGGCTACCATGCTGGGACCTGGAACTTTTTATTATAAAGCTTGAAATAAATAATAAAAGAATTTCAAGAGTGTGTTAGAGTGATATCCTTACAGTATGCATGAACAATGTTGCAAAAACTGCTGTTCATCAAACCAGGGAACTTAGAAACTCAGAGGTCACTTCCCATCTTATTTATTTCTGCACTTAGCATCTACTCAAGGTGTTCAAAGCTTAGATTAGTTTTCAGGATTTTCCTTAAGATGGAGCTAAATCATCCTCTAAATAAAAGATTCTTAATTTCTTTTTGGATAACTCTATTCTCACTAAACATTTACTCTTGGATCCTGAACTTACAAAGTGTATTTATGGTGCTCCTGCCCAGCTCCTGTTGTCCTTTCCAACCAGGATTTTCTAACTTTTCCAACTGAATCCTCTTATTTATCAAGATCTGGCTTGGATCTTTGACTTCTAGGAAGTCCCCTGAATTGTAGAATAAGCCACATGATTCTTTATCATTTTATAATATGAAGGAGGGACAGCACTGTGGCCTGATTGCTGACATGTCATGTAGGTACCATTTCATGTCCCACTGGCTCTATTCCTGCTTTAGCTCCCTACTAACTGCTGAGGAAAGAATGAACAAGGGCCCCAACGCTTGGACCTCTGAAGCACCTGTAGGAGAGCCTGAAGAACCTCCTGGCTCTGACTTTGACCTGGCTTAACCCTTGCCACTGTCGTCACTGAGGAGTGAACCAATGGATGCAATACTTTTTGCAACTAAGCACAGCATGCAAATTAGATTATTCTGGGGATATTTTGGAAAATGAAAATTTCTCTTCAATCCCAGTGTGGAATAATTATTTTGTCCTCCAAACACCAAGAACTTTGTTAATAGCTACTTGAGTACTAGTTTCTACTTTGCATTTTAGTAACATGGATTACCTCTTATCTCTACCCAATGCACTATAGAGCACTCAAAGAAAATATAACATTGCTTTCTATATCTCTGAATACAAAGTGTGGAGCACAGCTACAACTTAATATATAAGTACTGAATCCACTGAATGCAAGAGTATTAGATTTTAGAATGATGACGTAGAGATGTTTCATCAATTTCCAGAACCCTAAACATCAAAGCAGAAGACTAGAAGGCCCTGTTATATACTTCTATGCTGCACAGACTACATAAAAGAGTATTTAAATATATTTGCCTTTATTTGCGGGAATTCATTAATGCTTAATTTCTTGTAAGGTATTAATGGGTTATAATGAGGTTAACTCCAAGGTTTTTATAATTGCCTCTTTGGACAATCATTGGAGAGAGAGTCAGAAAGAAATCTCATTGGCTGGTTACGTTCCAAAATACCAATAATGTCTGGTTTGAGTCAAGGTTGAACCCAAGAGATGTGAATGAATCCCAGGTCTTCGCTGTGTGTGGTAGAGATCAGGGACTGGTGCTGTCACTGCTAATCTCCTGGCTGGCGATGTGATTTTCTCTCTCTCATTCACCCTACTGTTAATAAGTCCCTAGGATTGATCATCAAATGATTTAATCTAATAATATAAGAAGAATGACAAAATTCTAGTGTTACAACATAAAATGTCTCGGTTTTAGGATACATAATAGAATGAAACTGCACTGGATCTAGACAGAAGATTTCAGTATACATTCAACTCCTCTTGGATTTTTCTCAACTGTACATTTTCTCCCCTGTGCTAGATCAAGGGAAAATCTGTCTTCAACTTTTATAATGCTAAAAGGAATCTGTGCATTTAATGATCAGATTTTTCCTGCCGTTCATTTTTAACTCTCAAACATGCTTTGTCTCACACCAGGCTACGGGAAAATACATTCATTGGTCAAGAACCATAAGTTCTTTAGACATTTTGATAATTGAAAATTAATTCTCAGATAATTTTGTGTGACCCATCACCCATAAGCAAGGCATTTCCTCCCAATAGTTGATCCCTTGAGATAAAGATGTTGTCGCTCTGAAGTCTTAACATTAAGAGGTTAATCTGAAGGGTGAGTTTACCAGCCACCACATGAGGATATTTCTTCCATTCCTTAGTCCCGGCACTGTGTGTGGCTGTAGAAAAGTTGTTGACTACCAAACGTTAACCAAACACTCTATTTTTAGAATATTTAGTTCCATCTTTATAGTGTCTGGACTTGTAACTACCCATTTCTCTGACATTAAGCTGAGCCACACAAGAAAATTACTACAGCGATAATATTTCCAGGGCACAATGAGTCACTGTCCAGTGTCTAAAATGGGAAATAAATAATTTGTGAGGATTTGCTGGCACAATGAGAAGGAGAACGCTCTATGGCTGGTGTCCTGAGGCAAGCTGTAGGATTTCACATGGGCAAAGGAGTCGGGTTACTGCAAAAAGTGAGCTTATGAGCCTTTTAAAAATACTTCTTTAGGCTTATGAACAAGAAAACAGGGGTGGGACGATGCCAGAATTACCAATAATTATCAAGTTTAACTGCCATAAAAGCAAGGATGCGGTCACTTCTGACGGAAATAGGCCTTCCTTGGAGAAAGAATGATCAGCGCCACTCCACCCAGCAACCAGCCAAGAGAGAAGCCAAGAACCAAAGGCCTTCAGATTCAAATCCCAGGCCACACAGAAAGGGGTTTCTATCAAAACAGGCAGAATGTCTGCTATTGTAGGAGGCTGACTAGTGCCCATGCGATCAATAGAAGTGCTATGTCTGAATTACAACTATCTGAAATCTTCCTTTGCTGCCAACGTTACCTCTAAATCAAAAACAAGAAAATTTAAACCCAAACAAAACAATCTTAACTGATTACACAGGCATGGGCAACATACCTGTCTTCACTGTGGCCAACATCATTTTGATCAAAACTAAGCTTTTTTTAAGATCATTTTCCAACAAATATTTCTCTACAATTTTGATCTTTTCATAGGTGAAAAGAAAGGAGAGAATAAAAGAAACAAAACCCAAAACACTATTTACTCTCCCTGTGGCGCAGCATGGTGTAAACAAAAATAATAGTTATGCTTTTGGATTCTGAACCCTCACGGTGCCATTGCAGAAAATAATTTTAATGGGGAGCCAGAGTGTCTTGCAAAAACCTGTAACGAAGCCATAATAAAATGGGATACTTATCCTGCCACTGTGATCAGACCACTTGTACTTGATAGTTGCAACTAATGGCTTGTTTTTGCTTTGGTATTAGAAGCCCTATCACTGCGCTGAACATAACATACCTCATTCTGTTTTCCCGGCCATGTTTGTCTCTTTCACTGAGGACTGCAATTCGATATTTATGAAATCATATAATACCCCTCCCAAATGGTGCAAAATTATTCTGAGGACAATAGAATAATGTACACTCCAATGCATGTGTCCTTTCTGTAAGCACTTCCAACAAGCAAGCTCTCCCTCGCTCCCCTCCCCCCTTCTCTCTGGCTACAGAACACACTGTACTTTGGAGATAATTGACTGTGGAATATGATGATGTTTATTTAAAAACAGGTCACACAGACTGAAATTTGAGAGTGTCCCTTTATCTTCTCTACTTATTCTCTTCCAAGGGAAATGCATAATACTGTTTCCTGCAAATAAAAAATGTGGATTCTTAATTACTTTAGCTTTAGCATAGTAAGAAAAATCCCTTCCAAATGGACTCTCCTCTCTTGAGATTGCTGAGATTTGGAAAGCTCATTTGAGATTATTCATTTAGAATAAACAAGAATGAGAATGAGTGTGCCCTCACATCCATTCCAGAATGGGTTATATAATTTCTAAAAGAGCACATTAACGCAGCAAACATCACCTTTTCAGAAACCACACAAGTAGACAATAATTTCTGTGTGGGACATTGTGACTGAAAATTCATTGTTATCAATAATCTCTGCCATGATACAGAAACAAAGAATGGGCTTTACCTTAAAGTTTCAACTCTTACTCCCAATTGTTGTCATTCACTGATACTCTGAGGGAGTCAAATAAAAAAATGAGGAAATTATCTAAAGAGATACATAGCAAGGAAAGAAATTCCTGCCACCAGAAGACTACTTCAAGCTGGTGCTGTGGAAGAGATAATTATGCAATGTAGTTTGAAGCATTATCTTTTCAGGAAGTCACTTTCACAGGATATCACTAGGGTTCTAAAGGTTAAACTGCAATTCCATTCAACTTTGATTTGAAAGATCTAGATTAGATGCTGGTGATGTGTGTCTGCAAGTCAAGCCACCACCTGTGACACTAGCACTCCATATCAGTGCCAGTTCAAGTTCTAGCTGCAACACTTCCAATCCAGGTCTCTGTTAACATGCCTGGGAAAGAAGCAGAAGAAAGCCTACATGCTTGTGCCCCAGTCATTCATGAAAGACCCAGATGGAGTTCCAGGCTCCTGGATTTGGTCTGACCCAGCCCAGGCCACCGAAGCCATTTGGGGAGTGAACAAACTGATGGAGGATTTCTCTGTCTCCCTCCCTCTCCCTTCCTCTCTGTAACTCTACCTTTAAAGAAAACAAAATCTTTTTAAAAAGAGACCTGTGAGACATACTATGTCCATAAACAAATAAAACCAGAGTTTATAACTTGCAAGCACTTCCTAATATAGTCAGGACCCCAAATCCATCTTAGTTCTCTCTCCTATATTCCACAGAACTTTATTATTAACAGCTTGTCTCTGAAATTCCTCCAACCCTAAATGAACTGAAACCATGAACTATAATTCACTTCAGCAAATATATACCAAATATTTATTGTGCTGTATGGGTGAGTTAAGGAGAAAAATGTACATTATTTCAACTGAGGAACACACCATTTATTCATATCTCAGGACATACATTCATTTCTCATTACAGAAAATTATTTTAAAAACCTTGCAAATTTTGATATATCAAGAATTGTATACAGAATAATGACTTACTGATATAATTCTTACCCCTTCCTTTCTCCCAACCCCATGCACACACATGGTTGGACTCTTTTAGGCACTCAAAGATCTCTGCTAGTTCCCTTGCACACACCTGCTCTCCTCTTTCAGGATTCAGAACACCAAATCTGAGCATGTCAGTATCATCTGACAAAGCTGCTTCTCACAATATTTTGAAGAGACTAGACAAGGCATCCGAGTAACCTCTTGAGAAGAAACTGTTTGTGTTCCAGAGTTCAAAAGAAATGAACATCTGAACGCTGTGTTTCTGTCTGAACTCTCAGTGTTTCTCTAGATACAGGCAGTAGTAAAGCTTTCCCACCAACACCCAGAAAGTTTTATTACAGAACAAAACCTTTTCCATAGGGTGTAAGATGTGAGCTAAGGGGATTCAAAAAGTCAGGAATCTACTCTTCCTTCTTCTGGAAGTCTATGGAATTAATATCAAACACAGGGCCCAGCGCAGTAGCACAGTGGTTAAGGTCCTTGCCTTGCACACCAGGGATTCCATATGGGCGCCAGTTCTATCCCGGCAGCCCCGCTTCCCTTCCAGCTCCCTGCCTGTGACCCGGGAAAGCAGTCGAGGATGGCCCAAAGCCTTGGGACCCTGAACCCGTGTGGGAGACCCGGAAGAGGCTCCTGGCTTTGGATCGGCATAGCATTGGCCGTTGTGCTCACTTGGGGAGTGAATCATTGGACGGAAGATCTTCCTTTCTGTCTCTCCTCTCTGTATATCCGCCTTTCCAATAAAAAAAAATAATAAAAATAAATCTTTAAAAAAATATCAAACACAAAACACGTGTTTTAAAACGTGTAACATAAGCATGGAATCAAAAACCAGGGAAAAGAACAATTTCAACTTAGCTGTGACATTTCTACTAGGTAATGAATTAGGGATATGGCGTGGTTGAAGAGAACTGGACCATTTCAAGTCTGAACTCTATCCTGCTTGCCCAATAGATCATAAACTAATGACTCCGAGTTTTATTTTCTCCATCTACGTTTTCTCCCACTGAAGCTGAGGTCAGGGTAGCTGTGCTGTCACCATCTCTATAACCCAAACACATAACACAAGGCCTTGGCATACAACAAGTACTCAGATAGCCATAAGGAATTGGAAAAAATTCATTGATTCATATGCTTTATAATCCTCCTCTAATACTGAAATTGGGCTAAGAAAATGGCATGATGGCCAAAGGGCTGAGAAAAGGGATAAAATGCCAAAATGCATTGATTTCCTTTGTTAAAATCGCTAAGTTCCTTTCTTCCTGGCACTTCCTTTTTATTAAAGTCTATATAAGTATAATTTATCTGGAACAGACTTTTGTACAGATCCTCTTAAAATATATTTTGTGCTGCACTGCTAGACCAAAGTAAGTGGTACAGTCTGGTCTAATCAAACTATGCAGTTTATCTGATAGTTTTATGGCAGACAGTGTAGGTCATGTCTGGTACAGAAAAAAAAGAGAGAGAGAGAGAGAGAGAGAGACTTGAAAGTTGAAAAACTTCAAATTTATTGTCATGACCCAAAGCAAAGGAATAAGAAGGAAAAGCACTACATCTTATGAGACATTCAAAAGGTAATGCTCAGAGACGGACCCATGAAAAATACCTGGAAGAATAACTAGGCAAATGACATACAGATCTATATTTTCCAATTGTCTTCCTGCCATTTCATTTGCAAATATTGTGACTGCATTTGTCAGAAGAGTGATAGATTCTGATGGATTCTTTTTGTTGGCATGCTCCTCCTCACCCCATCTGATATAATTTTAATATATACTCATGCTATTAGAGTGAGTTTTCTGAAAGAAATCACCATAGGGAGCAAAACTGTGAGATCTTAATGTGTTCAAGATGAGATTATTCATTCACAGTCAATAAGGTGGTAGCTTTTGTATAATCTTCCCTACTAATGTGACTAAAAACAGTACACAGACAGCTATTCCCATTAGAGTTATATAAACCCTGCTCACAGGGTGGTGATCTGCCAGCATCAAACCTTACAATACCACTTATGTCAGCAACTACTCATAATTCCCTTATTCCACACAGTACAATAAGAAAGTCATGGGAGCCATGGGAAAATCAATACAATAGCATTTACATGGTCTGGACAAACTGCTATGTTTTGCAAGTGAGTGGAAGGTGACCCAGCTGGGTTCTGTTACACTGGTTAGAGGTGGTTATGTCAATCAACAGATTCAGTGATTTTACTTTACAATTCTTTCCCTTCAACTGGCTTATAATTGAAATTGTGGGTGACAACAAGGCTCATTTCAGAAGTCTGGCTATTTCACATGGGAAGGCTCATGCAGGGCCGAATGTTTACATATCACTATTGGTTCCGTCATCAGGTCACACTGGGTTTTGTCGAGCCAGTGGTTTTCCTCAGATTGAATGGAGATGAGACACTCACTCTACTTGTGGAAGTTCAAAAAAAAAGCTCCTTCCCAGACTGTCTTCTAAGAAAAAAGAGAAGAATCATTGGGTGAAAAAAGTAAAAAAAAGTAAATGCAATGTTGGGGGGAAAGGTAGTAACAATAACCCATGGGGAGAGCTTAAACCTAACAAAGGAGAAAAGGAACAAGTGAAAACCAATACTGTAAAGGAGTTACTAAATACCTTCAAGTCTAGGTGCTCTTCTCCACACTGTCAGAAATGAAGCTTGGGGCTTAACTGAAATAGTTATCTTTAACTAATTTAAAAAAAAACCCAAAAAACATTTATTGCTTTTGAAAGAGAAACACACACAGAAAAAAAGACAGGTACAGAC
The DNA here is from genome assembly GCF_017591425.1 of Ochotona curzoniae. Lineage (NCBI taxonomy): Eukaryota > Metazoa > Chordata > Mammalia > Lagomorpha > Ochotonidae > Ochotona > Ochotona curzoniae. Next base: position 443,832 of record NW_024466927.1, read on the forward strand.
ATACCTCTCATGACTCAACAAATGACCATAACAGACAGGACTACGGTAAGATGAAAATAGCAGTCTGAACTTCTCTCTGAATCTCCTACCTGTGGGTTAGGTACCAACTAACTGAGCCTTTACCTCATGCCTCCCAGAAGCACATTGCAGGAAGGTGAACTTTGAAGCAGAGTGAGCCTCAAACCCAGGCAATCACATATTAGATGTCATTATCCAAAGTGGCACATTAGCCACTGTACCAAATGAGCTCATTTCTGGTGAAGCAGAAAGAGCGTAGTTCTTTTCCGACATCACAGAACTACTTCTGGGAACGCAGAACACAAAAATGATTAGATATGCTGAGCCATTAGCCCTGAAAGAGACCAGCATAAAATGCTGCAGGACAGTCCCCAAAATGCTGAGCCAGCCATCACACTGTGGATTTCCTTTGCTTTTGTTTTCCTTTTGGCTAAATTTAAATGTAACTGCAGAATTTGTCATCTACAGGTGCCACCACATTTTGCACTTTCTAGAATGCTTTTGCCTCTTTCTAGTTTTCCCAGTCCCAACCTTGGGCATCTTTAGGTCAGAATAAACACTGCCTAAACGCACAGCTGAATAGATCCGGCATCAAACAATTATCCAACAGATTTTAGATCCATCCGTTTTCTACCTTGAGCTATAGACATCATATGTGTCTGGAACCTTAACATGGGATCCAAAGTTTCCACCAAAAACAGTAAAAGCCAGGAGAAGAAAGAAAAAAGGAAGCAAAAAGCCAAGGCATAAGTATTTCCACTTAGCTGTCTGGAGCACAAGAAAGATTATTAGACAAGCATGAGTGAGTTAGGGTGGCAATAAGCTCTAGGGCTCTTAACTGCAGGGACTCTGAGGTCCTGGGACAGGACTGAGCAGTGTGCTCACTCTTTGTAGTGTGTCCATTCTGCCCACTCTCACACGCTCATGTGGATAGGGCAAGGCTCATGGGAATTTTGAGGCGTCATTGTGGAAGAGGGAGTGAGTAAAGCTACACAAACATTTAGCTGAATGCAATGGGATACACTGGTTTACAGTTACTACCGCTTTAAGTCAGTATGGATCATCATAGTTACCTGGAATAATTTTAATGGCTCAGAACAAGTTTTGTGACTCATATACATGAGGTCAGAATTCTTGAGACATAAGTGTGTCCTTTAACACCTGGCATGAGTTATGCTAACAGAAGGAAGAAGAAAAAAAATCACTGAAAGAGAGGTTAAGTCTACTGAAAATGCTATCACTAGTAAGATCTATGTAAAAATCTCTACATATAGGACTAGCAGGTTCAAAACCATGCAAAGGGAGATGCTTTCTCTGATCCGGAAGCTGCTCAATGTGAAGTAATGTAAAACATAGCCAGTTTCAAATTTTTTCCTTAATACCCAATTTGCTTAACCTACAGATGAAAAGTTAAGAAATTTACTACATAGGAGTAAAAGAATAGGTCTAATATTTAGTTGTGTTTTTAAAAAATATACTTTAAATTATTATTTATTTATTTGATTTGAGAGCAGAGGAGACAGATAGGCCATCCATTTGTTTTGTAACTTCTCAAATGCCTGGGAGTTGAACACTCAATCCATGTCTCCTATGTGAGGGTCCTAACTACTTCAGCAGTCATTTGTACCCTCTCACAAGATGCACATTAGCAGGTAGGTGAAAACTGTGAGCTGGGTCTAGAATAAAACACTCTAGCATAGGACAATGCCTGTCCTTAATGGTTAGGTTAACTTTCGTATTCCCTCTAAGAATATTACTTAGACAGTGATCTTGTAGATACAATTGCTTATAATGGAAACCTTGGGAATCTTTCTCTAATATGCACAACTTTCTACTGGTAATATCATGGGACAATGATTACATAATCAATATGGTGTGCAAAGTTGGGGAAGTGATCTGACTTCTCTGAAATGTTTCATCTGTAAAAAGGGAGGTTTATCCATTTTTTTCTCAACACTTATTTTTTTCAGGCTGATTCTAGATAAGAGATATGAGAACATGTTTTGCTAATATGATCATGGTTATTCCACCAAAGGCAGTAATACAATTATTAGTACTAAAGCCCCTTCAACATCTCAAACTAGAGTTTTAGGAATTACTCTAAATTGCTACCTATGCTTTTAGGCCTTAGGCCATCATTCCTAGGGCCTCACAATTCTTGAGAAAGGGAAGAATAGACTCTTAGAAGTGTGAGAACATAGGCAACTATTCTATTGTTTCCCTGGAAGTCCTAAAGTCTACACATCTGCACAGTTGTGAAAATATTTCTGGGTATTTTTTCTCCAGAGGATTATTGTTAGAGTTATGTTTTAATTTCCAGGGCTTCTTTATGATATTTTAGTTGTTACTACTTTAAATAAAAAAAGTAGGCTTATGTTTTTAAATATGAAGTGCTAACTAATGATGAAGGTAAAGGGAAGGCAACGATTCACTTACATAATAACCTGTAGCTAAAGGGAAGAGTTCTCTATAAGTGAAAAACTGATGAAGCCAGAACAAGGAATGGAGATGGGACAGAAGCAAGAGAGAGCCTTTTGTGACTTGTTCCTATTAACAGCCTGGTACTAAAGTCACAGAACTTTCAAAGAAGGCTGAACTGTCCTGGGTTCTCATGCAGCCAGGTTCACAATTCCATGCATTTTCCAAATATGATTGCTGAAGAAATCATTTGGCATTTCTTATGTACAAATGCAACTCAGTATTCTACCCCATAGTTTCTGGAACAACAGTTTTTAGATATTTATTTACTTACATGCTTAATCCTATTTCTAAGAAGATTGATTTATAACCAACTGTTAATGCCAGCAAAAAAAAAAAAAAAAAGACATTCATTCTGCTCCAGTGACTTCAACATTCAGATATTAATGGTTTAAATTTCAGCTTATCTTAATTTCTGGAAAATATCCTTTTAGCAGAGCAAGAAGCCAGCAGACTGACACAGCAGGGTGGAGGGCTGGTTGGGAGCAGAGGTCAGAGAGGAAGAGGGTAAATTTCTCATCTGCTGGTTCACTGCTCAAATGCCCACAACAGTCAGGGGTTAGGCGGAAACCAGGTGCAGATAACTCAAAGTTTCCCAGAGAAGTGGCAGGGACACAAATACTTGGGATATCACAATTGCTTCCCAGAGTCTGCATTACTAGAGTGCTAAACAGAGCTGGTATCCAAACACAAGGAATCTGGTATGAAACAGGTGTTTTAGCAGGGATATTAACCACTAAGGGAAACACGGACCTTCTTTTTCTTACTTTATTATTTCCTTTAACTTTTTTGTATCCTCTTCAATGAGGATATAAAATTTTCACATAAATGTATCAAAAAAAAAAACTTGCTCCTGCCTTTTGGCAAGTATCATATGTCGGGGAGAAGTAACATTGATTCAGAAAACTGATCATTGTTGGTTTCACTACAAAGCCTTTCCTGATGGATGCTACACAGCAGTAGATTCTTGTTCTTTTCTTTTTTTTTTTAAAAAAAGATTTATTTTATTTTTTTAAACGGAAAGTCAGATATACAGAGAGGAGGAGAGACAGAGGAAGATCTTCCATTTGTTGATTCATGTCCCAAGCAGACGCATGGCTGCAGCTGAGCCAATGTGAAGTTAGAAGCCCAAAGCCTCTTTGAGTCTCCCACATGGGTGCAGGGTCCCAAGGCTTTGGGCTGTCCTCTGCTGCTTTTGCAGGCTACATGCAGGGAGCTGGATGGGAACTGGGGCTGCTGGGAGTAGAATCGGAGCCCATATGGGATCCCAGTTCGTGCAAGGTGAGGACTTTAACAGCTAGGCTATTGGGCCAGGCCTCTCATTTTTTTTTTTTTTCAAAGAGGTACTATACAATATGTAAGAACTTTAGGCATTTGTTCTTAGTAAATGCAGTCAACTCATGCTGTCTTAGCTTACCAATTACTAAAAATAAAAATGTAAAACAAAGCACACAAAAACAGAAACAAAACCCCAGTGTATTATCAGCTTCTTCATGTACATTTTTAATTAATTTATTTTTAATTGCTCTTTGGAACAGTTTAGTTGGCACTAGGGTCTCCCTTGTTCCTCCCCCAAGTTTCCCCCAATCCTCATTCTCCCCTCCATTCTCACAATGGGTTTGCATTGCACAAGAAAAGATGAGCCTGTGAACATGAAGAAACACAAACCTTAGGTCTGGCTGTTTCTGGCGTTAACATTTGAGAAAACCTCTCTTTCAAAACTTGCGTAACTCTTGTTTTGTATATACTGTTTTTCCATAAACACAAGATCACTGGCAGGAAGATTTCTATTGTGTTTAACAGAGAGTATGTCAGACCTTAACTCTTAATATTTCATATTGATGAATACTGAAATTAAGTGGAACGGAGATTAATTATATGAAAATATATCTGACCTCTCCTGTTAGGTTTTAAAATCTGTGTAGATGAATTCACTTTCTGTTGATTTTAATATGTCCGCTGGCATCTAGGAAAGTTTTATCTATATGGTATGTGCTAAATATTTCCTGAAAGTAAAGCTAAAAAAGTTCTAAGCAGCAATATAGTAACATTGGTAAGTACAATTAAAACCATATACATATTCAACATAATTTTTAAATTGCTATATAACTCACATATACTCATCTGAGTTAATAGCATAAAAAAGGCTGCTAAACAATATATACAACTGACTAGAAACAATTAATTTATAATTAGCATAAGAATTGCACAGAAAGCCATTCAGACTAATTCTGGGACAGGAGCTCCCTATTGATATACACTTTGGGCCATTTATACAAAAACACTGGAAGTAATTTCAATACCAAAGGATCTCTTGGACATGTAGGCTAGAGAGGGATGAAAGAAAATCAAGCTCAAGAGAAGAGTGCATACTCATGTTAGGTGTGGTTGGAATATATACCAATCTAGGAGAATAGATACTGTTTCTGCCTTTTATCACCAACGGGAATGGTATGAATGCCCACAGGACTCCAGGCGCCTCTTAAGAATACCTCTGTTAACCTATTGACTATCATAGTAATAACAGAAACAGACGAAATCATCTTTCACCTGGTCTGCTCTGTCCATGTGCCATTTTAAAATGCTCAAATGCCATTAAAAACATGGAAGTCACATTAAATCTTTTTTTGACAAGTAAATAAAACTAAGATGTTTAAAATTGTGTTCCTCTAGTTCAGGCTCGAAGGTCGTAACCCAAGAACCATTATTTTACTTCATCAAATACTATCTTCTAGAATAATATTTCCCACTAAGTCAATGGAATGGTGATGTTTGGACTTTTGCTTCTGACTGAACCACCACACTCCTTCTCTATCCCTAGGATTTGATATTGATATTCTACTTAGGAATACAACTATAGGAACCTAGAGACATACACAATGTAATGATATACTCTTAACATTTCTTAAAATAAAAACTTCCATTCACATACATGAATGTTCCTAAGCAATTATCCTACAGTCTTAAAGAAGACATTAAAAAGATGGAGCGATTTGTCAAGTTTCTGAATTGGTAGAATTAACATCATTAAAAAGTCTGTAATAGCAAAAGTAATATACAGATTCAATGAGATCCCAATCAAAATCCCAACAACATTTCTCTCCAGAAATAGAACAGATGATTCAAATATTCTTTTGAAAACACAAGAGACCAGGAACAGAGAAAGCTATCCTGAGGATCAAAAATAAAGCTGGAAGAATCACAATTCTAGATCTCACGACAGAATATAGTGCATTGAACATCAAAGCCGTCTGCTACTAATAAAGATTGTCAAAAATATAATAAAAATAAATATTTTTTTAAAAAGTTTTATTTAGGACAAGTATTGTTGCCTCAAATCGTATCTGACTGCTTTTCTTCTGAAAATATTTATATAATACAAGCTTTAGGAGGGAACAAGCTTTATGAATGTTCCTGATTCAAACCCGAACAACAAAAAATAGAGGCTAGGTAATGTTTTTTAATGAATGAATGAATGAATGAATGAATGAAAAGAAATTATGTTTCACTAATCAATAAAATTGATCTATTTGGCTTTACCATATAACTTCATTAAATTCACTAAAGAAATTAGTTTCTGGAGTTGGTCTCTGTCTATCTGGAGAAGAAGAGTAGAAACACTGTGCACCTGAAAGTGCTATTGAGGTGATTATACCAGCTAATTCATGAACATGCTGAGCACAGTATCAGACAAAACTAAATATTCACTCCTAATTATTATTGCTATTCATACTGACAGCTTTAAAACATTCCACAGGACCATCTGGTAATTTAATTGCCAGTCCTTGCTCTTAACCTAAGCTCTACATAGTATAATCTCTGAGATAGATATGGCATTTACAGGCACAAAGCAACTCCACATGTGGTGGTATGTTTAAGTTCATGATTTATTGGTAGTTTGGAACCCAAATTAAAATTTGACTTCAAATATAGGAATTATGAAAGTAGACAACATGTGAATTTCCAAGGTGGGGGTGTCATACATAGGTTAACTTTGGGGTTTTTAAACTTTCAATCAGAGTGAAAGCAACTGGAATAACACTACAGAAATATTCAGATTTTTTTCCCCGTGAAGGGCATGGACGTTTGCTCCATCATTTATTAACACAACATTATTGAGAGAGTTGCTATGTACCAAGCATTGGTGAATAAATAGAATTTGAGAAGTTAAGAAGTAGGAAATAGTGCAAAGAAATTTCTAGAAGGGGTGTTAGATGAAATACCAAAAATAGAAAATTGGAAGGGAATTATTTTTTTAAAAAATATACATAAAGTAGTTAGGGAAGACTTCATTAAGAAGCCTTTGAGCGAAGTTCACCAGGAGCTTAAAGAATGAATCATGTGTATATCTAGGCAAAGTCATCAGTGCTGAGGGTACAGCAAAGCCAAAGCTCTGAACAGGAGTATGCCTGAAGATGGTATGACTGGAACAGAGTGAAGTGGGGTGGGGATAGGGGAGTGCAGGGAGAGATGAGTGCACAGAATTAAAGGGTGGCCAAGAGGTCAGGTCTTCCAAAGATGTTGTGCCTTCTCAGTGTAGGATAGAGTGTCACAGATTTTGAACAGGAACATCAAAGCATAGAAGGTGCATAGTACTGCTGTGCATGAATCAGGCAAAGGAAGTAGAAAGTTAAAAAAAATGAGAGAAGAAGGATATGGTTGGTATTGAGATGTGAAGATACAACGTAGTATGCATCTCTCCTTTCAAATTTAAGATGGACTCCCAATGAAAATTATATCTTGACAATAAGAACCTGAACTCTCCACAATTATCCATACCTACAATGTCAGGATCCACTTATACAACAGAATGATGGACTTAGACAGTTTATGAAGACCTATACTACTACAATATAGGAGGAATCGGCAGGAGGAAGGAGAGGGGAAATCCAGAGCCTATTGAATTTTATCATAAAAATGTAAAAAACATAGAATAGGATACAGTTGTGATATTATAGGAAGATACAACCAGATGCACACAGGCAGTACAGGAGGTAGAAGGAATCAGGGTTTAGATACACTGTAAATATAAAGACAAAAGTGTCTGCTAAGAGACAGGTCAAGAATGACTCTGCATTTTAGTGCTGAGTAGAATACAAAAATACTAGATTCATTGAAAAATTAAATCACAGCAGAACATATCTAAGAGTCAATGTTCAAAATTGGTAAATCATCAGATACAGAAGATAGACTGGTTGCACCCTAATGTTTGAGGAATTTAAGTAAAATATAGAGTGGTTGTCAAAAAAATATATATACAGTGGTTATGAATGAATATGGGTTTTTTCCTGGAATGAAGAAACTATTATATAAGTCTACTAAAAGTTAAACAGCTCTACTTACATTTTATTGTATATAAATTATTTCACCAAATTTGTTACACATTAAAGTCATCAATAAGGTACACGTATAAATGAACTGGTATTAGTGATGCACCTTGTGATCAGAAAGGAGTTTCTCAGGCTGGAAGATACAAGAGGAATCAATATGGATATGTTTATCTTCTATAAATAGCAGGTGGGTTTCTTATTTTGATGAGTACTTCTTGCTTCTGTGAAAATTTTCAAAAGTATTGACAACTTCCAGCTCATGAATTAAGATTTAGAGGGTAAGTCAGAAGAGCCACAGTATGATCTGGGTCTGGAATAATGGCTCCTTGCCTGGCATGCATGGGATCACATATGAGTATTAATTTGTGGCCCAGTTGCTCCAATTCTGATTCAACTACCAGCTTGTGGTCTGGAATTGCTGTAGAGGACAGCCCAAGCCTTGGGATCCTGCACCCAAGTGAGAGACCCGGAAGAGGCTCCTGGCTCCTCTCTCTGTATCTCCTTCTCTCTCTAAATCTGCCCTTTTAATAAAAAAACTTAAAATCTTTTAAAAAGATTCCAGAAAAAAATAGTCAAGGAATGGTCAAGCAATAATAATGAGAATCTAAATTTTACAAAAGTACCTCCTTGCCCTGCCTCCATATTTAAAATAAAGGATCTGCAAATTTTTAACATCAAGATACATATAGGAAATGTTGAGCTTTAATGTACATCTGACTCTGTATCTTAACTCCCCTATTTTAACATGAAAGCTCTCATTCATAATACGTAAACATGGCTATATTTCAACCAAGCACTATTCACAAAATCATGAGGCAAGTGAGATTCAGTCCTTGGGCTGTGACTTGCTAGATCCTAATTCACATCTGCAAGGATACCTTACTGAATTCTTCACAGTTGTCATAATCCTGCCCTGTAGTTTCAGGTCTTCAAATATTAATCAGTGTTTCATTTCTTAACTGAAAAAGAGGTTTCAAAAAATTTTGGGCGAATCTTATGCTCCAGAAGTACAACTCTAAAGGTCTATTCCCTAAACTTTTAATCCCAACAATACTTTTTTGTGGACAACCATGTCATGATTTAACAGGTGTCACAAAGCCAATATTGAAATGAGACTAGTGTCACAAAGACCATGAGCTGATAGCCCAAAGAACCAAGTTCTTGGTATTTGTAGGCTTCTAGACAAGTTTTCTATAGATGAGTTCCAGAATTTTCCCCATGCATGAAAATGTTTAGTGAAATTTTCAAGAGATTCAAAAATGTTGCCCATTACTAGTACATATCTTAAAATGCTATTCTAAGAGGGCCATGTTCTAAATATCTAAAATATCAAGGATGAAACAGAGAAAACAAGATTATTTCTTGCCACTGAACTACAAGAATTTTTTTTTCCCCTCTTGGACAATGACAGTTTTAATTCTGTGCTAGATAAATATATCTGACTTCTGAGATTTATTATTTATAGTCTTTGAGTATGCAATTGAAGAATTTTTTTTTCTTTCCTATTTGTTCTTATATAATTCCTTGCCAATGAAGTGCTAAGTTTGTGACTGTGAAGCCAATTGAGATAATGTCATTATAAAAATTAAAAAGTTAGGAGGGAAGAGGCTAGATGGAAGGCAAGGGTGGGGAGTATGGGGTATTTACGTTGTGAAATACATGAAAACTGCTTACTTTATATAAATACAACAATTTAATTCTTTTATAAATTAAAAAATCAACTTTCACTATGGGACACATTTAAGTATTCATAATTATCACTAATCATTACACATCAATAATGGTCAGTTTTTCTTCAATGAGGAAGAGAACTGCCACAATCTTCCCTCTGAGATAATGTTTTTGGCTGGCTAAGCAGGAAAGGGAATGAGGCCAGTGTTGTGGTACATCAAGTTCATCTGCTACATGTGACATTAGCATCCTATATGAGCACCGGTTTCACTCCTGGCTATGCCACCTCCCACTGAGCTCCACAGAACTGTGCCTCGGGAAACACCAGATGTCTCAGGTGAGAGGATCCTTGCCACCCACCTGGGAGACCCAGATGGAATTCAAGGTTCTGTTGGCCTCATTCCTGGATATTTTGATCATTTGAGCAGTGAGCCAGTGGAGGGAAGATCTTAATTCTCTTTCTTTCCCTCTTTCCTTCTCCTTCTCTTTCTCTCTCTCCCTCCTTCTTTACTTCTCCTCCCTCAATCCCTCATTCCCTTGCTTCCTCATAACTGTGTTTCAAATAACTAAAGAAAATCTTGCATTTTTTTTAAAGGAATTTCCAAAGAGACCTATGATAGGTAAAATAGTTGCTTTTCTGCCACAGTTCAAACAAATGCAACATAATGCACCAGTAATCTGAAATTTCTTCATGTTGTAAATATAAAATATTAACTGCTGCTAAATATTTGCCTGTATGTTCCAAAAGATTAAAGACTTGGTTATGTTTAAACATGTACCACTCTAAAACAGATTAGATGAAGAATATTCCAAGACATATCTTGCTATATTCTGGGGGGATCTATTCTCACAACAATTATTATCAGGAGGCAAATTCTGCACCACACGAAAATCATTTGGAGCTATTAATATGTTTTTTCATAGGAGAAACTGGGAGACACAACACAACAAGTTATTTTCTATTAATAGGAGGTCTAACAAAACTGACCATAGTGGTAATAAGCTAGGAGACAAACTCATTTGGATAAGGGTTATTAATACACCTTTTAAAGGTCATTTACTTCTGACCTAGTGTGTCATGAGCTATTCTTAACCAATGTAGAGAACTATGGTACAGAAGGATGAGTTAATTTTCCACTTGAATGTTATTTAAACTCTTCTGTCCTCAGCTTTTTTACTTAAGGAGTTAGGAACTGCCCTCATTTTTCTCATTCGAATCTAGTGATTCTGAAGTTTGGAAAGGAGGAGAATAAATACTTTCTATTTTTCAAAATTTATATTCTTTTATTTTGTAGAATACTATTCCTACTTAAATCAGGAAGTAAACTTTCAAACACAAAAAATTGAGGGATTCATACTAATCCACAAAGGAAAGAAACAATTGACTTAATACCCTGCTTACACAAGAAATAATAACAAGTCATTTTAAAAAATCTAATAAAGTTACTAAGCCTACAAAAGTCAAATAAGACTGATATTTTAAAAATCAACTCTACTTTTGTATACTACTAACAAGAAATTCCAGATTAAAATACATTGGCAACAGCAACCAAAATATGAAATATTGTGAGACCAATTTAACAAAATGTATGTCCAACTATAAAACCAATAAAAATACAAACATGAACACTGACCATTTCTATAGGTTGGAAAAATCATTGTTATTAAGGTGTATGCTACTTTAAAATTCATCTATCACTTAACACAATCTCAACCAAATCTGAGAAGATGATATTAAAACATATATAGATTTTAAAGAACCCAGAATAATCAAAATACTTGAAAGAAACCAAAAACACAGAACTTAGGATAGATATATAAGTAATATAGGACAGAGAGTTCAGATAGACCCCTATACAAATATACAGTAAACTGATTTTAGTCTAAAGTATCTAGGTAAGTCTACAAAAAAAAAATCATCTAAGAAAGGGTTCTGAAAAATGTAGACGAGGCTAATAACAACAACCAAAACTGAATTATATAAAATATTCTATACAAAGATTAACCTGAAGGAAATTCCTAGTCCAAGTACATATTGGAAAAACATTTTTTGAAAAAAAAATAAAAACTTGCTTTTCTTGGTTGGGGGAATAAAAATACAGATGGCAAATGTATTAAACTTAGAAAAATTAAGAACGCTTGGTCATCAAAAAAGCAACATTAAGAACCCGAAGTAGGGGAGAGTGTAGTAGAGCAAAAGGTAAAGCCATGATCATCCTGTATGGGAGCTGGTTCATACATCCTCGGGCTGTACTTCTGATTTTGGGAAAACAGAAGATGATTCATGTGTTTGGGTCCCTGCCACCCATGTAGGGGACCTGGACAAAGCTCCTGGCTACTGGATTTGGCCTGGCGCAATGCAGACCATTGTGGGCACTTGTGGGAGCGAACCAGTGAATGGAATACCTCTCTTCCTGGCTCTCCCTCCCTCTTATAACTTAGACTTTCAAATCAATCAATGAATCTTAAAAAAAAAAAAAAAACGAAAACGAAAAGGCAAGTCACACTCTAGAATAAAGCATTCTCAAAGCATATATTTAAGGATGTTTTACTCATTATATGTAAACTACTGCAACTCTCAATAAAAATTTTAAAAATTCTGCTAACATGGGTAATTATTTAGTGACATATCATAAAACAATATGTGCAAGTTGTCAATGAGTATATGCCAAATTTCAAATCATCAGTCCAAAGGGAAATGCAAATGTAAATCACAAACTGGTATACTTGAGTATGATTATAATGGCTAAAATTAAAAACACTGATAATATCAAGCATCACCAGAAGAAGTGCAATTGGACTTCTTAGGTATTTCTGGTAAGAATACAAAATTACACTTCTATGAAAATGATTTTGTAATTCTCTATAAAGCAATAGCTACTATACGACCCACCAAATTCATTCCTGATTTTTCAGGTGAAATTGGAGTTATTACCAGCCTCAAAGATACACAGGAATATTCATAGAAACTTAATTGCCTCAACCAAGTTAACAGATAAAATGGTAACAAAATCACACATCAACTGCTTATAAAAAATCGAATAAACTAATATTCTTTAGTGTATACAATATAAGAATGAATCCTATAACCAATTATAGTCAGTAAAAGAATCTCCAATGCAACAGTGCACATAAAATCTTATTTAAATAGAATTTGAGAAAAGGCAAAAACAATTCACAAAGTTGGATAACAGAATGGTTGGCTGAGGTTAGGAGTAGAATGAGCTGACCGCAATAAGGCACAATAAATTTCGGTTAGCTGAAATGATCTGTACCCTGTTGGTAGCTATGCAGTTAAATATATATGGTAAAGTTTTATCTTATATACTCAAGATGAGGGCAGCCTCTGTAGGCAAATTAAATCTCAAAACTTTTTTTTTTAAAGAAAAAAACTGACAAATTATATGATACTTGGTATTGGCAAAAAGTATTAAAAAACAGTTTGTACATATAATAGGAACATATAAGCATAGGCATGCAAACACATACATCTCTTGGAAGGGGAACAAAAAAAATTAATGCAATGAAAAATCTGAAAAATGACCTAACTTCTTTGAATACTGAGTTGTTGATGCGACAGTACTTGTGTAACTGAAGTCATCAAAGCTATATGTTGCTCAAAAACAGTTCTAAGTCCATCATTTTGGCATTTAAGACTATACTATTGTAATAAAAGAGAGGAAATCAACTGGGAGGAAGGGATTAAGGGAAGGGGAAAGAGGAATTCCCAGATCCTAGGCAATTGTGTTATAAAATAAAATAATAATTTTGAAAAGCAACATATTGAAGTCAGGTAATTTTGAATATGATAATGGACACAATGCTAAGTTCTAGAACACAATATACTCCTCATTTACCAGTTCAAAGGAAATTCCCTCAGGAAAATTTTTTAAAACCAAGAACCATTTATTCACTGGGTTAATTACTTGGGGGAGGGTGGGGTTTAGGTTGTACTCATGTGATGTCTCTATGCCTGAAACATAAATTTCATATCAGAGGACTTCAAAATTTTCATGGAAAAATGGATTAAAGGATATATTTACTTTAATACAAAAGATTTTTTGCTTTCATGCATAATGCTTTTCACAATTTGCACTTTCTAAGATTTTCTGGCACCTTGTGCATTTTAGGGTATATGTTGGAGGGATATTGGCACAGAAATGACTGTAGTGTAAGAGTGTGCAAGTTTTCAAGGATGAGATGAACTAACATAAAATTAGGCTTCAGGAAGGGAAGGCAGTCTTCATTAAAGATAAACATTCAATCTGGGTATTAATGTACCACATTTAAATCCTGAAAGATTTCTAATATTTAGGAGAGGTCTAGGGAGGCATTCCAGAAGAAGGTGTTCCATGAGCAGAGCTACAGAGATGAGAACTAACAAGGAATACAAGTTACCATCTGGAACCACAGCTGTTGAAAGGGCAAGGTTAGGCCTGGTATGGTAGTCTAGTGGCTAAAGTCCGTCACCTTGCATGCCCCAGGATCCCACATGGCCACCAGTTCATACCCAGGCAGCCCTGCTCCTGATCTAGCTCTCTGCTTGTGGCCTGGGAAAGCAGTCAAGGACAGCCCAAAGCCTTGGGATGCTGCACCCATGTGGGAAACCTAGAAGAAGCTCCTGGGTTCAGATTGGCTGAGCTCTGGCCGTTATAGCAACTTGGGGAGTGAATGAGCAGATGAAAGATCTTCCTCTGTGTGTCTACTCCTCTGTAAATCTGACTTTCAGTGAAAAGAAATAAAATTCTTATTTAAAACAAAAGGAGAGGGAGCAGGGTCAAACTGTAAAGCAAGTCAGTTGTTTCAGTATATTTTAATACTGGGGAGTTTTCTTAAAGTATTCGAAAAAGGCAAAGTGACATAAACCAAGAGGCCACTTTAATAGCTCAGGTGACAAATCAGTGCAACAGAACTCAATGACAAGTGGGATTTACCAAGGAAAAAGATTTGAATCTTTTGAATGGCAGAGAGACCTTTGGGAGAAATTGTACGTGGAGGAAAAGGAAGGCAGGTCCAAGACACAAAGCCTGGTGCCCAGCGGGAACTTCATGTGTGCTTCCCCGTCTGCTGCTGATCTCATCCGTGCTGCCTGACTGCCTAAGCTTCCTTGTACATATGTCTATGGGAATCATGAGTCATGTTAGAGCTGTGTACGATGATGACATGGAGTTCCTGCCTCACAAGCTCAGAACTTGTCAGGGGGAAAGCACAGTGGTAATAGTTGGAGAACCTGTCCTGGAGTTGTGGTTCTTTCACAACCCTGATGTATGATCTTTGGTATAAGATGTTCATCATGAACTGCGCAGTACTTATTGGTGAATGAGCACCTAAAGGCTGTATCTATGGTTAATGCTCATGGATGGTATACGGTTCACAAATTCTTTGCAGCCCCAAATGTACTGCCAATTGGAAGAACTGCCAATCCTGACACTGGCTCCTTCAAGGCATCTCTTTCATTCTGATCCTCACACTTACTCAGGCATGTTGAGTGACCCAAGTGATTGGAGGCACAGACCCTCATTCGTCCATCTTTCCACTCCACCCACCTTTTCTTTTATCTTTTCTACTCAAATTGAGAGAAATTTAGCATGAGATTTATCATAAAGATAGTTGGTTTTTTTAAAAAACTGCATTTATTTTTGCTGTACATCTAATATGTATGCTTTTATACAGGGATTTTCCCCAAAAGTTTGTGAACAATGGAATGAAAAAGTCTACTTGTAGCTACATGTTTGACGTCCATGTGAACAAAGATGTCTTCAAACATTTATGGAAAATATGCATTGTGGAAAAACCACACTCCAATTTAAACAGCTTCATGTTACTAAAATTTTGAAATGTTAACCCTATTGATATTATCCAGTATTTTCTTACTACTGACAGAATTAATGGTAGTCCTTTTGACACTGTTCTCAACAGTTCATGACTTCTGCTCTCTTAGTCTGAACCACTAAACATGCCCCAGCTCAACACTCAAATGAAGAGCAGGGAGTTATCTGGCAAAAGTATGGGAGAAAATGTCAGAGTTAGTTACCAAGATGTGATTTGTTGACCTACAGGCCCTCATTTTCCTGAAGAATTTTTTAGGGAAATTTGAACGAATGATACTTTTTGTAAGGTAATCTCATCCCTGCTCCGAGTGAGCTGGGACACTCCAGTTTTCTGGGATGGGTGCCAGCCATAGTTTCACAGATGTGACCCACAGCTGTCCCTTCAACAGAGTTGAGGGTGGCCTCTATCAGGTTTTAATATACAATAGCAGGTGATGTGGTAACTTCTTAACTGTGAACCTGCATACATGAGTGATTTTCTGGCTTGGGTCTGCTATTTTTAACCCAAGCCAGTCTATTGGAACACTGGGGCAAACTCACATACCACATCAGAGACTGGTGAAGACACTGTGCAGAAGACTTCTGTGATGTTCACAGCAACGTGCTGGGGATGTTAACTGGTTTATAAGGCAGCAAAAAGATTCTACTGTGTCTTTAGGGGAATTTCAACTAAACAGGGAATATTCCTCACTTACAAAGACTTGGTTATAGCAATATTTTTCAAGGAACTTTGTGCAGACGGTACAGGAAACACATTATGGCCTGCTGCAGCATGCAAATTCACTGCTCAGCACATTATGGGAACACAAGTACAACTGTGGTTCCGTAAGCCTTACAATTCTGATTTGGCTTCCTTCTTTTTCTTAAATTTTCTTTTTGCTCTATTTCCCTTTTTTTCTTTCACTCCCTTTTTGTATTCTGCACCCTGACATAGGGATATTAAAGTAGTTTGTCAAAATATAGAGACTTCCTTCTTTCATTGTATCAAACTTTTTCCAAGTGCCAAATTCCCCAGAAGTTCTCAGAGAATTGATTTATGGAACAAAGGTACATTTTCCAATACCAACAGGAAAGTTAGAAATGAATGGAGAAAAGCCGATGGAAAAGCTGGGTAGTTTTTGATTCACAAGTTTTCAATCCTTGGAAATTTCCAAAGCCTTTTTCAATCACTGACTAATCAGTGATGATGATGGGCTTCTGCACTGGGTATGGAAGTGTGAGCCAGAGAGGTCCACAGGTTTTCCACACACTGAAAGAGCGATGTCAAGGCAAGATTTGGGATAAGCATTAGGAGTTCATTTTTCAAGCCAGCAATCACATCGCGAAGCCAAACAGAGTCGATACACAGACAATAAGGGCCTCTGTGCACAGGTGCAGTTGAATACAGCAGTGTTCGGCTCGAAGACTTACTGTGAAAGAGCCCACACCGTGATCAGCCAATTTCCCCAGCACACACACCAAATCTATCTGTAGCTTCATCAGCCTCTTTCCCCTTATCCAAAGCACAGATGGCTAAATATCAACCTTCAACCACACTCCTTAATAATCCCAGGGAAAAGTACTTTTTATTTTCATTTTAAAATGCACAGTTTAATAATATATGAAAACACATGATGCTGTTGAAAAACAAATATTTCAAAAATGTTTGAAATGACATAAAATTCACTGTTATTCAAAGTCCATACTAACATAATAGACTATGTTGTAGAATTAACGAACTCAAAAAAAAAAAAAAAGCAAAATAAAGCTTCATGCTTTCTGGTGCTTGGTTAATAAAAATTCATTCCATTAACCTGAGTAGCTGGTTAGTACCTATTAATTACTAGTGATGTGGCTGGGCCTAACAAGTTAGTGCCAGCCCTCTTATTAGACAGTCATTTTATTATTCTTACACCAGTAGATTAGTTTCAGCTGTTATCTCCAATGACATAATGGGCAAACACAACCCTTGAAGACTGACTCTGTACTTACTATCAGATTATTCTTTCTACCTAGGCATACATACATGTCTCATTCTTCAAGAGCAATAGAAGGATCTTAAATAAGTCAGGCTATTCAAAATTCATCTCCTACTTTTAGGAGCATCATTTAATTTAATCAGACCAAGGAAAAATAATATAGCCATCTGAACTAAAATGTTGACAACAATTATTTCAATCTAAATTTCTCTTTCATTGAAATCTCCCATGGCAGAATTATATACCTGTATATAACATATATAAAAATGAGGTAAAGTTGAATATTTCTTTCAAATGTCTGTGGTACAGTCAAATGAGACTTAAACAAATATACCGTTAACAAAGATTTTCTCTTAGAATTTTTAGATAAAACCTGACTTAACAAGCAAAAGACCATAACAATACATCTTTTCATATGCTTTACAGAGAAACAGTTTGAAAATCACCTCAAATTTTCACTTGAATCTTTGGACTGTGCTATGTTCACAGCTCGTGCACTCATATACACTGCTCAGTGCTGAGACTGATGGAGTCCTGCAGCATCTTACACACCTTGTTTGTTCACAGTGTCATGAACAGAACTGAAACCTTCACGTGAGGACAATGGTTCAGTCAATATTCCACCATGGATTTGCCTTTTGCATTGTGGTATATGTGAATGGATCTGACTAGAATTTAAAAACTAAGCAGGGCCCGGCGTAACAGTCTAGAGGCTAAAGTCCTCGCTCTGCACGCATCTGGCTTTCATATGGGTTCCTGTTTTATTCCTTGAGGACCCACTTCCCATCCAGCTCCCTGCTTAGAAAAGCAGTTGAGGATGGTCCAAGGCATTGGGACCCTGTACCTGAGTGGTAGACCCAAAAGAAACTCCAGGCTCCTGGCTTCAGATTGGCTCAGCTCCTGCCATTGAGGCTGCTTGGGGAGTCAATCAACAGATGCAAGAGCCTCCTCTCTGTCTCTTCTCCTCTCTGTATATCTGACTTTCCAATAAAAATAAATAATAAATTCCTTTTTTTTAATCTAGGGGAAAATGGAGAGAATTAGAAAATAAGTAGTCTGATATTTTATGAAGTCCATGTCCCTAAAATTAGCTTTTGGCTTCTAGCTAAGTGAGGGCACTCACATAATTGCTTGTTTTGATCTGAGTGTGGAAGAGAGGGAGCCTTTCCAACCAAATGGCTGGAAGTTAACTTGCAATCTTCATTTCTCCCCTCCCAAGTAATTCTGCTTGTCTCTTTGTGTTATGGTAGGAGAAAACTATATTTTCTTGTCTCCATCATTAATTGAAAATCCATGCTAATATGAGTAGGGACAAATACTACTGTAACTTAGTATTTAAAAAGATTGTGTTGATATACTAGGCATACATGTACTAATGACAAAACAAATGATAAAAGAATGCCTAATCCTTGCCTAGTAGGGATAGAAGCTGAAGTCTAAGATTCTTCTAGGAGGATTAATAATGTGAATAAACAAGTGGCAGCAAGCAAGTGCTATTATGCAGCAACCTCTTACCAAATGAAATCTTAGTCAATATGATTGTATTAGCTTAGGCCTGCTTAGCCTCCGCTGTCTCCTGGGTTCTGGTCACTTATTCATTCCTTGGAATCCCTGTGATACCAACATTGCTTGATTTTTGACTGCCTTTTCCTGGACACAGTCTGAGAGAAGCCCACTTTGAGATGGTCCTGTGTCTTTTCACCTATAGATAAAATTCCCTGTACCTGTTCACATATGAAAAGCCACACATATCTAGAGCCCACATAAACAGAATTAGTAAGTAGTAATGTCTGCCCCATGAAGGGACACTTTGATCAATATCCAGTCTAAGCTGCAAGACAAATGATTCCCCTTCTTCCTCAAGATCTGGTTGTTCTGAGATGCTAGAGTTCATATGTTTTAGAAGATGATGCGTTAGGATTCATCAATTATTTCCATTTGATTCCAAACAATAACCATACTGGTAATATTATACACAAACACAATTTTCCTCCTTTTAACTTTACTCAACCTTTCTTAGGACTGCACTTGCTGATAAACTAAAAGAAGGGCACACACATTCGTGCCTTATGCATTGCTTTCTGTGATAGAGGTCAACATAGACATTTACCCCAATGATGATATTACTTGTAATTTTATCTTACCTTTGGTTGCAGTGGTGGTGCACCAGGAGTGGAAACAGGATCCACAATATAGGTCTTCTTGGGACCAGTGGTTGCGTATAAGCTAGTAGGGTTTTGGCTCCCTGCTACAGGAGGATTGTATGCTGGTTCCCTCTTCCAGGTGCCTGGGTGTCCCTGTTGCCCATAGGCAGGATTACTCTCATTTCTGCCTCCATAGGAAGGCCCTGCTGCACAATAGGGCTCATAATAGCGTCCTTGGTTGGGGGTATACCCATATCCAGGTTCAGGTTGAATCACAGGTGGTGGAATATACGCATAATCTGTACCAGGCCGGGTTGAAGGAGGTGGCCCAGAGACATGAACTGGTGGTATGCTGCAACCATGGGGTCCTGGGCAATACATTTGTGCTGAGGAAGGGCCAGCCATGTAATGAGGGCTGGGCTGAGCCGACTTAACTTGCACATTAAAGGTGGGCCTTGTAGGGGTACAGGCTGTGGTGTACGAGGCTGGAACAGGCTGAGGCTGGGGTTTGAGTGGTCCTATTGGAGTCACAGGGATGGGCCCAGCTTGGGGGCCAGGCTGTGGTTTCATTGCAGACTTTTTAGTTGCAGTTAGAGGTGGCTGGTTTGGGATGACCATTCTCTTGTGTCCTGTGACAGGTGTAGAGACTGGAGGAGACGCTGTTGCACTAGCAGAGCCCTAAAATGGAAGAAAAAAAACACAGAAAAACAAAGATGACTTCCAATGAAATAAAATAAAAGCACATTCACAATATTGTTAGCTTCTATTTATTTATAATTATTACCAAATATAAATAAGGAATGCCCTTGCATTCAAAGTTTTCAGCCTAATAAATAATTGGTTATCTTTTGCATATTACCAATGAACGATCAAAGAAAAAGTTAAAAATTATTTTACTTAGAATAGTACCCACAAGCAATAAAACATCTAGAAATAAACCAACCTAAGAAGATTAAAAGACACATATAGTAAAAACTATAAAATATTGATAAGAGAAATTAGATAAGACACGTGAGAAGGCATTTGTGTTCATGCTTTGAAAAATTTAATATTGTTAGTATGCATGCTACCCCAAACAATCTTAAATTCTTAAATTTCAGTTCAATGTGTATCAATCACTATTTTTTGTTTGTTTTTACAGAAGCAGAAATGACAACATGAAAATTCATATGGAACAAAAAAAGATTGCAAATAGATACACCAATCTTGAAGAACAAAGCTTGAGGCATGATAATTTGTGGTTTTAAAGTATGTTGCAAAGCACAGCCATGCAGAGCAGTGGAGCAGAAAAGAGGGACCAGCAATGCATATACACATCTGATCAAGTTATTTTCAATAAGGAGCCCAAGAATATACAATTGTTATTGGATAGTCTCTTACGTCAATGGAGCTAGAAAAACATATGTCCAAATGAAAAGGACAGAAATTAAACTTCCATCTTGCACTACCAATTAAAAATCGATTCAAGAAAATAAAAGGTGCAAAATATATAAGATATGAACATTTCTGGTGGAAAACATAGGGGAAAAACATAATGATATTGGTGTCAGCACCAATTTGATGGACATAACATTCAAAGAATAGGAAAAATGGAAATGTATTAAATTCAAAAAATTTACACATCAAAAGAAAGAATTTACAGCATGAAATAGCAATCTATAGAATGGGAGAACATGTCAAAAATCATATCTGATTGAATATTAATCTCCAAACTATACAAGGAACTCCAAAACTGCACTAAAACAACAAAAACAATAAATTATAGGTTAAAATGGGTAAGAAGTTTACTATGTATTTCTTGAAGAAGATACACAAATCACCTGGTGGCATATGAATAAATTCTCAGAGTCAACCATCACAGGCAAATATAAATCAAACTATAACCAAGTATTATCTCATAGTATTTGGAATTGTGCTCATGCACGAGTGTGTGTGTGTGTTTACACTAGTATATAAACGCCTATGGGAGGTAAATATTGGGCAGATCAAATGAAATCCATTTACTTAGTTGGTGGCAATGCAAAATGGTGCATCCATTAAGGAAAATAGTACGGAGGTTCGTCAAAAATTAAAAAGAGAACTAAGATGCAATCCAATATTATGATTTAGGAGTATTTATCCAAAAGAATTGAAATAAAGATCTTAAACAGATATCGGTGCATCTTTGTTCATTTCAGTGCTATTTATATTAACCATGGCATAAAATACATTATCATGACTTTACCAAAAGAAAGTAGAGAACTTGCAGCATTACAAGTGGCACACCAAAGATGTGGCTGGTCTTGTTTTTGTCTCCAGGCTATAGTCAATTCTGATAATACAAACGCACATTCAGCAGTTATGATGCATTAGATCTTCTACAATGAACCCGAGAAACACACATACACACTATTCCACTGGTTTATTTTCCTTTGTTAACTTTGAAGGCTTTTACATGCGGAAGCTACTTAAGTAATGACTAATGGAAAACATGCTATAAAACCCGCTCACACAGAGATTCACATATGAGAAAATTACACAGCATCTATATTTATGAATAAGCATGATGTCTGCTCTTCATTTTTAAAATAAAAGTGTTAAATCATGATAAAACTTCCTCAAAATTCTGGTAAAACCAGAAAATGAAATGTGAAAAGTAGGTGCTTGGAAACAGCAAACATCCCAGTGATTAGAGCAGACTATGTAAATAGTTGAATGTGTGGACCAAGTAAGAGCTGCTGCTGTTCTCCTTAACTACAAAGAACAAATAAGTATGCTGCAAAGTGATTCCTATTCTTCATCCCTTTGAATCCTAACATGTCTATATCTATATATCTACATCTATGTGTGTGTGTGTATCATATTAGGCAAATTCCAAAAGTATAATCACTAAAACTGTTAAGAGGAAGGGGAGAAGAAGTAACATTAACTCAACATGTATTAAATTCATGACAGTTTCTTGACAATTAAGTCACTAAGAAAAAATATATTTATATATATTTATGAATCCATATATATATATATATGTCATACATATTTGACAAAGGATAGGAAAGGAAACCTATAATGACTAGCCCAAAGACTGCTCAGATGATATGTAGAAAAAAGACATTCTGAGAGTTATAATCCCAGGGAGGAGGGTCACATCAGCGCACCCAAACTAGATCTTACTGAGTACCCTAAAATGTGCATCGGCTGCACACAGGCACAGAAGAGCCCTAAGGGGCGAGCAACAATGACTTGCTAGTGGGGGCTGAGTTGTCATCTCCTTTGCAAGAAGACAAACATAGAGAACAGATCTTGGGGCCAGGACTATGCCTTGAGTGACATGCAGCAAGAAATCACACACACACTTGAGAAATACTTGTCATCTTGAGTGTAATGATGCATTTTGCCATTTATCTATTCAATGTTAAAGTACTTTCTAATCATTGTAACAATTAGAAAATGCCCCATTTTATTCCCAAACTCCCCAAGTCAATGGGTGGTTTCCTCTCTGGTTGTGAAGTGAAAGGTTATCCAAATTTCCCTGGGGATTTTTACATCGTTATCTCTGATCTGTCAACATCATCATAATGATTAGACATACAATTACATATCAAAAATTTCAGACACTGTTACAAACAAAGTACTAACTTTCAAATTGTTCTATAAAATTGCTAACTATGACAATATCAACATATGTTCCGATATTCCCTGAATAAAGATAAGCTAGATCTGAGGGTGGATTCTTTTTCTTAACTTGCTTTCTCCAAAGACCATGTCCATAAGCTCAAATATCTCCTGTATTTCAAAGATTCTTCAATTTACAGTCTCCAGAATTCAACTTTATTTTTAATCATAGGCCTAAAAATTCTACTGCTTATTTCATGTGTCTATTTGGATGTTTCTCATGCTTTTAGATGTGACATGTCCAATGGCTTCTCCCTCTTCCCTGAGACAGTTTCACTGTTTTTTTTCAGCTGGTGATCAAATGTGCCCCTCCCTCAACTTCAATTTCCATGCAAGTCCTAACTCCTGCAGACCCTACAATCTACAGGAGAACACAACTCTCAAGTATGCTCACATTTCACCAATTCTACTGCTGCCAACCCATGCTCCCCCCGCCGCCCTTTTTGCTTAGATTCCTCTAATAACATCCAAAATCTCTAACTATTAATTCTTCTCCTTTTAATGAATTGTTTTTTCAGTATCCAGAGCGATTTCTCTCGGTGCAAACCTATCATATTGTTTTCATGTTTAAAAGTCTTCAGTAGGTTAGTAGGTTTATGGACTCAAACCTGCCTCTTCCATTGTCCATGATCCTCACCAGAAGCCTGTCATGTCACTATCATTTCATATCAAATGTACCAAGATAATTCATACCCATGCACTTCCCCAAGACCTCCCTGAACTATTTTCACTCACTACTTAATTCCTATGGAGTTTTCGTTTGTTTGTTTGTTTAAACCTGAGTGTCGGGTTGCTTAGGAAGTCCATGTCTGAACCCTCCAGCAAAATGTCTCCTTCTGTCTTTCTTTTCGTGACACCCATGTCATACATCTGCCTTCAGAGCAGCAGAGACTGCCCCTTTCATCCACTGCTGTTTCTGCTTGATGGCACAGAGTGGGTATTCAGCACACTTTGGGCAAATGGAACACACTATCTTGCTTCCCAATATGGGTTACAGGGACCTAGGTACTTGGGTCATCCTTTGCTGCTTTACTAGCCCTGAGCAGGCAGCTGGGCGGGAAGTGGAACAGCCAATATTAGAACAAGTGGTCTGATATAGGATGCCAGCATTGCAAGCTGTGGCTTCATTTACTGTATAACAGCATTGCCCTCTCCCCATTCCATACATTTTTATCCTAGCTACATAACGACATAGAAAACTCTATGTCAAATGCAAATATAATTGTCAAGTGCAAAACAACAAACATGAAACCACTCATTGTGCAATATGAGTAAGTGATGCAGGATGTTATTTCCATATGGGCCAAGAATGAAAAAGATGGAAAGGAAGATGGGTAAGTAAAAGAGTGCAGGTAGTTTAATTTCAATTTTATATTCAAGGTAATCATTTAACCTCATTTTAGGAAGACTTAGTAAATGTTTTTCACTTATTAATTTTCTATTCCACATGGCTACTCCAACCTGAAAATACCAGTTAGTAAGTGAAAAGTAATGTAGTAACAGCATACATTTATACAATATTTACTTTGCATAAACATTCTGTGTTGAATGCTGCTTACACAGGATCCTCAGGACCAACTATTATTATATGCTGGAAGAAGATACTGAAACATGAAATCCCAGGCAGGAACTACCAGGTAGGAGATCCAAGAGTCAACCTCCACGTTTTAGGTAATGAAGCAATGACACAGATCAGGTGCAACAAAGCACAAAAGACTTCCCAATCCATCTACTGCTATCTTCTTAAATGATATGAAGTTAAGATATAAACAGAGAAAATATTACCATTTAAGGAAAAAAGCAAGGGAAAACATGATTATGGATAACAGATGTTGCTACTGAAAATAGGTATTTGGGAAAGAACAAGGAGAAGTCGATTGAATCAAACTGAATAGCTTATATTCTGTCAAAGGCAGCTGCTATAAACGGTATTGATTGTTGCCACACACAATGCAGGTCTATTATTTATTTTCTGAATGTAGAGGCTTGCACTTATTTTTACTTAATGCTACTATTTTTTTAAAAACACCAGGAAACCAAATGATCCTTGGAGGTCAAGCTTAATGCAGGGATACACTGCGCAACATCTGTTCTAAGTGTGGTCACTGTCCACTGGAACGACACCAGGGAGGGTGATCAAGGCATGGCAAGGGACATACGGCAAACTCACGGGACATATAAACATTTCAGCTTTGTCCCTGTTTACAGACAACATTGTCGGAAGTCACATTGTGTTTCTTGACTGACCTTTCATCTGCACAACGAGAGACCATGGAATATTCGATTTTTCTCTTTGTAATTCATCCCTTCTTTCAAATCAAAATGGTTCTATATAGCACACATAACAGATGAACCTCACATGTTAAAGCTTGGGCTAAGGGTAGTCCACTTGTTTTTCACTCTTCTAAAACTGTCAATATAATGACACTCAAAAATTTGACAATTACAAGAGTAAATTCTGAATGCTTGCAATGAATGTTAATGCTCAAAAGTAATCTATTAGGAATTTGTATCAGGAAGATACTTAACATGTAATGGCTGAATAAATCAATGGGCAGATTGGTTTTAGAGGTTGCACAGCAAGGAAAAATGCAAATAGAGCTTACTTGTTTCAGCTAAGGATGATAAGCCTCATTTGATATTTATTTTTGTTCAATAGAAACATTACTTCATTATTTTTCCCTAGCTCTGTCAGAATAACTTAATTTTGCTTTCTGGATTGTGGTTGCTAATTATCTTCCCCATAATTCTGGTTCAGTGTCCACAGCTCTATTCTGCAACCACCCGGTCGTCTCACACTAACCAGTGACAGATAACCACATGAGAAAGAAAACAATGCAACAAATTAAGAGAGCAATGTAGGAATATGTTAATCTACATTTAGAAAATCATTTCTCATCTCTGCTCTTTAGTATTGTTCAGAATTCTTTAAATAAAATTGGTATGCCTATTTACTTAAGGAAATGAAATCTGGGAATAAATAAGGGGAGATCATACAGATGATTCCCAGTTAAAATCAAGAGCTCACATTTTGGCACTGTTGTTAAGTTGGACAGGAAATTTTTCCTGGAGATGGGGCCTGTAACTGACAGAAGGAACTACTGAAATGTTTCAAAAGATAATGTTTGTAACATTTATGCTTAGCTATCAAATTATGGATTGCTTCTGAAACAGCATCATAGATAATCTGTGGGGTAATTTGGTGCAAGAAGGGGAAGAGCTTCTGTCCGATGATTCACTCCCCAAGCAGCTAAGCTGCAGCTAAGGTGATCTGAAGACAGGAGCCTCTTCTCAGTCTCCCATGCAGGTGCAGGGTCCTAGCATTCTGGGTAATCCTTGACTGCTTTCCCAGTCCACCAGCATGCAGGTGGATGGGAAGAGGAGCTACTGGGAGTAGAACTGGTTTCCATATGGGATCCAGGTGTGCACAAGGTAAGGACTTTAGTCATTAGGCTACCATGCCAGGCTCCTAAGCAGTCCACATTTAAGCCAGTAATTCTACATCTAAATTTACTTGAAATAAATGATATATAATACAATTGATAAACTTCAAGACTATACTTAGTAATATGATTTGTAAAAGTGAAAGGTTTCACAAAATTTAAATAGTCAAGATATCAGGATTGCTTTCAATAAATTACGGGATAATGATAAAATGAAAAAAAACCCTACATAACCATTAAAAACGCATTTGGTAAAACAGAGGAGGAGGGGAAAACATTAAAGTGACTTAACTTATTTCCAAAAGCCTAGGATTTTCAACGGGTGATATAATTAACTACAGTATCTGTTGTAACCTTATATATTTTCTGTTTTTTCCACATTAGAGGCAAAACTAAGGTCACATATGGGAGTTGCAAACTGCTGATGAGTTAAAATGTTGTCAAATATTATACTTGAGATCAAGAGATTAATTGGTCCTGGTGAGTTTGAAATTTTGCTGCTTATAGACACTCTTTCATACTCTTCAGTTCTTGATGGACACACACACACACACACACACACACACATACACACACACAGTTTTCCACAAAGCTCTTGTCAAAGAGTTGCAGACATAAATATCTCACTTCTGTGCCATGTAGCAGCACTTGCTCATTTCACAGTGCTGTGCTCTGCTAACACACACTGTAGCTAGTGATGGGCTATTCTTAATAACTTCTGAGGCGGAAATAGCAAAAACAATATGGTCTCATGTGGCACTCTGGAGTAGTGTTTGTCTTAGAAACTTTTCCAATTAATTAATTCTCACAGCCCTCCTGCACAGGGATAAGACACTGTGAAGACAAGTGGCTCCTGGGTCTCCAGAAGACACCAGTGCCAGCATGGTAAGCTGTTTTCTCTGAAACTGTCTTGCACTAATTGGGAATACTCAGATATTTCCTTGAAATTCTCTATTTCTTATTTCATTACTAATACACAGAGAAGCAGTAATCCAGGTAACACCTTGCTTTCAAAAGTTCATAAAATTGGCATGTCATCAACAGTAAAACCCAAAGAACCAGCTTTTAAAGGAGTGCCTGCCCCAACCCAAATAATGAGATGGCATATCATCAAATATCAATTGAGAAATCTTTGACACTTCTGTCTGTATAAATATCCATACAATCCAGTAAACTCAGTTCCTAGCATTTATAATTTTGACAGTGGATAAAAGGACATTGTATGGAGCACTGATTCAATTTGAGCATGCTCTACCATCCAGGAATGTGGTGATAGAAGATGCTATTTCTATAACAAGCAAGCTCACTCACTGAAGCCATCTCCTCCAGGGCCCTAGCACATTTCTCTAAACATGCCAAGATTACTGAAAAATATCAAGACTTGAATTAATTATCTAACAGTAAAATCTAATCATGGTGAGATCTTTTTAAAGATTTATTTATTTTTGGGCACAGCACGGTGGTCTAGTGCCTAAAGTCCTTGCTTTGAACATGCCTAGATCCAATATGGGCATCCCAGCAGCCCCGCTTCCCATCCAGCTTCCTGCTTGTGGCCTGGAAAAGCTGGTGTGGATGGCTCAAAGACTTGGGACCCAATCCATGTGGGAGACCTGGAGAATTTCCTGGCTCCTGGCTTCAGATTGGTGCAGTACTGGCCATTGTGGTCACTTGGGGAGTGAATCATTGGACAGAAGATCTTCCTCTCTGTCTCTCCTCCTCTTTGTATATCTGACTTTGCAATAAAAATAAAGTAAATCTTTAGAAGAAAGATTTATTTATTTTTATTTATTCTATTTGTGGAAAAATAGAAAACGGATGAGGCATTCATGATGCTTTGGTCTGCTCAATGTTACGTACCGGTGAAATGGAAGGGGCAATGCATCCCACACTCTTTTTTTCAAGAAAAATAAAAACAAGAGTGCAAATTTATTTTGTCAAAAATCATGGGGTATCTTAAAAAAATTCATGAAAAATTCACATTATAAACAATCATATATGGATTACCTGTTAACCTTTTAATTCTATTTTGTACAATTTTTTGAAATATTTTTTACTCATAAAGAGGTATTTTTTAAGGTCAGCAACTATATCAAACATCTCAGCAGTGGTGATTAATGTGGTAAATAAGGCTAAAATTAAGTTTTTTGATGTTATTTAGCAATTAATGCCAATGCTTCCAGTTTTTGCTATTAGATGATGGGTATTCTATCCAGTCCACTGTCATTGGTGACTGAGTTCACTACAGGACTGGAATAAACAGTCATGCACATTTATCTTTTTAGAGTCTAATCGCATATTGTCCTCTAGTACATATACTACGTTGCAACTATTTCTAAAGCCCAAGCGTGAGAGCTTTGTTCCTTATTAAGGTGTTTTTCCCAAAGTTCCCTTTGCCCTAATGATGAAGACTACATTTCTGCTTGCCTGCATATGGGACCCAGGGCTCCGGCCATCCCAAGGGGACTCTGAAAGGAACATTTTTCTACTTCTTTCTATCCAAACTTCTGATATTGGACCTTCAGATTTCCAGCAAAATGACACTACTTAGGGAACCAGGTCAGATAATCCAGGATTGGGTTAGAGGCCCAGTACTAGTGGTCCTTTGATAAACTATATTTCTTCATTGTTTTGCAATCATTTCTCTAATATTCCTTTCCCCCTATGAGTGAGAACTTTATTACTCTATTTAGATCTTCTATTTTCAGGATCTAAAACAAACATATTCTCTGTAAATTCTTGTTTAATGACTGAGAGTTGCTTCAATAATGCATTCATGTCAGATTTCTGAAGAGAAAGACACTCAATAGAACAAGAATAGTAGTGGATGGTGAAGTTACAACTGTCTCATACTCTTCATTCTCTACCAGTTTTATGAAGCAAAACTCTTAACTATGCAACTTAAAAGGATTTAAGTGACAAAAGGTTTAGTAATTTAATTAAAATATTTCTCAGCTTATGCTTTTAGGGTTTCTTAGCTGTAGGTAATGGGTAATGTGGTGTGTGTGGTTCAGCAGTTTTTGGTTAGGAGTAACTTCCATAACAGAACCAACCAAACTGTTAAAAGAACTCAGAGGTCATTAAAGACAAAAGATGGATAAAATGGGAGGGAAGGTTTCTCTAAGAAAACCCTCAAGCTTCTCAGGGTTTATTCACTTTATATTTGTCAGATATTAAATGTGACCACCTTTGAGACATGAGCCTACTAAAAGCTAATTGTGGCAGATGTCGGAAATTTATAGAGAGAAGAAATAAAGTAGGCTTATTGCGTTTAATTAAAACATACCACATTCTTTATCATTTGTTATCAAGAGGTATTAGAATGCATAAAAATTTGAAGTCGGCCCAAGGATGCTTTACTAAAATCACAAAGCATTGAAAACATCAGAGTTCGAACCTCGTTCTTTAGACGCTAAGACCAACATTTCTCCCTTCACAGACAAGAGTGTCCAAGTTTGCTAGTATACCTACACCCAGGCCATTAATCTAGTTTGGTTTTTCTCAATACAAGTGGACACTGGAGTACAGACACCAGGCAGAGGGGTGCGGAAATCACCAAGGAGGCTCAGTGAGGACAAGTTGGGTTGCTGTGTTTTCTTACCGGAGTTTCCAAAATAGTAGTGAAATTCAGCATGGGAAGCCACCAGGGTGACCAAGTAGCTATATTTGCTTCAGTCTAGACAAACAGACCCTCATTCACTCATTTCTAAAGGAATGTTACCATCTTCAAAATTCGATGTGCGAAATTTGCTAAATCCTATTAAATATTCCAAATAAAATATGGAAAGGACACCATATTTAAAGCACACTAAGCTCATAGCAAAGTCACTAGATAATTGCTCAGTTTCTTCCCTCTCTGCAGAAAACATATTCATTTTTGTATGATCACTGTATTATTATGATTTAAATGTGCGTCAACCACATTATATACTGTATGCAGAAATAAGTTTTTCTCCAAACATAGTTGCTCTCAGAAATGGGGGCTGTTTGTCCACTTATTGTGCATGGATAAAAGGGCTGAATCACAGAGGGTATAATTTCTAAGGAGAGAGCACTTTTGCCACAGAGTAGGAGGAAGGGTAGAAAATGTTTTCATAAAGAGTGACTATTAGGGACAAATAAGAGCTCTATTCACAAACCTGTACACATCCCTTTATCCTTGTAAAACAAGCTATGAAAGCACATAATGACTAACTGCAGCAAAATTACTCACATTCTAACTTTGCATAATTACTAAAATGGTTCTGGTTTTTTAACCCTCCCCTTTCAGCAATTCTGCACTTTTTTTTTTTAACCACAGCACAAATGGTTACAGCAAACAAGTGTACCAGCCACATCTGCTGTTCCAGAAAGAATTCACTCTCTTTTGCCAAACCCACGTCTATCGGAAGAAACAAAAATAAATTGTGAGCAGGTTCAGCAAATGCCCAGATAAACCCTGCAATGACCATGTGCACTAGATCAATTTGCGGTTGTTGGTGTGGCCTAAAGAAGACGAGGCTGCAGAGGGGCAAATTGGAAGCGAGGGTCTCTCTCCTGCCTGTCTGTGTCATTCCGTCACTGAGTCCACATTACATACTTCAGGTAATTCTGACCCCAATTCTCTGGGAGACTAAAAACAGGATTGAGTTGATTACAACCTCAGAGGAAAAAGGCACTTGGCATGTGTTTTGCAACATGAACAGTCCTTTTTACAACAACGCAGTGATAGTCTTTGTTCCAATGAATCTACAATACATTCTTCATGATCTCTTTACAGTTTTGGAAAGATTTGTTGATAGAGACTATTTGTTGTTTCGGATCATACAATGCAATGAATGTCTTAGACAGGTTTTCTCTTTATAGCATAGCCACTATTGGCAGGAAATTAGAGGGGAGCTCAATGGCAGACACTGCAATCATTTTTTAAAATGGTACGAGGTGACCAAGCACTTAGGGAGAACAAAGGATTTGTGGGTAGGCCTAGATCAGGACATCATGACCACTGTGGAAATCTGGGGAATATACAGTTTCACCACTGCAGACTCATTTATTTCCAGTAAAACTTGTGTCTGAGGATAAAATGAACTACTTTAGACTTTATCGCTTGTTTGGAATAGCAAACAACAATAAATTCAAAACAAACATTATTTGGGAAACCTCTTAAACTGAAACAACAAAGCCTGAAAAACATGGTTCTAAACAAATTCACTTATATTCTTCCTTGGGGCTCAATTTCCTCTTTATGAGAGAATGTGATTGCAATGCTTCAAAGATCTCAGGATAGCTTACTGAAGCTATGTGACAACTTTGATCTCAGATAAATTCTCATACCTGTGGACCTTTGGAATGATACATTAACACGAGACCCTTCTTGTCTGATATTATTTTCAAGATCTATTTTTTATGAG
The DNA here is from genome assembly GCF_017591425.1 of Ochotona curzoniae. Classification (NCBI taxonomy): domain Eukaryota; kingdom Metazoa; phylum Chordata; class Mammalia; order Lagomorpha; family Ochotonidae; genus Ochotona; species Ochotona curzoniae. The sequence continues at coordinate 475,743 of NW_024466927.1, forward strand.
TCTCGCGGTCTGTGTATGTTGCAGAAGGCTTGCTACTACTCTTAGTGATGCCTGAAAAAATGTCATCCATTGTCTGTTACAATTTTGAGAAGAAAATAGAATATCAACCTGTGCAGAAAATTCGCTGGACGTCTACTATTTGAATAAAAAATAAAATAAAGCAAGCACTAAACTTGGAAATTAGAAGTAGTAGGATAAAAATATTTGCTTTTCTCTTCCTCATCATTTATAAAATAAGCACATATGTTCATATTTAAACAAAATACCTTTATTTTCAGAGAAAAAAAGTCTTATCTCCAAATGGTTTCCTCTCAGTGAACTGCATTTCCCAAAACCACTCAAAAGCAAAGACACATGAAATTCAGCTGGTTCTTACTGTATGACATAGTTTTAACAAGATGGTATCATTTATACACTAATTGACCATCTACTCATCACCTTCCAAATACCAAGAATTCTTTCAGATACGTGGCAAAAGGTTACCACTTCTGGTCTCACTGAAGTCAACTTGAAATGGGCAGGAAACCAGTGAATGCTTCTCAGAGTCCCAGAAGTTTAGAAAATCCTTTTTGAATTCAGTGCTCTCATTGCACTCTATCCATGTTTTTCTTGTTCAATTGTTTTCTTTTTGTTTTACTTATTTTTGGACAGAGTTGATGTCTATGCAGTCCAAGTACATGGCCTAAGAGTAGGAGCATCAAGGTCCTATACTCTTCTTTGCACTACATCGGTTTCAGAAACTTCTAGAATATTTCAGGCATGCTCCTTTCTTTGTGACTCAACTTCTTCAAGTTGTTTCCACTAAGGCAGCCAAAATCAACTATCTTTCCCTACCCTGTTCTTCCACTAACCTATCACGTATTTCAGGTATGTGTCATCCCATAGGTAATTGTTAGTCTATCCCAAGTTTAGGAAGCATTGCAAATCCAATAGTAAGGACTAAAATTCCTCTTGTCGACCATTCATAACACCAAAAACATGGTCATAGAAAGATTGAGCCAAAGTAGGGCATCAAAATATTATTGAGCAATGGATGAGTGTATTTAAGTATAATATTTTTTCTCATTTGATTACTTCTATCTGTGTGTGTATGTGTGTGTGTGTGTGTGTGTGTGTGTGTGTGAATGAGAAGGCGGGAGAGCAAGAGACAGAGCTTGCCTTTGTGAGTTCTAGAATGATTAGCATTGAGGAACTACAGGAACAATATAGCTAACAGCGATACAGCATAATTTATATAGAAAGAGAGGGAAATCTATAGGGTAAGGGGTGAAACACCACAAATGGCTCTACATCACATGAAGATTTTCTTAGAGTTATTCATGGTACTACTCAATTTTTTATGTGCCCTCTCTGTACCACTCAATTTCATCAGTCACTATCTGATTACTTTTTTAAAGAGAAAAAGAACATGCAATTTTCCATGAATATCCTCCATATTCCAGAAGATTATTTTCTGTTTATAAAATGTCTAAAAAATAGTGTCATTCCAACTGTCTAATATCCTGCAGAAATAAGAAGCAAGGGCACGGTGACATTGCCTAGCAGGTAAACTCCATGCCTTCAATGTGCCAGGATCCCATATTAGCAACTGTTCTAATCCCAGCAGCCCTACTTCCCATCCAGCTCCCTGCTTGTGACCTGGGAAAGCAGTTGAGGGACAGCCCAAAGCCTTGGGACCCTGCATCCCTGCCCTGTGGGAGACCTGGAAGAGGCTCTATGTTCCTGGCTTCAGATTGGCTCAGCTCCAGCCATTGCAGCCACTTGGGGAATGAGTCATCGGATAGAAGATCTTTGTCTCTGTCTCTCCTTCTCTCTGTATATCTGGCTTTGCAATAAAAATAAATGAATCTTAAAAAAAATATATATATATATATAAGAAGCAAGACCCACACCTTTTTCCATACACAAAGATCAAAACTAAATGGATAAAAGATGCAAACCTATACCCAGAAATCATCAAACATTTGGAAGAAAAAGTTGGAAATACTCTGCAAGATACAGGTGTAGGCACAGACTTCCTAGAAAAATCATCAAAAGCAAAGGAAGTCAAGACCAAAATAAACAAATGGGACTACATTAAGCTAAGAAGCTTCTGCACAGCAAAGGAAACAATCAACAAAGTAAAAAAGCAACCAACAGAATGGGAGAAAATCTTTGCACACTACACAGAAGACAAAGGGCTAATTTCCAGAATATACAAAGAACTCCAGAACAACAATAACATCAAAACAAACAAACCAGTCAAGAAATGGGCACAGGAAATGGGCAGACACTTTACAAAGGAACAAATTCAAATGGCTAACAGACACATGAAAAAAATGCTCAAGCTCTCTGGCAATAAGGGAAATTCAAATAAAAACAACACTGAGGTTCCACTTAACACCAGAAAGAATTGCCCACATACAGAAAACTACCAACAACACCTGTTGGCAAGGTTGTGGAGAAAAAGGAAGCCTTCTGCCCTGCTGGTGGAATGCAGGCTGCTGTAGCACTATGGAAGACTGATAAAGAAAATGAAAAAGGATCACTGGAAACTTAAGTGGAAGGTCAGTACTGTGGCAAAAAAAAGTTGGTTTTCTCTTGCTTTTGTTTTTTTTTTTTAAAGCATCTTTTTACAGGCGCAACAATCTCAGGTGCACCACTTTGCAACTAGTTCTGCTAATGTAACTCAGAGAACAGCAAAATATACTCCAAGTACTTGGGCCCTGCCACTTTGTGGGAGATGCATAAAAAGCTCCTGGATCCTACTTCTGCCCTGCACCAGACCCAGATACTGGAACTACGTGGGCATGAACCGTGGGAGAGAAGATTCATCTAACTCTGCCTTTCAAATAAGTAAAAATAAACCATAAATAAATACATAAATAACAAACAAAAACCCACCTTTACTGAAAATAACTGTTAAATTTATCTAACTTTATTAACAAACTTCTTCCTCTTTGTGTGTGTGTGTGTGTGTGTGTGTGTGTGTGTGTGTGTTTTGTGGGTTGGTATGGGCTTTTAAATGTGAAGGCTGCTTTAGCGCAGCTTTCAAAATTATTTTTTCATTTAACATTACATTAAAGATCGACAACTTTAAAAATTCTTCAGGATAGCTGTTTATAGTGCAGTAACCAAGTAGTCAATCTGCTTTAACAGACATGAACACTCAAGTGCAACAAGCTCCACTTATTTTATGTATTTAATTTTAAAACTAAGACCAAGATGCAAAGCATCACATTTTTTCAACTATCCTAAATTATAATTTCTTGACAAAGTTTATTTCTCACAGCAAAAATCTGAAAAGGCACATCGTGTATGAAAATGCCAGGCATTCACTTCTAGCCAAATGGCAACTTCCCATTTACTCCCTTCTCATGTATATCAGATAATCTTTCAATAAACTATAAAACATCCGCTCAATCAAATACATGTCTAAGGGCTCACTGAAAAGTCTTCTGATGCTGAATCTCCAGAGACATCTTGTTTCAAAACAATTGATATCTGAGAGGCAACATCTAATAACAATTGTGTATGGCTGCTGTTCATTATTATTATTATTATTGTGGTTACATTTCCTTCCACACATAAACAGGGACCTTGTTACAAAAGCCAGTTATAGAATGTCACGATCATGGCTGTATTGAGGCATAGTCACCTGAAGCCATGTGGTTATATAAGGCATAGCTGGATGTCACCTGGAAGCTACTGCAGCAATCCAGGCCAGAAATGAAGAATGACAGAGTAACTAGTGACAGAGGGTTTGAAGGAACAAACCTGCTGCAGCATTAACCCTGGAACTTAAATGGGAGAAATGGCTATCCCTCAGTGCCCTTTCTTAGCATCTTTACGCTGTGTACTGGAACTGCCCATTACAGGTATGTATCAAACAAAACAAACAAACAAAAAAAGAGTTCAACTGGATTGGCTGACTTTGTACAAACTATGAAACTACACTTAAAAAAAATGTTGTCAAACAAGCCCTCAAACTGGGGTGGATATATGAAATCAGAATGTGTTAAAATTGCAGCCCTGTAAATTGATATTGATGTTATGCTGTGGCTTTTAATTGATCGGGATGATATTCTGCCAGCTCTGCTTTCAGACCAGAGATGGTCTCCCCAAGAAACCATTGAATTTATCTGGACAATAAGATGCTGGACTCTATGCTTGCAATGAAAGAATCTTAACTGAATTTGAACTGTAATACTGCAACAAGGTGGAGGAATCCACCATGGGGGGAGGGTATGGGGAAGGGTTGGGGGAATCCCAGAGCCTATGAGACAGTGTCACATAATGCAATGTAATCAATAAAAATAATATAACAAAAAAAAAAAATAAACACCTAGAACTCAAAATTGCAGCCCTTGCACTCGAATTAAGTGATGGTATTCACATGTAGCAGCCTATGGATCCTTTGGGGCAGGAAGTATTTTATTCATTTGCAAAATCCATGCAATTTGGTATTCCCACCCGTGTCTTAACAGAAAACCTATGTACGTTGGTCTATGTCATTTCACTTCCATCTAGAATTCAAAGGCTTAATCTTTCTACAGTTATAAAATTTAAAATCTGACCCATGATTCCTACATGATTTCTGGGATTAAAGGATAGTAAATATTAAAGAAAAAGGATGACAATAGAACCAAACTGTAGTGCATGCTTTACCCTAAGGCTATAATTTGATCAACCAGATCTAGAGCTTAAGGGTCATGAATGACCATCAGTGTGGAGCTAGTAAAGTCCTGTCCTGGGATACAGAAGGGTGGATACATCTTCAAGTCTGTCACTCTTTACTTCTTGCTACTATTTGCCACTTACAGTCTAGGTACCGAGCAACTGCTTGTCTTGTGGCTTGCACTGTGGCTGTCCTAAGAGTATAAGAAAACCAAAATAACTGTTCTCTAAGAAGGGATTTTTTTAATGAAACCATTTTACTTTTAGAAATAGATGGAAATGTAGGTTTCCTGATGTTCTACATGTAAGCAAGAGAAAAAACAACATAACCCAAAGTAATATCATGAAATGAATTGCATTTTGATTGTTTCATTCGATACCAGGTATCAGTATCTGTGATAATGCAATTGCCCTGGCATGAATGAAATGTTACTCAGCAATAAAGAATGAGAAGCAATTCAAGTTTATGTAAAAGAGTTCTGTTCAGCATAACAGAAGCAAAAATAACACATGGAAATAGTTCTAATCAAAACACCTAATGAAGGCCCGGCGCAATGGCCTAGCAGGATCACATATGGGCACTGGTTCTAATCCCAACAGCTTCAGTTCTCATCCAGAGCTCCTGCTTATGGCCTGGGAAAGCAGTTGAGGATAGCCCAAAGCCTTGGGATCCTGCACCCACATGGGAGACCTGGAGGAGATTCCTGGCTCCTGACTTCACACAATGGCTCCTGGCCAAAGTGATCACTGGTGGAGTATGTCATCAGATAGAAGATCTTCCTCTCTGTCTCTCCTCCTCTCTCTATATATCTGACTTTGCAATAAAAAAAATAAATCTTCACTTGATCTTAGCCAAAAAATCTTTAAAAAATAAAAAAAATAAAAAGAACTAATGACTACAGTAGCAGAGATAAAACCAAAAGCAAAAATGTGAGCAGAGAACTTATTGTCTTCAAGTAGAATTATGCAAAGTGTGCATTTTATGTCTTCAATTCAAAACCTAGTTTGATATAAATCTACAGTTTAAAAATATCCAATAAGATGTCCCATTAAATTTTTGTAACTATCATTATGATTTATTTTAAAAACATGACTAAATAAGTAGCCCCAATCTATAAAAATAAAGTCCTCTGAGCTTCACAAATTTTCAGAAGTAAAGTATAATGCAACCAAAATTTTATTGTGGAACACAGGGTGTTAAATAACTTTATGTCAGAGTATTATCTTTTTAAAGACACAGTAGTAGTAAAGGTTGCAGAGTGTTAGCTATTGCCCTGCAACCCACACTAATAGCCAAGTAATTCAGACGTTCAGCTTTTTCCATGGTCTGTATAAAGGTCATGTCCATGTGTGTGACGTGTACGCTCATCAACAGTCGACTGAATTATCATGACAAAAATAGCATTCACATGGTAGACATAACACATGTTCTTTCACTTTTGTTTATGATACATTTCGTTTACATTAGGCTTATGTCATTTTGGGTGGAGGAAACGTAAGAGGAATTTGTATAGTGCTCAGATGGACAAATGTATTTCTTATTCTGGTTGCCTTAATTTTGCCAATGCCAAGAAGTGCTAAGAGTAAATACAGAGAGAGGCAGTCTGTCATATCTATGGAAAAAAGGTATCACTTGAGATAAAGAGGGCCTTCATAAAGTTAGTGAAAATGGGAAGTTGGGTGTGGCTTTCAGATTGTGACAAATATAGCAAGCTAACATAAGAGGTCAACAACAGGGGAAGCTGGGTGAAGGGTGTAGGGAACTCTGTAGCTTCAAGTATTTTGTTTGTTAAGTTTAAACTATTCTGAAATTTAAAAAGTTAAAAGTACATCTATTCCGGTGCAAAAACATGAAAGTTATACATATATGTTAATATACATGTGAGTATTGCTCTCCCCTTCTCTGAATATGCGTAAAGGATCATCACATGTCACCATGCTCTTGGGAGTCGGGAAACATGTACCATTAAAGATCCCTGGACTCAAGGACTTCCCATGCCACCAAGGAGGCAACATAAGCTTGTAAATTCCTACAACATAGAGCTGCAAGTGTGAAGTGACACACCAAAGGACACTATGATTTGAGATGAATTGTTCCTAGTCTGGCAGACACAGAGTGACACTCCGGGCTATGGCTTGTGGGCACAGAGGAATACACCAGCAACAGCTGAGTGTGCATGCTTGTAACTGTTTTGGATCAGGAGGAGTGGAGATCCAACAAAGGATGTAAATAGAGACAGACCAAAGGCCACACTGTCTATGGAAAGCCAGCAAGTGTGGCAGGAATACAATAATGCCTGATGGATAACATGTGTCAGTCCTCATCCAAATGTTGTACGTATAACTGAGGAAGAGTTGTTTTATCACCATTTCATAACTAAGGAAACGGAAGGATGATGATTTAAGCAGTTTCTCCAAGGTCATACAGCCTGCTAATGCTGGCACGTGAATACAGACTGAGGCTACCTTGGTTTTGTGTGCCCCAGTCCATACAGCATGAAGGCAACTACCTGAAACGAATGCAAAATGGAACCAGCACAGACTGCAAAGGGTAGCATCTGGGTTCAATTTTAGTTGACAACTAACCTGACAGAGTTAAGAGACACCTCTTCGGACAAGGAAAGGGCGAGGGAGGGACACGAAAGTACTGAAAATTTAAAAATACACAATGGGGTGAGCAATTATCTTCTGAACAGAGGATATTGTTGTTTCATTAAGAATATGAACACACTGGGCCCGGCGGCACCGTGGCCTAGCGGCTAACGTCCTCGCCTTCAATGTGCCAGGATCCCATATGGGCGCTGGTTCTAATCCCGGCAGCTCCACTTCCCATCCAGCTCCCTGCCTGTGGCCTGGGAAAGCAGTCGAGGACGGCCCAAAGCCTTGGGACCTTGCACCCATGTGGGATACCCAGAAGAAGTTCCTGGATCCTGGCTTTGGATCGGCATAGCACTGGCTGTTTTGGTCACTTGGGGAGTGAATCATTGGACGGAAGATCTTTGCCTCTGTCTCTCCTCCTCTCTGTATATCTGACTTTCCAATAAATAAATAAATCTTTAAAAAAAAAGAATATGAACACACACATATGATGCACATTTCATCTGTTTAGCTGGGGTGATATTTGAAACCTTTTTGAAAAGAGCAGTTTGAAAATAGTTTATTTTATTGTCACATCTCTATAGGCACTTCTATACAGTTTTTTCAGTTTAAAAGACAGTAACAGATTTGCTATTTATTATTTCTTTTTCACAAAGACATTCATAATCCTTTCTTTTCGCTGTGGTAAATGTTTAAGGAAACAGAGAAGTTTACCACGATTTTCACATTACACAATGTATACATGTGTAATGTACAGAAATACATGTACATGTGTACATGCACGGAAATAGCATCTTATAGTCCATAAATACACAAATTTTTAACCTATCAGTTAAAATATTTTTAAAAGGGGAATACTATTTTTGAATGTCAACATGTTTTTTGCATGTGAAGGGTAATTTGCAATTCTTTCCTCTGAAGACTTCTAAGGGAATTTAATTACCATGTTTAACACATTGTGAAAATTAAAAAAGCACCAAGGATGTCACAGAAACAGAAGCCTGACCTTCCATTCATTGGGAACCAAGTCAGCCCAATACACTGTATGCTTCGAATGATCACTTTTGTTTTGCTTTGGTTTTTTGTTTTTGTTTTTAGATGTTGGAGGAGGGCAGTAACACAAAGCAATGTCGCAAATTATATATTACTCACTAACACTCTCAGGGAATGAGCTCTCTAAAGACCAGGAAAAGAAGCAGAGTATTGCTAGATTTTGTAACATTCCTTATCAAGTTAAAGTTTCAAGCAAATTGCATCAGATAATTCTGGTCTGTAATCTCTTAATTTAAATGCAAAATTCAACAGACAGAAAGAACAGAACCACTTTAGGAAAGGCTGTTTCAAAACATACTGCCTTTTTATTAGTCTGTTATACAAAAATTATGGTAATTTCTTAATAAGGTTATGGAAACAGACTGCATTATTAATTGTATTGTAAATATAATATTTAATTAAAGATGCATTATGTTGATAGAATTTAGCATCTGGCACTCTGGTTTTGCAGACCGTGTAGTGTAACAACATGAAAACAATCACTATAAATACCCTCTTATGCTCTAGCCCTTTGTAGAAAGTCAGTGTTCTTATAAGCACTTTGAAGGTCCCTTCCGTTTTGTTGGAAATATCTAGAAAGGAGGAGGACTTCACAGATGAGAAGGAAGTACTGTTTATGGAGCTCACACACTAACAAATGCATTTGATTTTTAGAACAGATTGTCTAATGACTTTCATTAATCCAATACCTAGTTGTCTTTTATAGACTTCCCCAAGTTCTTCAGATTCCCTTTTAATGTCAATTAAATATAGTCAATGGTGGAATAATGAGGCCTATTTAGCAGCGATTCATAATTTACTGTACACACACTGTTCCCTGCAGCGCTTTTTGTCTCCCACTAAACCATAATCATATCTCATTACCATAGCTTCATGACTATGTTTTGGTTTAAATTTCATCGCTGGCATTTAGTTAAGAGAGAGATGCTTCCATAATATTATAGAACCTTTTCCTCTTAAAAATGTCAGGTTAAAATGTTCCTCACTTCAAAATACTGCAATCAAATTAAGACAGCTAAAGTCAATGATAACAACAAAAAAATAGAGTATGCTCTTTGTTTTGAAAGCTATTCCATGTTACTCTGAAAACTGAAGAAAATCTCAATACAGCCTCTTCATTAGGTAGTAGTGAACTTGTTCTACTTGAAAGTAGAATGTGGACCCGGCATGATAGTATAGTGGTTATAGTCCTTGCCTAGCATGTGCTAGGATCCCATATGTTCACCGGTTCTAATCCCAGCAGCCCTGCTTCACATCCCATTTAGCTACCCGCTTGTGGCCTGGGAAAGCAGTTGAGCACGGCCCAAAGCCTTGCACCCTGCACCCACGTGGGAGACCCAGAAGAGCTCCTGGCTCTTGGCTTTGGATTGGCTCAGCTCCAGCTGTTGTGGTCACTTGGGGAGTGAACCATCGGATGGAAGAGTTTCCTCTCTTTCTCTCTTCCTCTCTGTATATCTCCCTTTCCAGTAGAAATAATAAATCTTTAAAAAAAGAAAAGAAAGTAGAATGTAAAAGGTCTTTCTTTGTATCTGGGCCTGACCCTGGGAGCCCTCAAAAAAAAAAAAAAACAGTTTATATTGCAAAATACTGAAGATTGATGACTAATTAAACAGGATTATTATGCAAAAAAATGCTGTTGTCTCTACAAATTTGATTATATACAAAATAAATATATAGGTACAAGCTTACCTGAAACCTGACATATATTTCACATATATTTAATAAAGGAACAGAAACAATCCAGGCAATTCAGATATAAAACAAGTTCATAGTTTGTTTTCCATTTTTCCTCCACAAAATACACATATAAATGTTCAGTGATAGTTGTAAACAATTCTGACATTTTTAACTCAAGAATTTTAAAACTCAGATTTGTAGCCCAGGAGCATAAGCAATATGTAATGCTAAGGTTTAGGACCAAAAAGGAGAATACCATTCCTCTCCGCTGGGCACTGAGTTAGAGAAGGGGACTCCTCTCTTTGTAGATCCTGTTCCTCATTGGGAGGAAACGAAGCCAGAGTTACTACTCAATCTAGAGCTACTTCCCAGGCATGCAATGGATTGACAGGCCTCAACAAGCTAAGAGCCACAAGCCCAAGAAGCTCTAACCTACTATTGTCACGTGTAGAGGACTCTAATTTCTCTAATGTGGCACTGGTTCCCTGCAGACTTTGAGGACAAAAAGAAATGAAAAGGTTATTGCACACACTTTATTGATTTATTTGTTTGCCCCTCTCTATTATCAGCTGAATACTGGGGACCTGAAAAGATCAAACTGATATCTGTCAGTTCTGGGTGGAACAATGTTTTAAATAGAAAAAAAAAAAAAAAAAAGAAAATGAATAACTTTTTAAATGTGTCTGACAGTTATGTTTTGTTCAATGAAAATAAAAATGGTGAGGCATATATAAATGAAATTCCTCAGGGAGGGAGTAATTTAAATCTTAGGAGAGACTTAGAGAATCTTGATCAATATTTTTTTTCTTACAAGCATCTGCTGATTTTAAAGGGCAATGTTGTAGAAATGAAGGGAAGAAGGGAAAAGAGGGAGGGAGAGAATACAAATGCTTCCATCCATGGTTCATGATCCAGATGGTGCAACAGCTAGTTCCAAGAAAGCTGAAGTCAGGAGCCAGGAGCTTCATCTCAGTCTCCCAAGTGGGTGGCAGGTATCTAAATACTTGAGCCGCACTCACAGTATTGTTCCCAAGACCATTAGGAGCTGCCTGGATAGAAACTGGTACCCATATGAAATGCCAGTGGTTACCTGATATGTCACATCTTGACTATTTTTAGTGTTAATAAAGAGATATAAAGAAAGGAGAGAGAGAAGGAAGGAAGGGAGGGAGGGAGAAAGGGAGGACAGGTTGGCTAGAGTTATATTAAGAAGCATGCTGGTGGGCCCAGCGCAGTGGCGCAGTGGTTAAGGTCCTCGCCTTGCACGCCCAGGATCCCATATGGGCGCTGGTTCTATCCCGGCAGCCCCGCTTCCCTTCCAGCTCCCTGCTTGTGGCCTGGGAAAGCAGTCAAGGATGGCCCAAAGCTTTGGGACCCTGCACCTGCGTGGGAGACCCGGAAGAGTCTCGGATCCGAGGCTTCGGATCAGCATAGTATTGGCCATTGCGCTCACTTGGGGAGTGAATCATTGGACGGAAGATCTTCCTCTCTGTCTCTCCTCTCTGTATATCCGCCTTTCCAAAAAAAAAAAAAAAATAAGAAAAATAAATCTTTAAAAAAAAAAGCATGCTGGTAGGAAAGTATTAAGAAAAAAATCTCAAACACAGAAAGTGAAAGAATTTTTAAAAAGGGAACAGGATGTAGTTATGAGTAATTTAGATGAAAATATGAATAATGAGCTATTCCAATAAATAAAAGACACTTCAATAGGAAATATCATGTGAAGGGCCAGCATTGCGACATGGCCAGGTAAACCACAGCTGGTGATTCTGGCTCCCCTTTTGGTCACTAGCTGGAATCCTGGCTACTCCATTTCTGATCTGGTTCCCTTTTACTGTGCATGGGAAAATGGTGGAAGGTGGCCCAAGTACTTGGGCACCCACCTTCATTTGGGAGATCTGTTTGAATCCCGGCTTCGGCCAGGCCTGAACCTGGGTTGAACATGGCCATACGGGGAATGAGCCAAGAGACAGAAGCTTTCTCTTTCTTGCTTGCTCTCAATTTTTTTTTAAATTGTTAAAAAAAAAATAATATGTGATGAGATGCTTGGAAGCCACAGGGAAATTCATATACCGGTTCCATAAATTAAAAAGAAAAGAAAATCTGTTTGTTTTTTTTTTTATTTAAAACTGGAAAGAGGAGCTTAGTTAAAAAAAAAAATCCCTCACTTAATTCTGTCTCTTATCAGAGAACCTTCTTTGTCAGTTTTAACAGCAGATTAATCACTTTCTCAACCTACGGAAAAAGTTTTCTGGAAAGCATAACAGCCTGCAAGTGTAAGTGACAGAATTACTCTTCCTGCAGCTACACCGCCTACAAATTCTCTCTCATCCGTGACTCAGCGTGAGGTACAAGGAGCTAATGAAGAGGGCCATGTTTCCTTTTAAAAATTGTGCACTTTCAACATACAGAAGTGTTAAAAAAAAAAAATCCCGCCCAGAGCTTGAAGGGAACATGCTGAGGCACTCCATGAATGCTTGTCAGTTATATACCAAGAAACTTCCTTCCACATAACACTAAAACACCTTTGCTGTTTGCTCCCACGCCAGATAGTATGTGATCATTGATTAGGGCCTTGGCACGCAGTTCATCCTCCTAGTAGTATGATGATGCGGAAGGGATAACAATGGTGCTTTGCTGAAACTAAGATTTCAAGAGGAAAGAGAGAAAACAGCATGTTGTGGTCATGAAAAGGGACTTCTCCTGGGGCTTTCCCTAGATCTGACTGTGTAAACAGCTCTTTACAAGCAGTCAGTTTCTCATGGCGTCACTTCAGAGGTCACAGAACTACACTGTGTGCTTTTTCCCCACATAAGATTCTGATTGTGGGCCCAATGTGGTAACCTAGCAGCTAAAGTCCTCAGAATCCCGAGGATCCTATATGGGTGCCAGTTCTAACCCCGGGGACCCCACTTGCCATCCAGCTGCCTGTTTGTCACCTGGGAAAGCAGTCGAGGACAGCTCAAAGCCTTGTGACAGTGTACCCTCAGAAGAGGCTCCTGGCTCCTGGCTTTGGATTGGCCTAGCTCCAGCTGTTATGATCACTTGGGAAGTGAATCATCAGATGAAAGCTCTTCCTTTCTGTCTGTAATCCTCGCTATACACCTGACTTTGCAAAAAAGAAAAAATTAAATTAATCTCAAAAAAAGATTCTGATCATTTTATTGGCAATGTATGAGCACTGGTCACCCTATAAACAATCAGTATTTTCTGATTGCACAATCTCTGCTAGACACCATACTCATCGATAGTAGCAAGGGACTAGCAGCTTAAAATTGTCAATCTCTTAGTGGTCAAATCTCTTAGTGGAATTTACCAGTGGGCTAGAGACTGGTTGGTGGTTTAGAAGAAGCAGGGGGTGAGTAAATGAACATTTACAGGGTAGAAGGCACAGGGACTAGGAATTTCAGGAGAAATACAATATGAACTTCTGAATCAAATTAGGGGAGGCTGCTATAGGTTTCCTAAGAAGCTGTACCTATGTTGAAGCACTCAGGGGTTGGGGGCACAAGTTAGAGTTAGAGAAGATAGTACGTGAATGTGCCATTGGGGATGTAAGAAAGTCAGCATGTGGGTAGAGTATAGGACCTCACAATAGGGGGAGGAGTAACAGGCATGTGACATCTAAGAAAATTGCTATGACTACTGGTATTTTACTGGTAAGTGGTTAAGATTATTTGCTCAAGATTACCTAGCAAATGGAGATTCAAACCCATTTCTACTTGATTTCAACATTTGCTTCTTTAACCATGGTTATTATATTATGTGGTCATTCTGACATGTTAATTTTGTGTTCCTCCATGACGGAACCAACTCTAGGGCTAAGGAGTTAAGTGTTAGGGAATAATACAGTCAGATCTGCATTTTTAGGAGTAGCTTCATGGACAGGCAAAGGTAGGTGGTTACTACAAGAAAACCAATTATGAGGGTAATATCAATATTTTTTGATAAATGATATCGCTCTACTACAGTTGAAGAGAAATAAATTAGTGCAATGTCTAGGAGATAAGATTGACAATAATGGGAAGATAGCAATCTGAGCATAATACGCTAACTTTGGAAAACTGTTTAGATGATGATGCTGTTTAATGAAACAACACAGATGAAGGAGGAATTTGGGGAAGCAGCTAAAGAATTTTAGACATACTAAAGCTGAGATCACTACTGATAAGTCCAAAATGCACAACACTGACTTCCCAATTAAAAGCATCCAATATGGAGAGCAACAAAGTTTGCTGGAACAAGTTTATCAGTGTCCATAGGCAAGGCCACAGGTGTTAGAGACATCCAAACCAAATGGAACAAGAATAGGCCTTAGAAAAAACAACCCCTACACTTTCACCAAAGAGAAAGAGTAGGAGCTTCATAATTTAGAAGCTTTTGGAAAGGCAGGAAGCAAACCAAGGCAGTGTGGTGTGCAGTAACCTTGGAAACTTGTTAAGATGATTGACTGCCACACTCTCAGCAGCGGCAGGTACATAAAGTGACATGAAGAAAGCCTACAGAAAGAAGGTCAAGGGTGAGAAGTGTGGGAAAACAGAAACATCAAGTTGTATCACAAAAGAAAGACTAAGAGAATCTGAGGGACACAGGAGAAATAGACATAAAGAACAGGCTAAGGGGTCTAGGAGTAGAGGTTGAACTTCCTGCACGTGACAGCTAGAAGAAGGTGGTCATGTTCAGAGGCATGTTTAAGCAGATAAAATCGAGCCAAGTGATGCTAGGATTTTGGGTACAACCTGGAGGTGGTATCACAGTAACACCAAAGGAGATGAAAAGCTACGGGAGAGCCCAACAAGGAGTCTGAAATCTTTCAACACGACGAAACACCTCCATCTTGACAGGCGAGAGTGAATCCTTTGGTCCATAACTGAGGGGCAGGGCTAAGAGATTCACCAATTGTAGCAAGAATAAGGAACATTTAGCTGACTCAAAGATCTCTAATCTGAAAGCAGATTCTAAGCACAGTACAAAATTGCAGCTCATGTTCACAATGTGACAGGTAATGAATGAATTGAACTCTGCCAGAGCTGCCAGGCAATGTTCATTGCAGTTCAGCATTCCCAAGGCAGACTGTGCTATAGACTCTCTCTCACCTCCAGCTACAATTCCATTAACCATACCACAGGCTCACAGTTTTGTTTGCACCTTTTTCTGATATTCTGGTTTCTTGCCTCAAACATGAGATCGATACTTTGTAGAAAATGTATCCTGTGGTCATTCTGACATTACTAGTTTTGGGGTTCCTCCTTGATGGAACCAACATCTAGGTGTGGTTGTGAAGGTATTCCAAGTGATTAGAGTTACAAACAAGAACATTCTAGATGACATGGGTGGGTCTGACTGTATCAGTTAAGAAGATTTCAGTGCAGAGATGATTTCAAAAAATGGGAGATTGCTTATGGACCATAGGCCTAAGGCATGCCATGAAATCTCAGCTGGTTTGTCGTAACAAAGCACTCTCGAAGCTGGACTACTTGGGTAACTGACACAGCACATGAGCAACTTCCTCACACTTTAGGATATATCTGATAAGACCTATCTTCCTACTGTAAAGAGAGAACAATAGAAATCACATCTCCCTAAAAAGAGTCTTTCTCAATAAGTCAGGAACTTCCCAAATACCTATACAAAATTTCAACCATCCCATATGAGGTTTGGTGAGGGTAATTAGACAACAGAGAAAGCTACCAGAAATGTCTTTATAGTCTATACAGACAATGCTATAATTAAATGCAGAAGGTAGTTTTAGGTCATATACAGTTTTTAATTGAGATAATAATCTGTTGAAAAATAAGTTCAATAGTACTTACTCTCATGGGAAGTATCAGAAATGCTGCTGCCTTCTGGCAAAATAGCTCTTAGTATCTTGTCAATTCATATGTTGTAGTATTATGCTATGTGCATATAAGGGTTGAAACTTGAGCTCTTACTGATGTTTTTACAAGTCTAATGGGATGTAGGATTGTTAATAAAAATTAGTTCCTGATCAGAAATATTTATATATTTTTATTTTTAAAATATGATTGCTTTTAATGCAGCTTAATTGTAGCTCAATCTTATTGACAAGGAGACACAGGGAATGAGCATGTTCAGTGTTGAAAGAAACTGATGTATAGGAAGTCAAGAATTTAATATGGCACCATTATTTTCCATCTGCTATCTGAAATAGTAGGGCCTGGTGTGATAGCGTAGCGGATAAAGTCCTTGCCTTGAACGCACCGGGATCTCAGATGGTCACCAGTTCTAATCCCAGCAGCCCCATTTCCCATTTAGCTACCTGTTTGTAGCCTGGGAAAGCAGTTAAGGAGAGCCCAAAGCCTTGGGACCCTGCACCCCTGTGGGAGACCTGGAGGAAGTTCCTGGCTCCTGGCTTTGGATTGGCTCAGCTCCAACCATTGCAGCCCCTTGGGGAGTGAACCATCAGACAGAAGATCTTCCTCTCTGTCTCTCCTCCTCTCTGTGTATCTGACTTCATAATAAAAATGAATAAAAAAAGAAATAGTAGATAACTCTTTCACTGTCATCAAGACTGGGTACAAGAAGATCTAGAATGAAGGTTGCCTATCTCATATGCAATGTTCATTTCCAACACATTGCTTGATAATACAGTTTTAAAGCATATTCACAGACACAGCTCCCTGGGCCTGGCTTTCCCCAACCTTAGCAAAATCCCAGGGGATGCTTTTGGCAGGGTTCTATGATTGTTTTGGCAATTCCAGCTACATTCCTGGAATCCATTTGCAAATGCTGGTCAGTTCAGCCCCCCAGCTTCTTTTCATTCTCTCTCTCTCTGGTATTACTCAGTAAAAGTTAAGTGTCTGCAAATTATCATAAGTTTACTTTTATTCTACAATCACAATTTTTTTAGGTAAATGATTATAGAAACTATATTTCATTGAAAGATCTTCTACAATCAAAACTCCATTTAGGCTGTAACTGAGCCAGGCTTAGAGATGACCATAGGTTACAATATGCCACAGAAAGAAACTCATATTGGGAAAAGGGTTCCCCCTTTTTCTGAAAACACTTCCAAAGCTGGACCTTGGCTATTTCACCCAAGTCAGAGTGTGCAACGGCAGCAGAGGCAGCTGGTGGTCACGTTGTGACTCAGTGTACCAAGGGCAGAGAGGAACTAACTCAGAACAGTAAAACAGAAGTCTCAACTAGCAAGTGTGAAATGTGGTCTCCTCAACTGGACAGATAAAACTGAGATAAATGGGGGAAAAGAAAAAAAAAAGAAAAAAAAACCCAAGAGGATGACTAGGTATATGTGCTGCCAAAGCGAGCATGAGAGGATGACTATGAAAAGCTAATTTCCTTAAAATGAAAAAGTATTTTTCCTTTAGATATTCACACACACACACCACATCTGTCCCTTCACTCAGGATTAGTCCCTTCACTCAGGATTAAATAGTTACAATCACTAAAATTACAACATGACATAGACTGGTGAAGAAAATTGTATAAAGAAGAAAAATGTATACATATAGAAGGGGTTGTCTTAGGAAAAAGAGGATATGATTCATAAAAAACATCTGGGGGAAATAAATTATATGTTTAAGCTATTAAAGACCTACATTCTTGGCTGCCATACACTCAATCAAGATTTTAAAGCAACATGAAAATGGAAGGGGAACAGAGGTAATTACTATCACTTAGCTTGGACATGGGTTATTATAAACACCTGGCAGGTACTCAAGTGTCCAGTTCTCTCTTCAGGGTAGCTGGGGGAAAGAACTACTCCATTCATTAAAGAGTGAAGCTAACATCAAAACCTACAGTTGCACTTTTGCTTTGAGTGAGATTCAAGTGCTACTCAAAGATTCCAACAGTATAAGGGCAACAGACTGACTTCCAAAAATCATATTTTTCTCTACTATACCACAATTAAGATCTAGGTTTCAAACTTTCTGCTGAGAAAGATGCTGGAGAGTGACTTTCTATCAAGAGAGGGAAACATATATGTAGGTACAATCATGCATTTATCTAAAGTATTTGTTAGGGTGAGTGTTTGACACAGTGTTTAAGCAACTGATTGGGATGCTTGCAATATTGGTGTGCCTGAGTGTGAGGGCCAGCTCTGCCCCTAGTGCAGTTTCCTGATAACATCTACCATGGCAGGCAGTATGAAGTGGGCAAGTACTTGAGTCACTGATTTCCATGTGGGAAACCCAGACTGAGTTAAAGCGCCTGGCTCTACTTTGGCCCAGCTCTAGCTATTACAGGGCAAAAAAAACCAGTGGATGGAAAATCTCAGTCTGTTTCTCACTCAGCCTTTCAAATGAATAAAAATAACAAACCAGGACAAATGCACACATTTTTTACAGTTATACAAATACTTATACAAGTTATTATATGTGTATTTCTGTATACATATATATGCATGTATATCTGTATATTAAAAACATGAATATCCCTTTACTTTTCAGCACTATGTTTTTAGAAATTTTAAGTGTAGGAAATCAGTTATAATTTAGATCATACATAGCTGTGTCTAATTAACAGAAGAATATATAAGATAAGGTATGATTAAAAGAAAACAAACTGGGTAAGAGATCTGGTTTTATCATATACACAATTAGAACTTATAAATTATAAATATACATATGTGTGTCTGTGTGTGTTCCCGTGCACTAGGATTCCCTTGGGATGCCAGTTTGTGTCCTGCTGCTCTACTTCCCACCCAGCTCCCTGCTTATTGCCTGGGAAAGTAGTAGAGGATGGCTCATAGCCTTGGGCACCTGGACCTATGTGGAAATCCTGGAAGAGTCTCCCAGCTCCTAGATTCACACTGATTCAGCTCTTGCCACTGCAGACATTTGGCAAGTGAACCAGGGCATGGAAGATCCTTCTCTTTGTCTTTCTAGCTATCCATAAATCTGATCTACCTTTCCAATAAAAATAAACAAAATCTTTTAAAAATGTTAAAGTACTTTAGTTTTAATGTGAAAGGAAGTAAGAAAGAGCGCAAGATTGTCCACTCACTGCCTCCACGGGTGTCCATTTTTAAGAATCTGAAATTATAAGGGGGACAGGACTAAAATGAGGTATGGGTGTTCCAAGAGGTGTTTTGACCATCGAGCCCAACACTTTACCTGAGAAGTTAACAGCCACATCCCTACTACTACACACAGCGATATTATACAACTAGATACTGTAGGGAAGGGGTTCCTGGAGACCATGAGGTTATAGCTCAGTGATCATCAGAGCATCATTATTATCCTGTGTGAGATCACCACTCTGCAGCTACAAAATGCTTCATATTGATTTCTTCCCATCAACTCAGCTTGATTACAAATATTATTGTTGTTCCATTATTCCCAAGGAAAAAGGGGGATCCACAATGACTACAATAGTTACTGTTTTCAACCAGTAGGTGGTCGAGCCAGAGTCTGAATCACATCTTAAATTATTTTAAAGAGAGAAACCAAGATAAACTGTATAAAGTTTTCTGAAGACATATGTCTCTTTACTACTTTGAACTGCAGCTTCTGGATATCTGCTAAAGGACAACAAAGGGGTTATGGACACATTATTGACCAGCTCGCCTCCCCATCAATCTCATTCCAGACAAGATATACCTATAACATTGTTTTTTACAAGACAAAAAGAGTTTGGCATCAGAACTTGAAAAATTCACATCTAGTGTTTTCAATTCTTGTTGCTCTGTTTTCTGAGATATTCATGTTAGTACGTGTATATATATATATATATATATATACATATATATATATATATATATATATAGAGAGAGAGAGAGAGAGAGAGAGAGAGAGGAACTGGATCTCACAGAATCCTACACTCAAAATTAAACACTCTAGAATAGCCCTGTAAATAAATAAATAAATAATAAATAAATAAGCCATTTCTTCTACCTCTCATGTAAAATGAATGTTAGTAAAGTTGATAAAATAGCAGAGCCAATACAAAATAAAATTCTCATAATGTGTGTTATGTGGAAAGACCCCAACTCGATATTGCACCAGCCTATCATTTGCTAACTTAAGAAGTTACCTGACAACCCACTTGCTTAATGTCTTTTCATCTAAGCTGTTACCACTGGGCTGACCTCAACAACTCACCATATAGTTTGAACTGAAAACTCCTAATTCCATCATAAATCGAACAAAGATCGACTCTCAGAGAGCTGTCCTCTTTCTTGAAGCATGTCTGGATTTAAACCAGCAGCCTGAAGTGAACCAACAATTACCCAAACAGAGAACATGAACCTCTAGGTCAAAGATAGGTCCTAAGTCAGTTCTTTGGGTGTTCAGAACGTTGGGGGTAGAGGATACTCAAATGGTGAGAAAAAAATCCATTGCACCTTCTTCTGCACTTCCACACAGCTCCATCTACTGCTAAATACTCAGGATCCCCAAAACACAAGCTTAGCTTTTCCTTAAATCAAAATTTTGTTTGGCTTGATTGAATAGATGAGAATGATCGTAAATGGTCCCAAGAGTTGAGAACAACTGACAGGATCCATTTCTCAGCATCCTTCATTCAGGAAGTCCATGTCACCAGCAATACTAACTTAATTAGAATGATGGCACTATAATTGGATTACCACTCTAGCTAGTGAGTTTCCAGGGTAACTATAGCCATGGATAAATCCATGAAGACTAAGAGCTTAGAAAGAGTCAGCATTAAACAGGAGGTCAAGAATCAATGCCAAACAATACCAATGATTGGCCATGGTGGACTGGATTCAAAATCTCTACCTTGTCATGTAGTAGTTGATTGATTTCAGAAAAAGAAGGCCATTTAACTTCTCCAGGCCTCCATGAACATTGTAAAGGCACCTGTCCCAAAAGGTCATTAGAAAAATGACCTTGTGGTACAGAGAACTGGGCTGCTGTTTGCAATGCCAGTATCCCATATGGCAATGCTGATTTGTTTTTGTGCTATGCGGCTTTCTGATAGAGCATCTGGAATGATGGCAGATAATGGACCAACTACCTGGGCCCTGACACCATGTGGGAAACTGGGATGGAGTTTTCTTGTTCCTGGATATAACATGACCCAGACCTGGTTATTGTAGTCATTTAGGAAGTTAACTAGCAGATGAATTATCTGTCTCCCTGCCTTTCAACTTCAAAAATGAATCTTTATGAAAACTAAGAAAGATTAGCAGAGGGCACAGGAGCAGCAATTGATGCATTTTAAAACCTAAATGGAAGCAAACCATAACAAATTATACATTATGACAGATGTCTCTAAACCTCAAGACTGGAACACTGAGAGAGCTGGAAGTTTACTTTTTCACTTAGAATAGTGGAGGGAAAGCAAACTGAAGTCTTCTAAAGAGAGGCTGACATGACTTTAAATACCATCTGGTTTATCGGTGTGCTGATGTTATCACTGTTTCCACGAATACGCTACCAGGTCCCAGACAATTCCTGATTCTGACAGAGGACGACCACAGCTTCACAGACCACAGGCAATGTTTGGGGAAGGTGTTCTTGCTTAGCGTGTTAGAATTAACTAAAATGAATGCCTTATAGCCACAGCCATGGCCCAGTGAGCCTGCTTCCTCCCAGGGGATTCACATGTAACAATTACAAAGAACAAAGAGGGAGTTTCCACTTTATTGAAAAAATGACCAGAAACTCATGAACGCCCTAAAAATGTCTTGAGTTTTCAGTTGGAAGAGGACATCGATTTTGCTACACCCTTACTACTGGAAAAGGAATCTGAAGTTGAATATATATTAGTTTCATCTGTAAAGTCCTCCTTGCTAGGTAAACTCTCCCATCACCACCATCACCACCACGGGAGATTACGGGCAAATGAGAACCAGATTTCCAAATGTATACCCGTGCCGAGCATTCAAACAACTTTCCATGAAGAAACAGCAAAGCAGGGAGAAGGACAAAGTTTGAGAGCAAGAACTTGCACACAGAGAAAAAGTTTCTGTTGTCCTAAGATTAAATGCTGAGGCAGGAAGAGATACTATTCTTGAATCAAGTGAGAAAAGATGGTGAAGTGCGATATTAAAATGCAGCACACTGGAATAAGTTTGCCTCTATAAAAACTGTTATGTTCTGTATGTGATTTAAATTAATGCCTATATTTGTGGGAGATAAAATTAAAATGAAGATAAATGGTGCCAGCACATAGCGTGTTCGCTGGAGCAATAAATAAGGCAGTGAAAGGTATTTTACATTTCAGTCACATCTATCCGGAGAGCTCAAAGCACTTGAGGAACACTTGTTAAGTGAATGCTATAATAGATTTGTGAGGCACTGAGACGGTTATTATATGTGTCTTTCAAAAAAGCTACTGGAGGTTAAATGACCTAGCACTTGCTGTGTAAGGATGCTGAAGGCCTGGTTTTCCAGCCAGTTCCCCTGGTTCTCTTCCTGGACATGTAGCTAATGTGCAAAGAAGGCCGCCAACCCATAACATACCTCAGATGTCATTATTAATAAAATATCTGAGTAGCAGGATGGATGACAGTGTTCACTAAGCAAAAGGAAGGGTAGGCAACTACATCTGTCTATCTATCTTCTATTCTATCAGCTATCAGTTATCTATCTATCTATCAGCACATCCCCCTCTCCCCACACCACATGACCAATGTTGTCAGAACGTCCCATGAGTGACGGCACGGTGCTGCGCCAACTACCTTTGGCTTGAAGACAGGTCTGAAACATTGACTGTAGGTGCAATCATTTCCAGAAGTAGCTCTTCAAACCTGTCTTACACATGTCTGTTCTAACCCTTCGCAGCAGACTGGGGCCAACTGCTCACTGGCTTTCTCTTGCTTTCTTTTTGTCCCACAAATTTAATGTCTGTTGTCTGAGTTCAAAGCTCTGCTTGACAACCAGCCCGATTAACATGCAAAGTGCAACCAAGCAAGACTGGGCATGTTTTGATCATGTGTGGCAGTCACTGATAACTGACTTGCAATGTGGCCATTGCTCTCTTCTACATTTACATAGGTTACAGATTTTCCAAAATGGACAGTTTAAATAAGCCACAAATTGAAGCATACTGTGGAAACACTGGCAGCCCCAGCTAACTGGGACAATAGTCCTCTACTATGCTAAGCTACCAGGAAAGATAGTGTGCTGCTCAGGAGAGGGCCCCTGGCCTCGGATGAGGTGGCAAAAGAAATCTGTCACTGTTTTTATAGATCATTTTAGGCACAGCCAGACAAAATTTTAGGGATCCTTGGGGATCACCTAATCCACTTTTTTCTTCCCAGAAGCATTCTCAACTGTTTGTTATCTTCGTTTTACAATCTAAAACATGCATTTAAATCCATTATGGGTTCAGGCACACAAATTCCTGCTGTACCTCTTCTGTACAAGTGCATGTACCTCTTTGTTCTCCTCTATATACTGGATAATGGCCATATCCACTTCAGAAAGATAAAGGATTTACCCATGGACATGCACATATGACAATGCTGTTGCTATTACTGTTAAAGATAGTCATGGATGCTTCTCTACAAATACATGCAGCTTTCTGCTTTCCGGCACCCTTAAGCCAAGGTGGAGCCCTGTGGATGACTGTCTGTGTTTTATGCAGGCTAGAGCATCTGTCTACCAGCTCTAGGCCCATCAAGCTCCTTTTTTTTTTTTTCCTCAGGGAGTGAAATCATCATCTCATTCTTGGTGAACAGTGAGTGTGAACAAGAGCCTGGCTTTATGAGGTCTGCTGTGCGTTATCATTGTGACATCCCTTCACAATCTTGATATTTCCTTTATTACAAAGGGTGTCTACTTCTATCACTAAATGTAACTGCCCTAATCAAGAGAAAAGGACATTTGATTTTAATGGACAGATAAAATCTCAGCCCAATTTAGTGCGATATTTGCTGAATGAACTAAGTCAATTTCTCTAGAGTTTTGGTAAACTGCAAATATTATTTCAACACACTCCATTCAGATTCACAGATTTTGGGACCCTTAATTCCAATGACAAACCTACCAGAGAGAACTCTAAGTCTTTACTACATCTCAAATCAAAAGTGAATACTGTTACACTCACAGAAATAAAACCAGTGCCATTTAAATTTTGATACAGCACTGTTTATATATATTTTTAATCATATACTTGATACAAGAAATGGCTTGGCTCAGAGGGTACTCCCAGTTCAAGTCTCCACTATACTATTTCTGATCCAGCTCCTTGATGTTGTATCTAGGAAAGCAGTGGAAAATAGCCTAACTGGTTGAACCCTGTGCCCATGTGGGAGACCCAGTAGATGCTCATGGCTCCTACTTTCAGATATGCCCAGCTCCGATTATTATAGCCGTTTAATGAGTGCATTGGGTGATGAAACATCTCTTTCTCTTACTCTCTCCCTCCTTTTCTACTTCTCTTTCTGTCTGTCTCTGTAAATCTGTCTTGCAAATAAACACAAGTTTTAAATGGTTAAACTTATTAACTCACTTCCTCTTAAAGCCATGTCACCTATCTGAAGATATAAAAAGAAAAATATAAGTGAAGCAAATGAAAGCATTTCTAATTTTTTGCTTATTTTACACTTAGAGTTCAACACTCTGAATCGCCTTTCAATTACTTATTCCCACAAGACTGTCTTTTGAGACACTAAGAACAATAATACAGGAAGAGTCCACTATCATCTCCAGGATTGTCTTTAATTCAATGGGCCAATATAAGTTCACATTTAAAGACAATGAAAACTATCTGACTCTCAGTAATCAGTCATATATGTTAATTATATGAATAAATTTAAATCTAAGAAATGATGAGATATGAGTATGTGAGACACAAGAGCCTTGATACTCTGTGTATATTATAGAAGGAGGTGTTATCACGATTTTGATGAATGCGATATGCCATCAAAGGCAGTGTGACATCTTTAGAATAACTGTTCTTAGCAACTATGTATTCAGGCTTTTTCTAACAGTGATTAGGTCATTTATTTACTTAGATGGTAGGGACATAAATATTATAAACACTCAGGAAAAATGCTTAAGCATTTAAATCTTTTAGGTCTCATTTTGCCTACGGTGAACAAAAAGAAATTAACCATATGGTTACTTATGGGTCTTTTCTAAAATATGTGGGCAAGGACAGGTATTTGGTACAGTGGGTTTAAAATGCCACTTGCAACACCGATATTCCATAGTGGAATGCCAGGTGTTTAGTACTGACTCCATTTTGGATGGCTCAGGACCATATGATTGCTTGGATTAAGTTCTAAGCCCCTGTGTTTGGCCTGTTCTAGCCCTGGGTGCTGAAAGCATAAGGACAATGAATTGATACATGGGAGATCTTCCTCTGTCTTTGCTGCAAGTAAACATAATTAAATACATTATTAAAAAAATGTGGACAGGGCTAGCATAGCATCATAAGAGATAAATCCTCTACCTGCTGGCATTGCCATGCCATGAGAGTACTGGTTTGCATCCCTACTTTGTTCTACTGCCAAAGTCAGCTCTTTGCTTACTCCCTGGGAAAGCAGGGGAGGATGGCCCAAACCCTTGACCCCTGTACCCACGTGGGAGAGCTGGAAGAAGGTCCTGGCTTTCGGCTTTGGACTGCTTCATCTCTGCCTAGTCATGGCCGCCATTTGAGGAGTAACTAAGCAGATGCAAGACCTCTCCCTCTAGCTTTCAAAGTGCGTGCGTGTGTGTGTGTGTCTCCCTCTTTCTCCGACTTCCAAGGGAAAAATAAATAATAGAAATAATAACATGGACAATTAGATTTGGAGAGCTCTTTTTTTTTTTTTTTGAGAAGCTTTGGAAAAAAGCAGTGGGGGCAGTTTACATAAAACTATCTTTTGAAAATGTTCAGGTATGCAAACAATGGAGATACACATAACGTTTTTGCCTATCACCTACCAGCATGCACAGGTAGGGGATTTTAAACTACACGTGTATGTGTGTGTATGTGTGCTTAGCCTCATTCTGGTATCTGTGCTTATACACAGACATTATTGTTGAAAAGGCAATCACCCCTACTAAATATCTGGAGGCCAAATGTGCACTTGATCCTCACAGAGCATGAAATTAGACTTAATCTGTGCCCTGAAGGAAAATCTTACTGAACAAGTATAAAATTGATTTTTCTCTCTCTTTTTTTAAGCAGTTCTTTATCTCTTCCCCTTCTTAAAGGACAGTACAATTGTACAATTACTTAGGAGGTACAATCAAAGCTTTGAGCATAGCTCTTTATACACTTATCAAATGAGTATGATAATTTGCTATAATTCTCCCTCCTGATTATATACAGTAGCTATTTCATTCTCTAAATAATATCTTGTACTTTTTTTTAGAAGTTGGTTAAATTGCCTAAGAAGAGAATATTAGGCTCAGTTTCTTTGAAGGGTAATACAGTGGGAGTGACTGTATAATTATCTCTACCGGGCTTTCACCCACCACACAATGTCATCTACTATATCTATTGCTTTCCTGTTGAGAACTCCAGTTAATCCTACTAACTAGCACACAGGCAAATGAGGCAGGCACATTTTATTTTTAACTTGAGCCTGAGCGAGTAAGGGGAAAAATACTAAGATTGATTGAATCTGATACATCTGCAATTTTTATTTTTAGCCATTTCAGTTACATATTCAACCAAGTAGGTACAGTAATTTAAGCATTACAACTACTTGTATGGCAGTGTCCTATCCAGTACTTTCTAAGACCAACTGTCCTTTAAGCCACTCCACAGCTCAGTTATTTTATGCTTGGCAATTATTACTCTATTCTGGATGGGGAGTTTTATTATATTTTTAATTGATGTGGATTTTGTTTTCAAAATATTAACCATTCCAAATGCTTTAAGCAAACTTAATTTTTAAAAATAACTCAATAGCTTATGGCAGAAATAAGTTTAACATAAGTCCATCAATGAACATCTTGGGATTGTGAGAAGAGTGTCATTCACCAAGATTACCCAACAACAATATATGAGAGATTCTCCTTAATGACAGGCACCTGGGTAGGGCCTTGAGTAGTCTGATATGTTTATGACCAATGATTGACACCAGCCTGGCTTTTTGACCTTTCTTTGTGTCTAATTATGAGTATAGTGTGCTAATTAGAAAGTAAGAAGTTCAAACTTACCGCATTATACCCTTGAATTAGACTACCAGATTGCTACAACTCAGAAACAAACTACCATTATATTGAAGTCATCATTCGTTTAAAAACTGATTACCACTAAAGTAGATTCAAGGTTATAGAGGACAAGGGTTATCATGGAGAACAAATGAGCATGAGATTCCTGTATGTCCTGTAATTAGACTGAGGTAGCAACTCTATAAATCTGGCATCACTGAAGTGTAAAAAAGCAACAGACACAGAGAACACTTGCCCAAGCTGCCTCTTCACTAGCATGGTGACTGTATTTTCAATGGTATCCTGAGCCATCATTTCATGTATTTTGACTTAAGAGCTAGCCTGCCTTTGGCTAAAAAAGCAGACTACCCGCTGAATGCAGCAGTGAATTACCCCTCTCCTGGCCAAAATTTCCTAACCTGTAACGGGGTGGGGGTGGGGGCAGGGGATATTACAGACTGTCTTGCCAAGATAATTAAGTAAATTAGTACACTCAAGTGATATATTACATTCCCAACACATGTTGCTTACATTATTCATCTTTTTCTGAATTTTCTACTAATAGAAATAATTGGTTATTTCTCAAAAAGATCAAACCAATGAGCAGAATTCTATTTAAAATTTTGGCTAAATAAGCATAAAAAAGAATTGTCTATAACACTGTGCCTAGCTTCTGTCTATAACACAAATTCTCTCCGATTTAAAAATACCCAGAGTTGTCAATCTGGAACACACTTTTAATTACCTCAAAAACCTTTAATGTTTCAATTTCTTCTCAAACTGGTGCCCCTAATACCCCCAGGTGCCTACTGGACAAGGTTCAGAATATACAGTTGTCATATTAAATCTATTCATATACTTCCCTTTCAAGCCTTTTCAAGATACAATTTAACCACATATTTTTCTATTCTACTTACATTCTGCAGGTATTTCAAATTTCTTTCCCAAATAAACACAGCTTTTGCCTACGCACATCTTTGTTATAATTCATCTCCTCCTATCCAGCTAAACTGTGGCCTGCCTTAAAAATGAAAGTCACAGGTATCCTTTGTGATTTAATTCAAGTATCATCACTTACCTCATCCTTCTTTGTGACCTCACAGTAAAGTAAAATCATGCCTACTGAAGCCTGCTAGGACAGACTCTCCACCATTTGGCCTCAGCAGCAACTGTTGATCAGCACCAAGTTGTATGTTCTTATCTAGGCATGGCCAGTCTCAACCCTAATCCTTGACCCATCTTCTCTCCTTTACCAGAACATTATATGCTTCTCTAACTTTCCTATGAGAAAAACATAAAATTCCTACATGTTTCCTAGAAACCTATTCAGAGATGACCAGCCTTCAGAAACCTTCTAGATCAAACCTTTTTCTTCCCAGTGTGTTCCCTGAATACCTCCTTACTAAATCTAGGTCTATAACAACATATTGTAATTTTTCTGTTGATAGACATTATGTGGTGGGCTGTATCTTGTACACTACTGTCATTTTCATTAACGTTAATACCCAAAAAATCTCTGGTACATGGCAGGTACCCAACAAACAACGACTTAAATTGATTGTTTCTTTTAAAAATGGGAAGGTGGTTAATTCAAAGGCAAGTTAATTGGACCTAAAAAATCCTGGTAAGTTTTAAAAAATGTGAACTATCAGTCTATCTTTACTTTTTTTTTTCAATTTATTTGAGAGGTGGGGAGACAACAGAATGGCAGACAGACTCCTAAGCAGCTAGTCCATTCACCAAATGCCTACGATAACCAACGCTGAGTTAAACAAGATCAAGAACTGGGATTGCAATTCAGTCTTATCCTGAGGGGGTCAAGCACCCACCATTGGGAGTTATTCTTTGTTGCCTTCCAGAGAGAGCATGAACAGGAAGTTGGAATTCGGTGTGCACCCAGGACTTAAAAAACAGGCGATCCTGGGCCTGGCATCGTGGCCTAGCGGCTAAAGTCCTCGCCTTGAACATGCCAGGATCTCATATGGGCGCTGGTTCTAATCCCGGCAGCTCCACTTTCCATCCAGCTCCCTGCTTGTGGCCTGGGAAAGCAGTCGAGGACGGCCCAAGGCTTTGGGACCCTGCACTCATGTGGGATACCCGGAAGAAGTTCCTAGATCCTGGCTTTGGATCGGCATAGCATTGGCCGTTGCGGTCACTTGGGGAGTGAATCATTGGACGGACGATCTTCCTCTCTGTCTCTCCTTCTCTCTGTATATCTAACTTTCCAATAAATAAAATAAATCTTTAAAAAAAAACCAAAATAACAGGCAATCCAATAAGGGATGATGATATCTCAACTGCTACACAAAATGACTGCCATATCCTCAAATATACCTTTTTACCAAAGTTTAACAAGTAAGTTATTAGAGGTCTTACAGGGATGCCTAAATCCCAGTTGTAGAGCTTGGCACCTTCATGATGCTCAAGCTTAATTATGTTAGCTAAAATTAATAATGAAGGAGTAACATGCCATACTTAGATCCATTGAATCACATTTTAAAAACGAGCAGCTAATGCAACGCTTTTCAATAAGTAAATTAATGATGGCAACTAACATGAGATAACACAGAGAGCATGGATCTAAAATGTTCTTTTACTTCAATAACCACATTTTGTAAATAGGTAACCGAGTCCATTTAAAAAAGTGAATGATCAATAAATCATTACAAGGATAAAATTTACCTAAAATGTATCACTGATGATGTTGAACTTAGAAAGATTATTTACCTCATCCTAGAACTCAGAGTTGATCAAGGTATGATGAGTGAAGAAAAACAACAGACCCTTAGTTCTGACCTTGATCTTTCACATGGCAGTTGTGTGATTTCTGGCAAGTGTTCCAGGCTCTATTCACGCACATCAAGACTGGTAGTCATATGCTCCTCAGAGTGTAAATGAGACTAGACACAAATATCTGATAAGTTAAAAATATGGTATTTAGCTAATGAAGATCACAGTATCAGATACGACTTGCTATGTGATGCCTTCTGTTCTAAGCACTGATGCCTCTGATGGTAATGGAAATCACCATAAAAAAAATGTCTGGTGCCAGCCAATACACCTTACAATAGTTTCTTATTGGTTATAGGATGGATTTCAAGCTGAAAGAAATTAAAGAGTATGCTTCCTACTAAACAGAAGTAACAGGACATGACACATTTGATACTCATAACAACCATACTCATAACAACCTATTAAAACTCTCATTTTAAAGAAGTGGAAATTGAGACAGACAAACGTCAAGGAATTTTTCAAACTTACACAACAAGATTTTATGAAAATGAGAAAAGAATACAAGGGCTCATAAAGCTTTATGGGTTCAACTCTTAGAAACCCACAAATGATATAACTGAGCCATAAAACCTTCCGCTCTGAAGTGTGCCATGTTCTGAGATCTAACAATTCTCATGGCAAAGTACTATGAAAATAAAAGTAGGAAGGTAACAGCTTTAAACATTAAACTTAAAATTTTTACAATTTGCATCTCTTTGCATATTGGTACCAGACCAATTTGCACTCATTTGGATTTGGCTCTTAAATTTTCTTAATCCTTTCATTTAACTGTTTTCTGTATTCTTAATGATACTGTAGGCTATTCTGAGGATGATATTCAGCATGTTTTTAGATCTCCTGTCTCCCCTTCCCCACCCTACAATCCTTGCTCTCAGCTTAGTGGGCACAGAATAAATGGTGCTGACTAATTAAAAGCAAAAAAAGAGAACTGATTTGGCATCATATCCATAGCATGATATTTAAAAAAGGCACAACTCCTCAAGCATACATTATTGTTGGCTTCTTGAATATGATTAGTGGCAATCTTGATATAATTTACAGTCTGACAACATGGATTTTGGAAATAAGCAGAAATATCCTCCAGAGGTTTCGTGAGAGTGCTTGGGTGAGGGGTGTAGACAGGAAAGCAATGCTTGCAAGTTTTGAGTGACTGTGACTTGACCAAGACAAGAGTTACTGAACGGATTTCTTGGACTGATCACAGTGAAAATGTAAAAATAAAATGAATTATTTGGTATGGTGATGAGAAATAGACAATAGAGGCAACATCTAAAATGATACTCAAAGAAAAGGTAACAGTGCCCATTTGGAAACAACAACGTTCTTTCATGTGTAAAATCACCTCTACACACAGCAATGTTCTTAGTGAGTATTGTTCCCAAATAAGAAAATCAAGACAAGTGGTATTCTGAATCATCTGTGACACTCTAACATAGTTATTATAAAAGGCAATCATAATATAAGCCCTTTCATATTATCTTGCTTTCATTGAAGGGAAGATTAAAAACAATCACAATTGTATAACTTTTAATGATTACTTATCAAAATCTTTGCATAGCTGACAGCTTGCAAAGTAGACAAAATTGAATCCTTTCATTCACTTTCCCCATCATATGATATTGCCTACTGAGTATACCAGGAACAATTCTTCATGAAACTAATGTCAAGTACCAGAAACTACTCCAAAATCCCTTAATTTTTAAATCCTAAGTGGCAATTCCTCTCCTCCGTCCTCTCTGTGGCAGGTATGTCAGAGTTGGGTAAATAAGCACAGACCACTTTTATAAAAATCTGAAAAGTTGGTGAGTAGAAGAACATCTATTCATTTTCTAGGACTGAATGTTGATAAAAATAAACCTCAAATATAGTAAAACTCCCTTTTCAGTCATCAAATATTGAAAGCTTTGTATTACTTTAAATCTAACATGGTTTACTCTATTCAGTTCTGTAAATTTGTTCTCCACAGTATGATATCATACACATTTCATAGAGTTTTAGGAACAAACACAAATCATATTCTGGGTTTAGATAACTGTTAGAAATATTAGGTTGGAGGGGATAGAAAATAGAAGAAAGTCCCTTAAAAAGTATTAACATTCTAAAAACATTTCACAACTGCTTTCCAATGGGCTTATTGCTGAGCTAATTCTATAACCAGAATCTTCAAAGCACATGTATATAAATTGTGATTTATACCTTTTAAAGTATACTGGCATTTTGTTGGACTGCTCTTGGTCAGAGAGGAGCTTGCTTACAATATGCTTAGATGTGTAGGTTTATGAAAAAGTATGTTCTAGTCATGAGGAACTCACAATTAATGTACTGGAATAAGTAACGCAAAATTGTCTAGGTCTAATTCCTTATGCTATGCTTTTAGCATGAGCTTCCGCCCAATCTCAAAAGGTGTCAATCTTTTCATCTGTGAAAAGGAAAATACAAAAAAGTAGTTCTTTGGTTTTTTAAAAAGCCATTGCATTTTGAACACTGGAAATGCAAACCTTTAGTAATGACCTTTACTCAAAATGCTCCACTGGGAAGCTTTCCATTTTATATACTAACTAAATTCCTTAAGCTAGTTGAATATTCCTTCTGATGCCTGGATTAGCCAAAATGAGTGCTTTACAAACTCACTTTAAATTTGATTGAAACAGAGACATCTTAGTGTAGGTGAAAAATCAAGACCATGGTATAAGAATACTGCCTAAGCAAGCCAAGGGGATTTTATGTGCCCTTGAAGACCAAAAATAACTGGGTGGTCTATATTGCCTTCCAACTAATATAAAACAGAAAAGAACTACCCAACAGTTTTTACAGATAAGTAAATAAAGAGGGTTATGATAGATTCTCTTTTCAAACCATTATTTATTTTGCATTCATTTGAAAGGCAAAAAGAGAGACGGCCTCTATCTGCTTGTTCACTTTCCAAATGCCTGTTAGAGTAGGCACAGGCCAAAGTCAGAGGGTCAGAACTTAATCCATGTGCCGCATGTGAGTGGGAGGGACACAATTTGTAGCAGTCATCAGCTGCCTCCTGGGGTGCACAGCAGTGGGATGCAGGCCAGGAACCAGGATAATTTGGACTTGAACTGAACACTAAGACGCAGAATGTGGCATTCTCAGTGGCTTAAGAACAGTACCCCAGCACCCTTCTCTGTAACAATTTTTTTTCGAAATCCAAGAAACACAATGCAGACACAGTAGGTTAGAGTCAGATCTTGGTACTACAACTCAAGCTTTTCAGGGATTTATCTAGTGTATCAAGAAGGATTCACCTCTAATTCCCTTGACTTCTCATGCTTCTTGCGACTCCTTACCCACACAAATTTCCCTCTCCACTTTTAAGAACAGTGAAGCTATGTAGCATACATTTTCTCCCTTAGTATTCCCTTCTCCACGAGCAATCTGTTTTTAAAGAATCACCCTTTCTTTCTCTGATTGGATAAAGGAAGCAAAAGACTGCTTTCCTACTATGAAAATCTGTTCTAGTTCAATATGTCTCCAGAACTAAATTCCCTTCTACACATTCACTAGAATATTTCATGACTCCTACTTCGTGAGACCCTTCCCAAAGGCAGGTGTCATTTTACCTTGGGGCAGAGGCATTAACTTCTGTCCTACACTTATGCTATCCTATTTTAGTATCAAATATCTCTAAAAACTTTTTTATGAGAATTAAACACAGAGAAAGTTCATTACTGGATACGGGAACATCACCAACTAAATCAAAGGCTTCACAATGCATTTTAAGCAAGCCAAGCTGAATGTTGCATTTTCAGAATCCTCTACTGGGCTGGGTTAAAAACATCCTGTGATACAGAAGTACATAAAATGTTGGGTCTCAGTTATCACACAGCTCTGGTTAAGCAGTGAGCCACAAAAAGTTGTTAGTTTTAATAAAAAAAAAATCACCACAGGTTTATAACAGGTAATTATGAATGCTGACCACAAATAATTGGATCCGAGATTGAACTCCAACCAGACCAGATAGTCATGAGCTATGCTGGAGCAAGAATTCTTTCCCAAGTTGCACTGGAGGAGAATCAGCTAAAATAACTCTTACACTGCTTTGGACATCAGAGTGCAGGAGCAAGAGCAGTTGTTACCAGGGACTACACGGAGGAAAGGCAAGAAACACAGAGCAGGATGAAGAAGCATAAGGAAGCAAGGCTCACGGAGAAGGGACCCTGTGCTGTTTGGCCAAGAATGAACATAATCACTGTTAAAAGCAGATATTGGACACCTAAAGGAAAACAAGAAGACAGTGGGAAACTACTCCTGGTCCAGTGGAGACCCTCTGGACAAAGAAATGCAGAATACATATCTTTTTTGTGGACAAGATCAGCAAAAGTTTTGCCCACAGTGATATTTCAAGTCTTCAGAAGACTTTGTTGCCTAGCTGCTGACATGCCCTTTTGGATTTCTTCCCTTCTTTTTGTGCTGTTTACCATACATGTTCATTCAATATCATTTAAGATAGTTTTAAGTCCATCTCAGCACTAAGCATCTAAAAGAACAACAACAGACCCAAGAAACAATTTCTTGAGTCTAAAAGGACTTACACTAAATTTTGTCCTATCCTTGAATTTAACCAATGAATATGCCTAGTAACACAATGAAGAAAGTAAAACACAACAGAATGATGGGAGAGAGGATTTGCATTACATCACATTTCTCTGCTTTTCAAGCACAACACACACAGTATCTATACTTGAGGAAACATTGATGAAGATGTCGATGTGCAGTCTACAACAGCACACAATTCTTCATCTTGATCTTCCTTAAGATATTTACATTTCCAGGTTTTGATCCACTGCTGATTGCCATCATTATGACGAGATGAGAAATGTAGAATAAAATATAATGGAATAGTCTGGCAGGTGGATGTGACGCATTGGACCTTCCTATCCTATAATCTGTACATAGAATCCAATCATTTAATTGTGCAAAAGACTAGTTTCTTCATAAAAAATAAATTAAAAATATATTTTACTGCATCTCTCCATTTGTATTTTTAATTATGGTAGGTAGTTTTACTGTACCAAGTACCTTATTCTGTCTCAGTGAAGAGTGGTAGCCATTGTAAGTAACCAAGAATGTTCCAAGAGCCCATAACTCATCTTCCACAGTGAGTGCATGGATCCAAACCACAGAGACAAGGAAAACAACCTCCCTTGCATTTGCTCTCTTGGCCACAAATATCTGTTTGGAGAAGTGTCTGGGTTGTTCTGAATAACATATATCCATGAACTGTGTAGGAGCCCAGTTTGGTGATCAGACCTGATATAAGAACTTTAGCCTTTAGGTGGTGATCCAAACTAACTCTTGATAGTCACAGAAAAAAAAATCCATTCTAATTCTATAACCACAGTTTCACAAAGATCCACTTGCACAGAAGCTCTTCTTAACATTGCTTCTAATGAGGAAGGGCTGAAACTCACCCTTGTGGAAAATGCTAAATGATGCTACATTCATTCTTTGGAGCATGGTACAGATAAACATTTTACATTTTTATTGAAATGAAAAGTCCCAGAAGAGTACTTTGAATAAAACAGATAATAATATTATGATATAGTGTTTATGTGCAAGGGTACCTTAAAAAGTGTCTGAAAAGTGGGGTTAAAAGATAAAATTTATTTAGGGGGCAAAAGTTTTTGAGATTTATGCATATTTTTATTGCAGAATGCATCTCCTATGGACTTTCTGAGAAGTTCTTAAAGACTCATGTATCAATAAATCATAAAGAATCAGAAAGAAGTACAACCATACGACAACAGTGACTACTATTTGCAGAAAGAGGCAGTTGAACAGAAAAGGAGACTGCAGGATGCCTCTTGTGTTGCACTCCTCACATATTTCACTGATGAAACCTGTCATCATGAGAACTTATTTTCATATTCGATGTATGTGTATACTTCAATAAAGTTAAGGAACATGATGTGTACAATTTGATTCAATGTACAGCACACATGAGGGATAGCTGGGCGACCAAAGAGAGCCGTGGAGCAATCATTGTAGTTGTAGACCAAACTCTATAACTTGGGAAACGAGAATTTTGGCCAAGCGGTTCAACTCAATATGTAACACTGTGATGATAGTGTCAGGTTTTCAGGCCAGGCAAACTCACAGACTTTATGTGATAATGAATTAGGGCCAGTGGGCAAACCAATGAGCACTCTATAAATCTCAACGACCCTGATTATTAATGTTCATATCTTTGACCTCCCAGATTTCCCTGGAGAGGAGCTGCTAAGTTTGTGATAATAGCTCATATGCTTCTAAATCTTCTGTATGAGTGATGCTGTTTTATCTTCTCAGTCTCCTTTCACTGAGGTCTGAAACTAAAACAAACATCAAATAAGGCCGTAGGATTTTATTTTATCTGTCACATATTGCTGTCATTAAACACACTTGAAGTGAGTGGGATTAGTTCAAATAAAACTGCTTCTTCCTCAAACTCAACAAACAGAGGCGGGAGAAAATGAAGCACACACTTGAATCACATTCAGAGGCATTGCACGTTACAATTCAAGGAGATGCTCCGTCTGGCAGGCTGACACAGTAATAAGTTCTTTTAATTGTCAGGTCAGGCAGACTACAGATCCAGGCTGTCAATTCTTTTGTTGCAGTTTTACTTTATTATTGCTAGCTCATTAAAAAGAGAAAAAAAATATCTCCTGATTATTCTATAGAAGAAAACTTTTTTTTTTCCTTCGTAGGGCTGATTTAAGCAGGCAATCTCCCATTCCCACAAGCATCTACCTCTGAGCACTAGCCATGTTGGAAACATGTGTTATAGAAATTCAACAATTGATATTGAAGAAAAGCCCTATCCTGTTGAAAGCCACTGCAAACACAGGAGATAAATTGTTAAAACCCAAAGTCACACTCATATGAATCAAAGGTGCGGGTATATTTGATTCTATCCTTGATTTTGTTTTGCTGTTATGATTATTTTTAAGTTTTAAAAAGATATTTATTGTTATTGCAAAGGCAGATATAGAGAGAGGAAGAGAGACAGAGAGGGAGATCTTCTGTCCAATGATTCACTCCTAAGGCAGTCACAATGGCCAGAGCTGTGCCAATCCAAAGCCAGGAGCCAGGAGCTTATTGCAGGTCTCCCACATAGGCGCTGGATCCCAAGGCTTTGGGGCTGGCCTTGACTGCTTTCCCAGGCCACAATTAAAGGGCTGGATGGAAAGCAGGGCCACCAGGGTTACAACCAGCACCAACATGGGATCCCAGCACGTGCGAGGCGAGGACTTTGGCCCTCATTTTTAGATGATAATTTTTAATTAAAAAAAAATTATGATACATTTCCTTAGGCTCAGGGATTTCCCTTTCACCCTTTTCCTCACCTCTCACCACCACAACAGTATGGTCCTTCAACAATTAGTTTTAAGTCCTAAAGTCCAGCATTCTATTGTTATTCAGAGATATTTAACAATTTTATTAGAAAGTTTTTTTTTTTGAGAGACAGAAAGAAAAAGTCCCCAGCCATTAAGTAACCCTCGCCCCTCTCCCAACTGCCTACAAGTGCCAGGGTTGAGCTAACTTGGAGACAAACTCAATCTAGGTCTCACACATGGTAAGAGGAGCCATCAGCCCTACCCACCACCCCTCCAGGGTCTGCATTAGTAGTAGGAAGCTAGAATCAGGAGGCACAGCCAGGCAGCCAGGCCATAGTGAAGAGCCAATCACTGTCAATATGGCTCGTGGGCTTGTTAATCACTAAGCTAAACCTGCACTGTGCCATAGCACAATCCCCATTTAAAAGAAATTAGATTTCATATATATATAAACAAACCAAATACAACCTCAGTTGCCTGAAGTTATAAAAAAAAGAGAATGAGAGAGAGAGAGAGAGAGCATCAGCTAGTAAGGGGAACTTGAATATGTAAATGTGCAAGTACACACGTGCATGTTTGAGTAAGCATGAACAGCATACACTGTGGAACTTTCCAGATTTAGGAAACATGGCCATCATTCCCAGCCTTAACTGCTTACCTTCATGCAGGACAGAATCCCACACTTTGCCATTCTCATTAGAACGTGTACTTTCCAATTGTTGTACCTTTACTGATACTTTTTCTTTTTTAGAATAAAGCCCTTCTCCAAATTTTTGCTTAATTAAATTTCACATGTCAGTGATTAATATGCATCTCTGGACAAAAACCTACTTTCTAAGCAACCTGTATTTCTTTACAAAATTAAAAATAATAGAGGAGTGTAGCATCACTATTAATTAAGAAGGAAATCATGCTGGAGAATTTACCATAGTTGAACCTTAGAAAGAAACTAGTTTGGGATGGTGTTTTGGTACAGTGGAGATAGCTGACTTAGGGGTGTAGGTTAGAGACCCAGCTGATCTACTTCCAGTCCAGTTCTCTGCTAATGATCCTTGGAAGCAGTGGATGACGGCCCAAGTATCTGAGCTCCTGCCACACATCCAGGAAACCTGAATGGAGTCTCTGCCTCCTGACTATGGCCTGGCTCACACCCTGCCTTTGCAGCCACTTGGGAAATAAAGTGGCAAATAGAAAATCTCCTTCTCTTTCTGTAACTCCACCTTTCAAATAAATAAATAAATAAACCTTTTATTTAAGGACCTAGTTTACTGCCTTCCTAAAGACATATTACATGATCAGAGAAGTGAGTTGTCAACATCATATAATTGATAGGAGTCTTTGGAACTGCTTTTGTGCCTTAGTTGCGTGCTTTCTACACTATGCTGTTTCCTTACATTTTTGAGAAGTGGTAGGATCATGTACTGAGAAGCTTAGTAGATTAGCAAAATTTAGAATGTAGTTCCAATTAAAAATGGGAACAAAAATCTAGTTTGATTATTAAAACATAGCGCTTTTTAAAATTGTGACTGTTACCAGGATATCTGAGATTATACACATTAGGCATCAAGTGAATCACCCTTCCCAATCACAATGAATTAGGATGTACTACAAAGTTCTACAGAAGCCAATGCATGCTGTGAATTGTGACACTGAGGTTCGATGCCCTTGGGACTTCAAAAATAATGTAAAATGACAAATTATTGGATAATTAGGGATGTAGACACAATGGGCTTAAGAAAATGTTTGCAAATTCCAATTCACCTCAATGTAAAAAATTACAGATTTGCTAGGAGTACTAATGAGTAAACACATTCTAACTTGGATTAGCAACATCATTTACATTTATTCCAGGAATTCGCTTTTTAAAAAAATTTTTTTAATGATATGATTCCATAGGCACAGCAATTTCCCTTACCTCTCCACTCTCCACTCCCACTGTTTCTGTCCATATTATTACTATAGTATAGTCCTTCAGCAACAGTTGTACGTCCAACATTTTGTTATTTAAGTGCATCATGGAAGAATGCCATATATATTCTGGTCTGTTTAGCACTTACAATAGGATTCTTGGGCAAATCATTTCATTTCTCAACCTGGTTCCTGATATCTAAAATTCGGATAAGAATTCTGATCTTCTGACTCGTTTCATGGGAAATTGCAATACCAATAAATAGGGCATCAGAATGTGTTCCAATGCATTAATTGGATGCACTCAACTACCATCACCAAGAAGAAAGACTTGCACTCAGAACATCTACTTACACAGGTGCACGAATGCTTCAGGGATAATGGTGAGAACACATTAACCTTCAAGTCTAGAAAGGAAGTAACCCCAGAAACAGATGGTCTTCCATACTTGCATATGCCGAGAACCAACGTATAATCTACAGTTTTGAAGAAACCTGAGCAATCGGCCTGTCAATTAAATATGAAATTCATGGGCAAAAAGCAAAACAAATTATTCTTGGAGTCAGAATTAGAACCCATGTTTGCATGACTCCTGCCAGAACTGATTCTCTAATACCACACAAACATGAGAAACAGACAAGCAAATGGATATAACTCAGAGTATTACAAAGATTGCTTGGTTAGTGATTTGAGCATTCTTTAAATTGAATGGAAGGCAGGCATAGTGATGAACATAAACAATTTTCTCCACCTTATTAATAAATTGAAAGGCCCCTTAGTGGTAACATACTCAAGAAAAAAGACAGGAAAGTAAGAGAGAAGTTACTCCAGGGATCCAGATTATTTAGAGAAAGCAAACATCCACATCTAGCATGCTTCAGCCTCTCTGTTGCATGTCCTCAGTCCTTAGCACTGCCCACCACGCCCCCTAAAATTCTATTTAGCCTGCAAATCGAATCCAATCACTCCTCCCTTATCAAAAAGAAATAAGGCAAGTGAGAAATTCCCGAAGCACCCATAGAATTGGTGAGCACAAAAACCAGATTCTAAGTTCCTGCTACCAGGGCAAGAAAGAGTTTTATCCACTCGGCCTGATGTGTGGTCCCATTCCATGGTTGAACCCAAGAGGCAAGGGTTCTTGTGTCCTGGAAACAGGAGGTGAAGGAAGCTGCTGTGTGAGTTCAGTGGCAATCAATAAAGAAAGTGGTTTTGGGAACAGGGTTACATGCACATTTTCTAAAGTGAGTTTATGTAAGGTAAGTGTTTTTATTTTCTATGATGAAAAATTGGAGGATTCTGGATTCCTTTTTCTAAGCAAACATAAATCACTTTGTGGCACTGGAATGGTAAAATAATAATAATAAATTATGCATACTATAAATATAACCGGTGTGGGTGAGGAGTCAGAATGACTCGGACAAAGGGGCTAATATGCAGCCTTACTTCTGAGCACAACAGTCAATTCTGTGAAGAGTGAAACATAAGAGTGAAAACCCACATATTTTCAATGGTTTTCCTTTCTAGAAATGGCACAACATTCTGTAGGCCCGGATTCTGTAAAGCTAGAACTCAACTATCATCTTGCACTCAGAAAAACCAAACTGTATTACTGCTTTATTATAATGTTCTAGGTCTTTCTGGCATTATGCATGTTACACAAATCATTTTATACTCTAATGAGAATCTAAACAGGTTATATTGCATGCACACTAATAGAATATTTAGGACTCAAGTTTCACCAACATTGAGCAGCTTATGTGATTTATACATTCAAAAAAATATGTGAAAAATCAGGTACCAAGATCATGACAGTGGGCCAATTCAGAATTGGCAATGGGGCCAGATGTCATTAAAAAGGAGTGACATCTGAGTTCTAAGCCTAGAATTGCAATATGAAGTGCTCAGCTAGAAGAGGCAATGGTAATTAACTATTTCTTTTTCCTCATATCATTTCTAGGTGATATAATCAGATAGAAACAGAGCAGTTATTAGCACCCGATATTTTGATTCACAACTGCCATGAGAGACAGAATGTCAAGATCTTTGTTTTATAAAAATGCATTTTTTCCCCCGACAAATTCAGAATAGAACAACTTGCTGCTCCAGCAAAAACAGACATGTCTCTCACATCATTCATATGCATATTTTTGGGACTTCTCATGTACACAGAAATATAGCAAGGCATATTTTTTTTGCAACCCCATTGCCCTTCAGATTTACATTTCTGTCTCTGGGGAATTAGGAGTTTCCTTCTGGTTTTATTCAGGGCACCCAAGTTAGGAGTAAAAAAAAAATGGCAAGGTAACTATGATATGGCAGAACTGGAAACCCAGTTCATGAGTTGTCATGAAAGGGAACTTAGGACTGGATGTCGCATGATGTTTGTTTCCATTTGTATAGCACACAGCTGATGAGTACTGACCATATACCAAGTACCACTAGATTAAGGGCATGTGTGAAATTCACCAGCAAACTCCTCAAAATTAAGTTTTCAGTCTAGTCAATTAAGTGGAATACATACGTCAACCATAACTTGCATACAGTTTGAAAGGTGACAAGTGTGAGAAAACAAAACATGTTAACTCACATGGGATGGGGGCAGAATCCAAGATGAAGAATAAAAAATGAGAGTGGTAGGTAGATGGTAATGAGAGAGAAAAGACCAAATTGTAGACAATCATGACACTTACTAAAAATATGGAAGAATAGGGTATGAGCTCAGTAAAGCATAGTTCATTGAGGTGGGAGGACGCAGCATGAAGAACTGAGCTTTCAATTTTGTGTTTTTGTAATAAACTTGTACACTCAGAATTAAAGAGCATATTTAAAGAAAAGCCTCTAATTAAAAAAAAAAGAACTAAAGGACTCTCAATAGAGAGTGAAATTATTGACTGCACTGGAGGCAATATTTTGTCTGTCTATGTGGGAGTGAAGAAGAATGCATACAAATACACTTGCATGCTTCCTGCTCAAGAATATATTTTTTTAATTATTTGACAGACACAGGGAGATGGCTGGAGAGGAAGGCTGATAGAGACAGAGATCCCATGCACTGCCTCACTCCGGAAATGCCAACAACCACCAGCGCTAGACTGGACCAAAGCCAGAGAGTAAGAATCAGCCCATGTCTCTGTTGGGTGGCAATCATTTCAACCATCATCCCATTTTTTCATTGTTGTTGTACGATATCTATATATTCATTGGATAATCTGAAACATCAAACACTGAATTCCTGTGTTCTCAGATGTATTTCTTACACTTTTTTTTCTTATAGCTTTTTTCTTATACACACCACTGAAAGTTTAAGTTATAAGGATAGCACAATGAAGGAGATGAAAATGGTAAGGATGTGTGTATGTATGTGTGTGTGTGTGTGTGTGTGTGTGTGTGTGTGTGTGTGTAAGAGTGTGAGAGGAGAGGAGAGGAGAGGAGAGGAGAGGAGAGGAGAGGAGAGAAGTGTAGTGTAGAAAAGTGTAGGGGAGCAGAGCGGATCAGAGCAGAAGGGAGAGGACAGGGGAAGGGAGGTAGTGGGAAGGGAAGGGAGGTAATGGGATGGGAAGAGAGAGCAGAGGGGAAAGGAGAGGGAAGAGGGGGAGGGGAGGGAGGGAAGAGAGCTGAAGGTGGGAAGTGGGGAAGGGAGGAGAGGAAAGAGGAGGGAGATATTCCATTTGCTGTTTCACTCCCCAGATGGCTACAATGGGGAGCAGGGGTACAAGTTTAAGCTGGAAGACAGAAGTTTCATCTTGGTCTCCACATAGCTCCAACACTTGGGCTATATTCCAGGACTTTTCTCAGGTCACTAGCAGTGAGCTAGATCCTGAGCAGCCCAGACTAAAACCAGCACCAACAAGGGATGCTGGTATCACAGGCGGTGGCTTTATCTGCTATATCACTAGTGCTTTATCACTATCAGCACCCTATGATATCTTCCCTAATGAGTAATTTAAAGCACATCAAAGAATATCACTAGAATATTCACATACACATTTTGAGGACTTACAATATCTTGAATCAATTCTTGCAATAGCCACAATAAGACTTGCTTCTACAACTTCTGGTTTCTCTCAGATTCTCATTTCTTACCTTTCTCCTGGAAAATGTACACAGCCAGCACACTGTAGCTGGTACAAAGGGTATTCTGGAGAGAAAGCAGTTAGATGGGAAGTAGTGATACAGTATCTTCACAAGAAACTTATTGCCCTCCATGAAACAAACTGAGGAGCGGGACTGCACTGCTGTTATTATCTACAATGCAACTATGTGAGAAAGGCAGGGATCAGCTGTTCCCATTTAGGAACTGGCACAGGAATTGGAACAGATATCTGCTCATGACATCTCATTCTGTCCATGGACAGAGTTCTTAAAATATAACACTTACTGCAGGAGTTGTTGATTAATGTGCTTCTCTTAGCTTAGATTTTGATTTATATCCATAAAACTACTTTCCAAGAATTCAATAAACATAGTTTTGTCATATTTCAGATTTATAAATAGCTACCTTTACTCATACATTTCAAAGAAAGATAGGGAAACACATACTGGCTTATTAGTTTTTCTAATTCATAAATATACACCTGAAATTACTCAAGGCACCTACATTTGAGTTCTAGGACTATGAAAAAGAAGGGTTTATCTAAATTTCTAGGCAAAAGGAAAACAGTCTTCATAGCATTTCCATAATATTGAAAGACAATTAACCAGAAAGGTCAACTATCCTGCCAAACAGCTCAGGATAGCTTGCAAAGGTGAGAAAGATATAAGCATTTGCATGTATAAAACAATCTTCACAGGAAAAACCAATATGGATTTTAAAAAAGGCACTGCAACAATGGTTTAACAAATTAAAGTCAGCTTGTAGGAAATTACAACAATCAATATTCTATCCCATCATTCATATGTTGACAGCTAGAATGACTCCATAGGTCACATGCCAATGAATTATCTGGGTATCCAGAAGCCATTTTAATCTCAAACCAGCTGGGTTAGAAGCACCAAACCTTGACTTAAGTTCTGGGATATGAACAAGATATGATTTCTCAGGGACAACACAACAAAATCTACAGAAATATGTGGGGAAGTTTGGTCATGGGGTGGTCAATTTGTATCATG
The DNA here is from genome assembly GCF_017591425.1 of Ochotona curzoniae. Lineage (NCBI taxonomy): Eukaryota > Metazoa > Chordata > Mammalia > Lagomorpha > Ochotonidae > Ochotona > Ochotona curzoniae. The sequence goes on from NW_024466927.1 coordinate 519,928, forward strand.
CCAAGAAATGGGTCAGACAAGAAAAAAGAGGGCATAAACAGAATAAGCCACTCAAGTTTAATTCTGATGAGATATGTGATTTTCAAGACAAGAATACAATAATACAGGTATATTTTTGCTATTTGGGGGTATATTTTGTATCTTAATTCATCAGAGTCAAGTTAGTTATTTGTCACCTTCATTATGTGACAAATACTGTACTGAGTATTTGACTCAATCAATCCTCCAAATACTCCTGTAATGCAGATAATATTATTTCCTTCCTTCTAAAATGAGAAACTAAAGGCTAATCAAATTGTCCATTTCAAAATACTAGTGAATATGGAAGTGAGTTTCATGTTAGCAGTGTTATTCTAGAGCCCATGCATTTATTCAGACTCCAACTGATAAATGAAAAGTAAAGTAAGTGTGAAAAAATTGCTTGGAATAAGAGAACTATCTGTCAAGGTAACTCACACCAAAGGTCCAAATACAGTGATCAGCTTTGAATTCCCACCTGATTTTATCCAATAGTGCAGATAAATTGATCATGAGTGCATTTATTCTTAGTATGCTTTTCACTTTGTTTCTGTACATTACTGTCTTTTGGTCCGAGGGATACTTATTTTATCATCCCAGATGATGTCCCTTGTCTCAAAAATTAAATTGGCCTCTGCTGACTTGTAAATTTGTAACAAGGGAAATTCTTATAGTTGAACAGGAGACTAAAATACATAACTACTCAACTACCACTTGAAACTACAAGAGGTAGAACAAGCAAAATATAAGCAGAACCAAATTGTTGACTACCTTTCCCTTCCATATAAAAATCAAATGACTTACACAGCCTCCCAACTTCTCACTCAATGTCATGTTTGTTGTTCTCAGGGTTTGGAGCATCTCTAGGAGACACTGTTGACCATTCTTCTACTTTCATTCACAACATCTAATCTGCTTAAAAAACTTGATTACCCTAATGCTACATCATACCCAGAATCACACTAATTCTTTGCTCCATCTCCAACAGCTACCATACCTGTAGTGTCCATACAGCTATCATTTCTCATTCACATTATCATAAGTTTGCTTTTACAGTGCTTTCAGAGTGACTTTTAAAGTAGTTCTGAACTCAAAATTCCAAATGTTCTCTATCCACTCCAATACGAGTCAGAGTCCTCACTGATACCAATTAGGCCCATGTGCTTATCAGAGCACTGCCACTTTCCTCATCTTACCTTTCCCCACTTCCCTTAGGATGAGATAACTTCTTATACTCCTCACTACTCTTTCTGAGAAACACTATTTGCTGGCTCTTTTCTCAAAGCTTCTATTTTTCCTTCTCACTGCTTCACATGCTTATTCAAAGTGTCTGCATAGCACAGTCCCTATCCTGATTGAGGATTCTGCTCCAATATGGCTTCTGCATGAGGCTTTCCCTAGTTACTTTATACAAAACAGAAATGATGTCTCCATCCCAAGGGAAGTTTGCCCTCTAAATTTACTTGCTTTGTTTTTCTGTACAACACTTAATTGAACTGGTCCATTCTTTATGTCTCTCCTACAGGAATGTGAAATCTAAGACAATATACTGCTTTATTCCTTTTTCTTGAAGACACATCGCCAACCAACAAGTATTCAATAAATATGTTGGAATTAAAAAATAAAGGGCTCCTCTGCTTACTCATGTTGGAGTTCTCAAAATAAAACCCAACTTTGAAGAGTCCAAGAGTGTAAGAAGTAATGCAGCAGCGTAAGCACTTCTAAAAGTGGCATGCTGATTTATAATCAAAGTAAAATATTATATGTCACCATAGATTTGGATTGTGAGTCACACACTATTAAACTTGGGAGGCAGCTGTGCTGGATGAGAGAAGAACTGGGAGTCAGGTGATGATGGCTCCAGCCCTGGCAGTGCCACTGATCTACTGCATGACTTTAGACAAGCAACCTCATTCTAATGGGTTCTCCAACTTCATCTAAATAAAAGGACAAATCACCTCACATCTCCAGCATTTTTAGTCTTGGATGAACTCAAATATGAAAAGACACTCCTTCTACATTTGTTTACAGGAAACATTTCACTGTTGTCAACTCTATTTGCAAGTTAGGAAAGAAGTAACATTTGAAATCATGTGGTGTTACTGAAAATTTATGTCACACCATTAACACAAAAAGGGTAGAAGGAATTTTGTTTCTCTCTATGCACCACAGTTGGCAACTATAACATAGAAGGAACAAGTATTCAGGATGTGAAAAAAAAATTTTTTAAAAACATCATATTTACACAGGAAAAATGTTACAATTTTCCTTCAACTACACTCGTTTCCCACATTCTTGGTATATAGACTCACAGATGTATGTGAAGTGATACACTGTTTTCTTATAAGTAGTTAGAATGACCTTTAAAAATACACCCTTCTCTATATTTTCTGCAAGCCAAGAAAGATCAAAGACAGCACAGGCTTCCATATTAACATCTCTGTGATGAAATAGAATGTGGATCCATTGATTCCATCTGTGTCAAGACATTTCACACAAGTAACTCGCTGGGTAGAAGCTCAGGCAAGGAACACCACTCTGACACAATTTCCTCTGAAGTAGTTATACCTTTGTGATGTTACAAGTGAACATCTCGTTTAGCCGTCTTCCTCTGCAATACAAAAGCGTAATTGGAGCTGACTGAACAATAAATCTCAATTTCCCTATCCCATCAGGAGAAATCTTTCAATTTGCTAGGCTCTTTCTAGTCACTAACTCCTTCCCACACTACAAATCATTTTTTAACAAGCACTCATGTTAAATATCAAGAAGGAAGGTCAATTGTTTCATTAGATTTCCTAGATCTAGTTCTTGGAGATCCCCCCAAAAAACTGGGTGTTTCTTTTGGGGGTAACACTGAAGAAGCCGTGTGTGGCTCCTCTGGAGTTTCATCAGCAAAAGAAAGTAAGCTCAGTAAGTTCCAGGATAAAGAACATGTGTTTCTTTGTTCCTCAAAACCCTTGTCCTAACTATGATGGTCCAATTCTCAAAATTTCAGATATTTTTATATAATGAAGGTCTATCCACACATATTATAAAATCAGATGTATATTAAGGAGTAGCATTTCCTCACTCTTCAGAAAAATCAAGTGCAATGAGAGGGCAGCAAACAGCATGATGAAAAGAAGAAGAAAGAACATTAATTATACATGTGTTCCTAGTACATTCAGTAAAAAAAAAAATGTATATTCTCCAATAAAATAGTTGCACAAAATTGTTGTGATTCAAGATTATAGTCACTCACTTCAATAGTTTAGCTTAATTACAGTTAAACATGTCTGTGCTAAAAAGAACTCAACAGGTTCCTGTCCATCAGAACACTTCAGTATGAGCTACTTCATCTCTTCTTACTTCACCCTGTGTGCATCAACAACCTGATCATGTGCTCCAAGCCCATAAACTGACTATGCAAGGCACAATATTAGCACTTCAAAAGTACTTTTACTCTTACATTTACAACTAGGAATGTGTGGCTCTACTGCGCATCAGGGCCTTTGCAGATGTGACTCACATTAAGGATTTTGAGGTGAGTACTTTTACTCAAGCAAACTTATTCTAAGCACATAAATGCTCAAAGGCACAGAATGTTTCTCCATCATAACCAGGGAGAACTTCACTACAATGAGAAGGTCAGGGAGATGCAATGTTTCTGGCTTTGAAAACTGAGAAACCAACCCTGAGCCAAGGAACATGGGCAGCATCTCACTGGAATGAGGAACATCTGGACCACGGGCCATAAAAGGCCCACTAAATCATTTGGTGCTGTCCTGCCAAGGCAACCCCACATGTGGGGGTGGAAATGCAATACATCTGTGGTGGGATAATTTTTAAGTTGATAATTTTTAATGGTCTGTGAATGGTGCTATAAATATCTAGATGGCCCCTGGCTGAAAAATGGTTCCACAATCATGCCTAGAAACTCAAAAGGCAAATACCGTTTCTTCCATACAACCCCTAAAACAGACTGTGGATTTTCTCATACTTTTTGGTTCACTGAAATTACATCATCTTGGACTCATACTTTTATATGAAGATATACTTGTGCTGTCTTTTGCCATCATGCCTATGGTGTTTTGTTATAACAAAAAACTATTCTCAAGATAAGGGTTAATCTCATCTCCAGCATTTGCTCCAAAGGTTTCACGAGCAGGGAATTGTCCATGAAGAAGCCACTAATTATGATCCATAGAGTATGCCAGATGATTCTTCAGGTAGCCAAACATGGTGTTTTCCCAAACCCAGTACCCACTAGACATCGCATACTTCCAAATTTATTTAATGTTAGTTTTCTAGCCCCTAGCAAATAGTGCTGTGGTTTACTTGCAGAAATTAATGTGGAGCAAGAAGCATGCATGGAATCAATGTTTCTCAGTGGCAGTTTCAGGTAAAATAATTCACAGTATTAAAAAATAGATAGTGTTCCCCTAGAGGTGAGTATGTAAAACCCACCTTTGAATGATGGAGCAATAGGAACTCTCATGGACCCAATGTCATTTTCTCTCAGTGAATCAGTTAACATCCATTCTATGCATGAACTCCTTCACGTGACCTGCAAGGGACTGCAAGAAGGTATTTTTCTAACCTGAGCTTTCACTATTCCTCCCTTCTAATACTCTACTCATCAAAGATGAGTTATTACCAGTTTGCTGAAATGGCTAGTTGTAGCCATTTCTGCTCCTCTAGCATCACTCTAAACCACATGATTGAATGCCCACAGTTAAGTGTATATTTGGTTCAGGGAATGGAATCTCCTTGGTAGATCTTTTCTTTCACAGTTTCCACCCCATTAGCATGCCCAGCGCACACTAGGCTGTACACCTCCACTACCCTCTCAGCATTCTGTAGTAGTTCGTACAATAATACTTGCCTATTACAAATGCTGTTCCCTAAAAAATGGTTCATTAATTTTCATAGCCTTATAAGTAGGATAGTATTCATTTCATGTATACCTATTGGATAAAAGGCCAAAATATTTTAAAACTGTTGGATGTATCACATACTGTATAAAAAACATGGCTTGTAGGTTTTAAAGTTTTATATTTATTTATGTGAAAGCAAAAAATGGCAGAGATGGGGATGGCACAGATAGGTAATCTTCTTTCTGCTGGTTCACTCCTTCAAATGTACACAACAGCCAGAGCTGAGCCAGGCTGAAGCCAGGAGCACCAAAGTCCATCCTGTTAGCCCAGGTGGATGACAAGAACCCAAATGCATGGGTCATCATCTGCCACCGCTCGGGCACATTAGCAGGAAAGTGGGTCAGAAGTAGAGGTAGGATTTGACTTGGTATGCAGACACCCAAAGCAGTGACTTAATATAATGTGTGATCTGTGCCCTAGAATGTAATTTCAAGCTTAATAAAATACAGGTGAACATTTAGCAATTCACAATGAGTATACATTATGAGCATTACTTCTACAAGTGGAAGCTTATGCAGTTCTTATTAAAAGTGACTTCCATTCTAATTTCCTTCTCCATATAAAAGCTGCTCCCTGATAATGGATTCTAAGGGCAATAAGGTAACAGCTTAATAAAAGATACAGAGATACCAACTGATACTTGGAGATATAATAAAATAAATTTATGGAAATCATCTCATTTGAAATGGAATCACATGTGATAGGTATCACCGATAGTACTTTACTCCTTTTAGAAATAAGTGATTCCAACATCTCCATCCATGACCTATGTGCTCAACTACCTTTAACCAACACATTTCCATTAACTTTCCAGGACTCTGAATCCTGTAGAGATGATGGACCAGCTAACTCTTACTGTCCTGTTACTTCAATTACCCACAATAAAACAGATCTTAGCACTTAACTTGCCTTGCTTTGTTTTCCAAAAACTGCTTCCAGGCTACCTGCTGCATCATTTTCTTCCTTCTTATTTTCTTTTGTTCTGAGCTATACTGCTCCAATTTTGCAGTTTTCATCTTATTTTTAAAAACCATTTTATAAAGGTGAACAGACTTCATGTATTTCACAATACAGTTTTAAAAGTAAAGTGATACTTTCCGCCCCATCCTCCCTCTGGCTCACATTCTGCTCAACATTTCTGCCGAAAACAATTTAGAGTAGGTTGAATGTGGGTTTCTGCCCAAGATTCAGATAATGTAAATCTGCTTTTAAAGTATTTTGGTCATACTAGCACCAAAACAGCATCCTTTTTCCTCTTTAATGGAAGTCCCTTGCTAAAACACTATTATCATTTGAGTCTTACACAAATTGAAAGCCTTGTTGCCTGTTCACAAATTGATGATGTAAAGAGTAACAGATCACAAACTATTTTTACACAGGCAGGAATGGATGTTTAGCACTAATATTTCATCATCCAAAAACTAAAGCCTTTTATTGCTGGAAATTGCAGAAAATGAAAAAAAGAACGAATGAATAAGCTTGCAAGCATTTGTCATTTCTTAATTCCAAAAAGGGTGAGAGAACACAAAATGCAAACTTTGTTTTAAATGAGAAATCCCCTCTTATCAGGTGGCAGTAGGACTCTGGGCCACCTGGTCTATGGGAACCTGTATTTTTTGGATTCGTTGTTCTGTCCCACATCTCAGATTTTGTACCATGGAGATAAAGCACAAAGTGACAGTAAAGCTGGAACCTCACACAAAAACAGAATCAACACAGTTAGGCTGTGAGTAACTAAAAAATATGAATTTCTTTTTAAATGATTTTTTAAGAATTTGCAAATCTTTGTTCTATTGGTTAAGCCAACATCCTCTTATGCTTTTAGACAGTGGCTCCACAGCACTCAGTGCAAGAGTTTATAGAGAAGCAGACGCATCATTGAACTACATCAATTTATGCTTCTTGGACCGTTTATAAAAATAACATGAAGCGTTGATCCACTGGGCAGATGGTGTATGCCAGGGCTGCAATCATTATCTTATGCTCCAGGCCAAAACCCAAAGCAAAATAAAAAACAAACACGCAATAAACAAAAAGAAACTGATAATGTCAAAAAACAAAGAAGAAAAAAACACAGATTTGTCTTAAGTTGCTCACCAACATTAGAGCTACATGGGAACTTTTTATGGGAAAATTTTCTGTCTACTTTCACAAATGTGAGACCTCTACAAATAAATATATTTAAAGAATAACAGTGACACTTGCTCACCAAACACTGTCCCTAAGGATTTTCTATCCTGTCCTTCCTGTGCGAACCTTTTGTTGTTGTTTTTGTTTGTTTTGTCTTCTCTGCTTCCTCAACTGACTGAGAGCCCTAGTGCAAGGCAACTGTTAGTGACTGTGTAAATGAACCATGGAAAAAGTCCAATGAAGTACAGTCTCTTAGAGAGGGCTGGCATTATGCCCATGGCTCCCTACTGACTCGGTTGTTTACAAAATGGTCTTTGTCAGGCGTATACACTAGCAATGCCAGGCCAGAGTTAGTCCCTCGCCCAGCCATTGCTCCCATCTGTAAGATTCAGACACTGGACCCACACAATTTCTTCAGCCTCTACTTACTTTATGATACTGGACTGAGGAAAGTTGTAATTCACAGCCCAGGACAAAAGGTTTTATTATTACAACCATCGCTGTCTCTTCTTGCTTTGTGCCTTGTCCTTACTAGAAGGTTTTAGATCCAAATACAATCTGTCCTGATGTTGTTGAGACAAGAGAGACCGTGGATGTAATCTTTATATGTATGGCTCTGCTGAGTGTCTGCTTTTTCCTTACCTCCTTTCTTCCAGGTACTTTAAAAACTTATTGCCTTCATATTGAAGAGAGCAAAATAAGCTAGTAAGTCTAATTCAGTATTGAAACTCAGTAAATTAATTCAAGCAGGAAAAAATGTGTGCACTTGGATTCCTGCATGGTGCTAAATTTCCCAAGATTCCTCAGTAGGAAGCCAGCATTGTGGTATATCAGGTAAAACCATTATCTTCAACGTTTGCTTCCCAATATGGACAACGATTCATGTTGTGGCTACTCCACTTCCAATTCAATTCCCTGTTAATAGCCTGGAAAAAAGCAGTGGTGGATTGCTACCCACATGGGAGACCCAAAATAAGCTCCTAGATCCTAGTGTGAGGCTTGTTCTACCAGCAATGTTAGCCATCTGAGAAACGTTAATATATCACGCATAAGGAAAATGAAGTTCAGAGACAGAAAATACTTGGTATTTGTGCTTTAAAACAGGAAAAACTAGGGTGGTAATTTTAGTTTTTAACTCTCAATGATCACAATCAAATCTAATGCTTACTTTAATCAGCCTGATGTAGCACTTGCACAATGTCTACATATATCAAGGCCTCATATTCTGTACCATAAGTTGTTAATGTTTTGTCAAATAATCAAACTTAAAATAAAAAGCAACGTTGGGAGCAAATCATTCCTAATTCATTTAAAAAAAGAAAGAAAAAACAACAAAAAATGAAGCATCCTTCTAACTTTGTCAACAAACATATAACTAGATAATATCATATCTCTGAGTTTCAATTTTCTTCTCTAACAAGGAATACATAAAACTAGTACCTGTTGTTGTCGTTACAACATAGATCGGAGTCAGACAGTTGTAGACAAGAAAGAAAGAAGTGGGTGTTACTCCCAGAACTGGTTGATATGCAACATTGAAGGCTATCAAGCTCTGAAAATGGGGTTCACATACCTGCAGTATCTGGGGATAGAAAGCCCCAGTTCAGCTCTCCTGACATAGAAAGCAGAAGGGGCTCAGCAACTAATGTTCAACAAGCCTTCCAGGCCACTCTGAACAATGACTTTAACCACTGTATTATAAGCTTAGCACCTAGACACATGAGTTTCAATGGGAATAAATTACACTGATAGTACAAAGATGGTTTTAATTATATTGTGATAATTTCATACTCTATGAGTCATGATATTCATTGTAAAGTGAAATATAGTTATAGAGGAATAACCTTGCAATCTACAGAAACAGATATTGATGATTCATACACCTGTCAGATGATACGACCGGTTGAAGCTCCAGCTCTGGCCTTTGACTTCACACATTAGAATCCACCAACATCACCAAAAGACTTGGCGAGACACAAGGACAGCCAGATTGTCCTTGCAGGATGCAAGGGTACTGAATTGCAGTGAGGTGCTGAAGAGATGAATTGGTTCAAATAGGTCACATTTACATACCAGTGTTTTACATAATTGTAAGACACATGATTAAGAATAAGTATGTAGCTTTCAGTAAGATCTGCTAATGCATGAAGTGCTAACTACATGACAAATGCTACTTTGAGTGCTTTATACATAGTCACTCACTGAAGAGAGAGATACTTGAAATATGTAGATGAAAAACAAAGGTATCAAAAATTTTGATGATTATCCTAGGTTATATACACCGAGTGATAAAGTTGGGATTTGAATCCAAAGTAGTATGGTCGCAGAATCCATAATCTGATATACTATATTATCTCATGAGGGTTTTAAAATCTATAAATTTAGTTTCAAATCACCCTTAACACGATGTAATTGGACTCAAATGATCATGAATAATGTGAATTTGTCCTTCAATGTATAGTTAGCTTTCTATACTTACACATAATGATCCTGTATCAAACTGCAACCCAACCTTTTTCATTTTATGCAGGAAAAAAATCATCCTAGGCCAAACTAAAATATATAGCATGTATCATTTTGTTTAGCAAGCTCAGTTTATAATACTGAAACACACCCAGAGAGGTGTATTGATGAGACAATGGATATCTTAAATAATATTGGAATTTCATGATCTCTCAAATAATTGTATCTGGAAGATGAACTGAGATGTTTCTCCCATTTGTTTTTGGAGGAACATTTTTCTTTTTTTCTGAAGGCTGAGGAAGTAAAGTCTCCCTCTGTCTGAATCCTAACACTACTTCCAATGTATATTTCGCAGTGTGCATGAGTTCTATGTATAGTCAACAAGGGCCATCTTCCAAGGCCACTGAAGTAACAATTCTAATGAGACAAATGTCTCTATCAACTATCATGGAAAATTCTACAAAGCCAGGATTGAAGCTGAGAATTTGCTTTAGGAATAGAAATAGTCATTTTAGAGGCCTGGAACAGAATCAAGGTCCTCTTTATTTCTTTCCAAGTTTTATAACAAGGAATAGAGAACTCCAAGAATCAGAGTTCTTGGAGTTGGAGTTCTGTAAGCAAGAATGAGAATCTCACGAAACCTGAACATCATTCAAATCAAATCTCCCATCTGCTGCCTGAATTCCTTTCCTAGCATTCCTGCCAAAATTCATTTGATAATGATGGTGGTGGTGAGAGCAACAGTAATAATAGTGTTTATTATGGACAAGACAATGTCTACACATTAAACACATACCCATTATCCCATGTGGTCCTCTTGTCAAATCTGAGATATGTTACTAACACAGAAAACTGAGGTTTCAAGAGTTTAAATCATTCACTTGGTAAATGTCCAACTGTTATTTCAAATGCTTCCAAACAAGGAAAAGTTGACATCTTCTAAGACAGCATACACTGAACTACAACTGCTATTACTGTTAGAACAATATTGACCTTATATTGCTGACTGTCTTCCTCAGCTTCTAAATATTGGTCTTAATTCTGTTCACTTGAGCTGCATAGGAATTAATCCTTCATGCAGATGATTTCTACTTAAGCAAGAATAAGCACATCAACAGCTTCTTCGATCATGCAGGAAGGTGTTTTCTCCTTGTTTAAGCAGGATTCTGATCATGTATCTTCCTTAGGGAACTCACTCACCACTGTAACGGTTAGTCTATATTTCTCCCCAGTAGAGTGGCGGTTGAGAGAGATGGCATCCAGTCTCCACATTAAACTTGTATTCTAGGCACTCTGCTCAACATACTTTCTTTAAAAGTTCGAGATATAATTCACAGATCATATAATCTACCCTGTTAAATTAATTTTGCAGTCAATATCTACTAATCTCAGAACATCTGAATCATTTCCAGCAGAAATTTTGTGTCTATTAGTAGCTACTCTCTTACCCACAGCCACAGATAATCACCAAGCAAGGTGTACATGGATTTGTCTGTCATACACATAGAATCACTAAATCTGTGCCCCTCTGTGTCTAGTCTTCCCCAGATAGCATATTTTCAAGTATCATTTATGTTATATCTTGCTTTATTCTTCTCCATGATTAAATGACACACAATTTTATGTGTATTTATTACTTTCCAGTTTATGGCTATTAAGAATAATCTCACTGTGCACATTCCTGTACAAGATTGTGGTCACATGTTTCAATTTTCTCAGATATGCCAATAGAAATAGGATCGTCTGGTCCTATGATGATGGTGTTTAAGCTCTGAGGAGCTGCCAGACTATTTCCAATGTGCTATACCATCTTAAAATCCACAAGCTATGTGTGATGCTTTCAGTTTCTTAATCTGGTTACCAATAGATGGTAATGCTTATGTTTTAGATTATAGCTATACTAGTGGGTGTGAGTTGTACAGCATAGTGGTTTTGATTTGCATTTCCCTGATGAATAATAATGTCAAGCATGGTTTCTGTTTATTTTGCCTGTCTATATATTTGCAGAATATTTATTCAGTCTTCTATCCATGTTTTAATTGTGCTTTTGCATTTTCTTATTTAATTATAGAAGTTTGAATGTATCCTAAGCACAAGCTATCAAAGGTATCATTTACAAGTAGATTTCCCAATTCCCTAGGTTGCTTTCACTTTCTGTGGTAAAATTTGAAGCATAAGAAGACATTTCATTTTATGAAGTGCAATTTATGCATTTTTAATTAAGTTGTTTGTGGTTTCAGTCTTATGTCTCAGAAACCACTGATTAATTCAAAGACAAGAATATCACTCCTATATTTCTTTTAAAAAGTTTATAATTCCAGCCTTCACATGTATCTTTGATCTACTCTGAGTTAAATTTTATATATGATATCAGATGGAGAGATGAAGTTGAATTTCACTATTTTTCTATGTGGAAAAACAACTGTTTCAATATCTTTTGTTAAATAAACTACTATTTTGTTATTTGAATATCATGGCACCCTATTGAAAACACAAAAATACACTGGTTTGCTTGTGTACTGGCACCTGTGTTCCCTTGACCTATACTTAAACTTCCTAACATTACAGTATATTGAGAAATTGGGAGGTCAATCTTCAAGATTTCTTTAACTTTTTCTAGACTGTTTCAGTAATTCTGTGCCCTTTAAATGATCATATAAATTTCAGCATCAGCCTCTTAATTCCTGCAAAGAAGTGAGCTGGAATTCTTAGGGAGGATATATTGAATTTGTAGAGGTCAAATTGGCCACTTAAGAGCATTTACATCTTTCAAGCAATGTACATAAGAGTTGTTTACATATATTTAGGTATTCGTTAATACCTTTTGACAAGCTAACAGGAGATTTTAATGTTCAGCTAAAACCAATGGGGAAATAAATGAATATTGCATTCAGTGAGCAAGAGAGAGAAAACTAACTGCACTTGGAAACAAAATAGGTCGCCTTCTTCAATCCTATTTCCTTTCTCGAAAAACTATCCTTTTTTATATATAAATTTTTACTTTGCATGATACAGGTCCTTAGCCCCTTTCATCCTCTCCCACCCTCTTCCTCACTGATTTTCTCTATATTGTAACAATAGTTTGGTACCTCAACAATAATATCAAGTGCATCATTCTGCTATTTAAGCGTATCCTGACACTGTAGGTATAGAGAATGGTATAAAGTCCAGCATATCCATTGTTTTCAAGACGCATTCCAGCTTTTTCAGCTTCAGCCATTAATTCTAGACCTTTTCTTCTTATATCATTTTCATATGGTCAAATGAGGTGATGGACAGGGATGACAGACAAACCTTCATCCACATGCTATTCAGAAGGTATTCCACAAAATCTATTTCAGCATAGTTATAGCAGATTATCTTGGTGGACATTATTCCTCCACCCCATTCCCGCGTGTGAATTTGAATTCATAAATAACTGTACAACTTGTTGTCCTTTCACTAAACATTAGATGTCACAACATTGGCTCTGCCATATTACCTGGTGCTAAAGCACTTCTAACATGAGTAGCACTAGTATCACATGTAATATGAGGTCATCCAGGATGCTATCCAAAAGTTATTTCCAAACTTTGAATGCTTTGGGGGTATGCATCAGGTCCACATGAGTTAGCCATTTGAGAAGCAAAACATTAATCTGTATTAGTTACATTGTGAAGAGAACCCAAACCCTGTTTGTAACAAGGTTAGCACATCTAGCAACGTCTGCAATTTCTTAGATAGAAATTGCATCTGCCAAACTTTTCACATAAGTAGTACAACATTCAGATATGATCAAAGTTGAAGATATTTTAGACACAATCCAGGTTATGAGCTCATATATCTGTGCATAAGCATGTTTAACTATATAGAAATATTTCTCTAAGTTATTTTTATGTAGTATAAAAATAGTCAAAGAGAGAGATGTAGAAGTGAAGATAGAGATCTTTCACTCACTTAATAAGTCCCCAAATTGCCACAGTAGCCAAGGTTGAGCTAATCCAAAGCTAAGAGCCCAGAATTCCATCCAGGTCTCCCAAGTGGACGACTAGGGTACCGGCACTTGAACCGGTTTCTGCTGTTCTCCTAGGTGCATTAGCAGAGAGTTGGATCAGAAGTGGAGCCACTTGTACTCAAACTGGCGTTCACAGATTAGCATCACAGGTGGCAATTCAACCCATTGAGATACCACATCAGCCCCCTAAAAACTGTTCTTTTATAAGTTACTTTGTATGAAAGGCAAAGGGAAATAAAAATGTGAACACACAGACACACAGCCCTCTGTCATCTGCTGGTTCACTCTCCAAATTCCCTGAACTTCCAGGACTGGTCCAAGTAGCAGTCAGGGGTCTGGAATTTAATGGGAGGCAGTAGCAAAATTATTTGAGCCATCTTTAATGTCTCCAAAGACTGTATAAGCAGGAAGCTGGATTTAGGAGGAAGAAGTGGTTACAATACTCACAAGTTCAGAGTAGGGTCTGCGGTGTTACCACTTGACTAAACTTGTTTCTTTCTATTACATTTCTTAAATATACCGTCTCACCTTTAGCTAACATTAAATCAGATATCAACATGTTACTGAAATTTCTATCCTTTGTCAAGAATATAAAAAAGAATGCATTTCAAATTTAATTCTTCCATCTTAAAAATGCCTAAAGCTTATATATTCTAAAGTTCTTCACAAGCATGATGTTTGCTTCCATACAAGAAGCAGGACTTGGATGTGGACCACTGATTACTTTTGAGATAGTTTATAATTGGTATGTATGTGTCACTCCCTAAATACTATGTCAGGAGGATTCAGACAAGCTCAATAAGAAGAGATAATTTTACTGGCTTTCCTTAACAAGAAGAGCTCCCTGGCAGTGAAAGCAAGAGTTCTGGCATTATTCCACAAGAGTTTTGTTTCGCAGAGGAAAATAAGTGCATTTCTGCTTATAAGCCATATATATTTTTCCTCCTCAAATTCAATGGAAGAAACTTACCTTATTGATTTTTCGTTCAGAATTGATAACACAATGGTTACAAAAGTTCTGTAGGAATGCCAGAACATAACATAAAAAAATTGAGGTACTTTTTAATCATCCCAATAATTGCAGGGCAGGTATGCCATTGAAATATAAGCCATGGTAATCTGCTTAGTGCATTTCCTTTAAGTAGTACAAGGCAAGGAGAAGGGTGAACTTATTAAATGAATGAGTATTTACCTTCAGGTTGTCTTCACAAACATCATGCACCTCACTTACACTTCTTTTTATGAGAGCAAATGCATGTTATTACAGAAAAAAAAAGAGTGAAAGAAACTAAAGAAACTATTTCTTTCCGGTGCACAATCACTGTGTCAATTTTAGACTGCATTTTTAGAATATTGCCACAATTTAGATGTCTAGATTTGATGACAATATTGATTTGCTTAATCAGAAAACATGAGTTTGTGTGTTTTTTCTTTGCCCAGGGGAGAAAAAAAAATGCTCATCTTGCCTCAGGGAGTTCATTGTGATGTTTATCAAAAATATTTTAAACTGCTTAAGATTGAAATATTCTCTCTGTTTTATCAGTAATATCTCTATAAGGGATGTCCTAGGAGGTAAAATTCCTAGACATTTTATGTTACATTTCAATACTCTGTGATTCCATGTGATTCTGTTTCATGGGGCAGTGATCCACAACGTGACATCATGGCTTAGGCGCATATCTGCCTGTGGGTCAAAGGATCAAAGCTGAGAGACACTTTCCAAAACTTACAAATGATACAGTTTATATTTACAATTGAAAACTGCCATTTCTGGGTTCACAGATCAATTTGTTTTTTTTTTTTGGATCACAGATCAATCTGACCAATTTGTATTGTTTAGTCTAACACTGTTAAAATTTTACACTTCAACATCAATGCCACACTCTTCATGGAGGGTAAAACAACTAATACAAATATAACCAATGACCATCAATAGGAATGGTTATTAAGCTCCTTACATCTTGTTTCTAGAAGGAACACCATTGTCATCATGAAACTTCAGTTTAACTACGACGCATTTACAGAAAAGAATATTAAGTGCATTAAACAGTGACTATGGATTAACTGAGACATAGCATTTTGTCTATGAATACACAACAACACTGTTTTTGCTACAGTTAAATCTAGTTTTCTTGAGTAAATACCCAGAGATGGCTTGTATTTTGTTATTTATTTGCTTTTTAACTAAAGAAAAATAATCTCAAAAAAAGAAGCAAAGAAAAGGACCTTAGGTTCTCAGACGAAGGCTTCTACCAAAATAGATAATTAAGCAGTGGGAGAGGAAGAAAGAAATAGGGAAACCAACCCTGACAAGTACAATGTTTAATTTGGCAAATGTGATGTGTGCTTCTGCACAGACATAGGCTTAATTATTTCCACTAAGACACTGGTGCAAAATACAGAAACTCAAGAGGCAAGAGGCGGCTATGTGAATTATTGGTTTTTTTTTCCTTGTTTGTTTATTTTTATCTTGTGTTGTTGTTTTTAATAAATTTATTTGTTTTTAATGCTTGGATGGAGAGAGCAAGTTACACAAAAGTCCCTGAGTAAAGGACTCATCAAGGTCTAGCAAACAAATCCTTGTAAGAGGCTACCATGATCATTGCAGCAGGAGTTCTGCACAAGACACCGATATGAGAAGGACTCTACAGGCATCGGCACAGGCAATGGCTCAGCTCCGTCCCCATCACTGCTAAGACTTCCCACAAGTTAGAGCAGACTCTTATGCTCACACACCAGAAACAAACATTTTTGCAAGGATTTTCTAGAGATTAAATGCAATGTAGATGCAGGGGCTAAAATTCCACTCTCAATGTAGTACATGACACAATTTTTAAAGCTTTAAGGTTAATTTTGATTATGTTCAACATAAATGATACAAACACATACATTATTTCTGAAAAACAAAGAGGAAATATAAATTGAGATATATTGATAACAATTTTAAAATTAACTTTTTTATCATCATACCCAATATGCAACTCTGGGTCAGCTCACCATGCCTTCACTATCCCCTCATTGCAACTTAAATGTTGATGTTTTCTATCAGGCATAGATTAATTGAAAAACAACCAAGAACCCATAAGTATGTGGATTGTACAAAATTCAATTCTTTTTCTTCTGTTAATAAAAAGGACCATGAGCATTTGGCTTTCCGGGCTCTAGTTAATTTCTTACATATGAAATTTCTACATTCCAACTTAAAACAGCTGTCCAAGGAAGCATTTTATAAGAAGATAATGAAGATACACAAACTGTTTCTTAGTAGATTGTGGCACTCCTTGATTTCTCTCAGGAGAAACGGAAGAGGAAGATGGTGCTGTCCACACCTATGCTGGTCTTTCAGAGTATACCCAGCTGCGTTCTCAATGCTTGTTTTTGACAGTATACCCAACCGCTGTCTCAATTCCAAAGAAGCCTGATCAAGAAACAGCCAATCCCTCCTCTGCAGGGACAGGTGTTATATCATCACACAGTATTAACATGTTATAGCTTTCCTCTCCCAGGAGCTTACATGTTTGGGTAGCACTGGATTATATGAATATTAAAAAATTTAATTACTAATCATCTTCCCTGCAGCTGCTCAAGGCTTTTGCAAGCTAGAACATGGAGAACAAGAGAATAGAAGATACACAGCACCAAAAGTTTCCCCATGATTGCACGGCACCTAAGCCCTCAGGCAACATAAATTCCTAATTTAAAAAAAAAAATTCAGTATAATGCACACACCTGAAATAACTACTCTTGTTGCCTCACAGATTATGGCTCTATAAAAGGTATTCAGAATGGCAGAACTAGGATGCCAAACAAGCATGTGTCTACATGAAAATATGACATATGAGTACTGAGTTTCCAGACAAAGGAGTTATAACAATTTCTTGGCACTTTTGATGAAAAAGTAAAACATACCATTTAGAGGATAAACAGCATTCACAAAGGATCAGCCCAAACCTTCCAAGACCTGAAGCATTAGAGCAAATTCCAGATAAAAGGTATCAATCTTGGCGCCCAGTGTGATAGCCTAGGGGCTAAATCCTTGCCTTGCATGCACCAGGGTCCTGTATGGACACTGCTTTGTATCCCAGCTGCTGAACTTCTCAACAGCTCCCTGCTTGTGGCCTAGGACCTGTGTGAGGGAACCAAAGGAAACTCCTAGCTAATGGCTTCAGATTGGCTTCAATTTCCAAACGGAATGGGAAGTACCATGCTGCTGCTTTGAGTCAACATGCTCTTTTTATCTTTCTTTTCTTTCCCCTAAGATTTATTTATTTTTACCGGAAAGACAGATATACGGAAAGAAAAAGACACAGATATCTTCCATCCGAGGGGTCACTCTTGAAGTGGCTGCAATGGATGTTTTGTGAGTTAATCCAAAGCCAGAACCCAGGAGCTTCTTTCCGGCCGGCCACATGGGTGCAAGGCATGAAGGTTTTGGGCCATCCTCTACTGTTTTTCCTAGCCACAAGCAAGTAGTTAGATGGGAAATGGGGCAGCCTGGACATGAATCAGTGCCCATATGGGATACCAGAGGTTGCAAGGTGAGGATTTAACCATTAGGCCACCGTGCTGGGCCCAACGTGCTCTTTCCTATAGTTCTAGAACAATAATGTCTAACTGGCAAAGCAGGAATGCTTGCTAGTTATTCATTTCTGAAACAGTGGTAAAAAACATCAGAATGCTTAAGGTGAACAGGATCATCAAACTGATCTCTGTCTTGAGAAGTAAAAACACAGAGTTGAGAAGACAGCATTCTTTCTGTTGGCAAACTTGGAATCAACCCATCCCAGATACATTCTTATTCCAAAAATCTTTCCAATACTTTTCATTTTAGCTGAAGAGGATAAATATCACTAATTCTCTCTCAATAATACTCTCAAAATCTTTCTCTTCTGACAGCAAATGTCTGTCTGGCATTTTATCATATTGAAAATATCCTCAAGGAAAAGTGAACAAACTGAAGCTGGAAAATCTGGGAGTATAAAATACTTGGGTGTTTATAAAATCTGTTATCAGGAGCTCAATTTTTTTTTCAAGTTTGTTCTGTAAACAGAGTTTCCTGGACTCTCTTACCTTGCAAATATTTCACATGCCTATCATTTCCTCCCCCTCTGTATCAGTGAGTCAATGTGGTCTTTCAAAGGTGATTCAGAGGTGAATTAGTGAAATCATGCAACACATGCTTAACTAATGAGAAATCACAGACACACTAGCTTACTTTAAGTAGTGAAGTGACCCAACAAGTTTTGAAATTTGGCTTGGATCAAAAATGGAAACATCTAAGTTAGGTATTAACACTCTACACTTCTAGAACATTTCCAAAAAAAAAAAAATGTTCTAATCACAACAGAACATAATCTATGGCAGGCATCATCTTCTCCTGGCACTTATCTTAAAATTTTAAGAATGTCATTATTGTTCTCACAGCATATAACTATGATAGCCAATAAATACTAACACATCCAATTCAGTTCCACCAAAGTCAAGATAATTCAGAAGCAGGAGCTGTATCTCCCAGTTAACTCTTGCTTTCCTAAAATAAAAACATTTAAAATACAGAAAGGTTCACCCTTCAATATGAATGGAATTAGGCACGTAGCCACTAGTCTTACCCTAATTATGAACTTATTCTATGTAAGTGTCTTCATTATTCACTTTTAAACCTTCTGAATGTTTTACTTCAGTGGGAAAATCATGTTCATGGATACTTTTACTGAAATGACTCATTTAATATTATAAACAGTTAAAAAAAACACACTTTAAGAAGGAAAAATGTGACAACCTCACTTTGTTGCAACAATTGAAAGCCCAAGGCTGCATTCAGGGCCTCCCTGTGCTCACGCAGGAGTCAGCTGGTTAAGACTCGCACTTCTCAGCTATGACTTGGTCTCCATACATGGGAACCATCATTAGGCACACCACCTATATCTGAGTGTTGAAATATCTATTATTCACTCAAGTGAGAGAATATGTGAAAGTGCTTCTCCAGTAATTATGTGCCTATATGCAAGGAAAGATTGTTCACACACAAATGTAGTTGTTAAATAAACCCATTTATATGCTAGGTTTTATGGAAGGCACTATGTGGACATAGCTGTGAAGAACACAGCTATTTTAAGAAAATCGCAATAAGTAACCCCCTCAATATATGTTAGGTTATTTGAACTTAGAAGAGAAAAAAGAAACAGAAATTCTGTATAACAGGAAAAAAAATGGTGAAAACAAGGAATCAGCCTTCAGAGAAATAGTTGGCCTTGAAATGGCTGAGTTCAGTAGCAAAAACAGTGGGCTGGCACTCCTGAGAAGCCAGCTTGTGCACAATGGGACATTGTGGGGCCTGAGTCAGTGGTCAGCAATAGTGAAAGAACCTTGCTGACCATCTTTTCTGACCTGTATCAGTCCCTGTGCTTTGTCAGAGTTGCCTTATCTCCTTTGTGTCTTTTTAGACTTAGAAGGGATCCCCGTTACCAGAAAACACAGGCTAAAAGTCATAATCTGGTATTTGGACTAGCCTACAGGAAGTTAGTTAAAAATCTATCCAAACTGCAGCGCACATCAAGTTCTCATGGGTGAGGCTGTCACTGAAGTGCCTCAGTTTTAACTCCTCACTTGGACTTCCACATCCCATGTGCCGAGTGCTGGTTCAAGCCCAGGTCCTCCATTTCTGGTTCAGCTTCGTCATAATGCATCTTGGGAGGGAGCAGATGACGGCCTCAGTGCTCAGGCCCTTATGATTCAGTGGGAGACCCAGGTTACACGCTCTTGGCTTTTGCCCTAACGGTTATGGACATTTGGGGAATGACCAGGGATTAGAAGATTGTGTTAGCCTTATACTAAGGTGAAAAATAAGCATCCTAAAATCTGCCAATGGCTTCTCCACAGTCAGACTTTAACATTACCATTATTCAAGCTTAATCTCTCACCTCAAAAATACAACCACAGCCATTAATTCAGCTGAATCCATAAGCCTTCTGACACATTTATTCAAATTCAATCATATTCCCTTTTGCACCTGTGCTTCTATAACATCAGTCACAATTTAATTTACCTATTATAGGAATCCTATGTTTCCCCTCCCTCTATTTCCTGTTCTTTTCAGTTACCCAAAATGCCCAATGTTTAGTATATGCCCACCGTGCAGCTGATAGCATTGCTGGGACCAAGAGCAGAGATGTTTTAAACAGTGTTCTAATGTATTTCTCCTGCTGATCTGAAAGGGGTAACGATGTCATTGCATCCTGTAAAGGTAATGGGAATGTGCAGCCTTATGTACAGTTGAGTACAGAATTGACATTAACGGAGAAGCAGAATCATACTTTAAGCTGGAAATGAACAAATGTTGTTCTAGGAGCTGCCCACCAAGAAGTCAATTGGGATTCCGTGATGAATATATGGCTCAAGCAGCTTCTACAGAATCATCAACCACCATAGTAACAGCACTAGCTAACAGTGACATTTGTACCTAAAGTCAGAAGGCTGCCTTGTGAGGCCTTACAAATCCTCAAAGAGATTGGCCATGACCCATGCAAGACTTCAGAAACACAGGAATCATCTCTACACTGAACTTCAGCTTCTGTGATGTAGACGATGAACCAGTTGTTGGAAAATAGCCAAGCTCCAAAATAAGCAGGAAATGGAATGAAAAATTGATAACAAAATAGCATTTGCCTTTATAAAATATAGAATAATTGCTATCACTTAACTCTGGTGAGTTTAAGGAAAAACCAATATTTTACAACTGCCTATGCCAGGATGAGCTAATCACGGCACTTGGAAAGGAAGGAAAGAAACGTGCTCCTACTTTTCAACACAGGAATCCAACTCTTCAGAGACATAAGGAATGAAATAGCCAAAGAAAATACGCTTGAACACATCCCATGCAGAATTACTTATATCAATATCAGAAACAAAAATCAACTCAAGGTACATCCAAGGGAATTTTATTTATTATAAATTGATTTTTATTGAAAGGCAGATTTACAGAGAAGAGAAAGACCTTTCATCTACAAATTTACTGCATAAATGGCCACAATAGCTGGAACTGAGCTGATCTGAAGCCAGGAGCCAGGAGCTTCTTCCAAGTCTCCCACATAGGTGTAGGATCCCAAGACTTTGGACCACCCTCCACTGCTTTTGCAGGCCATAAACAGGGAGCTGGCAAGGAAGTAGCCGGGGCCCAAACCAATGCTCATATGAGATGCTGGTGCTTGCAAGCAGAGGATTAGCCAATTGAGACCGTATGCTAGCCCCAAAAAGAGTTTCTTTACAAACAACATAAAGCCTCATGAAAGTCATCTATATAAAGCCATGTTCAGTCATATTCTGGAAGACTGTAACGTCACAAAACACTCTGACAGACACAGCCAAAAACTGATCAAGGAACTGAAGTAAGAAGAGATTTGCTTTTTTCCCCACATTTTGTCAGATGTAGCAATAAAATTGATTTAAGAAATTTCTGTTAACACAAGCTGATACTGAATAAGAAATGTACTCCATTAAATCTGATAAAGTTAACAAAAAACTATCATATTAAGTGATAGAGTGGTAGTAAGTTTGCTCTTCCAGAAAAGATTAAAGTGTTGGTGGCTGGCCAGAGGGAGTGACATTGGAGGGCAGCACTAACCTGTGGTGGCCGTGGCTTGTACGGAGAGCTGGATTCAAGATCAGCCAAGATACTGGTCAAGGAGTCAATCTCAGCATCCAGGCTGGAGCGCCTCTCTTCCAGGGTCTTGCCTCCAGGATTTCCCTGCTAGAAGCAATACATCATATTAGCAGAAAGTTTCAAAGAACAGCAATATCAAGTGGTAAGTTGCCTTTGTCCAAATGTGAGGGCACTGTGAGCTGGGCTGGGGTAGAATCACTGTTCCTGACAGACTGATTTTCTTCATGTCATGCACTTGCTCAGAAGCACTCTCCTATCATGATCAGGAAGCCAGGAGCAAGAAGCCCATGTCTCAAATGAGGCACTTTCAGCAGCACCAGCTGTGGAGGACCCCTGTACATTCAATGGTTTCACCCTGCCTTAATTACTGTGCTAATAGCACCCACTCACAATGTCTAACAAATTTTCCTGTGTCTTTATTATTTTCAGTCTTTCTGGTATCACAATGTGATAATGCATGGAAGTATTTGGTTTTGCTTCTTCTTGGTTTTTGGAATCATGCTGAAGAACTGACCCAAGTAAGTAGACAGTAAGTATTCTTAAGTACATAAACAAATGGTTAATGAGAGACTGTAGCATAGGTCCTGCCAGTGACTATTTGAAAATCAAAACCTTTTAAGTGAAAGCAGCTAAAGGCACAGTAAGAAGCAGCAAGGCTGAGTGAGTTAGTGAGTGAGTGTGAGTGTGTGTGTGTGTGTGTGCGCGCGTTTGTGTCTGTGTGTAGTTATGTGATCCAGTATTATGGCCTTGTCACATTGAATCTTCTCTTAGATCTCTTGCCATGGGGTGGGGAGTGGTATAGTGGTGACAGATTAGCTGCGTTTTCTAAGAGGCTCAATTTCCACTGGATCCTCATCCTTGGAAGAGATGTTTACAGAGAGCTAATTCTGCTTTCAGATGAGGTCTCTATCCTAAATCATTAATAACTATCGAGTATGTTGATATTCCTAAGAAACAATGACTACAATACATGTGAACACTCTAATGAGTTTGTACAACAGGAAAGTTAGGGCACTATTGCTATGGAAGTGAACTTGATTCCCTTGTGTACAGACAGAATATACTATGATAAGCAAAATGTGCTAAATATGCGTTCATAGATTCAGAGAGAGCACAACCTATCTACAAGGGTGACATACTACACTCTGGCTAAATTCTTCTCAGGAACACGTGTCTTTATCTACAACATGAAGAATCAAAGACCTGTGCTACCTTAAACAGAGGACTATGACAAAACCCAGAGAAGAAAATGGGTGGGAAAATACTTTGTAAATTGTAAAGTGCTGTAATTAGGATGATTTCATAAATAGCCTTAATTATAGCAACCAGTAACTATAAATTAATATGGATAATATAGCTATTGTTAATTATTCTTCTCTGTAAAAAAAAATCATCATTCATTAAGTGTTCCCTTGGGGTATTAGTAAAGAGGATTGCATCTAGTCTTCAACATTTACATTGCAGCATAGCAGAAAGTTCATCAACTGTCACTGTAACACCTGACCACAGACAGGCAAGAGTCACAGAATTACCCTGAACCATGCACAATGAAACAGGTAATTAGGGGATGCAACTGGCCTGTGCTTGTAAGATTCAGATTGGTTTCTAACCTCCTTATTTTCATTTTCCTCTAAATATGGATTGCTCGTCCGTTCTTGTCCTCCAAAGGATGTTGATGTCACATATTAATAAGTTCAATCATAAATGCTATGGATTCTGACAAAAAAAAAGAGTCTGGCATGGTGATGGTGCCCTAAATGACCTTGGCTCTTACATTCCAATCTATGCAAGTCACCTTTCTACTCCTCAGCCTCTATTGTATGTCTCATATAACTGACAGCATGTCTAAGAAGCACCATGAATGTTTCTCTTGCTGTTCTCTTTAAGATCTTCACATGCAGGAGCTATCAATATGATAGTAGAAACCACAGTCTTACTGCCAGCTACCAGAAACCTACAGATTAACCAACATGCTTTTGTGTTAACTATCACTGCAGTTTACCAGTAACTTGAACATTAAATGACCATCCAAGGCCAAACAAGGATGATTCCTGGTTCTAGGTCTAACATATTATATAAACATCTCAGGAATGTCTACAAAATTGATTGTCAGCAAACACTATTTATATTCTTCAAACCTAACCAGAAAGAATCAATGTCTTAGCCTGGGTTCAAACAAGAAATAAAATGTTAATGTGTTTGCATTTGGGCCATTTATTTTAGGAATCAATCCAAAGAAGGGATACAGAGTGAGTAGAAAACAGTTAAGCAGAGAAGCCAACTCAAAGGTATTATGTTGAGCAGATCAGGAATAGGGCATCCAGTACTGCATCTTCAAGGCAGCCCTGAGGAATCCTGCAAAATGCGCCTTGGAAATCACACTTGAGGAATGTAAAAGTAGAAATTTATTTTTAGGCTCTAATTCTCCCTTGCTTTAGGCTTGTCTGCAGGGCTTTCAACTCCTTTATGAGGGTCCTAAGACATATATTGGCAGCAAAGAATTCCCAGGACAAAAAGTAAGTAAAGGTAATTCAGTTGAGCCCAGGTGCTACCAGGTCATTCCTGTATTCAGATCCTGTCACTTCAACAGTGGCTGGCACATGTAAAGAGGATGGGTGGAGGGGGATGAGCCTAAAACGTGTGCATAAATTGCATCCATACATTAACAACTACAAAATTCTGCAACTAAATAATTCATACATTCAGTTTCTTATGAAATGCACCATTGTAGTCTTTATACATACACACATATATATATATGAAATTAATGCTCGATAAACAAGAGCTGGGGCTTATTATGGTTTTGAGAACATAAATTCTCTGACACCAGTAGAATTACAAGGTGACTGCCACCACCACCACCACCACCAGGCAGTGTAAGTGCAAAGGAAGAAACATGAAAAGAAAATCCCAGAATAGAAATACATAAATGCAAAGGCAGGTCATGACCAAGAGTCTGACTTTAGATACACATTATTTTTTTATATGACACATTCCAGAGAGAAAACAACAGACAGAAAGCTCTTCCATCTGCTGGTTCATTCCCCAAATGGCTACACTATCTGGAACTGAGTCAAACTGAAGGCAAAAGCTAGAAGCCTCTTTCAGGTCTCTCATTTGGCGACAGGGTCCTCCAGCACTGAACCATCCTTGGTTGCCCTCCCAGGCCATAAGCATGGAGAAGAATGGTAAATGGCACAGCCAGGACATAACTTGGCACCCACTTGGAAAAGGAGAATTAGTTTACTGAGCTATTGCCCCAGCCCCAAGATACATCATCATCTTAGCTCCTCTATTATTAACTCATCAGCCATAGGTGACCGATAAGTAATATCAATAGTAAGCTATGCAACAGCATTCATTTGTATTTGTTTGAGCTTTATAGTCAGCCATTTTACTAAAAATAAGTAAAATGCAAAATTGAAGCAGCAGTATGATTAACTCCAGCCCAGGTTATTTTTTAACCAAGATTTGCCATTGTCAAGTATTTTGCCACAACTGCTTTCTCCAAACTCAATTTTACCTGCTGTGTAATTAAATCATTTTACCTAGGACCTCTCAGCTTGTTCCTTTTAAGAACTCTTAATATTTTAAAAGTTTTATTATTGAGTTATTATGACAGGAATTTTCATGTGAGTACAGTATAATATGCACATAAACACACATTTCACCAGCAGCCCCTGTGATGTGTTTTCATCTATTGTCGCTAATCCCCATCCAAAATCCAATCAAAGATCATTCACTGAAGCGCTGTGTCTTTTATTAGTCTTCTTTGATTTAGATCAGACTCTAAGCCAACTTTTGTAGGTCACGAAGAGGACTTTTGAAGGAATAAGTACCAGGGTCATAAGAAAGTTAAACAATGCATTTTTTTTTTGTTTGTTTAATGATTAGATTCACATCATATAGATTTGGCAGGAGCACAACATGCCGAACACATCAGGAAACTCATGATGTTAGCTTGGCCTATTTGGTGATGCCAAGGTTGATGATTTGAACAAGCTTCACGGTGTCTACCAGACTTCATCATTCTAAAAGCACCTGCCTTCCTCTCTACATTAATAAATCACTTATGAGGTGATACATTGATTCTGCTAATACTTTGCACAGCAAAAATTTTCACTCAGTGTTTTCACACCTAAAAATGGTTCATGCCTAAACTTATTATGGCTTTATTGAGGCAAAATGATAAGAACACTCATTATTAGTAAATAGGAATTAATGGGTCTTGCATAGCATACCAACAATTTACTTATTAGGTACTCATCTCAGTGTTGAGGAAACAAAGTAGAATTAACTGAAAAGTTCTTTCTAATGAACAAACAATAGGAGGTTACTAATCAAATCCACATGGCTGAAAACAGAGCTCTTCTTCAAACTAGGAAGGGAAACAAATTGCCAACAGGAATGGTCTACTTAATTAAGAACCTAACCTGCCTTCTGTAGCTTATGTCTAGAACTAGAACCAGTATCCACATTATACTAAAAACATGCATGGACCCTGACCTAGTCTTTAAGTCCCATCCAGAATCCTTGAGATGGCAAACTCAGAGTGACATATCACAAGAAGGAGATTCTAGAAACCAGGCATGGTGTGTCACTGGTTAATAACAGACTTGAGAACGGAACCAAGATTAGGTTAAAAATACAAATCTGCGATGCTTTACAAAGTTTGAGAAGCAGCTTAGAACTGACCTCATATAGAATACGAAAGGGCTCATAGGTCTTATAGAAGCTTGAGCTGCTTCGGATTCATTAGAAAGAGAAAATATTATGCTGGCAGCACCTGAAGAGGTTACAAATACAATGCAGTACACTGTTTTAACATAAAGCTTTTGAACCCAACATGAATTTAAATGTAGTATTTTTCCAATTATGGTCAGTACAGTTGATTAGTATTTTTTATATTAATGGTAGGAAAATACCAGTGTGCTAACAAAAGGAATAAGAAAGGTATATTCTTTATAGATGGCAAAACAATGTGTGTGTCTCTAATCTAATGATAATCATTTTTCTATCATCTATGATGCAGCTAAGGACATAATCATTTTTTAGTACATTATGATCATCTTTACTAGTTACCTAACCCAACATATCTAACCTAGAAATAATAACTTTAAATATTTTGGAGTCAGAGTGTAGCAAAATTTGCTACTAAATATGCCACTTGCTGCCTTTATGATCTTAAGTAATATGCCTAAGTTCTCTGTGTTCCTCATGCAGTATCTGAGAATGCGTTCCTACATGCTTTGTGTTATTTAGATAATAAGTAGCCAATAAATGCTACTTACATGGTGATTATTTTGACCATAATCCCAAAATAAATGTTTTGTTGACAGTGAATTGAGCATGTGGCTTATAAAAAGATGTTGATCAAGAGTAAAACTCAACTACTGAAGCAGGGGAGGGGCTCAGTAGACAGGGAACCCCATTTGTCTAATGTATAATAGCGCCAGGTATTACATAAGTACACAATCCTAGATCAGCCATTCTCAGACATCCCCCTGGAGCAACTTGTTACAACACAGATTATCAGGTTCTACTTGACCAAGTTTCTGATCATCTTTTGTTGGACAGGAGGCTCCAGACCTCAGATCTGCAGATAATCAGGCAGAACTGATGGTATCAGTCTGAGGTCCTTACATCAAGAATGTGGTTTAAAGCGTATTTCTAGCATGATGAACATTGAAAAGTTATGCATATGGGTGTGTATATGTTTACACAGACAGTCTATAATTTTTATATTAAAGATAATCTATGATGTGTCATATAATTAATGAGGTAATGAAAATACCAACATTCCACTTAATGAGTAAAACAGATTTGGATAAAAGTTAAAATGGAGCCAGTCACAATGCTACTTAATAGAACCACCTCATACATTCAAACACCATGCTTTATAATAATATGAACAGGCTCTTCACACTGTTACTGGTAATACTGAATTGAGCTAGGACTCATTGTATAATAAAAGAACAGCAAACATGACAAAAATGCATCTGTAGCTGACAAAAATGGCATCTTATTGAACCAAAAATGTTAGAAGTGAGAGAAAACAAAACAGTGTTAACTCACACAGTGAAATGCCCACTCACTCAGGTGAAGTAGTCTGTTCTCAAAAACCTAACGATGGATTTCATCAAAGGTATCCTTCCCATGAGGACATGCTTATAAAGCTGCTGAGCTCATATGGAACTCACTTCGCTTAATTCTCCTTGGTATCCAAGGTAACTGAAAATGTGTCCACCGTCATTCTGCCATGAAGCTTTTTGTCAATGCTAAGTAGAAGGCAGTGTAAAACCCCTATGATTCACAGCCGCAAGCAGTTTGCAGTTGACTGGGTAATATTATGTGAACCTTTGCTTAGTGATATCAAACAAACTGTATGCTTTAAAACTCTGTAAAAACAACATTGAATAGACAAAACAAAAAATTCTGTTCATAAGGAGAAAATGTTACGTAATAGCTAGCTGAAAAATAAGTCAACCTCTATAATATGTAAAAACAGGCTTAGATTTAAATTCTTAACTTTATATAAGAAAAACATCCACTCTCTAGGTGAAAGAAAATGAGAAATGGTTGCATTAAATGACACATATATGAAGCAACCACTGCAGGATTGATAATTTTAAAAAATTTCATAATTCAGAGTAGAAGCATATCTTGACTGGGAAATAGCATTGAATAACAAGGAAATATACAACTTAAGACAGTTGTTCACAGTCCTAACATATCTTAATTAAGAGATCATAATAAAACATGAACAAAGAGATGTCATATTGTTTTTCCTTAACATCTCTTTCTTCTTAATCCTTATACTATCTCCCAAAGTTCATAATGCTTGATCAGCCTTCATATGTTCTGTATGAAATGGTCAGGGAGTATACACATGATGGTAATTAGGTTAAGCTGCTACTTGGTACACCCCAACCCCATATTAGATTGCCAGTCCTCATCTCAACTGTATCTCCAAAGCAGCTTCCTATTAGTAGAGGAGGCAGCAGATGATGGTTCAGATACTTGATTCCTATCAACCATGTGAGAGACTAGAACTGAGGTCTGGGCTACTGGCTTTAACCTGGCACAGTTCTGGATGGTCACGCACTGAAGAGTGAATAAATGAACAGATGTTTTCTCTCTTCTATCTGTCTCTCCCTAGCTTCCTAAATCCCTGCCCCAAACTCATGCTCTTTGCCTTCCAAATAGAAGAAAACAAATATTTTTTTTGAAGGAAATGGTTCTGTGTCCTATTCTTTCTGCCAAAAGGCAAATTCAACAATCCGTGTCCATATCTCCATTTCAAAATACAGAGGCCCACAAATCTGGGACCACACACTCACTAAAGAGCCACAAACATGCTGGTGAATCTAAACTTATGTACCAAATGACAAAGTAATCCTCCTTCTCCTTTCCTAAACTAAAACTCACAAACACGTGAAAACATTCCCACAAGATGAATTGAGGTGCTGGTCAACAAAGAAGTTGATGCATATGTAGAGGGGAGTCTATTATTGCAGAGAAAGAGCAATAGACATACAGAGAAGAGAAGCTGTGGAATAGAGTGAAGACAAGAAAGAGGCAGGAAAAATGGGATGATCAGAAAATAAAGTTGTCACACATTCAGCCAATGATCTGCCCCCAACCCCGAGCCAGTTAGAACCTGATCTCTTCCACACAGATCCTTGGCATAGCATATTGAGTGGCCCTACAAGAGGGACGCTAATCCAATACATTTTACTCAAGCAGCTGGAACAAGGCCCATCCATTTAGAAAGCAGACAGCCTATATCCAGATCTACCAGTAATACCAACAAGCAGTCATGATGCTTTTCCAGACTTTACCTTTTGTCTCCATAAAATGAGGGTGATGATCCTTTAGGAAAATGCTTAGCTGAGTCGGGCTATTTGGCAGCAAATTGTTGAAATGTCCTTAGTGAGCAATGCATTATTTTTTTTAGAAATGTGATTTTGAATATTTGTATGCATTTGTTTTCATTGTATTGGGATTTCAAAACAAGGGGAAGGGAAGAATTTTCAAAGGAAAGAAAAAAAACCTTTGATTTTTCCATTAAGAAGAACATTTGGGATGGAGGAAGTGGTGGATGGATGGGAGGGGAAGAAGTATATTTAAATCAATGAATAACATCATAAAATATTTGGTCCCTACAGCCACATACAGAAGAAAATATCAAATGCCAGGAGATTGTGCCATTAGGCATGTTGGGAACCTCATGGAAAACAGGCTGCATATTTTATAATTACATAGGGCAATGAGTTGTGGTATGATAAACTAAAAAGCTACTTTTTCACATATTCTGTTGTTTGAGTTCTGGGAAATTTGGTCTTAAGTTTACATATTGATTCACTGTTTGGAAATATTTTTCTTTGAGACTTTTCATAAAACCTTAAGAGGTTGGCAAAATTAGAAAATAGGACAATGTACCTAGTTCCTTGCCAGATTTCCCACATCATGTATTCAGAGCCTCAAAGCAAAGGGTGTATGTTTTCAAAAATGGACAGATGAGAAATCCCACATAGACAGTTGTGGCTCTTTGTACTAAGCATCATTCATCAGGATATATGGACAGAAAGGGCTTTTAGAAAACATAGTTACATTAGGCTCATGAAATAGTAGTACTGGAAGGATCCATTTCAAGATTTTCTTTAAAGATATGAACCTCTCTGCAAAAAGTAGATCCATCTGGTTTGAGTTGAAAAGGTTGACATACGGCTAAAACCATAACACCTTACATTGTGAAACAGATTGCACTAGAGCCGTATCTCTCTCTCTTCCAGATGAGCAAGCTCTAGAAGAAACAAACACTATTCAAGGTCATCCACTCTGCCTGATAGGACAGGTTCAACAAACTTCAGCAAGAGTCCACTCACAAGTCAGGTCAGAACACAATGTTGGTAAAGGTGCAAACACGCACTAACTTCAGTCAAGGAAGGAGGGATAACAGGATGAATGGGAAGTGCGGATTCACAGGCACTGCAAACAAGAATGACTGCTAGTATTTCTGAAGATCACATGATTATGTACACACACGCGCGCACGCACACACACACGCACACGCAGAATAAATGACCAGAAAGCTTAAGTGATCAACATGCTTCTGCCTTGTCCCAGACATTTCCTTCAGAACGTATTGTCAAATAAAAATCAATACTACCAAAACTTCCTCCTAGTAAACTTTGTTTAAATTTATTTACTGATTTTATTATTCCATGACAGAGTTCCATAGGCTGCAGGATTTCCCTACCATTCCCCCCACAAATCCATACCCCACCCCAATGATTTCCCCTGTCATTACAACAGTATAATACTTCACAATCACTCAAAAGTCCATCACTCTGCTCTTTAAGTATAATCTTAACATTGTAGGTTTGGACAATGGCAGAGTCCAACATCCTATTGTCAAAATACATTCCAAAGTCTCAATGGGAGTCCATCTCTGATTTGGAAGTAGAAATGCACACTGTATTGTATCTTCACAACTGTATGTAATACTCTTTATTACACAATTACTATACATCTCATTAAATGAAAAGACATAGAACAAAATCAAAAAGAAAAATAGAATACAGCAACATGAATTTAAATACACTACTGAATGACCAACATGTTGCTGAACAAATGAAAAAGAAAATTAAAAGACCTTCTCGAAACAAACACTTCTGTTGTATAACCTGGGAGTCAGTGATGGAATTGGTAAGAAAAACCAACTTTTGTTTTGAATGAATGAAAATCATAAAAACAAAAATCTCAACCCCAATGAGATGTAGCAAAAAGAGTACTGAAAAGCTACTGATCTTGTATTTTGCATGAATGTTGCATTATTATCAGATAGAACATTGTTCTTTGGGGCTTCATTTGTTTAACAACAATAATAGTTCCTAGTTGAGAACATTTAGTTGCAAAAGGTAGACCTTCACTTTTTGTTAACTGCTGGAGAAGTGTTCCTTGGAGTAGATGTACCGGTTTTGCATCCACTCTTCTTTCAATGGTCATCTGGATTGTTTCTTTGTCTTTGCTCTTATAGATTGTACTGCTATAAATATAGGATTATAGATCCTTTTCTCATATGCAGATTTCACTTCCTTTGGATATATTCCCAGAAGTGGAATAGCTGGGTCATATGGCAGGTCAATTTTCAGTTCTCTTAACACTCTCCATATTGACTTCCACAATGGCTGTGCTAACTCACACTACAACAGTGAAGGAATGCATTTTCTCCACACATCCATGCCAGCAGGTGTTGTTAGCAGAGTTCTTAAAGTGAAACTATCTCACTGGAATTAGGTGGAACCTCAATGATGTTTTCATTTGTATTTCCCTGACAGCTAGAGAGCCTGAGCATTTTTTCAGGCCTATTAGTCATTTGAATTTTTTTCTCTGAAAAATGTCAATTTCCTTCACCAATTTCTTCACAGGATTGTTTGCTTTGCTGTTGCTAAGTTTCTGAAGCTCTTTGTAAATTCTGGATATTAGTCCCCTATCAGTTGTGCAGTGTGCAAACATTTTCTCCCATTCCACTATTGCTTCTTCACTTTGTTGACTGTTTCCTTTGCTGTACAGAAACTTCTCAGCTTGATATAGTCACATTGTTTATTTTGGCTTTGACTGCCTGTGTTGTTGATAACTTCTCTAGGAAGCCTTTAAAAATGCCTGTATCCTGGAGAGTGCTTCCTATGTTTTTCTCCAATAGTTCGATGATTTTCTGGGTATAGATTTAGGTTCTTGATCCATTTAGAGCTGATTTTTCTATAAGGGAGATGTGGGAGTCTTGCTTCCTATTTTTTGCAGGCTGCTCTTGAATTATTCCAACAGCAATTGTTGAAGATACCAGAGTTTTCCCATGGATAATTTTCAGTTCTCTTGTCAAAGATTAATTGGCTGTAATTGGTCTCTTGCGTTCCCAGATGAACTTTTGTATCCCCTTTCTATTTTTGAGAAGAATGTTGTTGGGGTTTTATTGGCATCACACTGAAACTCTATATCACTTTTGGTACCAGGAATATTTTGATTATGTTGATCCTGGCAATACAGGAACATGGGAGGTTTGTCCATGTTTTAGTGTCTTCTTTTTTTTTTTAATGTTTTGCAATTTTCATTATAGAGGTCTTCCATATATTTGGTTAGGTTAATTCCAAGGGATTTGAGATTCTACTCTGCTATTTTAAAGGGGACTGTACTTACAATTTCTTTCTCAGCCATCAAGTTATTTGTGCAGACTAGTGTCATCAATTTGTGTCCATTAATTTTGTATCCTGCCACCATGATAAATTTTCCTGTGAGCTCTAATAGTCTTTTGATTCAAAATTTTGGCTTTCGTATGAAGAGAATCATGTCATAATGAATAGCAGTGGTGAAAATGGACATCATTGTCTAGCTCCAGATATTAATGGCAAAGTTTCCAGTCTCTCCCAATTTAGTATGATGCTAGCATTAGGTTTTTTGCATATTGCTTTCATTGTGTTATAGAATGTTTTTTCTATGCCTATCTTGCTTAAGGTTTTTAGCATGAAGTAGTGTTGGATTTTGTCAAATGCCTTCTCTGCATCTATTGAGATGATCATATGGTTTTTATTGTTCAATTTGTTGATGTGGTGAATCACATTGACTGATAGGCGAATGTTAAACCATCCATGCATGCCTGCCATAGATCCCACCTAGTCCAGGTGAATAATATGCATGATGTACTGTTGGATCCTACTGCTTAGTATTTTGGTGGGGATATTTCTGTCTAAATTCATCAGGAATATTGGCTTATAGGTCTGTTTTTCTGGTTTTGGACTTAAGGTGATACTGGCTCTATAGAATTTGGAAGGATTGCCTTCCTTTCCATTGTTTGGGATAATCTGTGGAGAATTAGAATACATTCTTCTTGAAACATTCAGTAAAACTCTGCAGTGAAGCCATCTGTTCAAGGACTTTATTGGTTGGGAGGGATTAATCACTGATTCAACCTCAGACCTTGGTATATGTCGCTTTAGATTATTAATTGCGCCATGATTCAGTTTTCCTCCTAGTAAACTTTATTTTAACATAGCCAAACATTTAGAAATGGTGTCATGGAGAACTAATTATATTAGCTATTGCTGAATTCTCCATCATGAACCTAGTATGTGGGGGAAAGGGGAGCATTAATCTAGGCACTTTCTCCACGTTCCAGCATAATGCAATAAGGCGACACTGAGGAACTCATTCTTCCTTTCCAGGTCTTTTGTTTCTCAGCATAAAAATGAGGGGTTTCAATGTGCACGCTCTCTCTGTTTTAAAATGCTTGTATTCCAACACACTCGCCTACCTGCAATACATCTGCCATTAGGATCTTCAGTGTTTTTTTTTTTTCCTCGATTTGTTGTTGTGTGTATTCCCACTTACAGTCACTTGTTGAAACAAAATCATTATTCTTATTTAATGTAACTATTATTGTGATTGTTGAATACAGAAGCTATAGAGTAGATAACAACAAGGTACAAGCTGGAAAAAACCCTATTCAAAAATAAGGTCACTGACAACTTTATGGAGAGAACACAGCTTTATACTACTTTGAGAACCACTCACTGAGTAATGGAACTACAAAAAATGAGGCAAGAGTGATAGCATCCAAAAAGGCATGCAAGACAGGAAAAGGCAAAATACACATGATGTCTTACCACAAAAGCTAACAGTGGAAAAGAAATGGGGAGATTATCGAAAATTGCCTGAATCCTATTTTGTAGCAATAAAAGATGCATCAACTCCCTAATAAGCATCTGAAATATCACCATCATTTTCTCTTGCTGGTTCTTCTTGTTCCGATCTAGTTGAGGAAATGGCCTAAAAGCTGTCAACACTACCAGACAGCCACTGTTCACTGCATGCAGCAAGGAACAGAACTTGCATAGAGAACCTGGGATGAAAAAGTCACAGTTTTCTCTGCCATTATCAATGAAGAAGTGACTATGCTTGTAAGTTTCACAAAATACTCTCTTTGGGTTCTCCAACCAATGCTAGAAATTAGTGGATTGTTGCTTAACAAAAGAAGATGTCAAGCATCAAAGAGAAAAGTGAGCAATCATTCTAAGTCTCTTTGGTAGTAAATACATAAAATTTAATTTGGGACTCAAATATTTAGTCTCCAAACTCTTGCACTGGTATGATACTGGGCTCAAAACACAACAGGGATTTCTTCTCTGCCCTGCACATATCC
Source organism: Ochotona curzoniae (assembly GCF_017591425.1). Taxonomy (NCBI): domain Eukaryota; kingdom Metazoa; phylum Chordata; class Mammalia; order Lagomorpha; family Ochotonidae; genus Ochotona; species Ochotona curzoniae. Next base: position 555,309 of record NW_024466927.1, read on the forward strand.
CCTCCCTGCCACTGATTTGCCCTGTCTTATCACAAATATATAGTCCTTCAGAAACAGTCCAAAGCCCATCATTCTAATATTTAAGTGTATTCTGATATTGTAGGTGTAGAGAATGGCAGAGTCCAGCATCCTGGATATATTTAATAGTTTCATTGAGAAAATCCCAGAGCCTTTGGAACTACAACATAAAATTAATTAATTATTTAGTTAATTAATCATTAAATATTCAACAGAGAAAGATCTTGCCTTCGGACATGAAATGGGTGATACAAAAATATTAGTTTATCAAGAATTAGGTCATAACTAACAATAGCTAAGAAACAGCTCTGGTATGCTTTTGTTACTTACTCCCTCCGTTTAAGGTAATCGTCATTCACTTTTCAAGAAACATTTGTCAAATATTCAATACATACTAAGATGAAAGAACAGAAGGAGAGAGAGAAGACAAGGAGGGGACAAAGAAGGAAGGAGAGAAGGATGGGAAGATGGGATATGGGAAAGCAGGGAGCACAGAAGAAAGGAAGTGAGAGGGTGGAAGAAGGTAGGGAAGAATAAGCAAGGAGACACGGAAGGGAAGAGGACAGGAGAAACAGAAAGGACAAAGAGAGTAATGTAAGCGGTCTTCTGCCCCTCACAAAATGCATACGATTACATTGAAGAGACTAGGTACAAATAACCATATTAGAGTGTAGAATCTATGAAGACAGTATCTTCTATTTCAAGAAATTAGAGGGAAAATGACAAAGAACTTGAAAGAAAAAAGAGAAGGCAACAGATAAGATAAATCAGTGAAAGCTGCATGAACAGCGAGAACTGAAATGACCTTAGGTGGAGAAAAAAGTGCTTCAGATATTTACCACATGAGCATAAAGATATAGGAGGAACTCTGTAATATGCAAAAGCCTTGGCAGACACTAGTGTTCTTTTAGGTATAAACAGAGTAAGATTAGACTCACAGAGTCAACTGTGGCCAGATCACGCAGGTGTGCAAAACCTAGTCACATAGGAAGTTTGGCCTGTATCCAAGGTACAGGCATCTAAACGATAAACACAGTCCTCATGATGAAGGAGTGAGTGGGCAGGGATAATTGTATCTTGGGACTTAGCATTGATGTGGGAACAAACACATGGTATGAATCACACATATTTTAGGCAGTGCACAGACAATTTACATTAACAACACTCCCAGCAGGAATTCCTATTTTTGTGAAAATGGTCGCCATTGATAAAAAAAAAAAAAATGAGTATGGAACCCTGGCAGATAACTACTGATCTCTCAGTTCAGGAAACAGCACACGGCCAATGTGATCAGGCCATATCAGCCTTCCTGCCTTAGCCTTCAGGGATACAATTGAACAGATTACTAAGCCATGACTGCTACTTTAGCTGGTACAGTTCAGAGGGTGAATAAGAGGTGAGGGTTGGTATCATCTGCAACTGCATGACTCTGATTTCAGCTTGAAAGCCCTTTCTCTCCTTCAGATTCGTCCAGGTATCAGTTCAGGCTTCACTCAGGATGCTTCATACAATATTTAGAGTTCAGGGCTAATGAAATGTCTTGTAGGTGTGTAGCAATAGCTCAGAACCCAGTCTACAGCAAAGGAACACGGCAAATGACAAAGGGCAAAAGAAAGCTTAACTGTTCCTTCTCCTTTCCTTCCCACAATAAACTCTTGATGCTACATTTCGAGGAAAAGCCAGGATTGTGGGCTTTATCACCAACTTTTTTGTTTTTAAGATCTATTTTGTATTGGAATGGTAGATTCACAGAGAGAAGAAGAGACAGAGACAAAGATCTTCCATCTGCTGATTCACTCCCCAGAGGACTACCATCACTGAGTTGATTTGCTCTGAAGCCAGGAGACCCTTTTGGGTTTCCAATGGTAGCACAGGGTCCCAAGGTTTTGGGACGTCCTTTACTACTTTCCAGAGCCACAAGCAGGGAATTGGATGGGAAGTCAAGCGGCCAGGACAGGAACCAGTGCCTATAGAGGAAGCCTGTTCTTGCAGGAAGAAGATTAGATCATTGAGCCATTGCACCAAGGTCTCTGTTACCAACTGTTAAAAATATTATTAATATAAAGACAACAAGCTTCACAGATTTCATAAGTTCAGTTCTTTTTATTTATTTTAATTTTTAAAAATTAAAAATTTATTTTTATTGCAAAGTGAGATATACAGAGAGGAGGAAAGACAGAGAGGAAGATGTTCCGTCTGATGATTCACTCCCCAAGTGCCCTCAATGACCCGAGCTGAGTCAATCCAAAGCCAGGAGCATAGAGCCTCTTCCAGGTCTCCCACATTGGTGCAAGATCCCAAGGATCCCGGCAAGTTCAAAGCCAGGACGTTAGCTGCTAGGCTACTGCACCGGGCCCTCATAGGTTCAGGTCTAAGAAAACAATCATCTGTCTGCTTTCTGCTGTCAATTTCCTTATCTCTTCATTTTCTTTTTTCTTCTTTTTAATTTGTCCAATGCCGTGCAGCCTCGAAGCTGTGGCTCAAACTTCAAGTGAACTGCCAGTCTTACTAGATTCACATTAGACAGACTTATATCAGCATGATGACCTTCCACGGAGTCAGATATTCCTGGTTACAGCTTCACAAACCCCACAGGGACATTTTGAATATCAGGTTAAAATATATATATATATATATATATTTACCTGATTTTATATATATATATATGAAGAATCCCATGCAATTAAAATGGTAAGCACTTAGTATTCTACAAACATTAGCTGGATGTACAGTCTATGAAAGAAACAGTTACAGGTTTCTACAAGACGAGTGTTAGCTATACTGTAGCCATTAAATAATAAGTCTCCCTGTTAGGGTGAGGGTTGATTCAGGTGGAGTCTTGCAGGGAATTTGAACACTCTGTGAGCAGATACATCTCAGTGCTAATTTAAGGGGAATACTCTGTCCTCTCTCAGACTGAACAACTTTACCATTTGAGAGTAGGGCCCAGTAATCTGCATCTACAAAGTGCTCTGCACCATCCCCCTCCAATTGTACATTACATTTGAATCTGCTGGCCTGCACATTGGTTGTCTGTTGCTAATCCAAGTGCTAACAATAACTGGAACAATTTAATTAAAATCCCACAATTCTGAATACACTTGCTGAGCACTCTTTGCTAATGTGCTTTAACCCAATTCCTGGGAACAGGAAAAATGCTTTTCTCTTATTTGGCGCTTCTGAATTCTCCCTGCAGGGGCAACAGAACAAACACAATCTACTTCACTTTTCCTTATTTGTGGAAATGGCAAAGATGTTTACCACCCTTGAACAGGTGCTATGAGTTTCCACTTATTGGTGTTTAGAAAATCCTCTAGGTGTTCTGATAAATCAACTGTAAGTTGGCATTACTCATAGCACCCTGTTGGAGCTTAACACATATTCAATTAAATAAGAAAGAACAATACAGCATTATACATAAATTACCATTAATTATAGCAACGCAGTACTCCTACCCTACTGCCACAATTTTCTGTAGGCAGAGCTGTTTACGTCTGGGGCCTGTGCAGAGCCCTGTTGATGACAAAGTGCAATTCTGCTCAATGGCATCAACATTTCCTCCAATACTGTTCACATACTGGCCTCAATGTTCTGAATTGTCGGAAGATCCACTGATGTGAGAAATATTAGGACTCAAAGCAAAAATGCTATTCTAGTTTCCCTACCCTCAGTCTTGTAGAATATAATGGACTCCAATTTTCTCACAACCTCCTCTCTCCGAATACTAATTTCTTTCCTCCATGGTCAAGACCACCACCTTGATGGATGCTCTTGACTCCTCAATGGACTCCTGAAGTTGACTCAAAGCCATCGTGCCATGGCCATTCCTTATCAATCATTTGTACTATTTATAGCAATCCAACTGAATATAGATCAGGTCATTGTATGCAAGCATATTAAAAATGATCTAGCTGTATACGGTAAGGACCTCTCAAATGCTGTAATGAGCAACAAAATAAAATGAACCAGGTTGTTTGAAGTTGGGGTGGAGCATCTGTAATATACTCAGGCAAACACGACAGATTTTGACAAGAAGAGATACTCCCTAATCCAGAGGTTAACTTCTCCTGGGGGAGGCATTCTGAAAGGTACTTACACTAAAACATTACCATTCCCTTCTCCATTTCAATAAAAGACACCAAAACACATCTCGTTACACTAGGTTTTGCTGACTCCAGTCTTGTATTCCACATCAGCTTTTGACATGCATACTTGAGGTTGAGGAATTCATGCCTAGTGGGTTTGAGGTCTCATCAAGAGAAAAAGAGAGAACTGATTTTATTTCACTGAGTAACTATTTTCACTATAACAAAGTCCCATATTTATTTTCTCCCCGTTTGGAAATGGCACTCAAGAAACACATGCCAGACTGTCATGAACAGGGACTATACTTTCCAAACAGTAGCAAGTCCTATAAATAGAAAAGTTTGATTTGCTCAAGTAGTATATGACTTCCTCTTCCATTTCCTTTCCCACAAGCCTGAGTCAGTACACAGAAACTGCACATGGTGAACCCTGAGCCTGCTTACAACACTGTCAAAAGCATCTCAAAGGTGATAAGGCATGAGTAACGCACACTCCACAGTCATTTCCCAGAGCTGTTCTACTGCCAAGTCAAAGAATGAATCAATCAGTCAACTCACAACTACCAACTAAACGGTACTCTGTACTTACACAATGGAATCAGGACTAGAGCTGATAAAGCAGACAACTTGTACTCTAATCTTAAGTAGCTAAAACACAGATGAACAGAAGGTAATGAAACAAGATTGGCTTGGGGGTCCTGAAACCTCTAATTGTGTGTCCTAGAAACTGTCACCAAGTTTCTTCATTTCCAGAACAGATCAGCAGAATCAGGCCCACTTCATATGCCAGGACTCACAATTGTTGATTTTCAGTGATTTCTACAGCTCTCTCTACTTTGTGACTCTGACTTTATGAAAATACAGTTAGGTTCAAGGTTGATATCTATTAAATAATTATATCATTTTAGAAAGAGGCATACATTAAGGGTCAGAGAAAGTCAAGCAGCATTCAATGATCTCTCCTTAAGTAACTCACCATAGTCTTCACAACAAAGTGGGCACTGAAGCACACTCTACACTAATCCTCTTAATTAAGCCTCAAAACAAGACTCTAAGAAACTATTACTAATATTCAGATTAATATGCACATGCAGTGATGGAAAAGGCACTGACAAGCAACAGGATAGGATTTCTTAGCAATATGAGGCCCTGCCTCTACATGGCACTACTCACTTAATAGTGTGAAGATGCAGAACAGAGAAGGATGAAATGAGCCAGAGGTGTCAATCACATATGAGGAGTAAAGTGAAAATTAAGGTAGGATTTTTTTATTATGAGAATTTATTTTTCCTCATGATACAGATTTGCATGCACTGGGGGTTATCTCACCCCAGCTCTCTCCTACTTTGAGGTAAGACTTTTAAAAGAGATGGATAGATGATCAATGAAGAGTTAAGCAAACTTCCAGCAACCAGACACAAGGAAAACTAACAAGCATCAAGAAGCACACAAAATTGGTTCTTAAGCCTTAGAACGGCAAAGACTGAAATGGGAGATTTGAAGGGCTAAGGTGCATTGTACAAGTGAGGAAGCTCGTATTGTTCTGGAAAAAAAAATCAAGAGAAAAAAAAGCACTAATGTGGCATAAAATAAAATAGTTGCTCTAGTGACAGAACAAGCTTTGAACACTAAATAGTTATGGATATACAGGAGAAATATGGAAAAGGAAGAATCAAGGCAGCATGTCTACTATGATGTAGAGAAGGAATGGTCTAAAATGGCAGGCAGGAAAATGAAAAGTTTAGAGATAATGTTAGAGTCATTTTAAATAAAAAAATACTTAAATTTAGCGATAAGCACTTTAAAAAATGTAAACATACTAACACTGACTACAGAATTTAGAGTTTTGGGATCAGAAATTACAGTGGTATTTAAACAGAATATAATAAGTTTCATGTAAGATGAAAAATAGAATTTACAACAAACTGAGTAGACATGAGAATGTTCCTGCGAAAAGATCATATGGATAAATGATACTACAGCTGCCAAAGAAAAATAGAATGCCAAAAGTCATGACAAGTCCAATGTATTAGATACATAAAGATCAAAGCTGATTATATTAGAGTTGTGACTTTTACTGCGAGAAGACAGAAAGTCAAAGGGAGAACTCTATGCAGACACCTGAATATAGAGGCAGGAAGAAAGGAGGAGAATCTTGAAGTACCATTTGTAAGGTAGGTTTGAAAGAGGCTAATTGTTTTAGCTTTTCTTTACTGTGGAAGAATTTTATCTCATTTTCAAAGACGAAAGAAAGCTTTGCTGGGTACGTTATCCTAGGCCGAGAATTCTTTTCTTTTAGAATCTGAAATATGTCACTGCATTCTCTTTTTGCCTATTTTTTTATAATTGATTTTGTATCATGACTTTTCATTTAAGGGAATGTACAGCAGTTGTGTAATAGAGACTGTCATATCTAGTAGCGTGTTCATTTAACTTCATGACATTGTAAATTTTTTCTTAATTTTCTATTGTTGATTTTGTATCATGACTTTTCATTTGAGGGGATATACAGTAGCTGTGAAATAGAAACTAACATCCAGATGTGAAGATGCAGTGTGGTATGCATTTCTACTTCCAGACAAAGATGGACTTATAATGAAACTGTTTACTATATCTTGACAATAGGATTCTGGACTCTCTGCCATTGTCCATGCCCGCAATGATGGACATATGACTGAGTATGAAGAACTATATGTTAGCAATGATATAGAGGAACTAGGTGGGGGGAGGAGGGAATTGGGGAGGGGATAAGGGAATATGGAACTGTATCATAATGACAGCAATAATAATAAAATGTAAAAAAAGAGAAAGGATGTAACCCCCCCCCCCACCCAAAAGAAAAGGAAAGGAGAAAGGAGGAGAATCTAACAGAAGAGAAAAAAGGAATAGTAGCAGATAGGGTAGATAAATCAAGACAATATTGTTCAGTGAAAATTAATGGAAAAGGAAAAGATTCTGGGAAGATGGCAGGACAGGAAGCACTGGAAATATATGTCCAGCTAGACAGCCAGTGCACTTCCAGAATCCACTGTAATGGATTTTAGAACTCTGGGCTGCCTTAAAGGCCTTCGACTTGAAGGTTGAAACCTCGATAGCATGGTAGCTTCTTAAGGTCAATTTCACTCTTCGTACAGGAGCTGCTATCTATCCTACCTCTTGCAGTCACTGGACAACTAGCTGTGCATATATTTCTTCAGCAGCATTCCTGCCAGGAGACAGGGTGACCAAAAAGGAACTTTTCTTCCAAATATGAAAGATCCATACTCTAATAATTGATTACTGTTTCTTATAACAAGCATAAAGAGAAAACAGACTCCCATTGTGCTTATATGTTACTGTCCGGTTTAAGTGACTTCCAGAGGACTGGAAAAACTACTGGTTTTTCCTCCCTTTATTTCACTTTTTGTCTTGTTTTGAGAGACAGAAAATCAAGAGTAGGAGATCCCAAAACAATTGCATATCATGGGAAAATTTGAAAGTCACTGCATACTGTCCAGAAGGCAGTCCCCAAAACTTCTAAGGACTTTATGTTAGTAAACACAGCAACAGAAAAAATACCCTCTTCCCCCAAAAAATAAAGCTGGCAAATCCCGAAAAAGGAGATTAATCTGATTTCCAGAATGATATTATTATCAGACTCAAATGAAGATCTAAAAAAGTCACAGTCACAATACATAAAAGGGAACAGAAAAGTATAGTTCATATAAAACAAATAATATCACACAAAACTGTCCCTGCAAAAGGTCTGACAGATTTCCTTGACAAAGACTTTATAACTGCAGCTTAGTTTGCTAAAAAAAACAGCACATGAATAAAATGGAAATACCTTGAAAAGGGAGAAAATTTAATGGGAAAAATTCTAGAAACAAATAATATAGTACGCAAAATGTAAAATTCAAAGGCAGATTGAGAAAGCAAGAGACAGAAACAAGATTGAAAACAAACCAACATATGCTGAGCTTAAGAGAAAAAAAACAATTGAAGACAACTGAACAGAATTGAAGGAAACCTACGAGACAGTTAGGACAACAGCATTCAAACCAAAGTACATAGTGTGCAGGGTCCCAGAAAGCTTAGAGAAAAAAAAAATGGGCAGATAAAACATGAAAGGATAATAGTCAAGCACTTCAAGGTTTTCATGAAAAACGTGAGCAAAAACAACCAAGAAGCACCACAAAATCTACTTAATATGAATTCAAAGTAAAAAACTGTCAAAGGCGAAGACTAAGAAAATTTTGAGAGCTGCAGGAGAGAGTACCCACCAAGTAGGGAATACTGAGTAAGAATATATGCAAATTATTTATCAGAAATATTGAAACAAATCATCAATTCAGACTGCCAAAAGCATATATACTTCTCAGCCACACATGTGAAAGATCTTCAAATATTCGTGGGATGAGAATACCATAACAGATTTCAAAAAAATTTTTTTAACAAAATAAACTATCAATTCTATTGTCTTACAAATTCTATAGAATATGCTCATATATGAATAAACATTTGACTGCATGAAGAATACTATGGTCAATAAAAGTCACTGTGAAACATAAAAAGTATACATATATGGGATACATATAACCCAGATAGCCTTTTCATAAAATCACTTGATGAAATTCTGTGGAAGAACACAAGAGCATAAAGGAAGGAACTAGGATGAAAAATAAAAGAATAGCAATAAAAATAGTGCAATAGGTCAAGCAAATAGTTTTTGTTTTGTAATTATGTATAGGATTTCTAATTTGAAAGCAGAGTGACAAAAAGAGAACAAGACACAAAAACAACGCTATCTTCGTTCCGCTGGTTCATTCTCCAAGCAAACAGCCAGGGCCAAGCCAGGAGCCTGGAACTCCATCTGTGTCTTCTACAAAGCGCCCCATTATGCCTGTCCTCTGCAGCTCATCCATATACAGGATTGCAGCAAAAAGTGGAACAGACAGAAATTTAGTTGGTACTTGATATGTACCATAATACTGGTCCTTAAAACTATTGTTTACATACCGGGACTCCATGGTATAACATAGTTCTTAAAGTCCATGCCTTGAAAGCGCCAGGATCCCATATGGTCGCAGGTTCTAATTCCAGTGGCCCTGCTTCCCACCCAGTTCCCTGCTTGTAGTCTGGAAAGCAGTGCAGGATGGCCAAAGGCCTTGGGACCCTGCACCTGCATGGGAGACCTGGAAGAAACTCCTGACTCCTGGCTTTGGATTGGCTCAGCATCAGCAGTTGCGGCCACTTGGGGAGTGAATCATCAGATGGAAGATCTTCCTCTGTTTCTCCTCCTTTCTGTATATGTGACTTAAAAAATCTTTTTTAAAAAAACTCTAGTTTACATACCATTCTGGTTATGAAATTTAGTGTAATAAAGAATTTTTAGCATTTATCAAATTAAAATGTAACACATGTATAATTGTTTTAATAGCATAGGATGAAGTAGGAATAATAAGAATGTTTAAGCTTCATTTGTTAAATGGAGGTAGGCATATACATGTAGGTCATAATTTTCCTCTGATGAAATAACATAATTGAAAACATTTAATTTATATTGATTTACATGTATTAATTTTTTAAAACATCATCTTTTTTTTCTTGTCATAGTCAGAGACAGACATCCATGCCCACCTCAATCCAATGTATGTTTTTTTTTTTTTATGTACAAGTTTGACTGAAGTCATATCCAGGAACTCAATTTGGATTCCCCAGCCATATGAAAGAAATTCAACCGTTTGAACCTCAACCACTGCCTCCCAGGGGCTGCATTCACAGGAACCTGCAGTCAGTACCCAGCTCTGGGAACTGAACTCAGGTACTCTGAAGAAGGACAGTGTTGTCATAAAAGGAAGCTTAACTGATGTATGACATGCCTGCTTCCAAATTTAAGCTTTGAAGCAAACAGACAGATTATTGATGGGAGAGAGAAATGGGATAAGAATTTTGACTGGATCAGAAGGAAACATTTTGTAATAAAAAGTGTCATAAATTGCCGCTCACAAACTGAAAAGCTAACACACAGGCTTCAGGCAATTTTCTTATAAGACTGCTGCTTTTAATCCAGAAATTAATCCATCTTTAATTGTAGGCAGCAGTAGTACATCCTCAACCCTATCAAGGCAACTGGCCGGATAAAGATGATTAGTGTGCGTGCCAATGTAGTTGCTCTACTTGCAATCCCCCAATATTTTGTATCTTGTAAAAGTTTTTACAGCTCAGGATAACAAATTCACATTTCAAGAAAGGTTCAACATGCTGAATGAAACATTGAAGTACTGCCTTGTGGTCCCTTGATCTATTACTGTAAGACAAGTCCATGCACCAAAAATATCCCCTCTCTTTCCATCTGAATACTCAAGTGATGATTCAGCATAAAAGACAAGCAGGAAAACTTTGACATTTGCTTCTAGAAAGTCACAGTGACCAGAGCCAGCCACACATTTAAGAATTTGGCTGAGCTACACACATGGACCATAAAATTAGGAGATGATCAAAAAGAAAGCAACTGCTGCACCAACATTTTCTGCGAAAGCCAAAATAACCTGTATATCAACTAGGGCTTCCTGATTCAGAAGTACAGAGGCTGCGAGTCTGGAGGAAATAAACATCTCAACTATGTTTTTGGTATGTTTTTGTGCATTAAGATTTGCTTGTACCCTTATTATTCAGAAAGAACAACCACTTTGGAATGGGTTAAAGCTCTCTTGATCACTTTGTTTTTACTCAGACAATACTGCCCACTCCCTACACTCTCAACCTCAGTATCCTATATTTTCTTTCACACTCAGCCTCCTCTTTCCTTACACCACTAACAGGCAGCAGAAGGAATGACTGCCTATGTAAGATTTCCTAATAGCATCCATGGTCAGTTCATGTGACTATTTTACAAAGTTCATTAATGAATGTGGCACAGGGATTGAGTTCTTTGTTTCTGCAAGTAGCATGTAGCCATTCCATCACTGTGATTTCCACAGTATTAAAAAGAATTCACAGGACACAGACACCAGTGAAAATTCTGCTAAAATGTCATTTTCTCACATTCTCATTGTTCAGTGTAACATATAAAACACACAAGTGGGAAAAATGATGCGAAGTGATCATACAGCATACATGAGTACAGAAGAGCTCTCATAAACGTAACACAAAGCTTATTCTGCAGTGTTTCAAGGCTTATTTTAAAGAAAATTATGTCAGAGTTTTCTCCTCTTTTCAGTAGTTCTAAGCACAGAGCTGCTCTCACTCTTAGAAAAGTCACCTCTTACAGTAGATTTACTCATCAGCTCCTTGAGGTAGACAATATGTCTCTATCTCATTTTTGACCTAACCATTCATTTGATTGTGCATCTAGAAAATGATGCATGAGAAAAGATTTGGAGAAAACCATAGATCATTAGATTAGAGTCCAAAAATAAGCAAAAAAACCTGACTTGTGGCACAGATTCAAGCACTGCCTGAATCATCAGCATTCTATAGCAGAGTGCTGGTTCAACTGCCAGTTACTCCAATTGGGATCCAACTTCCTGCTATGCTAATGCATTTGGGAAGGCAGAGCTAGAAGGCTCAAATATTGGGACCTCCATCATCCACGTGGAAGATTTGGATGGTGTTCCTGGCCCCTGGCTTTAACCTTGCCCAAACCTGGCTGTTATAAGCATTTTGGGGAGGAACCAGTTGGTAGATAACCTCAATCTTTCTTCTTTATCACTTTGGTTCATCTCTCTGATGCTTTGCCTTTCAAACAAGCTAATACATCTTTAAAAATGAAATGCTTAACATTTGGAGTAATCAGTCGTAGACAAAAGGCGTCTCTTTTCTGACTTGGAGGGATCAGAATATCCCAGGCAATCATGACCATCTTGCCTAAATGAACACAAAAAGAGAGATAAAAACCAAAAGTATCCAACCACGGGATAGTTGGCATCAAAATGCAAGCCACAAGCCTGGACCACAATGAAACAGGCAGAGTTAGGAATCATCAACTGGAAGACAGGGTGAAAAGTCAAGCAAAGCAATCAGACAAAGGCTAAGCAAAACATTGGGTACATATGCTCACATGTGACTCAGATGTCAAAGAAATCTACCAGACACTACAGAAATGTCAACATGCAGATTTCCAAGTTATTATTAGTGCTAGTATGTATTATTTTCTTTGTGACATGCTAATATCACAATGTGGCATTCAACAACTGATCAGAAGGTATTACAATTATCTTGAATTTCACATAAGAATCACGTGCAATGAGTTGGTGAAGATTTTAGAACATCTTAAAATATAATGCTGTTCAAACTAATGTTTTCTTTCCTATTTTAATTTTTTTAGTAGTTATTTACTTATAAGTCAGGGCTAGAGAAGAAAAGGGAGACAGCGGGTGGGAGGAAGGGAGAGAGAGAGAGAGAGAGAATACTAATTTTCCACTCCATCCACTAGTTTACTCCCTAAGTGGTGGCAATGTCCAGGTCTAGGTCAGGCCAGAGCCTTCATCCAGGTCTCCCATGTGGAAAGATATCCTGTTGCTTTTCCCAGACCGTCAGCAAGGAGCTGGATCAGAAGGGGAGCAGCTAAGACAAGAAGGAGGCCCACTGGAGCTCCCAGTGTTACAGGTGACAGCTTCCTCCACTATTTTAATCATTAATACTTTAGTACTGAAAACCCCAGCCACCCCAATTGAAAATTCAGATATCATTCAGACATTAAAAGCTCAGATCAAATGAAATGCTTCCTAGAACCCTTCTTGTACAACTCCAAACAAGGTTCATATATGACCCTCCTGCTCCAATACCACAGGGCTGAGGTTATATTTCTGGCCTGACAAGGATAACTACAGCATGCATTATCATAAGATACTTTCATTTTATAACTGTGTATAATGACAATCCCAATTTCAGTTCTAAATATGGTATCTGATCCACCAGCTTATTCTTCAGTATTACCTTATGTACAATAGTGACCCATAAACATCATGTTAAATTGAAAAAAAAATGCAAAAAGAGGGGACTTGAACGTATGATTTTTAATTCCTATGAAAATGTAAAGTTCTGTGGAAAGTTTCTTTATAATTCCCCTTAAAAAATGTTACATAGGATGGAAGAAAATGGGATTATTTGCAAATGTGATATCAAATAACACCAAAGCTAAGCAACAGTCAACAGAGGGAGACTTGGAGCAGTGGATTGATGTTGCCAGGTCTCAGGCTAGAATTCTTCGCAAATGTGTCTACTTAGAGATGACACTGAAGTTATAGTCAATGAAGAGACAATAAATAAATGTGTAAAGAATATGCCATAGGTCACTCCAATCCTCACAGACACTGAAGTCAATTTGATTTGTACAAAGGAAACAGTCCTTCATTACCCACGCCTCATGAACATAATCATTTTCCCATAAAAAATGAGAATTCTCAAATAAAAATTCTTGACACTAAATACTTCCATGACTTTTGAAAAAAAAAATCACAGCACATGTCAAAAATTCAGAATGAAGCCAAGTCAGAGCACCCTCTTGGCCTTCCAAATTAAAGAAAATAATCCACCCCACAAAATCACCAATCCTTATAGCCAGAAAGAGAACGGAAGTAAAGCCAAGTGTGCAGGCCATCATGGAAAAGTGGTGGGGCAGTAGGGAAAATGGAGAAGGTCCAGACAGAAGCAGAAATTTCTCAGACTTGGAAGAGATCTATTAGAGTTGGGCCCAGTGGCATAGCCTAGTAGCTAAAGTCCTCGACTTGCATGTGCCAGGATCCCATATGGGCATGGGTTCTAAACCTGGCATCCACTCTTACCATCCAGTTCCCTGCTTGTGGCCGTGGAAAGCAGTTGAGGACAGCCCAAAGCCTTGGGACCGTGTACCAACACAGCAGACCCAGCAAGCTCCTGGCTCCTGGCTTTGGATCCACTCAACTCTGGTCATTGTGGCCACTTGGAGAGCGGATTAGCAAACAGAAGACCTTCCTCTCTCTTTCCTCTCTGAACATCTGACTTTCCATTAAAAAATAAATAAATCTTTAAAAAAGAAGAAAGAAAACAAAGGATTCATACACCTTTGAATCACAGTTTACGAATTTCAATTAAAAAAAAATAGGTGCTTGTGGGGGAGGGATTCATTCATTCATTTAGCAATTACTTGAAGGTGCTGTTACCACACGCCTGGCATCAAGGCTGGTGTAAACAATCTCCAAGGCTCCTTTCAGCTTTAAAAATCTTAGAACTCTCATAGTCACACTTGGTCGACTTTCTTTTGGCTCTAATCTAAAAAATTTGGCTGGAAATATAAACAGATATCTACATAAAAACACACATTTACCAGCTATAATTTGGACTTGGCAACATTAGGTTTTACCAAAGCTGAGAGGAGAGAGTACAACATTTTCTCTGAGAATCATATTACTTTAAGCTACATCATAACTCATATCCCAAGGTAGCACAAATATGGCCAGAGCAGGGCCAAGCCATTTTCACATCTAAGTTCCCATTACACAAGGCAAGGACATGTCCATTTTCTTGTGAGCTTGCCAACTGTCTTCCATATGAAGAGTCTCCAAATAACTTGCTCACCCTACCAGATTTGTCCTTTTCCATTTGGCAACTGGCATTTTATTTTTTATCCTTTCCCTTCTGTTTTACAGAGAACATAAGCCAGCATGGCAACAAGCTTTCTGTTTATTTCCTTCCCCTTCAAAAACAAAGCCGTGGCTTGAGTGCATTTACAGGAAGAAGGCCCGTACAGAAAAAGGCTTTTCGCAAATATGAAAGCCACATGGGCAAGTCAAGGATGTCCACTTTCACCACACTTGTAGTCAACATCATACAGAAAGCTCTTCCCAGGATAATTAGGCAGGAGGAGAAAAAGGTGGAAGACACTGAATCTGGAGATTGGCCAGTCAAATTATCTCTGCAGACTACATGTTCATGTGCGGACAAAATCCTAAAGATTGCATCAAAGAACTATCAGAATCAATTAGCAAATACAGTAAAGTAGTCAGATAAAAAGCTATTAAAAATCAGTACTGGGTGCGGCGCAATATACTAGAGGTTAAAATCCTAGCCTCACATACATTGGAATCCCATCTGGATGCCAATTCTAATTTTGGCAGATCCACTTTGCATCCAGCTCTCTGCTTCTGACCTGGGAAAGCAGTCGAGGACGGCCTAAAGTCTTGGGACACTGCGTCCACTTGGGAGACCTGGAGGAAGCTCGTGGCTCCTGGCTTCGGATTGGGTCAGCTCACCCCATTGCGACCTCTTGGGGAGTAAATTGGCAGATGGAAGATCTTTCTCTCTATAACTCCTTTTTTTTCTGTGTATCTGCCTCTCCAATAAAAATAAATAAGTCTTTAAGAAAAAATCAGTACCGCAGCTCATATACTAAAAGCAACTATCAGAAAAGAAATGAGAATATAATCCCATTTCAGTAACCAATAAAATAAAATAAGCATATATAGGAACAAATATAACCAGTGAGGTAAAAGATTCTGACAATGAAAACTAGAATTTATTAAAGTCAATGAAAACCAGTAAAGATTTACAAAAGATGTTAAAGCCAAATCAAAGTCACTGTGTTTTTGTTTGGATGACTGTCCTATTAGCAGAGGCTTCCTCATTCATTTCTTCATTATTATTTTAAAGCCATTTTCAATTTCTTTTTCAAATTTTATTTTTCATGACACAGTTCATGGATTTCCTTCCCTCTCCATCTTCCCTCCCTCCCCATCTTCCCTTCCCCGTCCTCTGTTTTGCAGAAAATTTGCTTTCTAATGCTTCAATACTTTTAAAGGATCTAGACACCAAACAGAATTGGAACATGTAAATTACAACGGGAACTAACATATCTCAAGTTATCAATAAAACAAAAAGTTTCTTCCATTTCTTCATATCGACTACAGAAAAATAAACTGCCTGTGAAATCTGTATGGCTCATTCCTTCCTCTTCACGTCTCTGTCACCCTCTCAGTCCAACTTGGTGTTCCCAGCGCAACTAACCCCTTCTAACAAATTGTGGATTGATATATTTTAACTTTCACTAGTTCCGGTAATTTGTAAATTGCATAGTGCAGAATCATAAGTCCTCTTAGTGACAGAATTGCTAGAGTTTTGAATAATGCATCAGAACACAGAATATCTCTGATTTAATCATTGAATCATTTCTTAATATTCTCCAGTACGAAATTTAGAACACAAAAGACCAATGGATATCTTATTTTTCTTTTATACACCTTTTATGTATACTTTTAAAAGTCCATGAAAGGACATAATTTGAAAGGTATGTTTATTTTGGTATAAAAAATTTGAAATTCATGCACATTTTATCACATCTTTCAAGCAACTTCAGCGGAACACTGTACAAATACTGTGGGATTTTTAAAACATAGCAAAATGGATTGAATAAAAAAATAAATATCCACACACACCATAGCTATCAAGTTATAACTAACCTGTGCTACCTCTATTTTCTCAGTAGCTTCCTACTCTTGTTATTTTGAAGCTAATAACAGACAAAATTTCATTTTAGTTACAAATTCTTCCAATGTTTCTCTTAAGGAAACATTCTCTATTTATTCCCTATCTCTCTGGGCCAAAGAAATCATTTGGTTTAGTTCTCTCAAGGCAACTACAGGTAAGACAGAAAGCTCAATAAATCTGAAATGTTACTTCTTAATTTGAAAATTCTGTGTGGCCCATAAATGACATCATAAACAGCCAAATATGCCTTGCTAGAAAAATCACTCCCCACGCTCTCAGGCCATTATATCTAAGAAGATAACAGTAATTCAACAATAGTTGCTTTCCTTCCTGACAGGCATCTCATTGATAAGAGCAGTGATCTAAGATCTGAAAAGTAGCATTCCTTCTGACTCCAACTCTGAAATACATTGTAATCAACCGGCTCTGGAACACGTGAGTTCTATGCACTTGATATACATCTACATTATGCATCCTTGAAATTATCCTGAAAAAACGACCCTCATGGAATTTTGCTGTTACTGTTACTGTAAAGATTTTGCTCTAATTACTTAAAAACTTTAGGTCCAATGAGGTAAAGCTCAGAGAACATGGGCTTCTCCTGAGCGATTTAAAAAAAAATGGCTTTGAGTTTTGAAATGATACTAGTTGGTAAAGGGATGTCTAGGGCTGCCAAATGTAAGCCAGAAGAACTTGGAGAAGTCTGAACTGGGCATTTTGCATTCAATTGTCAGCTTTTTATAAGAGATAAAGTTCTCTACAGGCTCTAGGTATATGTTTTTTCACACAGAAACAATCACTAAATGTGTGATCTTCCTAGTGTGGTTTATGAGTACAGCTCCAACCATGGATCTTACCTGCACCTTGAAAGTGCCCTCATCCAGGGGTGGTGGAGGAGGGAAGTTTCCAGAGCCAGATGGAACTACTCCAGAATCACCCAGAGGTGGAGGTGGTGGTGGCAGAAAATCTCCTAGAGAAAGGAAAAATACACATAAAATGAATAGGGTACACCTTTACGATGTCTTCCCTGACATTCTTTGTGGTTGGAATTGACACACAATTGGCTATCACTTAACTCCCAGGAGAGTACTGGATTTTCTGTGTAGACATGGCATAATACCTGCTATTCAGAGGTCTAGTCCAAGTAAGAAGAGTAACGAGGGGGAAGTGGATGGATTGGATAAGAACTGGTGCTTGAATTAATACATTTTCAGTAAAATAGAAGGCCCCAAATGTGTAAAAGAGCGAGGATAATATAAGATGCAATTTATGAAGCTATACAATCAAACATTTTAATAAAGGACAATATATGTGCAGATACAGAAACAAGCCAGATTTTCCTGGATTGTACAGATTAGGAAACACTGAAATTAAATGTATCAAAGCTAGAATTTCAGCAAGAACAAGGAAATTGTCATGGCATGAAACCCCAGCATCTCTAGCAAAAGCAATACATTGAAGTTAGAGTTGTTGAAAAGCATCAAATCTATTGAAGATATACACAGCTCAAGAGCTATATGATTCATGGTGCAATATTGCAAGAAACTCTACTGGAAAAACAGACACTCATGCTTAAACATGCTCTGTTTCTCATTTTCCTGGTAATAAAGATTTTCCTATTTTGGGAAAGAAGCATCCATTTATGGGAAGTGGCACCTCCTTGCTTTTTAGCTACTTATCTCTTACTAGAGAGTGAAGCAGCCTCCATCACTGAGTTCTGTTTGGATAGTATCAAAACATTCTAAGAGGCTTCAGAAAAAAAAAGTCTAAGAAGGAAGGATGGATATGTGATAGTGTGGTAAGCTGGTTTGATGATTCTGATACATTTTTGAAATGGTTCACTTTGCCTCCATTTTGCCTTATAAATAAAAAATTTTAGGATCAGAAGGATGACATTGTTATAAAGAACACACTGGCCATCATTGCTAGCCCACAGCAGAATTCAGACTCCCAAGTACTCAAGGTCCTCCCTCTGTGGCACTCCACTTGGTGGACTGTCACTACGCACTGCACAATGTGAGAGGCTTTTTATTTTTCTCCTAAATAATTTGTTTTCACTTTACATTTCTAGAAAAACATGTTTCTTTGAAATACAAAGAGACATAGAACTTCTATTTGCTGTTTAACCCCACAAATGGTCGTAAGAGTCAGAAACACACCAGTCCAAACACCAAGCATCTGGAACTTAGTCTGGGTCTTCAAGCGGGTAGCATGGACACAAGTACTAGAGTCATGTCTATTGTCGCCTAGAGTGGATGTACGCAGAAAGCCTACTCCATAGTAATGTACTAGGGACTCAAGCCAGGCACAATAAAGTGAATGGAATTATCCTAACCTGTGATCTGATCATGGTATGGCAAAGCTACTACTGAGCTAAGATTTTCATTAAACTACCTCTCATTCGCACAAGAATTCTCTACCATACTAATGATGTCAAACTCTAGTGTGCAAAAGGGTCTGCGGAAGCAATGGTTTAAATACATGGTTCAATACCATTCAGGAGTTCAGATTTAGTAGGTGTAGGAAGAGGCCCAGTAGTCTACATTTCTAAGGCCCATAGCCTTATAAGGGTTATAAGTCTCACAAGACATTATTAGTCCCATTTAATACTCCCAACTACAAACCAGATTCACTAAGAAAACCTTTACAAAAATACTTAAGCTGACATTAAATCTCAAAACAATCCTTTCCGAATCTTGAGGATGAGAGAACTTGTGTGAGGAGGATTGAATAGGTACCAACAGTCCTTTCAAACATAGAACATAGTTCAATGTGCAGTCAAGATTGAGAAACTTCATACTATTCATATGGCCTTACACCCTTTGAAAAAAATAAATTTAAAATTTACTAAGTAAAAAATACTGTCCACCAACTCTTTCCTGTCATGGCATATAAGAAGCCTCAGAATGAGACCTGAAGTGACAGAGCAAAGGAGGTCTATGTCATTAAAAATTACCAAATTTTCAGGTTCTCATCTTTGCATTCACTTTAGAAGAGATGTACTCAACATTTTTACACTTCATCAAATTTTCTTAGGTCACACAGAACATCAAACAGCATCAGAACCGAACAAACAATATGATACGATACAATACGATACGATACAATACGATGTGATACTACCATCCTATCCTATCCTATAAAAGCAGAGACGGTGGTCTACAAAAGACAAATAAACACCCCTAAAAGCAAGCTGCCTCCTAACTTGGGCCATGCCCACCCCCACCTGTTGCAGCCATTTGGGAAGAGAATGAGTGCATGGAAGATCTCTCTCATATTCATCCTCTCTCTCTCTCTCTCTCTCTTTCTCTCTTACTCTGACTTTAAAATCAATAAATGTTTTAAAAATTTAATTAAAAGAATTCTGGTAAGTAGCTCTGTATTTCAAGAGATGAGCAAATTAATTTTAACATTTGTATGATAATGAATATAAGATGATGTTAAGTCTCACAGGGGAATACCTTTGGAATGAATTCCCAAGAAACTGATAATGGCAAGTTGCCAATAGGCTGTATTTCCCATCTGAAAAACTTGAGTGGGAGGGAAAACTTAATTCTGTTTATAGTTTAAATGACAAGTAATATGATTTGATTTGTATGATTTAATTGATGTATTCAATATTAAATAATCAAGTTAGAATAATTAACATTATATTTTGTAATTATTTATAGTCACCTAACTCCTCTCTTCTAATTCTTCATCAACTATATAATTAATTATTATACACTGTATTCATCCTACTGAGGTCTGGAACTTAGAACTTACTCATTATATCTAATTGTATTTTAGCGGTCATTGTCCTGTCTATTCCCTTCTGCTCTACCTTCCCAATCCTCTGGTGCTTATCATTCTACCCTCTTCTACAATGACATAATCTTTCTTTTAGCTTCAACATTTAAGAGAGAACATGTAGGGATTTTTTTAAAGAGTTATTTATTTATTTATTGGAAAGTCAGATATACAGACAGGAGGAGAGACAGAGAGGAAGATCTTTCATTCAATGATTCACTCCCCAAGTGAGCGCAATGGCCGGTGCTATGCGGATCGAAGCCAGGATCCAGGGACTTCTTCCGGGTATCTCACACGGGTGCAGGGTCCTAAAGCTTTGGGCCATCCTCAACTGTTTTCCCAGGCCACAAGCAGGGAGCTGGATGGGAAGTGGAGCTGCCGGGGTTAGAACTGGTGCCCATATGGGATCCCGGGCCTTCAAGGTGAGGACCTTAGCCACTAGGCCACACCGCCAGGCCTCATGTAGGGATTTTTATGTCCTTGCTTTCTCTCACTTATAATTATTTCCACTGCCTTCCATTTAGCAATAAATTTCAGGATTTCATATGCTTTAGGGGTCAACTAACATTGCACTGTATATTAATACCAAATTTTCCTTACTCTATCTGTCAATAAACACAGTGGTTGATTCTCTGTCTTGGCTATCGTGAATATTTATACAGCAAACGTGGAGTGAACATCTCTTTGAGATGCTTGTCTCATTTCCTATGGCTGTATAACACAAAACAGAACAATTGGATTAGACGGCAGATCTACTTCTGCTATGAGGACCTTCCGTACTCTTTCCCACAATCACTGTAACAATTTACATTCCAAGCACCAAGGCACAGATGTGTTCTCTTCTCTGCCCCCTGCCAGAATTGTTCCTCTTTTGCTGTTGTGATAATTGATATTCCAACTTAAATGAAATCTCACTGGGATTTTGATTTATATTTCATGGATGTTTGGTGATGTTGGGCATTCTTCCCAAGATTCTTGCTGGCCATTTCCAGTCTTTTGAAAAACCTATTCGTATCATTTTAAGTTAGATTATTTTTCTACTGCTGATTTTTTGTTTTGTATATATCCATAGTATAGTAATTCATTTTTATAAAAGCATTTTAAAAATGGCTTCTCCAATTCTACAGGCTGCTTCTTCACTCTGGAGGTTGGGCAGAAGTTTTCTAGTTTAATATAGTGTTGTTTATTTTGTAATCCTTTTGAGGACTTATAGAGAAAATGACCTGTATTAATGGCTTAGCAGGTTTTCCCCGTGTTTTCTTCTCATACTTTTTAGCTTTATTTCTTAAAATTAGGTTTTCTGATGCATTTTGGGTTGAGTGATTGCAACAGAATGTCCAAATTTCACCTCACTAATTTTTGACGCAACTACTTCTCACTGCTGCATGTTTTTGGTGCCTTCGTCAACAATCAAGTGGCTATGGCTGTGAGAATTTATATTTGTCATCCCTACTTACTCCCAACAGTCTATGTATTGGATTCGACAATGTTCCCATGCTGTGTTGCATTCAGCAGCTCTAGAGTATGTATTGAACTCAAGTATTGTTCTGCATCAACTTCTGTTCTTTTTACCTCAATTGCTGTTAGGCAACTCAGCCTTTTGTGTTCCATGTAAAATTTATGATTTTATTTCAAGTTCTATGAAGAATGCATTTGTATGTTGACAGACCTTGCACTGAGTCTGTAAATTATTTTTATTCCTTGGGACACTTTAATAACACCAGTTCTTCCAATCCATGAATATGGGTGATCTTTCCAATTTCATTGTATCTAACAAAGGCTTTGTAATTTTGTTAAATCTTGGAGTTTTTTGCTTCCATGGAAAAGTTGATTCTTCAAAGTTTCTTCAGTCCCTTTTGTGAGTAAGAATGCTTTCTTAATCTGTCATCAAGGCTGTCCTCTGTGTAGAAAAATTCAATTGATTTTTATTTGTTGGTTTTGTATCCTGAAATTTTACTGAATTCATTTATCAGGTCTAACAGTTTTCAGCTAGAATTTTTAGGTTTATATCTATATATAGACTCTTTTCATCTACAAAAGGAGTAATTTGACTGCTTCCCCTTCCTGTCAGTTTGTATTTTATTTTGTCTTATTTAGTTGTTCTGTTAGGACTTCTAATACCAAATAATTAAATGTAATAACAGCAAACATTCTTGTCTTCTTCTAGATCTTAGGGGGACACTTTGAGCTTTCCCCCCCAATTCAAAAAAAAATTCCCTACATAATACAGCTCTTATTATATTGAAATCACTCCTTCTAAAAATCACCTGTTGAGTAATTTCATCATCACTGAAAATGTGTTGTACATCCATGGATGCTATTATTTGTTTTTTGTCCTTAGTTCTGTTAGAAGGCAGTATATTTGTTTGCATATATGCATTATCCATTTAAATGGAATTATTTTATTAATTTATACTTTACAAATCATATATGTTTGTATTTTATCACATGAGTACATAAAATAGAGACATTTTCAATACTTAGAAATGTTTTGCTAAGCAAAGTTTTTAAAATCAGCAGGAAATGTGGAGATACAGCAGAGGACAAGATAACAAATGAGGAAAATTCCATTTAATGCATCACTTCTCTCAGCTTCCTCAACCTATTTACTCTCCATCCACTCTAACTACAGATATGAAAGAAACGTTTCACATTTACTCAACATGCTATTATAGCTGCAGTCCTTTCACACTCCTTTGCCACCACAATCTGTTCTCCTCTCTAAAAGAGTTGTGGCCTATTTGCCTGATTTATCTTCTACTGTAAGGGTCCCAGTTTTATTTAAAATTTTAAATGTATATAAATGGAATAAATTTACTATTTTTAAGATCATAGTGTTACTCCCACACTACAAGGACCACACTAGGCATCTCTCTTTGATTCCCTGCTTACAACTATGCAGTAACTGGTTTCTAGAACAGACCTGCCAGCAGCTATCTGGAGCATTCAGAAATGTGTATCAGAAAGGTAAGGAAGGTCCTTGGGTGGTTGCAGCTTATTGGGCATGAGTTCCAAAGGACTGGTGTGGTAAAGAGGAGATGGGGTAAAAAAAATAAACCTGCATATTGTTACAGCTCAAGTGTGTGTGCTATCTCAGAATGATCACAGACCCCTGGCTCAGAGGCAGTTGAGGGAATACTAATACAGCTTCTGCATTCCCAGCTTGTTCCTGTTCCTTGACTATACAGATCCTTTGAAAACTCACTGGAGAAAGTGATAATTATCAGAGCAAGGTGTGTGACCAAGTAACTCCTTTTCTGGCTTTTGTGCTAAGTATTTTTAGAGTTCAGACTCTCATGATTTACATGAAAATGAATCTACATTCAGAAAATTGATATTTTAATTTTTCCTACATTTTTGTGTTGTACTATTGAAAAACAAATTGTTTATTCTGCATATACTTCATTTCATAACAACTCATTTACTTTGGCAGAAAAGACTAAGATTGAAAAATAAAGAGGGGTTAGCATTCAGTCTACAAGTTGAGGTGCCCACGTCCACCACAGAGAATCCGAGGTCAATTTCCAACTCTTCTCTTGCCTTCATTCTCCTGCTAACGAAAGCTTCTGGGAAGCAATGCTGCTGATTCAAGTGATTGAGTTCTTCCACTCACATGTGAAATTTGTATTAAATTCCCAACTCCCAGGTTGCATTTATCCTGAGCCCTTACAAGCTTTTGTGGAGAAAACCAGCAATAGTACTTTCTGTCTCTGCTTCTCAAATTCAAAACATTAAACACTGATATAAACTGTTTAATTAAACACAGTGACAAAGCAACAATAAGGTAGACAAGTTAGCACTCTACTATACTACTGACATGAGTAGAAATGTTATTAGATGAAACTTTTCCAAAGAACCTTTGACAAAACAATAGCAAAATTTCTAAAACTTTGTGAAGTTTAAATTATCTAAACCAGTCTTAGCAAATTATTTTATCACAGGAGTAACTGAAGAATATGAACAAGTATGTATCAAGAAATCATGCATAAATAAAGGAAAAAACATTTTTTTGTAAATTCAGTAACGGTGGAAAACACGTTACATTTAGTCAAATGGGGGAAATTGAGCAGTCATGAAAATTATGTTTATGTATATCTAACGTATTTATTTTCTGAGTGCCCATGAACTAGGAAAGACCAAAAACAATTAATAAAATCAGAAGTGCACATTTAGGGAACTTATGCTGTACTAGGATGATGAATAGTTTAAAGAAAAATGAATAGGGGCAGACATTGAGATGCAACCAGTTAAGCCATATGCCAGGGCTCCTTGGCACTCTGCTTACTCTGTTTCCAATTCAGCTTCCTGCTAACATCCTGGAAGGTGACAAGATCATTGCTCAAATATGCAGATCCGTACCACACACATAGGAAACCCAGAAGGAGTTCTATGACCCCAACTCGCTTCATCCTGGTCAAGCTCTGGCTACTGCTAGTTTCTGGAGGGTGAACTAACAGATGGAAGGAAGATCTTCTCCCCATCCCTTTATCTTTCCACATCTTTGACACAGATAAAATTGAACAATTTTGAAGCACAAAATAAATAATGAGGCACGCTGAGTATAAAAAAGCAATAGGTATTATAAAGAAATATGGAGCAAAAAAAGATGAGACTGTTGAGATGGTGGCAGTAATGTGCAGTTTTAAAGAAAAGAATTGAAAGATGTCTCACTCAAGTGGTATTTAGGCAAAGACTTAAATCTAGTGAGGGAATGAGTCACTGAGTATATGGGGAAAGAACAGGAAAAAAATGTTTCTGGTACATTATCATGTGAAGAAAGAAGAAGGCTGTTGAATGGAGCTTACAATACGGTCCCACTTGTGTATATACCTGTCTGTTAGCAGAGGTTGTATACAACTGAAACGTATTTTATTTATTTTTTTAATTCTTGGTTTAATTATTAAATACTAAATGTGAACTACAACCACACATTTTTTTTAAATGCAAAAGGATACTTTCAAATGAATCAGACATTCTACTCAAACCCACTGTTTAATTTTAAGGCACCACTATATTTACCTAAGCCAAAATTTGATGTCTCTTGTCATCTTTCTAAATAGCTGAAATTTCTCTTTGAAATTCTGAAATTAAAAGCACGAAGAATTATCTTTAAAGTAGATGACATCTCCCTGATTGGACAGTTTCATTCCATGCTCAGTTCATAGAATCTCTGGAACTTCAATGAGTTCCTCAGATGTCTTGTTTAATTACAAATAAATGCTCAGTACCAAGGAGAAATCCCCCAGAGAAAATGATCGCAGCAGACTAGTTATCACACAGTGTTTCCATTTGTAGCGAAATAATTCTATCCATAATATAAAACAAATAGTTATCAAATATGAAATTAGGTGGATCATCTGGTTCTGTGAATGGACTAAAACAAAATAGCACTTTGGAGTCCACTACTATATGTTACAAAAACAGAACAAGTGCCTTCCAAACAAGAAATCATATATTTTGACTCTTAAAGATGGGCAGCCAAAAATAAATACTACACATATCTGAGATTAATACAATAATCTTCTAAAAACCCTTTTGTTCACTTCAAACCCCATACTTGAAAACAAAATTCTCTCAGTGTAAAAATGAAAATATTTTTAAAATCATGTTATAGAGAATAATGCATCGTGCAAGGGCGAAGAAAATCTCAATCCCTGAAAAATAAACAAACAAACAAACAAAAAAACTGGCATGCAAATATCACTGTAGTTTCAGGATAGTCCCCAAACATCCCTTCCAATTTGAGATAGGATATTTCCCCATGAAAGCCAATGAGTCCAGAAGCCTGTCTTCCCCAAAGACAGCCAGCGAGTCTAAGAGAGCATGGGCTCACATTAGCCACAAGTAAGGCAAGTAATGTGCTTCACTCAGATCATATTTGGCTCCAGAGTAAACTATAATCATCTTCAAGGCCAATGCTTGCTTCTATCCTAAAACATCTTAAGTAGAGCATATGTGGTACTTCCTTACTTTAATGATTTATCAGTTGGTTTTCCCTTACCAGACTAAGAGCTCTTGGAGGCAGCCTGCTTCGTTTACGTTTCTCTACAAAGAGGGTAAAGAGCACATTGGAGATGCTCTATGAACAGGAAAAAAATAACGATTTTTAAAAAAGATTTATGTATTTTACTTGAAAGTCAGAGTTACAGAGAAAGAGCAAGATCTTCTACCTGTTCCCTCATGCTCAAAATGGCCACAACAGCTGGGCCTGTTCAAAGCTGGGAACCAGAAGCTCCTTCTGGTCTCCCATGTTGGTGCAGGGACCCAAGCACTTGGGTCATCCTCTGCTGCTTTCCCAGGCACATCAGCAGCCAGCAGTCATACTGGCTCCTTACACTGACGGTAGATTAGTCTACTATGCCATCATATCAGTCCCTCAACATGTGAATCTCACAAATAACTAGGGGTGGACCTTTGGTCTAATGGTGAAGATGGCCTGTTTTCTTAGAACTGTATCTACAAACAACATTTGTTAGATAATAGTTAAATTTTTAAAAGGAAACCTCTCCACAATCTACGGTGGTTAATGAAATTATACTTTTAGACTGTACATGACATATTTACCTGACCTTAACTATCGAGTAAAAAAGAAATGCTTACATTTTACAAAAGTGTGTCTGGGTTTAACCATCTCCAACTCCTGTGTCTAGCCACCTGCTGAGGCAGACCCTGGGTGGCAACAGGCAATAGTTCAAACATGTGGATGCCTCCCAGTAACATGGGAGACCTCAACTGAATCTCAGTTCCTATCTTCAGCCTGGCCACACTCCTGCCATGACAGGCATTTGCAGAGTGAAACAGCCAATGTAATCCCTCCATACCTCAATTTCCATTCAAATTATAATAAAAATATTAATATAGATCTTTACATAACTAATTGAACTAATGGGACAAATACATATATTCCCACCATTGTCAATGTTTCTTCTTTCCTATTCTTAGTAAAAGGGAACACTCCTTTAAATATTGTACAAAACTGGTAGATAATATGTTCTCCATGATAATAAAGATGAATTGTTTTTTTTTAAGATTTATTTTTATTATTTTTTTTATTGGAAAGGTGGATATACAGAGAGGAGAGACAGAGAGGAAGATCTTCCATCCAATGATTCACTCCGCAAGTGAGCATAACGGGCCGATACTATGCCAATCCGAAGCCAGGAGCCTCTTCCGGTCTCCCACGCAGGTGCAGGGTCCCAAAGCTTTGGGCCGTCCTCGACTGCTTTCCCGGGCCACAGGCAGGGAGCTGGAAGGGAAGCGGGGCTGCCGGGATAGAACTGGTGCCCATATGGGATCCTGGGCGTGCAAGGTGAGGACCTTTAACCACTTGCGCCACCACGCCGGGCCCAATAAAGATTAATTTTTTAACAATATCAATTCTTATTTTACTCTTTGAAAGAATTTTTTATTTGAAAGACAAAGTTCACAGGGAGAGAGACAGAGTGCAAGGGCTTTAAGGGCTAGACCAGGCAGGAACCTGGAGTTAGGAACTTCAATTTGACCCCCACATGGTGGCAGGGTCCCAAATGCTTGGTCATCCTTCACCATTTTCCCAGGCTACTAGCAGGGAGCTGGTTCAGAAGTAAGCCAGCTAGAACACGGATCAGCGAAGGTCACAGGTTTTTATGGTGAGGTACAATGCTGGCACCAACACCATCAATTTTTAAGTTAGCTATCTAACTGAGATCTGTTTTTCATAAATTATCTTGGTGAAGCCATGTCTGCAAAGTACAAAAATTGTTCACATAACCCTAAGTAACTACCTGTTTCCTGGACACCACAGTTCCCAGAAGTATAACAAACATCTGAATAATACTTGATCTTTGTTCTAAAATAAAAGAGCTATCAGTAGGTCTTAACAGTTTCCATATCCAGAAACACTTTCAAATCCTACAGGAATCTAAAGGTGATGGAGGGGGAGTCAAAGTTAGAAAATGTTACAAAGAGATACGTTGAGGACAGCACGTTGAAATGTTAGTACTAAAAACAGGCCTTAAAATGGGGGTGTTCATTAGAACCTGATGTCTCATTTTCTTTTATTACATTGAGTTAGAACCACGTCAAAATTCTTAGAGAATTTTGGACCTAGACAGAAAAAAGCACCTCATAAATCTCTCTGGATTTATTTGTGGAGTGAAGCCCTGGCTAAATATCTCCAACCACCATGAAGACTGAAGAAATATCTAAGATTAGAGAAGATTAAGGCCACATGACCACAAAATGCTGCATGAGATTGTGGATAGGATCCTAGATAAGTGTAGGGATATGAGCAGGCAACTGACGAAATCTGAACAAGGTCTGTATATTAGCAAGTGATACTATGTTAATTACCTAGTTTTGGTAAATCTGATAAAGTTGTACAAGTTGTCAACAGTTGAGGGAATGCAAAGAGGACTAAACGGGAATCCCTGACCATCTTTTCCAGAGCTTCTTCAAAGTCTGAATTAATTTCAGATTGAAATTGGGAAGCTATTGTCTAAAAATCTTATCTTAAAGAGAAAGAATTTTCCACCAAGGTTGAAAAGGAAACATTGAAACAATATAAAATATCACAATAATAATTTTTAAAACCGCTGTGACACAAATCTCCTAGCTCCTAGCTCAGTACCAATTTACCCCAGTGTACGGCAGGTTCAGTTGGAGAAACTAATTCCCTGCGGAAATGACAGGAAGCCTACAGTGCCCGACAACTACAAGACAATGAAGAAGAAAGAGTTCTTAAGAAAGAATATGAAACATACACAGGAGTACTTAAAGGCATCCTACCAAATCCAACATGACTGCAGCATGGATAGGCAGATAAGCCAGGCTCCATACACAGCAACAACAAAATCCCATGAAATGAACTTCTTTCCAAAGCTGGGGCCGGTTTCCCTGCTGCGAAAGAATCGCATAGGACAGGAATGGCTACAGAAGGCTAGAGACCCTTTGCCGTGTCTCCAATCTTCATCTCTTAATGCACTTCAAATTCTCACTGAGAAAATTTTGTTACAATTTATATAAAATGATGCCAACAATTACTCACTCTCCTTCAACCCTGCCATTTATTTCATCAAGTCTGAGGCTTAGCAAATGCATAAATGCTTTAAAAATAATCAAATAGAGACATTTCATTTCAAGGTGGTTATTTTTTTGGCATGCAGGGTTTTTTTTTTTTCCAGAGAAACACTGGAGCTGACAGGTACTTGCTCTAAAAATTAGCTTCACCACCTGCTACCTAAAATATTGCTTTCATGGGTTTATATTGTATTAAAAGGTCACTGGCTGTTTAAGTCTTAAATAGTTTTAATCATTCTAAAAAGTCTCTTAACAGTAAGAAAGGGAAGCTCAGAACAAACAGCAGCAGGGACTCTAATTAAAAGGGCCAATTCATCTAATTTTATTTGGGGTTAATTATTCAAGATTCACTCTTTGATGTGTAAGGAATAGCAATTAGTAATTTTAGTGATTTGAGAATCATTGGAGGTGTAATCAGTTAAAATGAGTGAGTGTTTACAACATAAGATGCTGAATTAGTCTCT
The DNA here is from genome assembly GCF_017591425.1 of Ochotona curzoniae. Lineage (NCBI taxonomy): Eukaryota > Metazoa > Chordata > Mammalia > Lagomorpha > Ochotonidae > Ochotona > Ochotona curzoniae. The sequence goes on from NW_024466927.1 coordinate 585,166, forward strand.
CTCAGCTGGAGAACAGGAACATTAGGCTCCAAGAGATCAAGGCTAAGGATTTCAGACACTGGTAATAACAGTCACTTCAAAATAAAATACATGTCAGAAGCTATCCAGAACTCTGTTTACTCCTGGTTGAGGCAAGGTTCAGAAGTTTCATCAATCTGCCTTTAATCAGATTTCATTTTTGTGGCTGTCCCTAACCACTTCCCTCTATTTGGCACTTGCCACCATGGTAACCATCAATGCATTGCATTAAAAAAGCATCTTAAATAAATATTCCATGTATAAGCAACACAATACACAGCATAACCCTGGTGCTCACTGAATTCAGTCTGCATTTCTTGACAGTAGGCTTAGCATTCCCAACTGAAGCTACTGTTCCATGCGCAAAACTGAGTTCAGATTCATTAACTCACAAAACTGCTGCTCTATTCTTGTATCTTCTATCTTTCCATTCTTCATCATAATTCTACTATTTATAAAAGCCAGAAACACTTTTGCCTAGTGTCACCATCATCTACAGTGAGCAAAAACAGATATTAAATACATTCATACTTTCCAATCTATTCATTATGTTCCATCTCTATTGCTGGCAAAGTAGTTAATGTATATAGCATCTATCTATACCCAAAAATGGCCTAAATAGTCTCCTTTCTCCCCAGTTCAGCCATTTTCAATGGAGCTTACACAATATTGCCAATTGAATAATTCCATTGACCTTGCAAATTGCCAAAACAATTTTGAAAAAGGACAATTTTGAGGCCTCTCACTTCCTGATTATGCAACCCATGCTAAAGCTACAGTTATTTTATTGTGACTCTTGAGTATAAATAAACAGATACACTCATGGAATAAAATGAACAGCTGAGAAATGAACCCTCACAAATGTGGCCAAAGATGTCTTTAGCAATAATGCTAGAGGTTTTAAGAATGATGCTTTGGGAGTAAAGGAGGATTGCTAAAGGCCCTACTGAAGGCTTCCCAAGATTTGGTAAGAGACAAACTGAAATTGAATGGACCTCCCATGATGAGCTAGAAAGAGCCACAATGGTAACCATCAATGCATTGCATTAAAAAAGCATCTTAAATAAATATTCCATGTATAAGCAACACAATACACAGCATAACCCTGGTGCTCACTGAATTCAGTCTGCATTTCTTGACAGTAGGCTTAGCATTCCCAACTGAAGCTACTGTTCCATGCGCAAAACTGAGTTTAGATTCATTAACTCATAAAATTGCTGCTCTACTCTTGTATCCTTTGTATTTCCAATTCTGCTCATCATATACTCTCTGGAAAACTCTGGAAGTGTGGATCCTTTAAGGGAACTAGTGTTAATAGTAGCTCTGAAAGTTTTAAATTTCTTTTTTTTTTTTTTACTTTTTTTTTTTATTGTTGCTTACATTGTATTATGTAGTACAGTTTTATAGGCGCTGGGGATTCCCCCCACCCCTCCCATACCCCTCCCCCCATGGTGGATTCCTCCACCTTGTTGCATAACCATAGTTCAAGTTCAGTTGAGATTCATTGCTTGCAAACAAAATGTTCACTTATGCTAAAGACAAATATCCTTTAATCTACCAGAGAACTCCCCTTGTTTCCTACCTTTCCAAGAATTGGTTCACATATCTCTCACCAGCAAGACGTCCCTGTCTATCATATCTGAATCCAAGCTATTTTTCTGGAGTTCCAGTTCTATAGCAATTATACAGTACTTATCATGGGCTTCTCTTCAGGAAATTTCATGAGTTTGCTGCACTTTGTCCTCCGTAAAGGCAGACATTGTCCATGAGACGTGGTTTTATCTCAGTGTTCCTTAGCAATTGTTCTTTACAGCATAGATGGGGAAGAGTTGAGAAGATATTTCCTGATGGTATATTCACGTTTTGACAACTACCACAATTTGAATGGTTGCCAAATTCATCAGTCTTTGGAGGAAGATCTTGAGAAACTGACTATTAATCTTAAAGTGTTTTTATGTGTGGTACACGGGTGCCTGTACGTGTGCCAATGTGCACATGAGCAGGAGAGGGAATGAGAATTAGACACCAAAAGACAGACACAGATTGTTTACTTCCCCATGCCAATCTTCTACAAAAGGAAAACCTACTGATTAGTGCTGGAGTTAACTGGGAAACATGAAGATAAAAAGGAATATTCATATTTAATTAAAATATGCCACTTTTAGCCACTCATAAACCATTCACTACTAATGTGCTCCTGTGTAAATGATGACTTTCTACGTGTTATTTTGTCGTTGCCTTTTATAAAATGAGAATAACAGCATTTTTTATTGCTCAAGGGTAGACTTAGATAAACTGTTTCTAAAACTATAATGTCTTACATAAACATTAACTATTTTTTATCATGAGATGGTTCAAATTGTGACATGCCCATAAAGCTTTGCTTCATATGGATTCAGAAACTCAAATAGAAGACATAATTTAAAATTCCCTGACCTTATGCTGGAGGCTTATTGTGATTCTTACCATACCAGGGTTCCACAGAACTTGGAGTAAAGTCCAACAAACAGAGACAAAAGCACATGAGCATTACCAGAATAATAGGAAGATGACATCCAATGAGTGGATTAAAAAACAGTGTGTTCTCCCTGGAATATTCAGAGATCTTGGAAAAGCACCACACCAGGAGCCCTGAGGCTGCCCTGACTTGGCAAAGCCAGCTCTTCTGTAGCTGATTAACCCGAGATTTCCTGTGTCTGGGAGGATTACTGGTTCACTCTTTTTTTTTCCCTTAATGGACAAACTGTTCTTGAATAATCTTAAGATACAAACAAACTATTGTGACACACAAATCAGAGGGAGCTTTTGTCATTCAAAATCTAATGACAAAGCCAAATCAAAACAACTGCAATCATAACCAGGCAGTCCGACCAACACAGACATCCCAATGCTCGCTGCTTATCTCTGGATGGCATCTTATTTGTACACTTTTATCCATCAACTCATATTCCTACATTCACAATCATGAAGTTCTCCCTTGATAGCAATGTTCAAAAAGCCTCCAAAATCTATTGGATGTTCATCATGGTTTTTCAATTATAGTGCAATTCAAAAAGCAAGTTCTCTTGAACAACCTACATGTCCCTCTAGGGAGGTGCTCATTCTCTGTTTCATTCACTCTATTTTCACTCCCTCAGATTAGGAGGTCTTCTGATGGAAGACAATTCCAAATAGCAAAGCTTAATGACGTGTTCTGGGCAGAGACCCAGAAACTTCGTGATTTTAGCAGACCTGGTCTGCCTGTCAAAAGACATAATTCAGTTGAGTGAGGAACTCAGTTCCTCCTCTTGCTTCATTTGGCCTGTCGCCTCGGAAGGTCTTTGATTCTGGAGCATAGTGGATTTATGGCTCTTTCATTTCTCCAACAGTAGTTCCAGTCTCTGAGATTTAAGTTCAGTGAGTTCAGCCTTGGCATTCAAGGATCTCCTATGTCTCATCCTTAAGAGCATTTGTCCTTAGTCTATTTGCCAAGGAAATAGTGGCAGCTCTTTTCCTGGCACTAGAATCTGCCATAGTAAGCTGCTTCTCACAAATAGGTCCATGACATCACTTGAGTTAGCATTCCAAGAGTTAGAGTGATGTCTTTGACTTAATAAACACTATTGCACAACTTTATCAACTCACTAGATAATCAGATGAGAAAGGGTGTACAATACAATAATAGTGCAAGGATCAGCAAGCAATGGTCAATCAGCCGCATTCAGCCCACTTCTTGTCTTCAGTGCTGCTTCCCAGCACTTGTCCAGATCCTTCATTTACTTAGCATCTCCTGTTGCAATAATAGATGGCCCAGATGCCTGAAAATATTATCTAGACATAAGGAAAAAAATGTTCTAAATATCATGTAGCCCCTAAATGTATTGTACAAAGGAGAAAATCAAGATTCAATTAAGTTAAACCATGCTATAACATTTCCAGAGTAAAATAGAACTGGGAAGGCATCAATCATAATTCCATGGTCAGCAAGTACTAGTTATCTCGTGTTTTACGAAGAAGTTATCTTCTTTCTTAATTTACTTATTTAGAATGTAAAAAGAGACACAGACAGAGGAATGGATCTTCCTTCTTCTGGTACACTGCCCAAAAGCTTGCAATAGCTGAGGTTGGGTCAGATTGAACCCAAGAGCCAGGGATTCAAGCTGGATCTTCCAAACACCTGACATTGCTTCAAATACTTATGTCATAGCCTGCTACCTCCCGTGGTATAAGTCAGCAGGAACCTTGAACTGGAAGGAGTCAGAACTCAATCCCGGACACTCTGACATGGAATGTGAACATTTAGGTAGTAGCTTAATCTCTGTACCAAAGGCCCGCTCCAATGGAAATGTATATCTCTTTAATGCACAACTCTGAAATGACTGAGTTTTATTTATTTATTTTAAAACCAGGATTACGCAGAAAGAAGGAGGAAAAGATAAAGAAAGGATGAGGCACAGAAAGGGACTGAGGTAGAGAATCTCCAATCCACTGATTTACTACCCAAGTGGCTGCAACAGCCAGAGATGAGCCAGGCCAGAGCCAGGCAGAAGCCAAGCCAGGAACCAGCAGCTTCACTGTAAGTTCCCAATTGGTGATTGGGGCCCACACACTTAGACCTTCTGCTGCTGCTTTTCTCAGGGAGTAGATGAGAAATGTAGCAGCCAGAAGTGGAATCAAGATTGATAGAGGCTGCCAGAACCACAGACACCTGCTTAACCTTCTAGGACACATTAGGGATTGCAAGATAATTTTTTTGAAAAATATTGTCATTCTTGTGGACTTCACCATCTGAACAGATAAGCACATGGATAATTTTAGCTGTGTATTCATTTTTTTATTGTTACTCCCCAAAATTTCTCACAAACGTTATTGTTTTAAAAACCACAAATTGGTTATCTTGCACTTTACCATTCAAAACGCCATCTTAGGTATCAGTAAACTGAAATCAAGGAGCAAGTAAGGTAGCACTCCTTCTGGAGTTCCTACAGGGAAATGACTTCTTTCCCCTGTTGGGTTTCTCTAGGACACTGTCATTACTGCTCTTTGGTCCTCTTTGTCAACATATCTTTGTCTCAATGATACACTGAATCTTTTGTCTTTGCATAGAAACTCATATTCCAAGGCTCTGAGACTTTGGGTATATCTACTGGTCATTATTCTACTACAACCAAATGTTGCACATTCTGAAGGAGGGAGAATCCATTAGTATAGCAGCAAGTTGAGATAACAGGTCTTGGAACAAATTTTTTTACAACTGCTCCAGAATTTCAAGTATTTGCCAAAATTTAAGCATTTTATTTCAAAACTCCACTTCTGTTCCACAGACATGGTTCCTTTCTTTATGTAACTATCATCATGCTCTGACCTTTAGGAAAATAAAAAATTGTATTAGGTACAAGTTAAAGAGTTTCAGTGAAAAAATACACAGTAGAGTTTCAGATAAAGTAACTATATATTCTCCCCATGGGAATATATTTCTTAGTTTCTTTGAATGGATAAGGAAATAGGATGAGAAAGACAGTCCAGGGCCAGATACATCAGAACCAATGTTTACAGAAAGTTACTCATGCCCTTGAATCTTATAACCAGAGTGAAAATGTTAACACAGCATTGTTTGGTGACCTCCAAGGCCAAGTCTTTAAAAGGCAAGTATGGTAAAATCAATAGACATGCAAGGATAAAAACTAATGTTATAATTTAGCAAAAAGGATCGAGTTACTAACAAAATATACCGTGCTCGCTTTGGCACCGCATATACTAAAATTCAAAAGATACAGAGAAGATTAGCATGGTCCCTGCGCAAGGATGATGTGCAAACAAAATACACCCAAGATGACAGAAATCATTATATTTCAACATTATTTAGTGCAACAGAGAGAGCAAGATGGCAGAATAAGGTGAAGATACATAAAACGGATGGAAAAGGATTAGCTAAGCATAAGTAGAGAGGCTGAGATCCTGGGAAATACAGAAGGGCAGGCACATGGCAGAGGCACCCCTGGAGACCAGTGGTCACAGGGGAGCAGCAGAGAGAACAGAGTGACATTGCACCAGATAGCTCAGAGGTGATCAGAGCTCCACTGATAGTCAAGTGGGAAGATGAGATTACCAGGTCCACAAGAGATGAATCCAGGTTTCAAACTACAGTTCTTCCTAATGGTTTTAAGCTGGTCATAAGCAGAAAAGGGCTGGAGTTTTATTGGATGGATACGAGAACAGGGTAGATTTCAGGGCCGAGACCTCCCTCCCCCATAAGTGTCCATAGGGTGTGATTTTTTGCTTCTACAGCAAAGTCCCTGGGTGTAGGAAGGGACAACGGCAAGCTGCACATGCATTAAGTCAGGGGAGAGTTCACTTCTTGCTCAAAACATGGCAAGAAAATAATACCAAGTTGGAATCCCACAGGTTCCAACCAAAATAAGTCCAGAACTGATGGGCAGCAGGTTTTAGCAAGAAGAGGACATATCACAAAATAATAAAAAAAAATAAATAAAAATAAAAATCTGTTCTATTGATATCCCTGTGACCTAGGTTAAGGTCACAGCTGGTGTCTGCCTAACCTCAGGTTGTGCTGGAAGTGTGAGTGAGACAAAGCCTGAGCCAAAAATGATGCAACCACAACATGGGATCACAGAAACAGACAGTGCTGAACTGGGTTAGAGTTAACTGAGGAAGATATCAAGAAACTCCCAGATAAAGAATTTTCTAAATTATTATAAAGCTTCTTCAAAGCAAAAGGTACATACAAGAGTTCAAGGAATTTAAGGAATACATTGCAGGCGAAGTAATAACATTGAAACAAAATCAAACTGATTTATGAAGAGCACAATACAGCAAACTACAAATGAAGAGTACAATACAGCAAATTACAAATGAAGAGTACAATACAGCAAACTAAAAATGCAGTAGAAAGCCTCAGTAATAAAATGAGGCAGAAGAATGTCAGAACTGGAAGACACATCCTACAATAATGCTGAAATAGTCAAAAAGTTGGAAGAAGGATGGAGTCAAGCTAAAAGAAGCAACCAATAATTCAGCGGCACCATCAAAAGGCTGAACATAAGAATAATGGAAATTCCTGGAGGTGTAGAAAGAGAAGTCAGGATAATATATTCAAGGCAAATAATGATGGTTCCATCAGTGAAATCATTACTAGAATGCACTGGGATCTCACATGGGCACTGGTTCATATCCTGACTGCTCCAATTCCCATTCAGCTCCCTGCTTGTTGCCTTGAAGAGCAGTAGAAAGTAGCCTAGTATCTTGTTACCCTATACCCATGCAGGAGACCTGAAAGAAGTTTCCGTTTTCTGACTTCATATTGGTTCAGACATTGTGACCATATGGGGAATGAACCAGCTCTTTCTATCTCTCCTTCTCTCTGTAAATCTAATGTGCCTCTCCAATAAAAAATAATTCTGAAAACATGCATCCAATGAAATTATAATTAAAAGCTCCTCTAACATGAATGAAGAATTAGGTAATAAAATATAGGCAGGGCACAGAACCCTAAACAGAGTTGGCCAAAAACAATTCCTGCCAGGAGATATCATAATCAAGCTTTCTTCATTTGAATATAAAGATGTTAAAAGTATGCACACAAGAAAAATCAATTAATTTATAGAAGAACCCCAATCAGATCAACTACTGACTTCTAAGAGGAAACCCAACAGGCTGAAAGGGATTAAAGTGACATACTCCAAATCATAAAAGAAAAATCCTTGATGTCCAGAAAAGTATACCCAGCTACAGGGGGGAAAAATACCAAACCCAAAGGCACATATACAAAACATCTAAAAATAAAATCACAGAGAAAACCGAAATCACAGAAGGAACAAAATCAAAGCAATATATGAAAACCCCAATGCCAGCATCATACTAAATGGGGAAAGACTGGAAGCTTTTCCACTAAGATCTGGAACTAGACAAGGATGTTCACTCTCACCACAGCTATTCAACATAGTATTGGAAGTCCTCACTAGAGCTTTTAGGCAAGATCAAGTAATTAAAGGAATTCAAATAGAAATTAAAGAATTAAAAACATCCCTCTAAACACACAATGTGACTCAATACATTGGATAACAAAAGACTAAATCAAGAGACTAAAGAAACTCATAAGAGAATTTGGCAGGGTAACAGGATACAAAATTAACATAAATTGATCACTTGAGTATACACAAAAACTCCATGGCTAAGAAAGAATTTGTAAGTGCAGTCACCTTTAAAATAGCAGAGAGGAATCTTAAATACCTTGGAATAAACCTAACCAAAGATGTGGAAGACCTCTATGATGAAAATTATAAAACATATTTTTAAAAAGAAATTTCAGGACACATTAAAAGATTGAGAGAATTACCACATTCCTGGATTGGCAGGATCAACATAATCAAAATATCCACCTTATCAAAAGTAATATACAAATTCAATGTGATCTCAGTCAAAATTTTTCTCAGAAATAGAATAGATGATACAAAACAGTAACAGTCAACGCTATCCTGAAGAATAAAAAAAGCTGGAAGACCTATCTTCAGACCATAGAAGGTCTCCCCAAGAGGCCACTGGACTTATCTGGACAATAAGACGCTGAACTTTATGCTAGGCATGTGTTTGCAAGCAATGAATCTCAACTGAACTTGAACTATGGTTATGCAACAAGGTGGAGGAATCCACCATGGGGGGAGGGGTATGGGAGGGGTGGGGGGAATCCCCAGCGCCTATAAAACTGTACTACATAATACAATGTAAGCAACAATAAAAAAAAAAAAAAAAAAGCTGGAAGAGACACAATTCCAGATCTCAAGACATTAAATAGGACATAGGACAGTGGAAAGCAAAACAATTTGGTATTGATACAGAAACAGAGAAGATCAATGGAAAAGAATAGACATTCAAGAAGGGAACAAGTACATACCCAGGCAACTAATCGTCAGCAAGAGAACTGAAAAAAATCCAGGGAAAAACTCTGATCCAGAGGAAAACAACTGCTGCTGGGACAATTGCATAGCAGCCCACAGGGATAAGAAACACGACCCCACCTGTGACCTTATACAAAAATCAGCTCTAACAGTATCAAGGACACAAATCTGCACCCAGAAACCATCAAACTATTAGAGGAAAACATAGGATAAACCATGGAAGATAGAGGTGCTGGTAAAGAGCCAAAATAAACAACTCAACTCTGCGCAGTTAAAGAAATGATCAACAAAGTGATGAAGCAACCAACATAATAAGAGAAATTCTTTACACACTATGCAACAGATAGGGGGGCTAATTACCAGGAATTATAAACTTCAGAAACTCAAGAATGGCAAGCAAACAACTCTGAGAAGAAATGAACTAAAAAAATAAGCAGACATTTTTCAACAGAAAAAAAATCAAATATCTTACAGACATATCCCTAGCTAATAGGGAAACACACAAAAAAACCCCACTGAAGTTGCACTGAACTCCAGTGAGATTGGTCTACATTCAGAAATCTACTAACAGCATCTGTTGGTCTGGATTAAAAAAAAAAAAAGTTACCCTTTTTCACTGTCAGATGAAATGCAGGCCAGTACAAGATGGAGAATTCTCTTAAACTGAAAATTGACCTGCCATATGACACAGCTATTCCTCTTCTGGGAATATATGTAAATGAAATGAAATCTGATTGAAGAAAGTGACTTGTAACCTTGTATTTATAGCAGCCAAATCCACAATAATGAATAAACAAACAAACAAAAAAAAACTAACATGCCAATTGAAAAAGGAATGGATTAAGAAATTATGGTGGGCCCGGCACGATAGCATAGAGACTAAAGGTCCTCAACTTACATGCGCCAGGATCCCATATGGGCTCTGGTTCTAATCCCAGTGGCCCTGCTTCCCATCCAGCTCCCTGCTTGTGACCTGGGAAAGCAGTCAAGGACGGCCCAAAGCCTTGAGACTGTGCACCCACATGGGAGACCCAGACGGGCTCCTCGCTCCTGCCTTCAGATTGGTTCAGCTCCAGCCATTGTGCTCACTTAGGGAGTAAACCATCAGACGGAGGATCTTCCTCTCTGTCTCTCCTCCTCTCTGTATATCTACCTTTCCAATAAAAATAAATATTTTTAAAAAGAAATTATTGTATATCTACTCCATGTAATATTACTCAGTCATTAAAAATAATGATATTCTATCATTTGAAACAAAAAGGTCTCAGTTGGAGTCATGGTCTATAAAATAAGCCAAACCCCAAAGGACAAATATCATGTCTTTCTCTTTGTAAGGCAACATTCATGCAAAATATGAAGCAAATATATAGGTAAGCACACACACACAAACTCTTTCCCTCTCTCTCTCTCTCATAGATGAATTCTATAATGGGGGCTAGTATACTGGGGAGTGAACATTGCAGAATGTATCTCTACTCCTAAATAAAAGGAAGATGCCCAATAAGACTGTTACATATACTGTGACAACAGGATATTAGATTATCTACCATTGTCTGTATCTACAATGCCATGATACACTTCAATAGCAGAATGTGGATTTGCAACTGTTGTTGAAGGACTATCCTATTGTTAATATGGTGTACAATAGTAGGGGGTGATGCAGTTGAAGAAAGGGGAGACAGATGGGTAAACTCCCTATATACCTACAAAACCATATCGTGGAAAATAATAATAATAATACTAAAGATTTAGCTCCTCAGACAAAAACACAAAAAAACTAAAATTAAGTCATGAAGCAAATAAACTTCAATTGGTGACATGTAGTAAAAACTTAAGCTTATTTAGAGAAAAAATTATGAAGAGTTTCACAAAAAATTAACAATGGTATAGAAGATCTTAACTTATCCTGAAGCTTAACACTGAGAACCCAATAGAAATTACTTATCGTCCAATAACTAAAGTATTCAAACAAAGGGAAGAAGACCACAAGACAAGAATATTATAAAAGAGATTACTAGTGTTTTGGAAACAGATGGATTATAACTCTACAATTCAAAAGGTTAATCCATGACAATGAGAAATCTAGCAATATTTTTCATGGTCATAAACAAAAAATGTCCCAACATGCAGGGTTGCTGTCCTAAGGCAATTACTTACAGAAAGCTTTATACATACACACACACACACACACACACACACACACACAAACATATATTTTATACATATATTCATATATGTGTATATATGTATGCATAAGTAGACATATTGTATATATGAAAATGCAAACACACACTTCAGCCAACATCAGGAAACTGACCAACATTAACTCACACATCTCACTGCCATGCTGAAAATGAAACTTTTAATATTCACAGATTGCCCAAAAGGAATATGCTGCCATTTTTTTTTTTTTTTTTAGTACATGACACTGCCACAGGAGTATCCAGGCTTTTGATCCTTGAAAATCCTACTCACCAGAAATTTCTAAACTTGCTCCATTGTAAGAGATTATTTGATTTGGCTTAATGGGTCGTTACAGGTTTGGCAGAAAGTTTTGACAAGTGAGAACTTTGAGACCTCGTCCTTGTTAGCTGAGATGGAAATGAGGCAAGAACGTTTGTTAAGATGAAGTGTGCACTTTTCCATGCTTTACAATATAATCCAAGCAACATACCAAATTACCTAGATGGAAAATTCCCACAGTAAACAACTAGGACTACCAGAAGGAAAAAAACAAGACATCCAGTCCCAGGAGCTAAATGCCCTCCTATTTAAAGAAAATAGACACACATTCCCACGCAGAAACCTTTCCTTCTGAATAGAGCTAAAGGTGCAGGAAATAGTTTGATAGAGCCATTATATTACTAAGACAAAACTGAAATAGATGATCTGTTTGTTTATTAGCTTATGGCTTTAGGCACATTGTTCTATACTAAGAGCTCTTGACATGAGCTGACACACACATTCTTTGGAATGAAGGCTTTTGTGATAGTATTTTATGGTACTTATCCTCTTGAAAAGACTTGTGAAAGCAGTCATGCCAGAGGATTAAACCCAATCTTTGGGGCCACTATATTAGAAGGGTCCAGTTCACTTCACACACTCCTAAATAGGGCATGTGAGATTTTTCACATATAACACCAATTCATTCATCACTAGTCAATATTAACCCCCATCAATTGATCCTAAGCACATGCTGAATTTCAGATCCCTGCATGAGAATGAAAGAAGAGTACTCCAGAAATAGAATTCATGTGAGTTGAATTTCTATGTCACTAAAGGAGAGAACTACTTCTAGTATTACTTTAAGTTTCATCCACAGACATCCATCAAATAACAAATTCTCCAAGTATATCATATCACAACTTTTGCTTCCATATTTTCTTTTTATAAAAAAATCATTGTTATTAGAAAGTTAGAGATACAGAGAGAAGGAGAGACAAAGATTTTCCATCTACCATTTCACTCCCAAATTGGCCACAACAGCAGGAGCTAAGCTGATCAGAAGTCAGAAGCCAGAAGCCAGGAGCTAGGAGCATCTTCCAGGATTCTGATATGTGTGCAGAGAAACCAAAGCTTTGGGCCATCCTTGAAAACTTTAAGCCACAAGCAGAGAGCTAGATGGGAAGTGGAACAGCTGGGACACAAACCTACGGCCCATATGGGGTCCTGGGCATGTAAGCTTAGGACTTTCACCACTAGACTACCATGCTAGTGGGCCCTCCATATTTTCTTAATGTTGTCCATTGTATCCTAGTTTCCTGCTGTTTAGTTTTTAGCAATAAACCTTTAAAGCCACAAAATTGGGATAAAAATCCAACAAATGCGTGGAATTCAAAGTCTCATCTTAAGCTCCTCTAACAATGGAAGAAGTCAGAATGTGGGTTCATCCCAACTGGTACAAACAAGAGTAGACAGATTAACTTCTAATTCCTTTCAACACCTGTAGTTTTTCTCGCTCAGCTATTTCAGGTGTTGGGCTACAGAGTGCTTTTCTTAGGTACAAAATAACTATAAACAGTACTGATCTTTATTTATCTCATATCTCTGCTGATTAACATGCACAAAATAATTTGAAACAAAGTTATCTCAGGATTCCAGTTATTAATAGAAATATTCTTTGAAATAAATCTTACAAAATCAATAAGGTAAACCTTAATGTGTGCTTTCCTGTTTTATCTATTTCTAGAGTTTTTTTTATCATATTGTAAGACAAACTTTCTATAATTCTGGAAAGCATTAATTGTTTCAGCTGTTGTCCTATGTGAATATTAAGCTTTAGAAATATGGTTAGTAGCTATACAATCATCAGAGATTTCTTGCTTTTAATGAATTTAGTTTAAAATTGAAATAGCCCCAAAGGGATAGTAGCAAATTCACAAACTTTTGTCACATTCTACTCAAGATAATCTATCTCATGCCCCACATGCACCACTCTCCGTCACACATGTTAAGGAGCACACCTACAAAAGCACAAAACGCACTTGCCTTGGTGTTTTTTCAAAATTTCAGTAACAAAAACTAAAACTTTATTAAATATTTTAGATTGAATAGGAGAAGGATGGTTGGTTGAAAGGAAAAAATGGGCATATCATAATGTTCTTAGAAGTATACCTACAGGGCCCGGCGCGGTGGCGCAAGTGGTTAAAGGTCCTCGCCTTGCACGCCCGGGATCCCATATGGGCGCCGGTTCTAATCCCGGCAGCCCCTCTTCCCTTCCAGCTCCCTGCCTGTGGCCTGGAAAAGCAGTCGAGGACGGCCCAAAGCTTTGGGACCCTGCACCCGCGTGGGAGACCGGAAGAGGCTCCTGGCTTCGGATCGGCATAGTATCGGCCCGTTGCGCTCACTTAGGGAGTGAATCATCGGACGGAAGATCTTCCTCTCTGTCTCTCCTCTCTGTATATCCGCCTTTCCAATGAAAAAAATAATAAAAATAAATCTTTATAAAAAAAAAAAAGAAGTATACCTACAAATTCTGTTAAATCTGTTAAAATAGAATTAAAAATTAAAACAAATACATACACACACACACACAAACTTTCTCCTTAGGGGAAAAAAAAACTTAGACAATTGCATACATTAATACATTTTTACTTATTTAAACAGCATAATATTTTTAGGGTGAATCACACTGCGCTTTCATCAAAACTCCAAATTCTTTTTTTAAAATACAATTCATTAATTTTTCATTGAAAAGGCAGGTTCACCAATGGAGATACAGTGAGAAAGATATTCCATTCACTGGCTCATTCCCCAAAGGGCCGCAACAGCAGAGCTGAGCAGTCAGTAGCCAGGAGTCAGGATCTTCTAGGTCTCCCACTCAGGTGCAGGGTCCCAAGGCTTTGGTCCATCCTCTATTGCTTTCCTAGGCCGTAAGCAGGGAGATGGAAAGAAAGTGGAGCAGCCAGGACACAAAATGGCTTCCATACTGGATCCCTATGCATAGGAGGTGAGGATTTACTACTGAGGCATCCTGTCAGGCCCAAAACTCCAAATTCTCTACTGTGTAGCAAGCCCAGTTACAAATGAGGGGCTGTGATTAGTCTTCTTAGAACAGAGAAGTATAAACTGAAGCCAAAAGTAGCAGAATTAGAAGACCAGTGTCAGTGCTATCTCAACCTTACACATGGTGACTTAAGATTCACAAAAGAAGCAAACATTTCTCAGGAGGGCCTAGAAATAAACAGATGCTGGATTTACATCTATTCTCCATCTCACCAAAAAGTAGGGCTGTAACACAACTGTACAGCAGGTAAAGCTTATAGACACACTCAATCCTGATTCTGACAATGAGTATATAGAATATATCCATGTCCTCTGAGAGAGGAAGGTAACTAGTAAAATTAACTAAAGCAAGAATGGATTTTTCCAAATCTTCTTTCTTTTCAAGGTAATTGCAAAAATGGCTAATACCAAGTAATGG